>NW_017728921.1:9196532-9211361 GCF_001723895.1 Crocodylus porosus
TCCAAAGGTATCATGAAGACAGGACACGAAAAACTGATAGTAACAACACCACCACATAGCACAGAAAGGCTGATAATTAGAAGGCAATATTATTGATACCGGTGTAAAGAAAAAAAAAAATCTATGGCAGCTTTTAAAAGCATCTTTTTTCCCAAAGCCAAAATTTGATTTCTTTGCATAGGGCACTTGGTTTCGGAAAATGGACAGGATATATGAATGACACGGTACCTGTACACTGTTAGGCATGACACGAGCATTTGGAGACAACGACAACATGCATTCATATTCCCAAATAATACGGCTCAAGAAGGAATCAAACAAACAGAAAAACCCACACAATGTAAGAGTAGCACAAATAATTCCATATAAACAGCTTAGAAGATTTGGGTTTCTTATTATTAGAAAACAGTATAGCTATCAGATCCGCAGACATATATCTGATTCATCAGCCTTGAACACTCAGCTTCTTGGCACCTTTAAATGTCTATACTTACACAATGTCTGACACCTTTCTTCAGAGCGAACTCTGTTTTGGTGACACTCTCAACGCTGGACTTCTAGGACATGCAAATAATATTGAAAAGTGGCCCTGTGCATCCTTCCATTTCTGTTAGGTCTAGGCCTGGAAGCGTAAGACTGCTGATTTATTCATGAGTTTTCTGAGCAGGACTAGTGGCTGCTTTGTGTCAGCTGAATAGGACAGTAATTTAATCTCCAAATGGGACCTGTTTATCTGAACAACGCATTAAGGTGCATGCTATATGCTAATGAGTATGGGGCTCTGGAAACAAGGCACCCATTTTCACAGGGAAAAAAATGTTTCGACAGGTACTGCCATGTAGAGAGGCCAGCTTTTCCTAAAGTCCCTTCCGGAAGGATAGCCACTTTATTTACACACAATACTTACAATCCACAACCTCCAAGGCAAAAAAATTCTTAATATATGTTCTGTAAATATTTAGGGATTTGAACAAATTTATAACGTGGGAAGTCCAAATGAATTCAGTGCATTTTTTCTCCTGTGTGTGAACTTTCTTCATATTCTCTGGTGTCTGCAGGAATGAAACCTCTGCTTGTACAGTATCTCACTTGGTCTTACACGCTGTTCCATTGCAACTGGTCAACTATACTAACTTTGTGGACTGTAACCTCTTTGGGACAGCGACTGTGTTTTTATTCTACCTCTTTACATCTTTTAAAATAATGATGTCCTGGACTATTACTTGGATCCCTAAAGTACTAAAACTATGTGAAGAATAAATAACTCCACTACTATCTACTTTGGAACTATCACAAAATATGGAAACTACCGCCTCATCTTCACTGGCTTTAAACCACAGCAGATATGCTCAAAAACAATATATTGATCTATTTAAAAATCTTATTGCATTACCATATTGCAGTAGCACACACATCTATCTTACCTATCTATCTACAGATATTTATATATATTTATGGTGGCAACCAGCTTTAAAAAGCCATCCCACTGAAAATGCACAGCCTCTATCACTGACTTTTAATTTATGTCTGTATGGTGCTAGCTCACTGGAACATCTCTCTAGATAGAGGCTTACAGTAAGAGAAAGGCTTATCGGTAGATAGATAGATAGATGTTCCAGTGGGCTAGCACCATACAGGCATAGTAAAAATCAGTGATAGGGGCTGTGCATTTTGAGTGGGAGGGATTTTTAATGTTGGTTACCACCATAAACTGCAAGGCAGACAGTAAAACAAAACTAAGATGGAGCTTTGGGAGAAAGGTGTCAGAAAAACCAGTCTACCTAATTCAGAGCTGGTTCCCTGCATCACCTGTCTTCTGCAATGCCAAGAGAGAGCTGGGGTGGTCTTTGAAGAAGAAAATGCCTTCAGCACTCTAGAGCTATAGGCACAAAAGATGAATCAACCTGCTGGTAGACAGGAGGCAGCAATTTGAAAGCAAGTGAGTGGGCCTGTGAGCACTGATGATTTATAGCCTTGCAGAACACCACTGGAGGGGAACGATACAGTATGTCAGGCTTTCATTCAAATGAACAGGAAAGGACAAATACAATAAAACAATGGAGGAAAAACATGCTGGTTCTTTTTTTCCCCCTAGACTCTTCCTGGGTATAACAAGTGGGTGTCCCAGGACCGGCCTAAAAGTAGGTCCACCAAGGTGTCCTAGGGCCGGCCAGCCACCCTCCTCCTCTCCTGCCATGCCCTGACATTACTAATTATCCAATGTTGTGGAATAAACCCCATCCAGAGATGGTGCAATCACCTATCCTGGAAATCTTCAAGAGGAGATTGGCTGATCACTTAGCTGGGGTCACCTGACCCCAGGTGTCTTTCCTGCCTAGTGCAGGGGGGCTGGACATGATGATCTTGCAAGGTCCTTTCCAGCCCCTTACAATCTATGAATCAGGTGGGAGGGTGTCCATTTATCTTCCCTGATGTCAAGGGCCTATGTATATGACTCCAACCTTCCTTTATCGTATCCCATGCCTCACAGATGTTTCCTCCAGCTAGCTAGCACTGGGTTCTCTCTCTCTACACACACACACACACACACACTTGGGGCTCCAAACCCACCTCAAAGTAAGAGTGAGGCTTACAGTAAAAGAGAGGCTTACAGCTCCAAGCCCTGCCCCCAAGCCCTCTCTGGACTATCCCCTTATCCCTGGCCCTGCGAGCTTCCTTAATAGCTCCCCAAGGCTCAGGACACCACCCTCCTGGAGCGTCACTCTGGCTCACTATATGCAGCCTCAGGACTCTACTGTGAAACTGGGCATTGCCACAGGTCCCACCAGCTCAGCTGGACCCTACCTCAGTACTCACAGTGAGTCTGGACTACCCATTCCTTGATCTCACCCACCAGGGATGTGGGGCCGGGGTTAGAAGGTGCCCTATACTCACCTTTCACTGGGACAGTGACTGGCCTGGCATTTCTGGCGGACAGTCCTGCCACAGAACCTCACCAGACCACCTATCCTGGGCAGGGTGCAGTTTCTGGTCATGCCCGGGGCCACAGGGCCTCCTCCTTCCCCAGCCCTTACATCCAAGGATGTTTCACGGGCAGCATCTCAGCCAAGTGCTGTTCCTTTGGCTGCAGCAGCAAGCTCCTGCCCCTTTGCAGTTCAGGGCTCAGCTCTCATGGAGCACTGGTGGACCCTGCTCCCAATCAGGCCACACTGCCTACTTAGCATTGCATGGAAGCTGCAGGCTGCCTAGCTGCCACTCAGACCCCTACTAATAACAGAACACCCTGTGCTCTGTCTCACTGGGTATGTTTAGTAGCCCTACTGGGCAGAAGCGTCTCTGGGGAATAAACTCTTAAAAATAATTAATCCAACACATAATCACAGGGAGAATTAAAAGAAAATGAACCCAGAGCCCATAAAACTGATTCTTGATCTTAGGCAAGGCAGTTCAGGTGAATATGTGAAATGTCCTTTTGATAACCTCAAGGACTGGAGAAACAGAAATGAGATGAATTCCAGTAGTACAAAGTACAAGGTAATGCATGCAGGAATGAATAACAAACATTTCTGCTATGACCTGGAAGTTCATTGTTTGGAAATGACAAAAGAGGGGAAAGACCTAGTTGTATTGATCCTGTGATCAGCTGTAAGTCACTGATGTGATGCAGCTATCAAAAGGTGCAAGGAAGTATGAGGACAACCATTTCCAGGAGGGACAGGGAAGCATGATATCGTACATAGTACAAGGCATTGTGAGATTTCATCCGTGTACAATTCTGGTCACCCTTGTACAAGATGGATGCATTCAAAGAGAAACAGAGAAGGCTGATGGGATGACCAGGGGACTGAAAAACCTATCAGAAAGAAGGCTATAAGAGCTTGGCCAAACAAAAGCTAAGAAGGGATAAATCATCTATAAATATATGAGGGAGAGGTGTTTGAAAAGAGCTATTTAAACCAATGAACAGTGTTGGCATAAAGTTAGCCAAGAATAAGTTTGGATTGAAGGTTAGAAATAGTCTTCTCATTGTCAGAGCAGTGAGGTTTGGAACACCCTTCCAGGAGCAGGAATGAAGGCAAAAAACCTAACTACCTCTCAAGATGGAGTTTGATTATGTGACAAGGCTAGGTAGATGATGCAGGAAACCTGCAAGATCAGGAGACTGGACTCAGTGACCTTCTTCCACTCCTATGTAAGAGCCAAAGCCCTTAAGCAACCTACTATATTACTGGCAAATTATTCTTGGCTAAGGATCAATTATAATCTGAATTTATATACCTGGATCCTTTTTATAAGCAGAAACATTATTAAACAAAGAATATGAAAAATCCTGCCTTATCTCCATCCTTTATCCATCTTATGCCTATTCAGAAAAAACTGTGAAAGTATCACAAAAAAGAAAACATTCATGATTGTTTTTGTCATACTTTTCATCTCAACTTTCTAACCAGCTTTCCTTTAAGTGACTTAACAAACCATGACCAGTAAGTAAGCTCTTAGGGTTAGCATGTTCATACACTGGCGCGAGACTTAACTTTGCCATAGTACACAGACATGCACCCACACTGCACAGTGTGCAGTATGATGGAGAATAGGTTTAGGTTAGAGATCATAAGGCAATACTTTACAGTTAAGGTGGCCAAAATCTGGAACCAACTTCCCAGGGAAGTGGTCCTCACCCTGACCTTGGGCAAATTCAACAGGAGGTTGAATGATCACCTGTCTGGGGTTTTGTGAACCCAACATTCATTCCTGCCTGTGGCGGGGGGTCAGGCTAGATTATCTGTTCAGGTCCCTCCTGACCCTAGCTACTATGAAACTATAATTTCAGTTACTGTGCAATAAATGCACATGTGTAGATGTGCCCAGATAGTATTTATGGAACCTGGGCATCTGAACTACATGATACCCATGTATCATATGGTTATCCATGTAACCATGTATGCATATGTACTTGTTGTGCATGGTTTTATATTTAGGACTCAGTATTGCAGACTGCCATCCACCCTTAACTTTATGCAGCATGGACAGACCCATCTACTTCACAGGTACTAGTGTTTAAAACTAGACTGGTGCATATTTTTTTCATGGTTCAAGCCTTAGAACCTAAACTCTTTGCTACAGGGATTATTTGGCTTTGAGATGTTACCTCAGTACAAATATGAACACCACTATCTGCTCTTGACACTATTACAAGTTTTTTTTGTCTTAGATGGAGCTTTCCCACATGCAGAATTGGGAGCAAGGCACCACATTTTTAAATGCATTCAAGCCTAGATGTTTCAGTACTCATCACTTAAAACTGGATTTTCAAAAAGTTCAGTTACCACCTGGATTCCTAAGAAAGGGCCACATTTTCAAAAGGACTCAGCTGCTCCTATTGTGGCATTTAATGCTGAGTTTCTTTATGTATTTATCAGATTTATATGTTACCCTTCCCAACAAAGCTCAGGGAGGCTTTCAGTAAGAGAACAAAATAACTTATAAAACAAGAAAGTTTTAGAAATCATTTAGGTCTACTAATCCACTATGCACAGAGGTAAGTATGTGGCTCTGAAAGGTCAGTTCTTTCTATGACTAATATTCAGGAGAAAATTTTCCTTTGAAAAACTTCAAATAAAAACAGACATGCTTTCTAGCAGATCTTTTCCAGGGCAGCATAATTGGGACCAAACGATAACTGAAAAAGCAAAGGAAAGAACAGTCAAGGTAGAAGGTCAGAGTCAAGCTCTGAAAGAGAATATAGTAAGGCCAAGCAATATATAGCAACGACACTAGGCACATCTACACAAGATGCTAAATGCGCAGTAGACTCATTCTAGTCTACTACGCAACAGCGCATCGTGGCAAAAGCCGTGCTATTGTGCTAACGCACAACAGAATTAGTCTACTACACATTAGCATCACTTAAAAGGCATGCAGCAGTGCTACTGCACAGTTACGTAGTACCTGTTATTACAGGTACTAAACTTAATGTGCAGTAACCATGGTGCATTAATGCACGTGTAATGCACTGTTGACTACTGCAAAGCAACGCCAAGTGGGACCAAACTCACAATGTCTATTTAACTCTTTTATACTTTCTCTTTCATCTTTTCATTCCTAACAGCAATTTAGTCCTACTCCTTATATCCTTCCCTTGCATGATTTCCTTTTCTAACCATGCATGAATATAAAGAAATGAAAATGCTCAACTCCAGCTGTAAAGAGAGAGCTGGCACTTGTCCCACTCCTTTCAACACAGAGCAAAGGGCTGTTTTTGAGCTCCAATCACTAATTTGGGGCTCTTATGATTATGAGAGCTCAGCACAAATTTTAACTTGCAGGTGGTTAGAACTTCCTCCTTGGCAGTAGGATAGGAAGAGGTGGATAGTCCTAATCCAGCTGGTCATAACCCAGTCCTTGATTAGGAGTATAGCTATTAGGGGTGTGCGAAACGGGCCATATTCGATTCAGATTCAGCCTGAATCAGGGACAGCGATTCGATCAATTGATTCAGATCACTGTCCCCAATTTGATTCAGCTGAATCTGAAGATTCGATGCTCATTCAGAGAATCAACTATTTGAACAAAGACACAGCTTTAAATGTTTTTTCTACATACCTTGAGGTACCAGGCACGTCTCATGAATGCGGCAATGCTGGGGCAGATGGAGTGTCCACAGAAGCATGGGGGGGCCCCCCACGTATGTGGCGGCGAACCCAGAAGTGGACTGGAGTACTTCCAGTCCACTTCCAGGTCCACCACTAAACACCCAGAGCCTTCCCTGAACCCTCCTGGCTCTGCGATCAGCTCAGGAAGCACCAGTCACTGGGATGGGGAGGGTGCAGGGGAGCCCCTTGGCACGCTCCCTATTGGACCCGGAAGAGCTTCTGGTCCACTTCCGGGTCTGCTGCCGAGTGCACTGGGGACCCCCCCCCATGCTCTTGTGGGACACTCCATGCACCCCACCATCACAGCATTCACAAGCTGCCTGGTACCTTGAGGTATACAGGAAAAACATTTAAAGCTGTGTTTATGTCTGAATTGCAGAATCTTTCAGAATCTCTCCAAATCGATTCGGAGGGCTCTGATTCAATTCGGAGAGATGAAAGGGTCTCCTGACTCAATTCAGGATTCAGAGATTTGACCACCGAATCAGGCCAAATCTCCGCTGAATCGAATCAGGGATCAAAGCTTCGCACAGCCCTAATAGCTATATAGCTCACCATAGTTCTGGTTCCATCACACCAGTGTGAATCGAGAGTAATTTCCCCAAGGTAAACTGGTGAGAGATCAGATTCAGGGCTCTTTATGTGCAACACAGCCACCAGCTATCTGATAAATGTAGGAAACGAACCAGTGAGATTAGCCAAACATCTCTAGGCAGCTTTGTGTCACATCCAAGCCAGATATCCCTAGCATTTTGCTTTACAACCACATGCAAATCTTTGAGAATTATGCAGTACTTTCTGAATCTGTACATGTGGCTGGAGCTCTGTGCGTTTTGTCTGGCCTCAGATAGAGAAAGAATAGCTCGAGTTCAAGCGACATGGTCCTCCTCAGCCTAATGAGGTACAAGGAATGCTGAGCAAATAGATTGCAAGACACGGGAATACAGTCTCTCTTGAAAATGTTTAGATGTTCATCATGTTAAGCATAAGACATTGCATAGAAGTGGTGTCAATTTAGTAGAAGACGTGGACATGAGAGCTTTAATTGAAAAACTTATATAGAAATTGTTCAGCTTGAAGTTTTTCAGTTAAAAGGGGGAATCTTGTATGGCAGGACTGATATGCAAGTGAAAATGCTTCAGCAGTACAATGCCCCGGTAGAGTTATCCTAAGAAAATGATACCCTACAGACACCCAGCTGCTCATGTGCACTTATACCATATAAATTCATGATGATCTTACCATGCATCTTGCTCTTTTCTTTCCGATTATATTAGGGTATCGGTAAGAGAATGTAAGGAACAGAATCATGGAAGCATAGAAGATTAGGGTTGAAGGGACCTCAGGATGTCGCATCTAGTCCAACCTCCTGCTCAAAGCAGGACCATCCTCAACTACGAAATCCCAGCAAAGGCTTTGTCTAGCCTGGTCTTAAAAACCTCCAATGATGGAGCTTCCACAATGTCTCTTGGTAGCTTGTTCCAGTGTTTTACTTTACCCTTAGTGAGAAAGTTTTTTCCTAGTATCTAACCCAAAATTCTCTTTCTGCAACTTGAATGAATACTAGTGATGCATGGCTTTTACTTAGATATTTTTATATTCTCAAAGCAGCACAAAAAACATGAACTGATGCACAGCAGGGACTTGCATCCATAGACCGCTCAGGAGGCTGCTCAAAACACAGATATTCTGGAGACCCCTTGGTCTCCTGGCTTCAGCTCTTTTAAAGGGACCCACTGCACCAGTGGCAGACAGGAGCTGGGAACAGTTCAGTTGTGCACCATGAACATAGCCCTCGCTCCCCTACCCTCCAGCTTCGTTGCTGGAGATGCATCATCGAAGCTCCTCAACTTGTACCAGGAGGAAGAGTGTAGAGTTGACTAATACTACAGTGGCTCCAGCCAAGCGGCTCCCAACAACTTTCCAAGCAGGGGAAAAGCAAGGAGAATATTTTGGGGCAGATACATGTCACAGGTGACAACAGACACTGGAGAGCAGTAAAAACGGGATTAGAGTCTAGGGAATTCATGGTCCTCAATGCCCGCATTCATTTCTGTAAACCATGCTGTTTCTCATACCATCTTTGGCTATTTGTAGACATGCTCCCCATTTTCTAAACTGTGTTAACTGATTCACATCACACAACTGGAAATAAATTTCAATTTGAATTTAGGTTAATAGACAACCATTGACCATCAGGGAGGTTTTCCTGCACTTCTGCACTACAGGGCCCCCAAACTGGGCTAACTTGCTACACCTGGTGGTGGGCACGAGCAACAGCAAGCCCTAGATACCTGCGGGATATACAACTCAATTGATACAATTTAAATTGCCTAGTTTGGGCTGCTTTAGTTTGCATTAACTTTAATCCTCATTCAGTGAGGCTTACTTCATTCAAACTGGAGCCAATTTTAATTTGGACTACAGAGGTCTATGTGTATATAGGGACGGACGTAGTCCGGATTAAACGTAGAAAAATGTAACGTCTGTAAACAGCCTTTAATGCCAAATGTCTAGGTGGAGACAAGTTGTACCTGTGAGTTTCTTCATGCGCAACCAAAATATGCAGCTACCACAAGAGCAAAACAGAACAGTCCATGAAACCTTCGTAGAAACACTAGACAGGAGCTCACAGCAGGAAACTGAAACTGCAGATGGAATTCAGTCAGTCAGAATGGGTCAAAATTTGCAATTCTCACCGAGGTCAATGGGATTTTACTTATTTAAGGATGGCAATCTGACCCAATGCAAACAACACGAGGAGTATCAGAGTAAATACCTTCCTCCTGTGAAAAATGCCCTGGGCTCCTTAATGACTACAAATAGCCAGGAGCTGGGTATTGCATCTCCTCCTAAAGAGCAGCAGGACACCTCTGACTCAGACAGGGCACCAATTAAAAATCGAGGGAGAAAGAAACTGGGCATTTTATGATTCCCAATATCACAGCTTGCAACTCCAAGTGTTTCTTTTGTGGTTTCCTGTGAAAAAACCAACCTAAAGCCTGACCTTGTTTAGTTTGTGAGATTTGTCAAGGTCACATAGCAGAATGGTACTGCTGCAGGCAGCCACCTTTACAAATTAAATGCACAGCACACAAACAGAGCACTTGTATCCTTCACATGTCCCAAACAAGAGGAAAAGCCGTTTCATGGGCTTGCAAAATAACTTCCTTTCTTATGCTGTGTATTGTGAAAGAATCCTTGTTGTTATTTAAGACTCTGCATTGCCATAGGGTTTTGGCAGTGACACCAGTTGATCTGAATACCCTGGCACAAGAGAACAAGTGAGGTCAGATATAAGTGTACATGCAGGGGATAAAGGGAACAGCCTGTCTTCAGCTTTGCATCGAAGAGAAGTTTGTAGGGTAGCTCTAAGTGCAAGAGCCTAGGAATACTTTGTTCAGCATAAAGCAGAGCCAATAAAATAAATACTGTCGAAAGAGCAAGGTCAAAATTGCTTGCATTATCTCATAATGTCGCTGTCCTCCTTTTTCGTTAAACAAAAGGAAGAAACTCTCTTATTCAGTAGACTCACACTGCAAGCAACGGGCATTTAAAACCCACCCCGCAAACAACCAACTATGTAATAATTCCAAGGCTGGTGTCACCTGGGAACCGATCATTCCTTTCCATCGCTGACATCAGGATTGCTGCTCTCAGGCAGTAAAATGATAAAAAAGGAGTTTGAACATGAAATTGCAGAACAAGAAATCACCCACAGCCTGGATTGTGTTAAATGTGATCTACAGATTTTAATCCCATTACTAGGAATATTTTTTGTGCCACTTCGCTCCTTTGAGTTCTTCACTTGTTTGCCTCTCTCAGCACTATCCTCCCTCCCTCTCCTCCCTGCCTTCCCATCTTTTGTTTTCAAATCACTCACTTCACTGTGTACCCTGCTCAGTGCTCGTCCCTTCACAGAACCTGATGAAGTGAGCTCAGATTCTCCAGCATTTCCTGCAGACCAGACTTCTTGACCAGCTTCCCTTTGGAAATAGCAGCAAAAGGCACTGAGTTGGCCATCAGGGATGTATGAAACAGTATCCAGCAGGCAGATCAGGGGCCCGCACCCCCAGGAGGAATCTGACACAGCCCCTGCAGTCCTCCTGGGGCTGTGGATGAACCCCGATTTGCCTGCCGCATGACAGGAGGCTGCTGCTGCTGGCTGAGACCAGTGCTGAAGCCAAGTAAGCCTTGCTTCAAAACTCAAAATGTTTCAAAACTTTCTAAACGTTTCGAGTGTCCTTGTTTCATTTCAAAGCTGTTTTGAAGGCTTTTGTTTAATTGCAATTTCGAAACACCATTGAAACAGCTTTGAAACGAAACACTGGGCAATATTTTGAACAGCCCCAATGACCATGAGTGTTGCCCATCTCCAAAAAGCAGCAGTTAAATTTTCCATTGGAAACATACTTATAGTTCAATAAAAGTATATTGAAATTGGTTATCATTTTCCACTGAAATTACGGTCCATTAGACATTTCTGACCACCTCCTAATTAAAACATTAGCGTCACAGCTAATAAGTTATCCAGATGGCATTAAGAACAGTGAGCATGAACTAGACACATTAGGCTCACCCTGCAGCTTATATTTCTTGTAGTAATAACTGCAAAATAAACACACACAAAAAGCAGGGGGAGGGTATATATTGGTCAAAACTACTTCATGAAACCATGTTTTTTTCAGTCCAAACATTCCATTAACTTTTTTGAGTTTATTTTCTCTCTACAATTTCCTCTCCTAATATGAAGAATTTAGCAAAATCTTTGCAAGTTCACAAATCAAGTATCCTCAGATTTAGTAATTATTGTATTTACTAGGACTGTCAGGGAACTCCTGGAAAGCTTCATAATTTTTACTCATTATTAGAGCCCCAATACTGAACAGACTTACAAACATGCTTAACTTCAGGCACATGGGTCATTAGTCCCACTGGGTGCAGGATGCTGTTTTAGTGGTGATGGTTCAAGAAATATGCAGACAGCAAGGGTTTCTTGGTGTGCGTGTGAGTGTGTGTGTGTGTTTTAATTCCATTAACATTAATGACTGTAAAACCCCAGAATGAAGTTAAGTCACTGCATTAGTGTGTGGGATCAAGTACCTGACTTTATCCATTCCCATTTCACCTAAGTACATCAAGCCACAAAGAAGATATATGGCACGTAATTAAGATAATATTTATGAGTTCAGATGACCCTGAATTTTACTCTGTTAGGAAGTCATAATACAAAACAATTAGCTAAATTAGGCCATCTCATTCTTAACCCTGGGAAAAAGCCTTTTAGCAGCTACAGAATCTATTTTTTCTCAGATGACTTAGCAAACACCAGTAATACAGACACATTTTCAAATTTCAACTTCCTCCCTCCATATAACTTAAAGTCTTAATACCCTTCTGAAACAGGAGTCCCCTCAGTCCTTGTCAACCTGGCTCTCTTTGAGCAATTCCCCCCCCCCCACTCCTTGCCTGCCATGCCTTGATGAAATGATACTTTCAGAAAAGGAAGGCTGCCCCAGGGCTTCCCAAGTCAGATGTTCTAATAAGCATCAGTGTCACTGCTCATACCCCTAAGGGCTAATCACATGGGCTCCCCAATACCCACACCCATGTTTCGCAGATGTCACATATACTACCCTACCCACCTCTACAGGCTATGGGCTCTTGGCTCTTTTCATCCTTATACTAGTCCCTGTCTTGGCCACTCTAGCCTCCTCAGTCTTTGGCTGTGGCCCTCCTGGCCTTTGCCCTTCTCTGTAGACCCTGGTCCTGCTCCTAGGCCAGTTGAAACCCATAGGCTCTCCAGCCTCGCCAATCTCCACTTGTGGTCCTTCTTGGTCTTCAGACCTTTCTGATCCCTGGCCCCACTCCTAGGCCAGTGAGACCTATGGGCACCCTGGCCCTACCTGCTCCCTGGGTCCTCTCCTCTTAAGCCCTCCTCCTCCCCTTAGCCCCTTCCTCAAACTTCCAGAGTTGCTTACGCCAGCTCAGATATTAACCAGGAGCCCCGATACCCACGTACCCCTCTCTCCATGGCTCTCAGGGCTAGCCTGCCTGACCACCTCAGGCCCAGGGATTATATTCTGCTATGTCCTGGAAAGAGAGACTTGCCCTACCCTTTGTTCCAAAAACTGCAAGCGCTTGTTATTTCAGTCATTCCAAATACCTGAGAGATAGAGAATAAGAGAAAATGATGTTTGAATTTGCAAAACAAATGCTGGTGTGTTTTTGATCCCCCACCCCACAAAAAAGAAGATTTCCTTTTACACAAATTCTGCACTCTGGGTTTGAAACTGGTGATAACTTGCTAGTTACACTAAGACTGCAAGTTAAGTGACACACTGTTCTCCGATATGTTGCAAAGACACGTTAGACTTTTGATCCCCATAGTGGACAGTTATCATTTGTTTAAACAGCTCACCATGGTGTTAAAGATACAATTGAAAATTGTGTCAGTGGCCATGTATATAACCCATTTTAAGATTCCATTTAAGAAAAAAATCTATATTTTTATAACCTTACAGAGCAAGGATAAGCAACCCTCAGCACACATGCCAATTAGTGGCACAGAGACATTTTCCTTGTCATGTCAGGAGGTGTGCCAAGGAAAATGTTTAAAGAAAAAAAAACTTTCAGTTGCTGCTCTGGGCTCTCTGGAGCAGTGACAACTCCCAACGCTGAGGCAGGCACCAGGGGCGGGGTCAGAAGAAGACAGACAGGGTCACAGGGATGCTGCCTGTGTTCTCTTGACCATGCCACTATGTCTGTGGTGGTGCACAGGGGAACCTGCAAAATCAAAGGAGCTGCCATGTAAAAAACGCCTGCTGATTCTGCAAGTTCCCCTGCATACCCCCGCCCCCCCCAACCACCACCACTACCACTGCTCTCTCCTGATCAGCACAGAGGCAAAAAACACTGTTTTAACTATAGTGCTGTTTTTGCTTCCCGGCTGGGCAGCAACAGAAAGTGGGCCTGCTGGGGCCCCTTGGCCAATCAGCAGCGAGCAACAAAAATGGTGCCATATTTATAACTATAGTTATTGCCTCTCTGTGGATCAGGAGCAAGGGGTGAGCACTCTTCTGCCAAACAAAGTTGGGGGGGACACACACAGGAAGCTGCAAAATTAAAGAAGCCACTGTGCAGCCCACTCTCCCTGTTGATTTGGTAGGTCCCTAATCAGGGGTGGCACTAGGGAGGGTTTGGGGGGCTATGGCCACCCCAAAATACACCTTAGTCCCCCCCATATCCACCCCTCCTAGCGCCACCCCCCAGGCCCCTACTGTCCACCCCACATGACTGAGCCCGCCCCACTCTCTCTCACAGTGGAGCCCCGCTGGGAAAAAGACTGGTGCAAGCCCTATCTCTAATCATGGGCAACTCATGGGGGAGGTACGGAGGGGTATGTGCTCTCCCAATTTCTGCCAAAGCCTTTGGCAGGGGCCCAAGCAGCTTGTGCTGCACTGTTGGTCAGGTCTGGGGCTGGGGCTGTGGCAAGCAACCTGAGCCCAGCCACCATGCCATGCAGCAAGCTTCCCCTGGTGTTGCCTCTGTACCTACCTGCATTGCTGGGTGGAATGGATGGAGGGAGGAGAAGGGACACCAGCAATAATGATGGCCACCACTGCCCTGTAGGCCCAGTGACCACCCTGCTCCCCCGCACACCTGCACTGCTGATGGGGGTGGGGGTGACTGGGCTGTGGCAGCTGCTCCTCATAGTTTCTTCCTTCTCTTTTCCTTCCCCACTCTCTGTTTTCCTTCCCCCCACCTTCCCTCTTCTCTTCACTTTTGTTCTTTCTCTCTCTTCATCCCCTCTTTATTTCCTCCTCTCTTTTTCTCTCAGTGCAAGATAATTACCAAAAAAAGAATATGAAACAGAGGTAGTGTATGAAGTTTTATTTATTGTCATCAGACTTAGAATTTTTAGAAAACTTAGTATTTACTGTAAAAAAAAATATGTTTATTAACTATATTAACATTAGGGCTATGCGAAGCTTCGGGTGTTGATTCAATCTGGAGGAGATTTGTCCCAATTCAGCAGCCAAATCTCCAAATCCAAATTGAATCAGGAGACCAATAAATAGGTCTGTATTGATTCAAAGCTCTCTGAATCAATTCTGAAAAGATTTGGAGAGCTTCAGAGATTCAGGCAGTCCCCACGCGCTGCTGCAGGGAGCTGGACCCAGAGTCCCTGCCGGTAAGTAAGGGGTGGGCTGGA
>NW_017728921.1:9211461-9241578 GCF_001723895.1 Crocodylus porosus
CAGCCCCCCTGAGTGCCCCCAACCCCTGCCCACTCTCCCAGGCCTGTCAATGGCTTCCTTGACCAGCACCAGCCCAGCTCTTTAAAAAAAAAGGGGAAAAAAGCCCCACACTCACCAGCTGCTGCAGAGGCTTCTGGGGGCTTGTAGCAGAGACCCACATGTGGCATGAGGCAATGAGGGGCATCAGGGATTGCCCCCTACCTGGCAGCAGCTGGCGAGTGTGGGACTCCTTTTTTTTTTTTTTTTTTTTTTAAGAGCCGAGACACTGGAGCTGGATGGGGCAGCCATTGACGTGGCTAGGAGAGCAGGCGGGGTATGGCTGGGGTCTGTTTGATTCAGAGATTTGGCTGATTTAGCAGTGCCCAGATCTCTGAATCAGATTCGGCTGAATCGATTTGAATCACCGAATTGAATCACTGTTCCCCGAATCAGCCGAATCTGAATCCAAAGTGAATACTAGCCACTTTGCACAGACCTAATTTATATGTAGTCTGTCCTGCCATGTACCTCCCTCCCTAGTTTTGTTTTTTCCGGCATGCTGGCACTCCAGCACTTTATAAGGTTGACAATGCCGGGTTTTTCAGCACTCCGGACAAAAATGTTGCCTATCCCTGTTATAGAGTGATCAGGAGCAACTATTTCAAAAGGCTGTGACTTAAAGTTCACATTAATTTGCATAGACTACTACAGCTGCATTCCAAACAAAACAAAATATGATGTAATAGAACACTTTTATTACAGGGATGCATTTAATCACATTGGACTTGTAATTACAGCAGGAAAGATTAGTCTCCAGATGTTAAATAAACAAAATGGTGTTGCTAGGCAGGAAAACATATGAAATAGTTCCTCTTTTAGACCATTTTCCTTCCTCTCTGTATGCACCTCAAAAAACTAGACACAAACACACACACGTATCCATTTAGACTCCAGTGCATTTAAATGGGGGGAAGATCGACCCAGTATTTCCACCCAATACTGTCATTTTTACTTGCCATGCTAGTACCAGCATACTTTAAAATCTTTGTTTTTCTTCATAATGGCTGCAAAGGCATTAGTATTTTCACATCAATAAATAAGAGTCTCCAGCTTCAAGATTCATCATAATTATAAAAAATTGTGGGTTCTGAAAAGCTTACATTACAATTTATGGGACATTACTCAAGAAATTAATATGCTGCTTTGTTTGAAAGTTGAGCTTTTTATCCATTCATAACAGCAAGGGTCAGAGCCCTTCAGACTGGTGGGTCCATGGGTTGAAACCATTGGAGTTGATCATATGGATGGAGTACATGCATAGGAACAAACAAGTTTTCTGTCACCAGGAAACATGTCTTGGTATACATTTAGCACAAAGAGAAACAGCAAAATTGAGGACGACAAATTGAATCCGAAAGTGAGTCATTTGTTTTTCAATGTCCTTAATTAAATGCAGTACTTTGCAGACTAATCTTCAAGATACCATTTAAAAATCTGTTTGTGTGCATGCCACAAAAAATCAATAGCAGCCTCCAGCAAAATTATAATATCCATACATATTGTGCCTAATCTGAATAAGCGAAGATTATGGATTTAATTAAGGGAAGCATTACTTCTCAAGATGTTGCATTGTAGAATGGTACGTGGCTTACAGTTATATTCAGGGATCATTTTGCAAGGTGTTGAGTGCCCAGGAGGTGACTGAGACTTGTAGACACTAAACAACTTCACAAACAGATTTCTGTCCTCCTGGTTTTGAGCCTATACTTCTGCTAAGCATTTACAATTAATTATACAGATCTATTTTAGTGACCACTATGTCTAAAGTCTCTAGTTCGCTACATAATAAAAACAACCTGGTATAAATAAATTCTCCCTCCACTGAGAAACACGCAACGAAATCTTCTGCAAATACAAGACCTCGTTCTGTTTTATAGCATACCTGGAAGTATTACAAATTCCAAACTGCATATGCATTAGCGCTCAGCCACCATGAAACTCACAGAATGCTAATTATGGCAATCAAGGTTCTGGCAGGTTTGTTCCACCCGTCTCACCCGTTGCGACAATCTTGTTTAAAAAAGGAAATGGGGGATAGAATCCATATGTATTCGCTAAAAGTGCTCAGCAAAAAAGACTTAATCAGAGGCATACTGCTACAGTGGCACAAGGTAATTCTATTTCTGCCCTGCAAAGGTAGACGAGGTACTTCATGCATTAACAGTGTATGTTCTTGCCTGCTAAGAATCATTATTTTTCTTTGATGCATTTAAACAAGCAGTCACCGTGCAAGCATAAATATGTAATACCCAGTGGCAGAAGGTGATAACCTTGCGTTGGTAAATAAATGCAAGTGTAAATACCTAGTGGAACTGTCTTTTCAGATGGCCAAATTAAATGATATTTTTGGAGAACATGAAAAATTCTGTTGAAGGTAGGAAAATCCATTTAAAAATTAAAGCATAAATATTCTCTCTTCTGTGCGTTAACATTCATCTTGAACAAAAGGGCATTGTATTAAATAATGTTAAAGTGATCGGCCTAGTGGGTGGTATCCGTACTGGTGTTTAACTAGTACTCATAATATGCATAACCAGGTCCTTGGTTTGATGGCCAAAACTGGTCATATCAATGTGCCCGTATCAAAAGAAATGTCAGTTTTATTGACAAAATAAAAAAGGGAGGAGAAATAACTTGAAAAGATCCATTTCATTTTCTATATTTTCGCTCCTTTTAACAGTTATTTTACATTGGGTCATCTTTTAAACAAAAGTGTAATTTTGAAACAAAAATTCAAATGATTTCTTTTAAAAATGACAAAATATTTCAGATTTTACAGCTATGAAAATGCAGTCATTGAAGATGGAAGGACCTCTGAGAGGTTCCTTGCCAGATAGTAGAATAAAGGCTTTACCCTATGGCAGAAAATTAAGTGATGGAGGTAAAACCCCTTTTCAAGTCACTAGTGCTTAATCATGCATTTACTGGGTTGTTCAGTATGGAAGGATTTGCATATGTGCTTAGAAAGGTGAGCCCAAACTTTAATTCTTTACTAACTCAGGGCCCACACAAATATTTAAAGAGGATATTTCCAGCAGATTGGCCCCAAGGCAAATTAGTTGTCAGAGTTGTCACAGCTTTCGTTCTAAACAGACCTTTAAATGCCCACAGGGCACGTTTACAGCAACAGCCTTCACTTTAGGAAAGATCTGTCTTCTTTTACAAGGGTGAAATCAACTGCTTTGCAATTCCCAAATCAAAGCAACTGTCAAACCGTTAGGGTATTTTTGTGCATCACAAACTCCCATGTATGCTTATCACTTCAATAATTTAGTAATTTTAACAATGAAAATGGTACAAGAGGTAATAGTCTATAACCTTCTGGGTTGTATTGTTGCTGCTGTTTTTTGCTGTTCTTGTTTCTTATGGTTTATGGTCAGGCGTTACAAACGCAGTCAAAATGCACATTTCTCTTTGAAAGGATTGATTTCTTGAATAAATGTGGCAGGCTTTCAAGTTTCTAGTGGCACGTTGTTGTTTTTTTAACAAAGAACCAGTGTATATCAGTGGTTTAGATTGTGGAGAAATGTATGTTATTTTCTCTGTACCTTTAAACTCTCTTTTTATAGCTAAATTGTACAGTGCTATCACATAGTCCCCTCAGTCACCATGAGATGACATGTAATTCTGTATGCCACACAGGCAGTCTATGAGTAACAAGACATCACACTGAATATCAGTAACAATTCACATATAATGTACTTGTGCTCCAGCTATATTGTGCCAACGTACCGAATCTATGTCATGTAGGTGTGACACAGGGCCAAAATGAGCCTGTTTACCTGTGAAGAGTACGCAATGACTTTCTGCGCAACTGTCCTTTTTAACATAATTATTATAAATATGCCATGGTACTGATTTTTAACTATCTTGATTCTGCAATTGCACCAGTATCTCTGGAGAGAATCCTAACATTACTTATGAATCAATGTTGCAATCAAAAACAGAGCTGCTATACTATCAACTGTCAAGCAGGCATGTCTGGGAACCTAAAGGGGTAAATCCTTGCCTTTATAATACCCAGCTTATTATTTGTGCTAATGTACAGCACCTCTTTTGCCACTCTTTTCTGAACATGCTTGCTAAATATTACAATTTTTCCAAAAGAACTGAAGTGACACATTCTCAGCATTGACTGACTTCATCTCACCTCCCTGAGCAGGAGTGGAAAACCCAACCTCAAAAAAAAAAGACGGGCCTTTTTTAGACCAGGAAGCAGAGGGCAGGCCTATCCTCAAAATCTGGACTGAAACCCTGCCCCTGCATAAGAAACTAGAATCAACGACAGTCCCAATTTAGGATGGGCACATGGCAGCAGACAACCAACCTTGCTGGGGTGAAGAGAACCCGATGCTCGTTACATCCATGTCAGCTGAACGAGACTCTCAGTTCTGGCCACTCCCTTAAAATGCATCAGCTCAGCCCTGCATGAGGATACTGTGGTTTGGGCACATCTCCTATAGCAAGCGCTTTTTCCATTTAGCAAAGCAGGTAATTTTCAGACTCCCATGTGTGAGAAGGAGAAGCAACCTCCAAGTGAAAATGTGCGTGTTCATGCACTTACATATCTAGCAAGATAAACGAGCATTTCATATAGTGTTAATGTTGTTTTCACTTCTTCACTAATTCCCTGATGTTACTAAATGTGGGTCCTTTCAGCAGTGCAGTTCCCCCATCTGCTGTTTTGTTAAATGCCCATTTTCAGAATCAAGGACCCAGATGACTGCTACCTGCGCTCACTGAAATAAATGAGTGCCCACTGAAATAAATGAGTGCCGACTCACATACATGAGACCATTGCCTTTGATTTCAGTGGGCATGGAGGCAGCCCCTTCCTGGAGGTCTCTCAAACCTTTCAGGTGAAGGCAGGGCAGGGTAGCACCTTCTCACCTAACTCATTCAGAAATGAATAAGATTTCATAACATCCAACAGAGCAGGCTGCTGCCTACAGAAGCGTATGCATTTCTGAACAAATTAGGTGATAAGCTGCAACCCTGCCCTGCTTTCAGCCTGACTTCAGATAACACAGCTACCTACCTCAAGTTCACTGTATGCATTAGCTTGCTTTACGTTCCTCCTGCTTTTGGCATTTTGAACCTGTTGTGGATGAATTCCAAAAATTATTTCACTATGCTTTGACTAGAAAGCACAAATTTAATCTAATCATTTGCAGACCTCAGTATATCTATGACACCTATCCAAGGCATTTTAACAGACAACTATTTTAAAATGCAGCAGGAAGCGAGATGAAGATTTTTCGGATGCAAAGGAATTACTTATATCTTTAAAATCAGATAGGTTTCGCTAAAAACACAATCCTTTGGTAACACATGCAAATCTACATCCCTTAAAAGGCAAAGGGACACCAGAGCTCAGATAGCATTTCTCTGGGGGAAAAAAAAGGTTTCCTCTGAAGAAACTCTACAAACTGTTTAAAACATGCCAGAACAGCTTGGTTAATGGAGCACGCAGACAGAAAACATTTTAAAATCCAAGCTTCCCCGTGTTGAGAGAAGTGTTTCTGGGACTGAAAGACAAAGGCTACCATAACCTAACTTGTCAATATTAGCATCCCATACTTACAATCAAGGTGTAGAACAACCTTTTTTTTTTCCTTCGGAGAAGAGCATAAAACGTTCCCTGGCAACATATTTTAGTGCAGGGAAGTGCTGCTGACATTTTAAAAGGAGGTTCCAACAGAAATAGTCCGTGTAGGTATAAACAGCATAATGTCATTGGTTTCTATGGGGCTATACCTATCTACACCAATCACTGATGGCAGTGGGGAGACACCATGGAAGCACCAGTCACAAGTCCAGAGTTAGAGCTGAGCTGAGCCTTATGTAAGAGCAGAAATCAGACACTTTTATCACAGAATCATAGAAAAATGGGAATGCAAAGGATCTTGAAGGTAACCTCTAGTCCACCCCACATGCCAAGAAAGGATTAGGTATATCTAAACTGTTCTTAAGTTATTTGTCTACCATACTCTTTAAACCTTCCAATGACAGAGGTTCTGCAACCTCCCTAAGTAATCTATCCGTGCTCTACGCTCCTTACAGCTAGACAGTTCTAGCTGATATCCGACCTAAACCTTTCATGCTGCAAAATTACGCTCACGACCTCTTGTCCTAGTCCTAGGGGAGTAGTTTATACCCTTCTGGCCCTTCTTAGTTATCATATTTGAAGATTTATGATTCCCCTTAGACATCTCCAGTAAGGCTGTGCAAAGCTTCGGGTGCTGATTTGATTCAGCAGAGATTCAGCCTGATTTGGTGGCCAAATCTCTGAATCCAAATTGAATCAGGGACCAATTAAAAGGCCTGAATCAAATCAAATCTCTCTGAATCGATCTGGAAAAGATTCGGAGAGCTTCCGTGATTCAGGCAGTCCCCGCTTGGTGCAGTAGGGAGCTGGACCCAGACTCCATGCTGGTAAGTAGGGGGCGGTGGATAGGGGGATCATGGGGGGAGCCCTTCCTGGCCCCATCCTCTGCCTGCTCCCCAGCCCTCCTGAGTGCCCCCCCATTGCTGCCCTGCGTGCCCCACTCACCACGTGCTGCTGGGCAGGGGGCAATCCCTGCTGTCCCCCCCACTTCCCCATGTTGCATGGGGGGCTCTGCCACAAGCCCCCCAAACCCCACTTACTCTCCCAGCCACCCCATGGCTGCCCTGCCCACCCCAGCTCCCAACCCTTTAAAATAAAAAAAACAAAACAGACTCACCAGCTGCTGCTGCAGCCTTGGGGCTTGTGGGGGTCATGACAGAGCCCCCACTGCAACGGGGGGCAGTGGGAATCACCCCCTCCAGCCAGGCAGGAGCTGGTGAGTCAGGACTTTTTTTTTTCTTCTTTTTTTAAAGGGCCAGGAGCTGGGGCTGGACAAGGTAGGGAGAGCAGGTGGGGGGTGGGGCCTGTGTGATTCGGTTAATTCGGCAGCAGCCGAATCTCCAAATCAGATCCAGCCAAATTGATTTGGGACACTGATCTGAATCACCAAATCGAATCACTGTGCCCCAAATGAGAATCCAAAGTGAATACTAGCTGCTTCACACAGGCCTAATCTCCAGTGCTTTCAATCTTATTTCAATCTTCTTTCAAGTACAGTTGAGGTGGCGGAGGGGCATGTTTTCCAGATCACTGATTATTTTTGCTGTACCCATTGTTCCAATCTTCCCTTACAGGTCCAGTGTGGGGAGGGGGAGGTGCACAGGGGCTTTCCAAACAACTGATTATTTTTACTCCTCTTCTCTAAACTGTCCCCAAAGGTCCGGATCTTTCTTCAAGTGTGATACCCAAAACTGGACCCAGTACTTTAGCTGAGGACCTCCCAGTGCATAGTCTGGTAGAAGGATTCCCATGTGCATCATACACTCAATGTTTCTATTTATACCCCCTAGATTTTTCCGTACATAGACTTTGCTCTGTTTCACCTGCAAATGCATTAAAACACATGTGGCAGGGAGCAATATGGTGCCCCTGGAAAATGTTTTCACATGATGAATTCATATTGTTTGTGATCCCTAGAACATTCTCTGACGAACCGCCACACAACCAGTTGATCCCCATTTTATATTTGTGCAGTCAGTCATTCTTATCGACTCTTCCTCCTGTTTACTTCAGACTATTTCTTCAATTTGTCAAGACCAGTTTGAATTCCGATTTTGCCCTCCCCGTTTTGTATCCTCTGCAAATTTAATAATACAATTTTATCCAAGTCATTAATGAAGTTGTGAAACAGTACTGGGTATATACTTGTATCCATTCAAAACTCCACTTGATGTAACCCATGCAAATTCCACTGGGATCAAAAGAGGCGTAGCAGGGCAGCTCCACACTGGGGCAGCTGCAACACACAGTGCAGTGCCAGCCGCTGCAGCAACAGTTATTTTGGCAGCCTGCTCCCCACCAAATAAGGCTGCTGCCCTGGTCATCCCCTAACTCAGTATTGCCAACGGAAATCAGTAAGTCTTTTTCTATTGACTTCAATGAGGAATTTGCATCAAGCCTTAATACCCTTAAGCAAACAAATACAGTCCAAAAGCTCCCCCCAAACTTATCCCGCCCCCAGGTTCTGTTCTACTTCTGATGCAGGGAGGATCTGAATCCAGTGTTTCTGACACCAAGGATTTCTGCATGGGTAGCACAATCACAACCACATTTTAAGTGGCTATTGATTTCTTAGGGGAGTCTCATTGCTCCTGGAGAACACAGGAAGGTGCAGTGAAACAATGCCTTTTAGAAGGGGAGCAGTGTACTGCAGCACAGCACAGGAGCATCCTCAGCAGACTGGAGAACGGGATTTCACACCACCCTCCCCCTCAAGTTGCAGAGTACGACAAGGAGGGAACCAGAAAGGTTCTTGCTTACTGCTTCACAGTGCTTTCCTTCACCAGCAGCTCCAAAAACCACTCCCGGCAGTGCAGTGGTGTAGTAATTGCCTGGGCAGTCTGAAAGGATCATGGTAAAAAGGAAAATCCATTTAAAGCCTCTGCAAGTTATAACGCCAGAGCAGGAGCCCACCTGCTGAAGCTGCAGCCTGTAGCCAACAAGTGGCTCTCAGCCTCCAAGTGCTCAGCGTGTGCTCTCTTGCAAAAGGGGACTGCTCTCTCTCATACCCCACGAAACAGCCAGAACAGCTTTGGAACGTGTGCCTCGTGTCTTACGGGCCCATGAAGGCATTATATGCTATTTATTTATTTTATACAAACCTACAAACTTTTTATACAAAATGCCAAGAGCTGCATTTAAGTTAATGATACCCTCATTAGTATTTGAAGGAAACCATGACAACTTCTGTTACTGTTTTCTTTGTTTTATGTTTGAACATTGACTTGTGCCAAATTTCTTTTCTCTAAAATTGCCAGCATTGACACAACAACATTGTACAGGCTTTTGTCACAAGATAAATCAACAGCATATTTCCAGGAGCACCATATTGCTCCCTGCCACCTGTGTTTTAATGCATTTGCAGGTGAAACGGAGCTAAGTCTACATACAGAATAAAACCTCACGGATAGCATTGATTGAGTCTTTCCTCACAGCCTAAATACTGAATGTGTGAAATGCCTTGAAATCTCTGTGCACTTCAAGTAAAATGAAATCCTCATTTATAATTTTTTGAAAAACCAGAATAATATTTGATCTTACATATGGGAATAAAGGTCAACAAAGAAAAGCCTGACAAGTGTAGAAAGATGTGTAACGATAATACTCATCCATGTGCAAAGATGCCATAACATGCCTGCGGACTTCTATACCTTCCAGGTTTGAATCTGAAAGTATTTCCTATGCACTGCCTGAGCCCTTTGCAAACTGGGAGACAAGTCTCATCGTCTCCAGGTTGGGACTGGCTGAGATGGAGAAAGGAGACAGGGTTATAAATAGGGACATACCTAAGTGATGGTGAGAGAGGGGTTTTTTGCAGCCCACTCGCAGCGCACAAAGCCAATTTCACAGGCGTTTCACAGCAGCATGACCCCTCACCATTGATTGGTGGAGGGGCCTCAGAAGCCCCACCCCTTGCCACTGATTGGTAGAGCACTCCTTCACTCAGTCTATATATTACTACCACTTTCATTTTTATTTTTTTTGATTTCGTGGAAAATTGCAGGTGACACCAGATTTCCTGGCCATCGCGGTAATCGCGCACAAGGCTGTTTTCACAGTTACTGCAAAACCTGCCAAACCGTGATTTAGGCAGGTCCCTAGTAACAAAGTCAGAGCACAATATCCCCATCACAAGGGAGGGCATCCAGAACCAGATACTGCTGGAACTGTGCTTAACGTGGATTGGGATTTAATATCTCCGTTAGGTGAATAAGCATGACGTTGTTCAAACAAAGTCAGCGAGACTCAGAGCATGGGAGCTGAATGAGAACAAAAGCAGGGTAGATATGTAACTTATAGACTAAGATATGTAAAGAGCATAAACTTTACTGAAAACTAGCTCACTTTATCAGATGCTGAGAAAGAACAAGTATAAAGCAGTGTATAAAGGGGAGTGAGTGATTTGAATGCAAAGAATGGGAAAGGAGGAGGAAAAGGAAGGGGAGAGGAATACATGCGAACAACCCATACGAGCCAAAATAAGAAAACTAGAGAGCAGTGCCTTTCTCTCAATAAGTACAATATAAAACCAGAAGCCCAAAACAATGCAGTCTTCTGCCTTTTAAAGCTGGACTGACCAAATCTCCAACCTCCCAAGGTAACTTCTTTTCAATATAAACTTTTTATTAGGTAGTTTTATTCCCCACTGCAAAAGACGAAGCGCAGGCTTGCCCTATTCCATAAAGCACAACACCAACAGGAGTTTTTAAAGATCTTATATTTTCAAGCAGTCTGGGTAATCTTCTATTCAGACAACTCTGCTACTGCTTCTTAATGAAATGCCATCTGTTGAGTGCCTTGGGGACTTTGATGACATGAAACAATAGAAGGGCATTGAAAACTGTGAATATTAGACAATTCAAGTACTTTTTTTTGTTATGGAGACACAGCGAACTAGCTGAGATCAAGAGTAAGACACTTGCAGAGGAACTGTATGTCCAATGAAAGGGAACAAAGTGTATTCTTCTGGACCCATTACTGTGTCATTTCTATATTATTATTATTATTATTATGTTAGTGAACAACTTCAGGCCCTCATTAAAGAATGTGGCACATCTACAACTTATAAAAATAATAGTCACTTTAGCACTGATGAAAGGTACCTGTTTGACAGCCCTGCACTGAAATCCTCAGTTTCTACACAAAGCGGCCCAGGATCTCTTTCAATAAAGCCTCAGCTATGACCTAAAGAAAACTATCTGGAAGGCAAAGGAGAAGTTTAACCCTTGAGGCATTCAAATGTTGGCCTCTGTTCAAGATGACTTCAACACAGGGCAGATTTCACCAGTTTCCCTGGGGGCAATTAGTTTTTGTGGACTCATGTCTCCTAAGCTGTAGCCACAGTATATCCAACAAAAGTATCTCATAACAAATTAGCCTTTTGAGAAAAATTCAGAGTCAAAGTTGCAAAGAATTATTGATTTTCAGCTGCTGAATCTTCCATTATCCTAGTGCACGGTCTTACCAGCAGGGACTTTAACTGAAGCAGCACATTTTAACTGAATACTGCAATATTTTTGTGAAAACAACTTTTTGAATTTGTAAGTACTTACACAACAATCCTGATTTTAAAGTTCATGCTCACTCCATCAGATATTATGATCCGTGGGTTCCCAGCGGGGTTTTTCACAGCTGGAATACTGAATACTCATAACAAACTACTTATTAAACACCTGCACACCCAGGTAATTATTTATTTTTGCATTGCCTAAGAGCCTTAAGTAAGAGATCGGGTAGGCACACAACATACACACAAAATATGATTCCCTGCTTCAAAATTATACTTCAGTGTGGACTTTGAATAAAGAATTAATTCAAGGCAACAATTGATAAGAACAGGAAAAATGAATTAATGGTTACCTATAATTTCCTGCCTCTAACAGTCACCACACTGTCTAACAGTTAATACCAGGAACCATCACATCGCTGCCTGATTCATCAAACCCCAAACCACTTTAACTAAGCAAGCTGCATGGAGTTTTCTCTCATTGCCTCTTCCCAATGCCCTTTGCTAAATTCTGTAGGCACTGAACCTGTCGAGAAGCACAGTGCTGCAATTCAAGTTGTGTAGGGTATTTGTCAAACCCTCAGCAAAGTTTAATTAAAAACAGTGTAACTGAGAGCCCATCCCTAATGATATATGTGCAGCAAAGAAGTTTAATTTGAACGTAAGACTGAGCCAGAAACATCTGCCTCTGAAACAGACCGTCTGTGGCTTCAGGCAAGTTAATTAGGTCCAGAGTTTTATTTTTTTTATGGGCCCTTAATTCCCTCTGAAAATATCATCCTGCTTATGGTGCATTCATACTTTGAATGCTATGCCCAGTTCTGGTCCATAGACCTCAAAAAGTATATAAAAAATAGAGAAAGTCCAGAGAAGGACAATAAGGATGATTAGCAGTATGGTGGGGCTTCCGTATGAGAAAAACCTGAAGAGGCTAAGCCTATTCAATTTAGAAAAGAGACGCTTGAGGGCGAACATGATAAGGGTTTACAAAATACTAAACGGCAAAGAAAAAGTAAGTAGGGATTTATTATTTACTCTCTTGCACAATATAAAAACCAAGGGTCATAAAATGAAATTAGTAGGTAGCTAGCTTAAAACTAATGAAAGGAAGTTTTGGGGTTTTTTACATAATGTGTAATTAAAGTGTGGAACTCACTGCCACCAAACGTTGTCGGTTTAGCTAGACTCAAAAAGGGACTGGACACATTCTTGGAGGAAAGGGGCGTCTGGAGCCACAGAGCATGGGAATTCAACCTGCATCTGAATTCGAACTTCCTAGTCCTGAAATGCTGTTGGCTGCATGTGAGACAGCAGTGGAAAAAACCACGGTCAGACCTAGTTCACTCTCCCATTTAGCATCTGCTCTCTGTCCCTGTGCGACACAGGATACTGGGAAAGATAGACCTGTGGTCTGAGCCAGTAAATGGCAATGCTCATGTTCTTATGTTAAGCACCAAATTCGATAATGGAGGGCAATTTCTCTGCAGGCATAAAAACCCAGTCAAGATGATGTGGTTTTATGTTGGCAAAAGACTTTTCCCTCTCCAATTCATTTACAAATCCGTATCGAACTCCTTTTCCCATGCATACGTATGGAATATTACAGGTGGCACTAGCTGCATCACCTATAGTTAGGGTCCCTAACAGTTTCCACTGCGAGACTGTTTTCCACTGCTTGGGCCTTTGCCAAATGTTAATTATTCTGAATGAATTTCCCATGCTGCCTGTCAGCCTTTGGAGAAACCTTTAACTGAAACAGTTTAGCTATTCCCAAGAATGAGGCTAAAGAAAAAATGTACATTTTATACAAATATACATTTGCCCAAGGTTTAAAAAAATAAAACCCCTTACAGCTGTCTTCTTGACAAACGTTAATGCTTCCCTTGGTTCAAGGAAGGCCTTGAAACGTGACTGGGGAGGGTGTGTCACTCTGGTGTCGAAGCAGTGCCGTCTCTGGGGTGCTTGTACGCGCAACGGGGGGTTTCGTTCGGTTTAGTTCCCCCTAAATTGAAATGGTGGAAGTGGTGGGTTATTAAAAATCCACCGTTTCAATTTAGGGAGAAGTGCACAGCTCAGGGGATGTGCGACCCGGCGGCAGCTTGTGCAGGCGGGCTTGACTGAAGAAAAAAGAAAATAAAAACAATGAGGAGTCTGAACTTTTTTTTTTCTTTTCCCCCATCCCGGAGCCTACCTGCCTGCCTGAGCTGCGTGGGGCCCGGTGCTTCCCTCCGCAGTGGCGGTGCCCTCCCTCCGGGCCGCTCTCGGATGGGCTGCTACCAGGCGGGAGTTTCCTGGTGGGGTGCTGCCATCACAGAGGGAAGCACCAGGTTCCCCCACAGCTCAGGGACCTCTTGGCCCACCGGCAGCTCACCCCCAGCTCCCCCACAAGCTCCAGCACCCCGTGCACTGTCGCCACCGCCTTCCCACTGCCTGGGATTGCCCTAAACAGCTGGCTTGCCCCTGGGGAAGAGCAGCCAGGTGGTAGAAGGGTGGCTGGGTGTGCTGGCAGCGGGAGAAGGCAGCAGGGATGGTGCGTGGGGAGCTGGAAGCCTGCCGTGCCTGAGCTTCCCTGAGCACGTCAGCTTCCAGCACCCCGTGCACCTTGCACTTTGTTAGCTAGCAAACTAAAACCGCTTGGATGGGTTTTTCCTTGCTACGTAACGAAGTCATTTAAAGCAGAATATGCCACCAAGCATGTAAATAGCAATGCCATTAAAGCGGCGCAAAAGGGCAATGAAGCCGCTTTAAAGGCCAATTTCATTGCATGTACAAAGGCCCCTGCTGTCCATGTGAAAGTGTGCCAAAAATCCGGGCAAGCTGCATGATTCTGAATTATACTGTGAACATACATGTTCTCTAGAGGTTTGTCAGGGGCTAGCAGCACTGATCCTCCAAGATGCTGTCCATTGTGAACATGCAAGAGTCAGGTGTGATCATGTAATTAAAAACCGTCATTATGTTCACAAGCAAGGGGACTAAACTAAGGTTGCCTTGTAAGGCAATCTTAATTCTGACCTTTTTAACTTTTGTATGTTTGGCTCCGCAAACTTAGTATTTTTAATATACTTTTTTTTTTTTTTTTTTTTTAGATATAAAGGATGCACCACAAAAGCATTATACATTTACTCACTTCAGATCTTGGCATTCCTGCTATGACATTTACAGTGAAAAATGTTTGATTTCTAGCTTGAAACAGTTCTTGTGAAAGCTGATTACCTGTATGTTTATTTTAACTCCCATAAATAACGTCAGAGAAGCCCTGCCTACACCGAAGAGTGAAATAAAAATATAAATAGATTTATTCTATGGTGATACCATCCAGTATGATTTTACAGTGCTGTTATGCCAGTAGGAAAAGGATCCAACCGAAAACACATAGCAGGATTTTTTGCACCTGGTCAATACTGTTAAAATACTACTCTACTTACAACATAAGGCACAAATATCATACGGTTTTAGATGCAATATGTCTTAGAAAGAGGCATGCTTACTGGCAAACTTATACAAAGAAAAAGAGAACAAGACAAATAGAGACAATCAAAGCATTCAAGGCCATGCTTAGAATTTGAATGTTTATATTGTATTGACGTTAGTGCACTTATGCACACGTTTAACCATCTTGCTCAACAAGGACACGCTTCAGCAGATGTTTCTCTGCTTTATTAAACTGTGGTAGTTGCCTCATTGAATCCAAGGAGAATTTGTAAATGTGGAACAAGCAAGATCATGGGCCTTAGTTCTTTCTCCTTACCATGTCTCATGAAAGCCAGATTTCTTCCAAGGGTTTATAGTGCGCTATTTTGAATTAAAAAGTGCTAAACCATGGTGACCAACCAACACCATAGTTGCAATATTGTTTTCTAAGAATGATTTAGATTCTATACTTGTTATTTAGACTCTAAGTTCCTTGGGGAAAGCGACTCTGTCTTTGAGATGCCTCCCAAAATTAATGTAAATGTTTTTAAGCAAACAGTGATATAAATAAAGAAAGCTGTTTTGGTTACTTATTTTAATCCTGCCTCCCCCCTCACCAAAAAAAAGTCCAGATTCTGATAATCACTATGGCTCATTCTTCTTTATACCCCTGGACTGACCGATATGCAGCATTTTACGGGATAGGTGATGAACCAGACTAGGACTAGATAGGAGTCTCACTTCCATAGAACACTACAAATAAGCTATTTATTTTAGATAATTCTGGCCTGATTTCCAGACAAACCAAGCACCAACCATTTTCAATGTTGTCAGCTGGAGATGCAGGTCCTCAGTTCCTCTGGAACAAATCAGGTCATGTTCATTATAGCACAAGAGGGGGTAGCTTTACACATTCATTCAATTAATTCATACACTCCCTTCTGACCTCAGTTTAGACTGATAATTGAAAGGCATATATAATTGCTGCACTGCTTTGTTACATTATGTATTGTTTTCTTGAGAAGTAAATCTGTGGGTATACATACACAGGAAACAGAATTCCAGCCAATATGTTTGAAGTATCATACAATGTAACGATTTTTATTTTGGCTTAATAAACAGCTCACATATAGATCCATAAAGATGCCCTTTATAGCTACTTTCAAGTACTGTCACAGTCACTGAAAAAAGTGGAATGGATGAAGCAGATGAAACTAATAGGTCATTTTGAAGACAATGGAACTGAAAGACTAATCGGGCTGGTTAGAAGGCAAATTTGCAACACGATTAATGTATCTCTATCTGGGCCTCAAATATCCATGTCCTTCCTGTTCTTGATTCCCCTTAACTAGAGGCTCCCAAATATTTTTGGAATGCGTGTAATTTTTGGTAGGTTTTTAAAGTGGATGCAAAACAAAACAGAAACCCATTACTCAGCCATAATCAGAAAGGAGGGATGCGTCTCCTACGCCAACACTATTCTTACAGATCGTCCAAAAGCTCATCTGGGGCTCATTTTTCATAGCCTGCTGCCTTAAGAAAGAAATTATTAAAAGGTTTAATTAAGACCATCATACAGTGACCTGCACTGAGAATACTGTATAATATAAAACTCCTGAAACTCCCACGGACCCAAGCTGCACCATCCATTAGGGGATTGCATCATGCATCTTTATCAGTCTTTAGCTAGCCAACATGAGTGGTGCAGGCACTGAATGCCCAAGAAAGGTAGAATAGTCCCAGTGATCAGACAGGCAAGTACACAGATTACAGTTGTATCTGGTTTTGGGTGGCGTGGTCTATTTAGGTTTTTTTATAAGTTGAATTTAACTTAAATTAAACTTTTTTTTTAATACAATGAATTTAAATGTAATGAATTTAATGTCAAAATGAAACATTTTTAACTTTTTCAATGTTTTTCTGGTATGTTTTTAGCCAAAACAATTAGACACAAATCTACAAATAGGTTGGGGCAAACTCCAGTACACATTTTCCAGCGAATAGAAGTGCCATTAAAAATATTTTGCCAAGCCCTATACTGTATCATCAGCTGCATGGTCAATGTTGAGTCACTTGCCCAGGTTTCCAAACAGATGCAGTCTCCTTTTACTCTGCACAACATGCTACTGCTACCATGCTTCCTTCCTTGCAAGTTGGATGATGCAGCTTCCCTCTTCAATTCTCTCCTTTAGACATCTAAATTGTGTCAAATGTAATCTTCCCCTCACCAGGTGCAAAGCTCCACATAATGTTATTTGTACCACTTCCTACTCACTCTTCCTCAGCAAGCTGAGACTCCACATTCCCTTTGTTCTGCAAATGCTTCCAAACCTATCTTCTACTTTGTCTCATAAGTTGTAGAGATATTTGTATGACTCTCTCTTAAGCTCATCCTCAGGGATCATGGTTTTCTCTGATTTAAACAAAACATATCTATATATAGCTACATCTACATACATCTATATGCGAGAGAGAAAGAGAGTGAGAGCGAGAGAGAGAGAGGTGTTTCATTTTAATCATGGAAAAATGTGGATTTGGGGTTACATTTTTTTTTAAACAGAAAATTGGGGATTTTTTTTGAATCACAGAAAACCAGGATCCCTGTTTATCATCATCAAGGCCACAGTCCTGTCCACCAAGTCTTTTTTTAAAGACCTATTTCTGCCACTGCTTCTACTGAAACTAAGTTATGGCACCCACAGTGGATGCTACTGCTGAACTTATGCTGTTACAGGTTTAAACCAGTTTCTGATCATGTAAACTGATTTGTGTGTAATGTCTGTCCTCCAGGTCTTCTAGTCCTGCCTCCTGTTCAGAGCAGTATCATCCCTTAGCCACTCCAGCCAAGTGTTTGCTTAACCTGTACGTATTAATTTCCAGCGATGGAGATCTATAACCTCCCTAGATAGTCTATTCCAGTGCTTCACCACCCTTGGAGTAAAAGTTCTTAATATCCAAACTAAATCTCCCCTGTTTCAATATAAACCCATTACTTTTTTTTGAAGTGATATAATAATGAAACAATGACACAAGAATAAATGTTCTAGGCTCCTTGACCATTTTCCCTTTAAAATAGCACTAGCCAAACATAAATTAGAAATGTAAACAGAACACATTTTTTTTTGTTTAAATACAAAGAATAAGACGAAAGGAATATCTCACTGAGCAAATTAACAAAAGGTCAAAAGGCCTGATCTTTGTCACTGATGTACTCTGTCTGAAAGCTGAGCTGTCCTTTAAATATTTATGAAGGAGTGCTGTAATTGCAGGTTGAGAGCTGTTACGGCAACTCTTCATGAACAATAATGCAAACTCGGCAAATACTTATAAAATGGATTCTTTTCACCAATAAACACTTTTTGTGACAGTGGGGAGGGTGAAGGATTGGGGGCTGGGGGGAAGGGGAACAGGTTAATTTAGCATTATGAGCTCTTGCTTAGCCAAGGTATATAACAGGAAGATATCAAGAATCTAATTGGTAGCGTCTATCATAGGGTGGGCAAAATGCGGCCCGCGGGCCAGGTATGCCCTGGGGCCAGGCCATTCTATCTGGCCCATGGGGCCCCTACAAAATTTAGAAAATTTATATTTATCTGCCCCTGGCTGCCTGTCATGAGGCCCTTGGTGGCTTGCCAAAACTCAGTAAGCGGCCCTCCCCTCTATGATGTAAAATTGTTCCAGCTTTTCCTGGCCACTGAAGGCTACTGAACAGGTTGCAGTTTCACATGACTATGGCATGATCTGTGAAGAGCACACAGCCAGATGCAGCATCACAGTGGCAATCAGCATAGGTGGGGGATGCTTAATATATCCTCTTCTGTATCGTACCTGTTTTCCAAATAGTCACTAACTTGTCATACATTCTGCAAAGTGCAGTCACACATTGTGGTGATGAACACTACAGAAACCCCTATAAACCAAATACAATATAGTGACCTGCTAGCTGCACTACTGCCATATTTACTACTATGGAATTGGTAAAACTACTCGTTTTCCAATTGATGGCTTCCTTTACCTGTGTGAATGGGCTGGAATCAGCAGTTAGTAATGACATGCTTAAGTGAAAGGCCAAAGGAGTGAATTTGAAGCACATTCCAGAAACATTAAGAATTTCTGGAGGAAGGGTATAAAAATGGCATAGCTACAGAAGTGAGGGGCTATTTGTAGCACTCAGCTAAAAATCAGATATCTAACATAGACCCTTGCTCCTGCCTTGGTTCAAGGTAATCTGCATCATTCCAGAGCCTCACAGGAGAGCGGACAGACACTTCACCAGCTGTGGACTGACTGCCCAGAGAAGCTTTCCATCTACTGACTCCTCTATGAAATCCTATGAAATATGAACTTTCATTTTGACCCAGGAGAACTTTTACAATCTTTTCTCCGATGCCTGACGAAGGGTGTTTGTGCCTGAAACCTTACAATTAAAGAAAATGTTTTGCAAAAATCTCGTTGGTCTAATAAAAGAGATCACCTCAACCATAAGCCTTGATATACAGCATACACATTTTGTACGCAGACCCTGCATCATCAGAAATGACTAATTATATGAAATACCTGGATTCAGGGGTTGGAGGGTGGCATTTTCTGAAAATGCTTATCCCCAGCTTTGGGGATTCAGGTCTCTGTAAGAGGTCTCACACTGAAAACCCCAAATCACTAGTCAGTTTTAAAAAAAAAAAAATGAGCTCTATACATTGTCTCTGCCACAACATCTTCTGGGCCACTGTGCTGCCACAGAGCAGTTTACCTCCATGGCAGCACGATGGTTCAGAGCTAAAACGTTTGGTCCAGAGATAAACTTGTCCACTGCTGCAGAAATGCGTTGAGCCTTGCCTTAGCATTAGTAGCTTTTTTTTTTTTTTCATTTATAACCAAATTCAATGAGTTCATTATCATCCTTCCTTAAAAGAAAAAAAAAGTGTTAATATTACAGGGAGAGTTTTATGAGATTGTTCCAAAGCAGTATTGGAAACAGGCAGCAGATGGGGCCAGGTTTTGTTTCAGCGACTAAATGTAGTGAAAGACTGAGAAGGAAAAACAAAAAAGGAAAACTAAAGAAAGGAAGCTTCTAAAAGCAAAGTGTGGCTGCTGATTTTTCAAGTAAAGCAAAGAACAAAATAATTCTTGCATCTTACTGCACCTATTAACAGACCCTGATATAGCACATTCTTTAATTTCTAGTTACAACGGTGGCATTAGTGACTTGCATTTAATGTTCAAATTGTCTCCCCCACTTTGCCTTCCACATTTCTCCTTTTGGTCACTTAAAAAAACCAGAATGAATTCACACTCCGTGCCCTAATAAGAAACGCACTTTTGTGGACACCCTTGCTTTCTAACAGGTTGTTCTGTGCAATGTTGTAGTCAACGCTTTGCACATCAGATCAAGGACCTACATCACCTCTGTTTATGAGGTGGTAAAAGTGAATTACATTTTCTTTGCTAGAAATCAATCAATATTGAAACAAGCATGTCTGAAAATGAGAAGTATGGGGAAATCACGCACAGTACGTTTTTGTCAGCAACATGTACATAAAAGAAAGCATTCAAATCAACATTATTTTATGATCACTTTAGGCCAGGGGTGCTCAATCCCTGGCCCCTGGAGCTGTATCATCCATCCCATGGAGCTCTTCAGGAGTCTGGAAGTTTGCCAGTGGGGGAGGAGCAGCAGTGTTAATTGCCACTCCCTTGCTGCCAAATGTCCAGACCTGTGGGGGGCTCCACGCGCTGAATAATGTGACCCGGGCCTGGACTTGGGCCACAGGATTGGGCCAGTGCATGGCTGGATTCAGGGATGTATTTGGTAGTCACATTGGTCTGAGACAAAAAGAAATTCAAAAATCTGGAACTCTCGGTTCCGAAATGATACCTTTTATTAGACCAACTAGGAAATTGCAAAACAATTATCATTTTACTGTCTTTAATTTTCCCTGAGCCTAATGAAGGGCCTTTGAGCCCAAAAGCTTGCAGAAAAAGATGTGGGTTTTTTTTGCAATTTCCAATTTGGACTAATAAAAGGTATCATTTTTGAACCAAGAGTTCAAGATTTTTGCATTTTTTTGTCTCAGACCAAGACAGCTCCCAAATACATCCCTGAAACATGGAAGATGCCAAATTTTAGCCAATTTCAGATTTTAAACGTCATTGCAGAACAACAAGAAAGACTTTTACACTTCCCTGCTTGCCATCTGACACCTCCAGGGAAGAAATCCTACCTGATCTGCACAACAAAGAAGTACGTACATGCAAGAATCAATCTTAAGAGCTGCATATGGTTCATCATCAGAGTATTGTTATTCACTTTGGTAAAAAGGGCTTTTAAAGGAAAAAGTTGATGGGTCATTGAAGTTATGCATGCACACACAAACACACCTTTCTACAATGTTCCAACCAAGAGGTCTCTGGTATTTCCCAGAAAGCATCCAAATCTGGAATTTCCTTGTCATTTTCCAGTTGGTCTAATAAAAGGTATCATTTTGGAATCAAGAGTTCTAGTTTTTTGTATGTCTTTTTGTCTCAGACCAACACGGCTACCAAGTACACCTCTAAATCTGGAACACACTTAAAGAGCTGCAAGTCTCTTCAACCTTTAAAATCCATGATCTGGCACAAAGACTGTTGCAAAAAAATAAACCACCTGCAAGCTCAGACAGCAAGAGCATACAAAACTACTAACACCAGGAGGCTTAGCCAGAATGAAAATGAACACATCTATCTGCAGCAAACTCCGTATTCACTGATTTCAGGCCCATTTTCTATTTGCAAAATTTTGGTGAACAGATTTTGCTTAAATAAAAAAATTTGTCTTTCAGACAATTCAGTGAATGGCTTCTGGCACCATATTTTAGCTCTTCAATATGACTACCATTCTGAAAATGCACTACTCAAAATGCAGTGTTTCTACTCCTTGGATTGAGGCCAGGGAAGGGTAAATATTTCAGGATAGCCATTCCAACACTCCTAGCCTACATATTCTTCAAATTATATTCCCATAAGTATCTACAAGACTTTTACCATCTTTAATATACAATTGAAAGATTTGCTATTTACAGCACTAAGATTACTGCATTCATTTGTTGAAACTAATATCTCAATTGAATTCCTCTCCAGAATCACTCTCCTACTTGTGAAAGTCCTATGACTGCTTACCAGTTATGACCACTCGCTGATGTTTGGATTGCTGATATATGTGTGCAACACGCACCTCATTACATGCTTGTCTTCCAAAGCCTAGTCACACATGTAATGTGCCCCTAAGCTAGCCTGTGTGTATGAGAGATTTAGGGCACCCAAAGATAGAACATTGATCAAAGATGGACATTTTCCTTCAATTGATATCCATGTTTGGAACTTTCTGATTAACTGAACAATTTGGTCACTTTCTCAGTTATCTATCGTACATCAAACCAGGATCAGATGTACTGTACAAAGGTAATCATCATTGTGGGTCAGGCAACACTGAGTACAAATGCTATTCGAAAGGCACAAAGGCTGGGGTTGGCCAGATAGGGTGCCTACAGATGTAATCATGGGCGATCAGTGCTGCCTTAGTCAGGGGGAGCAGATGCCCCCCCTGCGAGCAGTCCTGCTGACCAGAGGGGGGTCCACCGCGGATAATCCTGCAGAGCGGGGGAGAGGGGTCCCCCGCAGGCGATCCTGCAGACTAGGGGGCTGTGGCCAATCATTGCGCTTGCTTCAGCTTCTTCTGGGAGTGGCTGCAGCTGGTTCTGGGAGCAAGCACTGGCTGATCACTGCAGCCACTCCCAGAAGTGGCTGCAGCAATCGTAGTGATCAGACGGCGCTTGCAGGGGGGGCACCGGTGTTACTGCCTGCCCCCCCGCCCATTGCCTAAGCGGCAAGTGTGGCCATCAGGGGGTGCACCGGCACTCTCATAGGGTGAATGTGCACCCCGATGAACCTCCTACGCGTCACTACTGGATGTGGTCATTCACATTCTAATTAGAATGCATTGGAGCAGACTTGATTAATCAATTAATCAAGTCTGCTCTGCATTCTAATTAGAACGCTCTAGCATCACCTCACCATCATGTGTATTAAGCCCCAACACATTTCAAAATGGCCACAGGGACACTTTATCTAAACCACATTGAATTATAAAGCATCCTGTGGCCATTTTTGAAACACATGGGGGCTTAACCCACATGACAGTAAGCCATGTTAGTTAGAGTAGCTGTCTGGGAACTGCTCTAATTAACCGGCTCCCCCACCACCCCCAAGCACATGTATAGGCAGCCACAGTGTAATTTTTCACCTGGCTCTTCTTAACATGCCATCACTAATGAACTGCGTTTTGTGCTAATCTGGTTCCCATTAGGAACTTTGACAATGGTTTCAGAAGGGATAAAAAAATTGTGCTTAGGTGTCTGAAGAGCAGTCTCATATTGCTGTCCTTGATGGAGAAAGCACATCCTTCATTTCAGATTTTGCTGGGATACGACACATGTCAGCAGAAGAGACCACACTTGTGACAATCCCTTTGTGAATCACCCAGTGAAGGGCTGACTCAGAATGCAGCAATTATTCAGACCATTAACATTCACTTTGCTGAAGCGCTGTCTGCACCTGGCCAAGCAAAACTATTTATTCGATAAAGTCAGCTGTTTTTTTTTGCTTGCAAATGACTTGTGAACAGACTTTGCTCAAGAGGAAGAACAGAGTGGCATTTGTGTTTTCTTTTCTAGGGCCTCATGAATCAAAGGAATTAATACATCTAGTTAAAGCTAAAGGCCAGAGAGAAAGCCAACCACAGAAGGCCATGCACTAGAGCTTCAAAAAATGCAACCTAAAGCCCTGCATCTCCTCTGCAGTAATGAACACCCCCCTTACCTCCCCTAAACGAGCTTCTGTGCTGACAAGTGTTTGTACAGATGCTAAAACAGAGAGTCTAAAAAGGAAGAATAACTACTGCTCAGAAAGTACCATGCTGAAGAATACAGTGTTTATGGTATAAAAACTAAAGTATAGCTAATTATAACGCAACTGTCATAATTATACACACATTGCCACAAATCTATCATCTCTTAAGTTCGGCTGCAGAAAATATCCCCCAACTCCAGATGCATGATAATGACATTTCTGCAACAGTTTGCTCTACCAGCATTCTTGCAAAACTGAACGGCACCTAATTATGAGCAGGACAACTACCTGGTCTTTCCCACTGGACTTATGGAAGTCACCAGGTCTAGTGATGCATCCAACCTGAAGCTGTAGATCCCAGTGGAGTCCCTGGCTCTCCTAGGTCCCAGATTGACCCACCTCTAGTTCCCGTGGAACAGGATAGCCCTGGCCAGTGTTGTGTTGACAGGACCCCAGAAATTGTCAATTATCTACAGGCAGATATCACCAGCAATTGAAAAGAGTGGCACTCCCATTATTTAAATGCCACCACTGGTCCTCCTGGCTTCCAAAGGCTGCATGTGCATATTGACAGAAGCCCAAGGGCAAATCCATGTTGTTAGACAGTTACCCATTATATGCTCCTATAATTACCCGTAATACCCATTATATCTAAACATTTATCAAAAATAAATAATCAAAGGCCTAGTCAGCATTTTTTTCCAGTTTCTCCTTAACAAATGTATACATATTTGCATTCATCATTTGTCCTGGGACTCCTTCACCCTACATTTTTAAAGAACCCTGCCAGGGGAAGGTCATGGGCCACACACTAGCAGTCTTCACAACACACTTTGGACATGCACGTTATAGCTGACTTGCACTGCTGAGATCTTCCATGAGATTTACCATTTAAAACAAAATCTACTTTTTGTAAAAACTCTCTAATGAACTGGCTGGCGTGTCACTTCTACCCTCTACTGGATGGAATTACAACTGCTTAGTAGCACATCCTATCATATGCTTTTCTATGGTCATCATGCCATCCTATCCAACATCTTTAGCTTGAATGCTAGAAGTTTGTGCTTTTGAAGATTATCTTACACGCTGTGCTTGTTGCAAGTGCTAAGACAGGAGGTTCATGAAAAGTTCAAGTGGCTATAGGCTCAGTTTTCAGATATAATCAAGGACCTGTACTGGTCATTTACCTCACCTGGCATTTAAAGTGCTCAGGTCTTCGGTAAACCTCCTGATACACAGAAAAAGAAGCATGAGAAATGACCATGGAGCTCATCCTCTGGGCCAGCTGTAGAAAGGGTGATACTTTGACAGATGTGCATCCTTTTGTAGCTCAGACCGCTAGTAAGCAGGATAGGCTTGCACTATTATCAGGCTGCTAGTGACAGGGACACTCCAGATTTTCTGTCCTTTCTTCTACAGGAGCAGAAACCAGTGAAAGACGGTTTTACGCTTCACTCATAGAACAGGGATTCAGGAGACTTTTCTGGATCCACAACAGACCCTTCTGACCTCAGACAAGTCACTAAATGTGTCTACAAAAAAGGAAGGATGCTCCCTTTTTTTAAAGAATAAAATGTACTAAAGATTCTGAGCCTCTTAGTGACCATGTTGCTGAGGCATCAAATGAATATTTCAACAGAAAGAAAAAGCCATGTAGTTACCACGCATGTGGTTCAGAGGCAATTCCCAAATCCACGGCAAATTTGCCTGCATCAGCCAAGCCACTCTTCTGGGGACAGAAAATCACCTGTTCCCAGCAAAGACTAACGCAGCTCAGTGAGACGATCTAGTCATTCAAGTACGCCCCCAACCTTTTCCATACTGGAATGATTCCTGTGACAAAAGGTAGATGGGAAGCATGACTGAAAACGTTAAGCCCCCTTGAAAAAGAGCTGTCTTGTCTAGTTTTTGGATGAACACTGCACTTCTTAGTGAAAAGAAAGATGGGTGTGTTACTCAGTTTATTAATAACATTTATATATTAGAGATCACACACTCCTTGCAAAGAAAGGAGGAACTAATTATTCCTTTACTGAAGCTTTCCAGACATCTAGTTACACACGGAAAGAGAAACTTCCCATAATGCATGTCAGAAAGTAATGAGACAAGAAGAGACAGTCAGGCAACAAACAGGTGACATGGAAAGACATTTGATAGACAAGACAACACAGATACACCAACTTTAGGGTAAACCCTCTGTCACAGAAGATTATCAACTGAGATTCCTCAGAGCGATTCTTTCTAAATGAACCACTGGAGCAAACCTTCTTAAGATTTTGGCCTAAAAGCGTTGCTATGTTCTTTATAAATAGAAAAAAAAATTCAACTGAACCAAAACTTCAGTGGAGGTGCAAAGTAGTGCACCGCAGGAGTCACGAGCTATACTTCTTGCTCTGCCACTAACCTGCTGTGTGACCTTAAGCAAGTCATTTCATTTTTCTCTGTCTCTCCATTTCCCTTTGTCATGCAGAGGCCAGCCTTTGAAATTGGCCACAGCAGCAGAAGTACAGCTCAGATTGTGACAGAAGAAGTCAAAGTTAAAAACGTACAAAGAAAAATTTAAATTAATCAAAACCAGAAAGTGCCCTGTCACCACACAAAGACCATGATCATGGGAACATGAAACCATGTGCCAGGAATTACACGTGACTAGTGAACAAAGCAATGTGAAGATGGGCTCTTCTTCCCTTCACGCCTTTTTGGCGTCCATAACATAGGCTGAAACCAGAGAGAACAGGTGAACTTCAATCGGTATGAATTGTCATCATGGCAAATCTAATCTAGCTGGCAAAGACTGCATTTTTTTTGCAACACCGATGCAAGCAAATGGCCAGAAAGATGGCTAAAAGCAATATTTACATTGCCTCATTCTAGTACAAGGTTGTCAAGCAAAGTTTCTGGAATGATTATGTATTGTGCCTGCTTTTCTATTAATAGGGTTTTTTCAAATACTGGACGTCCCATGTTCAAAGAGCCATTTTCAAAGCATTCAGTACATTGCATTCATGAAGGCAACTTTGTTTTTTAAAAAATCTGGATTTTTTAAAAATTAGAACCTAAGTGAAATTTAAACTTTTTTTTTTAAATCTGTTCCCAGTAGCAAGTGCTGTCTCTTTTGAATTACAGCTGCAAAGGCTTTTGAAAATCTGGCCCTACACATATTTCTGAGACAGCTGCTACTACAGAAAACATCATTTCACTCCATCCTTTCAGCATCCATGATCCAATCAAAGAAATTCAGAGCAATCAAAGAAATTCAGGCAAATATTTCCTTATGATTTAGGCAGTAAGTGGCCTCCTGAACTATGCCACCATATCTCCTATGAACGCAGTACTTACATTTGTACGGTTCTCAACATGCATCTTAAGAGCCTTTCCTATTAGTCCTATTAGTATCTTGGTAGTCTTTCCTAGCTATGCTAGGTTAAAAGACCTAGCATCTCCTAAATGGATCACCATCAGTTTGTGGTCAGTGTCTTTCTCAGTTTCACCTTTTAAAGCAATCCGTCCTCCTTTTCTCCAGTCAATACCTTTCGACTTCCTGGAACACTGACACTTGAATCCCTCCATACTTATGCGCCAAAGTTAACTGCAATTTCAGCTACAGTGAGCAAGGAGAAGGCATCTGCAAAAAACGCCACACATCAGAATCCACTTCTTTCCTTCCATATTCTGCTAAGGACAGCATGCCTGTCTTAAGCTAGGATGCTGATTAAAGTATTGTTGAGGCCGCTATAGATTTTCTTTGTGCAAGTCTTGTTTGAATGTCACAGAAGACTAATTTGTTCTACTATTGTAAATCAAGCCATCCTAATGGATGCTTTCCTAATGGGTCTTCCATTAGCCGATTTTGTGTGGATCAAATTACAATGCTCTCAAAAGCCATATTTTGTCTTATTTCGCCCATATTTTTAAGCTGGATGAGTCTACTTCTGATTCATAAGGCTTTTCTCTACCTACATAAGCTCATTCTTTCTGTAAGAGTTCATGGAAAAAATGTTTCCAACGGCCCAAAGTTCACTGCCACTTTACTTCAGTGCCATGTGGACATGAAGTCTTGATGGAGACAATTTGTGTATTACAGCACAACATCATAAAAAGTAGTTCTGACTACATGCCTCCAGGAGCAGAATATGACACAACAGATCAATAAACCACTGTGGCTACAGCAGGAAATGTGATTCTGGGGAAAAAAATGTGCATCTGAAGCAAGGCTGATTCTTACCTTCTTTGGAGGAAAAAACAAACCCACCCAAACCCCACCCCCCCTCAAAAATCAAACAAACAAAAATAAAAGACGAGAAATAGACACTTAGACAGCTGGACTTACTACAACGATCAAGAATATTTCCAGAAGATTGAACTATCAAATAATCTACTTAATTTATCCAATTAAGAAAGGGTAATTTGTCACAGAGCTGGCCTATTACTCCATTTCATTCATCTTGTGAGTACAACTACTCTCGATGCACAGAGAAAGCTAGTAAAGTAGATTGCTCCTATGATAAATGTGCCCAGAGGTATCTATCTTTTTAAAGCACAGAGAATCTTTAAACTTAACTCATTAACTTTAGCACGAAGGAGGCGCCTTTTACATCCAAAAAGCATAAGTGTACTCATTTATAAAGATTGCATGTAGCTTTGAATGCTGCTGAGTTGTTAGGGCTTTTTACTCTTTCAAGAAGTATTGGGGGTTGGACTAGATGATCTGTCTAGGTCCCTTCCGTCTCACTGATTCTATGATTATATGACACCTCATCCCAAATCCATTATCTTTTTCATTAATAAATATCTTACATTTATATTGTGCCTTGTATAGCAAAGGAATCCAGAGCAAGAATCCACATGTATAGATCAGAATACAACATTAAGGCTTACATCTTTCGGTTCCCATTTCAGCAAAGCACTTTTGACTCAATTGCGACAGTGACTTAAGTACATGTTCAACTTTCAGCAATTATATTGCTGTATTGGAAAATACATAAAGGTCCAAGTCATACTTTTCCTTCCTAACTGGATGTTAATGTTTTATTTACCCGATCTGAAGACAGAGAAATTCTACACCAAAAGGAACCAATTTTCCTTTCATTTGCACTTGTCAAACCGGTGAAAAACTCAAGAGCATTGTTCCTGCTTTATATCTGTGAAAGCAGGAGGAAAATCAGGTACCTCTAAATGCTACTATAAATGTCAATGGTAAATCTTGTAACAGAGGATCTGGAGTAGCTTCTTGATTTAAAAAAAAAAGTGGTCAGGAAAATATGCAAGTCCTATTAGTATATACAGGACAAGGGCATATCAAGTTGTAAGGCCCCTTTCTAAAAAGAATTCTGAAAACATACGCTACCTAAAAAGCATTGAGAAACATCCGATACACTGTCTGTAGCCAAATCATTTGGATTTGACCTCTGCACTTTGGGAATGACTAATAGGTCATGCTTCCGTTCCAAATGAACCTGTTTTCTGAGGACATCTTGCAGATGTATGCTAAGGCCTATGATGATTCTTTTACCCTACACATTTAGTACTATCCAAAGGTTAGATAGGTGAACCAGTATTAGTAGAATTACACCGTTCAATTCTGGAACAGCCTAGTGTTGGGGTTGGGCTGGTAATTATAATTAATTTTGTTGCCTAGTTTAAATGCAGTAGTCTGCCAAAAAGGAGATTGAACCTGCAGAGAAAGAGGATTTTTTTTTTTTTTTTATTACAATGCAAATCCTTGGCATAAGCATTCCTGGATTCATGCCTACATACGCAGCCAAAAAATTAACAAACAGGCTAGCCCTACAGCAGAACCAGCTGAGCACTGCAGGCTGGCCCCTCCACTCCAACAGCACTGCAGTACGCTGCTTTAACTCTACAGGTGAGTAATAGGCCTGTGAGAAGCAGCTAGTATTCACTTTGGATTCGGATTCAGACAATTCGGGGGACAGTGATTCGATTTGGTGATTCGAATCACTGCCCTGAATCGATTTGGCTGAATCTGATTTGGAGATTTGGCTAGTGCCAAATCTCCAAATCGCTCAGGCCCATCCCCTGCCCACTCTCCCAGCCCGGCACTGGCTGCCCTGCCTGCCCCAGCTCCTGGCACTTGGGAAAAAAAAGTCCCAACTCATCAGGTCCTGCTGGGTGGGGGGCAATCCCCACTGCCCCCCACTGTTTGGGGAGCTCTGCACAAGCCCCCCAACCTCCCCCAGCCTGACCATGGCTGCCCTGCCCACCCCAGCTCTGGCCCTTTAACAAAAAAACCCAAGCCCCCCTCCCTTCCATTCACTGGTTCCTGCCTGGTGGGGGGGCAATCCCCACTGCCCCCCGCTGCCCCATGCCACGTGGGGGGCTCTGCATGAGCCCCCCAAAGCCCTGAGGCTGCTGCAGCAGCCGGTGAGCCCGGGGAGCAGGGGTTTGGGGGTTTTTTCTGGAGCTGAGGCAGGCAGCACAGCCATGGGGGGGAGGGCTGGGGAAGCAAGGGGATGGGTCAGGCAGCTTGTGGAAGAGCCCACCATGCAGTATGGGGCAGTGGGGACAGTAATGATTGCCCCCCTGCCTGGCAGCTCTTGGCGAGTTAGGGCTTTTTTTTTTTTTTAAAGTACTGGGAGCTGTGTTGGGCCGCGCAGCCACAGGGGGGCTGAGGGAGTGGGCAGGGGTCCCCCCCATGGTGCCCTCC
>NW_017728921.1:9241678-9252824 GCF_001723895.1 Crocodylus porosus
ATCTGGCTCCAGCTCCCTACTGAAGCGGGCGGGGACTTCCTGAATTACCGAAGCTCTTCAAATCTCTTCCCAATCGATTCAGACAGCTTTGAATTGATCAGACCTTTTAATTGGTCCCCTGATCAGATTCGGATTCAGAGATTCAGCCACCGAATCAGGCCAAATCTCCTCTGAATCATATCAGCACCCAAAGCTTCCCACAGCCCTAGCGAATAATCATTTTGCCTTTGCACTAATGGGTTACTCGAAACAGATTTTCAGACTGTGCTTTAAGATGCGAAAATACTTCACATTATAACCTCACCACAAGATGTGTCAACTACCCGTTTCAGACCTGTGCTACCATTTAACACAGCCAGTGGTATTCAGCCCTTCAGGTGAGAAGTGGCTTAGATCACCTACATGGAAAGTACACCTGAGGAAACGTTAATGTACAGAGCCAAAGATCAAAAAGGCAATACAAAAAAAAAATAAAAAATTCAAAAGAAGAATGAAAAGGAAGGGACTTCAATATTATAGCTCTGATCAGGTTTTTCTCATATCCTAGGCCTGACAAATAAAGCTTCCATTAACCTCTGTGCATATGAATCAGAGTTGAGAGGAGTTTTCACCAGATAATCCCATGGGTATGGCTGTCTCAGCCCATTCTCAACCAAGCTTACACCTGGATAAACTGACTGCACCTACACAAAGCTCCCCGCTCTGCCATTAATAACTTGGTCTCCAATTCAATAAAAACACTTGCTTAACTCGGGAAACCAAACTTGCCTTTCATCTGCACTTTTAGTCTCCTCTGAACAACAAATGTAACCAAAATTATTCTGTTAGCTCTTCTTCAGAGCTGCGCTTGTGACAGAGGAACTAAACTCTTACAAGTTCAGCGTTTACTTTATTATTAATATATGATGATTCGTTGAAGGACCTTTTCTTTCTTTCTGCATCCTTCCCATTTTGGCCTGTGCCTTTGAAAGGGTAAAACTGTGATATATGATATGTTTCCTCTTTGATCTGGAACTGTAAATGAGAGCTGTTTGAGCTTTGTTGTAATACTTTGCTTCTAATACATTTGCTTTGAAGACTCCTTGCAGCTTTATCAATGCACTGCGCTTGAAGTCGCACTCCAGTCCTCCACTGTTCCCATCTCCTTATTACTAATACTACCGTTATTACAAATACTCTGTATATGGTATTTCTGCATTGGACATCCCTGAACTGCCCCCTGAATTTTTATAAGCTAGCTATTTGTACCTCTCATATTGTATAGCTCTAAGCAGCAAATAAAATGTATGGATAATTAATTATTAGCATAAATACTGGGTTGGAAGTTAAAGTACTGTTTTACATGTGCTAAAAAGAATCCCTGAGTCATACTGTCCAGCACAATAGTTGAACTGGAAAGATCAGTGGACAGATGGCTCAAGGCAATACCCTTGTCTGACAAGTGAAGGAAGCCATAGTCCCATATCAGCCAGACCCCCTAGGATGTTGAAGTCCCATTATTTTTGGCATACTAATGCATTTCAGAGCTTGAAGCAAACAAAAACGAGTAAAAGGTGGGTAAGGATTTAGCAGCACACTTGTTTCTTTTAAAAAAAAGGTGCTGCAGACTAATCACCAGCTAGCCTTTAGCTAGGGAATAAGTTAAAGGTGATCACTGATTTGTATCTTGACAGTAGACAAATATGTTACAAAACCGTATCTCACAATAACAACTGTGTTTGGATAATAGTTAATAGATCCCAATAACTGTGAATTATACTGCCCACCCTATATGCATTACACAGGGTAATCAAGCCTCCTAGCACCCACTAGACTTAACTCCACAAAGCACAGCTCCGTACAGAATTTCTCTGAAAAGTAAGTTCATCACAACTTTTCCAGGCTTCCTATCCTGATAATGCTGTTGCTCAGACCATAAAGCTGTTGTCTTGTGCTTACCCACCCTCTGCTAACTCACCTACCAGGTAACAAACCTTCCAGTCAAGTTCTGGCATGACACCAACACCTAGTACATTGTCAGTGGCTAAGATATGACATAAAAAGCAATTTTTTGGAATAATCATTGAGTATATGTGACCATGGCTTTCGCTCAGTAGAAATAAGTTATCAATCCAGTGACAATTGGAATGGAGTAAAAAATTTATGAGAGCGATCCACTACTACCCTTTAGATAGAGATTAGCTGAAACAGTGCAAATGTCAGAGCTGAGTCCTCTTCTCTTCAATGATACAAACTGGGTGCATCTACACAAGCTATTAATATGGCTCAATAAACTCTGGAACAGTTTGTGCTGGAGTCAGCTGCTCCCAGGCACAGAGTCTTCATGTGCAACTAGAACCACAGCAGTTTGAGCCAGGGTGGAGCAGCCCTGGGCTGGCAACAGGCTTGGGGGATCGGGCCTGGGCTCTGGGCGGCGGCAGCGAGCAGTGGTTGGGCTGGCTATGTCACGAGAGACCTGAAACAGCGGAGATGTGCAACTGGCCCCCAGCAGCCCAGGGCTGCTCCACCCCAGCTCAGACTGCTGCAGTTCCAGTCACCATCCAAACATGCACTTCTGTGCAGTAAATGACTCTGCCATAAGATTGCACTCTTACGGCAGACTTCATTAATTTACTGCACACTAATGCTGGCATACGTGTAGACGGTAATGCTTTACTGCAGAGCTAATTATTCAGCTCTGTAGTAAAGTGTGAGCACCCGAAAACTCTGTCTCCCAGCAAACCTAAACTTGGGGAAGGTCTGGATCCTCATTTGCTTAGCAATACTGCTGACAAAGACAGATCGTTGAACGTGATGGGGGAACTGTGAGAACACAACTGGAAACATAACTGGAAAAGCAGAATATCAGAAGGCAGGCCTACACTACAAACACAAGGAAAAAATTTGTCTCTTCTGCCACAGTACAGAAGTGTCACTTTACTCTGCTAGCCACAGCATGAACAGACTGAAGTATTTACAGTGTATTGGCCATAACTACATTTATACCTATTTTTACATTTCATCCACAGATCTCAAAGTCATTTAGAAACAGCATTAGTCATTATTCCCATTTTACAGGTGAGGGAATGGAGGCAGAAGGAGGTAAAGTGCCCAGGGTTACACAACACTTCAGTGGCAAATTAACTTGCCTTAGTGGTACTTCCCAAAGTATCTTATTTATATATAAAGGAAGAAAATATACCTGCTATTCATTTCTCCATTTGATATTTCATCTATCTTCTTTTCTTCCCTAACAGATGCATTATAAAAAAAATCACAGAATTTACAAGCACCAGAAACATTATTGTGCAGAATTACTTCTTTTATTGGTTTTCAGTTTTCAAGGTAGGGCAATGGACATGTCAGCTAATCGTTTTGTACATCAATAACGGCAGCCGCCCAACCTTCTTTTTCTTAAGTAGAAACGAGAGCTACGGAAATTATAAAATGGTTGGTGGCTTTTGCATTAACTGAGGTTTTTATTCCATCTGTTGGTCAAGACTGAGACAACTGCTGTGTTACTTAGCCATCTAACCATATCTCCTTCCTGGGAAAAGAAAGCAATCCAACAGAATGGATGCGAATGTGATAACTGAATATAGGTTGTGATCCCCTCCCCTACTCCCAAAATATAGTAGATCAATGCATTTTATTCCACTGGTGCATGAAAAGAAGTTAATGCCAAAAGTGGAATGCATTAAAAAAGGTAACCATGTCTCCCCTTTGTAGGTTTTTACTTTGCACGTTCTGCCAGAAGGTCATCACAGAAAGGGTCAGTTAAGCACCTGACAAGGAAAGCCAAAAATGTTTCAGCAGGTAAACATTAACACTGCTCCTGTAGCACTTGTTTTCACAAAGCAATTGGGCTCAGTACAGTTTCATCAATCCTAGCGATTCCATTCCCAGCACTCCTAGGCAGACAATATGTTACATGATTTTGTCTTTAGAAATCACCCTCAATTGCTCTGCTCTTCCAAACATGTTTTCAGCATGAATTTGATATGCAAAGCACTCAGACATATCGCTTGATATCCTATTGCTGCTCTTCAGATTAATTGACAATGTGTCCTGGAAGGTTTTTTGCACTTTGAGCTCAAATGTAAGAAACTGGTTGGTAAACAATAAATGTTAACAACATGTAAGGGTTAAATCCTGTGTTAACAACTCTCTGGATTAATTTGTATGGTTACCCTAACCTGGAGTTATGGCTTTCTTGCCAGGGTTTAAAAATAGGATCCAAGTCCCATAGAGTTGCAACAAATGCTGGGAATGGATGGATATGAAGAACTGGAAGGGGATCAGGACTCCTGGATTCAATTCCTGGCTTTGCTGCTGACTTGATAAATGATGTTGAGCAAATCATTTTGCCTGTTCAAGGGGTAATGATCTTACCACAGAGGACTGATGGGAGCCTCTGTTAGCTAATGCTTGCTTTGAAACCCCTGGACATACCGAGTTACATTATACTGATTAAACATTTTAACTATATTCGGTTACATTTTTAACTATACCTGGTAACATTAAACTGATTAAATATTTTAACTAAAAAGAAGCCCTGGTGAGTACAAGTTCAATTACTTTCATCCCTTCTAGCAAGACTCAGAAAACAAGTAAGAGCCTACCACGTGTACTGCTAGCAAAACAACAGAAGCAGGAAAGCCATGAAATCCGTGGTCTCCCAAATCCCCCCCTTCGCTTCACTGATATTACCTTCAAAGACTAGATGGAAATAATTTACATAGGAACACAATCAGTGCGGCTGCCTAGTAAACAAGGATGCAGCTGGAGTCAAAGCAACTTTGCAAACAGGAAAAAAAAAAAATAGGTACGATCTCTATAAATTCTTACTTACAAATTTTGCCTCACCCACACCTCCCCAAGCAGAGATATCCTGCAACGCTGCCTGGGGAAAAGATTTTTAAAAGCAGCGTTCAGTGCCAAGCAAGCCAGGTAATGAAGGCAAGACCAAAGGGAATCCAGAGCAGTGGCAATGAGAGCCCATCTCTCTTCTTACTGGACTGGAATGCTTCCTCCGCTGAACGTACCGCTTTGTTAGCACGACCTCCCTTCCATCTTCATGAAAACAAATTGAATATCTATTAATAATCTGCTCTGCTAGGAACAGATGCATAAGAGCCTGTCACTCTAGATCGTCTTCAACTCCAAGCTTGCTTCCCCTCCCATATGACTGAATAACTGCTGCTCTTGTGGCATCGTGTCCCAAGCCCCTTTTCAGACTTATTGGGTGATTGAGGGTTACTTTCTCACGGCACTTTAGTGAATGGGATTTTTTGCGGGAAAGGTGGAGAAAAAGGAAATTGACAGTTACTTGTCTCTCATTTTCTTTTGCAAAAGCCTCTGGTGATAAGCTTCGAAGTGTAGCCTCAATTTTCCATTCAGAGATGGACTGAGCATAGCTGGCAAGATACGCTAGGGGTTTTGGGGGGTTTTTTTGTTTTTTTTTTTTTTACCTGAAAAGAGTCATTTGTGCCATGGATTTCTATGCCAACAGCAGAGGGGAAACAAAACCTGTATTCTGGAACTGGCTTGAGATCGGGTCCCTAAAAGCTGCAAAATTACTAAATTTCTCTCTCTTCACCAACTGAAAGATTTTACAGATTCCTTTGCTCTATTCACAAATAGTTCAAAAGGGGCAGAAATCTTATCCTCATTAATGTCTGTCCTGCTATGCACACCACCTGTATGTCCTTGGAATATTTTTGTTTCAATATGTTAGAAACTCCAGCTTCCCTCCGGACCCAGAAGACAAGCTACCCGTAATCTGGTCAGACTCAGGATGTCTTTCAGGTTTTTCAAAACCAAGGGGAGTGGAAGCAATATATTCTGCAGATCAACTTGCTACAACTCCCTCTTATTAGCTCTTGCCTTGACTTGCAAGTAGCTTGAGCACAAGTCACAGCATGAGGGCAAGCCACCGTTTTTAGGGAGTGGCTTTTGGTGGCCTCATGGCCAGGGCGCAGGAAAACGAAGCCACATGAGCTGAAGGTATGCAAGCCAAGTGGCATTCTGTACATTTGCTACAAGGAGGATCACTAGTAGGGCTGTGTAAAGCGTTGGGTGGCAATTCAATTCGGAGGAGATTCAGCCCAATTTGGCGGCCGAATCTTTGAACCCGAATCGAATCAAGGGACCAATTTAACGGTCCGAACCAATTCAAGGCTCTCTGAATCTTCGGAAAAGATTCGGAGAACTTTGATGATTCCGGCAGTCCCAGGGACCCCTGCCACCCCCCAACCCCACCCACACCCATGTTTGCCCCCACCAGCCCCAGCTCAGTACTTTAGAAAAAAAAAGCCCTGGTGCTCACCGGGTGCTGCTGGGCGGGGATGGGGGCAATCCCTGCTCCCTCCACTGCCCCATGCTGCATGGGGGGGCTCTGTACGAGCCCTCCTCCCCCGCCCCAGCTCTGGCCCTTTAAGAAAAAAAAAAACTAACAAGAAAAGCCCCAGGACTCACCGCTTCTGCAGTGGCCTTGGGGCTTGTGCAGAGCCCCTCTCATGGCGTGGGGCAGCAGGGATCACCCCCCCACCAGCAGGAATGGCGAGTCTGGGTGTTTTTTTGGTTTTCTTAAAGGGCCGGAGCTGGCCCAGAAAGGGCACCCATGGGGAGGCTGGGGGAGTGAGAGGAAAGGTCAGGGGCCTTGTGCAGAGCCCCACATACAGTGCGGGACAGTGGGGGGCAGCGGAGATTGCCACCTGCCTGGCGGCACCCGCTGAGGCGGAGCTTTTTTTTTTTTTTTTAAACACATGCCGGGAGCTGGGGCAGCCACTGCTGGGCTAGGAGAGCGGGTAGGGGAAGGGCCTGGCCTGGCCAATTTGGCCAAATCAAATCGGGACAGTGATTCGAATCACCGAATCTAATCGCTGTCCCCTGAATTGGCCAAATCCAAAGCAAATACTAGCCACTTTGCACAGGCCTAATTAATAGCCAGTTTTTACTGCCTTTGGCACTGTGATTGCCAATTCACTACATCCATGAAACATACTGTAAGAGACATTTTGCTTCATGTTGCCCTTGTATGCTTCTGCAAATTCTACAGTCTGCTACGTAACTGCTCCTTCACAAATTGTTCTGCAACCACTTCTCCTACTTCTTATTTTCAATAATACACAGCCCCTCTAGCTTTGCCATTTATTCAATACATTCCTCTGGACTCCCTTCTCCATCTCCCCAATTGACTTTTCACTTGGCATAGAGCTGGAATAGATTAAGGTATTCTGGACACAACATGAATAATAAATCCCACCAGACGTGGTCCCTTAAGAAAAGCATTTTAAAATACGGAATACCTCAATAACAGACACAACTGTAGTACAGCATCAGAATAGCCTACTGCTTTGTACAATTAATGCTTGTGATAATTGGGGGGGAAATCCAGTGCTTTCGAAAAAGGTCATTTTTTAGTTGGCAACTTAGTCTGCATTCTAAATTTTTCAATTAGCTGCACTGAGATGAATACCAAAAGGAAGGTTTCCCTGTCTCTAGTGTACAGCTCAGGACTCTGGAGTCCGAGGTTCAGCCAGGACAGTAGTAATACATAAAACTATTGTAAGCATACTTAAGATTCAGAAATATTTTAGACACTTAGATGAATCTAAGAATCTTAGATACCATGTAAGATGTGAGGGTGCAATAAATAAAAAATAATAAAAAAAAATTAAAATAGTTAAAAGCATTTATTTGGAACTTCACTCAGTCGGATAATCTTCTGTAAGGGCGCAGATAGACGTCACAATTTTTGCCTGATCTGGCCACAGAAAGCAGTTTATAACTGTGACCAAACACAAGTGCACCGCTACAGACAGTTTAAAAAATAACCGATTGGGTGAAGATCTGACCCCACATTTGGATGAGGTGTCAGATTAAGATGTTTCAAAACAGACCATTCTGTGTAACTTCTGTCTGCCTGTCTCAAGCTTAGGGGCTCCAATATGACCATCACCCTCTAGTGCTGGCTAGCTAACCCCCTAGAACAAGCTGCACGTCCTCCCTTTCTCCCCTGGCTACCAGCCAGAAGCTAGATTCCCCTCCCCTCTGGAACCAACAGTGAACTTCTGTCTGGTCCACGGGATCGCTGTAACACAAAGTGCTTCCTGCAAAGCGATCTTGGTTACAGTGGGGAGCTGCACTTCGGTCTGCACCCTTATTAGGCAGTATTTCTTCTAGTTTGAATACATCTTCATTAAACGCAAGCAACTAGAATGGTATTGAGATTTGAAATGAGGAAGAATTAAAGCTTTGTATTTTACTTTACCTGGAAGCAGTATCTGAGAGGCCCTTACTGTGCCAGGAGTTGAACAAAGAGACAAACCACTCACAGAGTTTACAATCTAAATTCAGATGGAAGTAAACATCCCATTGCTTAAAAAGGGGGTTATATTTCAAAAACTTTATTTTTTTAAATATAGATCATATTTTCCAAGGTTATGTGTATATCGAGTTTATAGGAACTTCTTGGTGACTAGTTTGATGTACAGGCCTAAATCAGGACCTTAGTGCCTTACTCAGTTAACAAATCTATTCACAAATTTAACATTACACATGTTTAAGTGCTTTCCTGGATCAGAACTTAATTTAAGGCCAGACTTAAATCCAGAGGAGCTCCTAACATCTGATGGCAGATTTGTGATATGGGTACCAGCTATCAAACAGCCATGACAAAATCTGGGGACACTTCAATTTGTAGGTTCCCTCAGCAAGAAACAAAATCTGAACTGGCCTCAGGAAGAAATGATCACCTCAAGGTAAGAAGGCATCTCCCTTTTTCAAAGTCAGTATGCCCTGACTAGGGAGAATGGAAGAAAAGTTTGCCCTACTACTGTTCCCTGTACTGTACCTTTTCCAAGGGTAAACACACAACTGAATCCTCCAAGATTTTGAATTCATACCAAAATCATACAGCAAAAACAATTTTAAAAATACACAAAGATTATGCTTCAATTATTCATAAGAAGATTGCAGTCTCTCTTATTTCTCCCATTTTTCCCCATCTGAAAGTTAGCACACTGAGGCCGATGATGTGCCATGCAGGATGGGAAGCTGTGATAATTCCCCTGAATTATTTATCTAATGCCTGTATTATTTATATAATAGCAGCCTGTTATCAATCCAATAATGATTTATAGGGACATTTAAGCATCCTTTTGAGACACTAGTTGAATGAAATCTCAGGGGACTTTGAGAATACCATTCCACCCGTGCACGCTCACATTAAGGCAAGGTCTGCTTTATAAATACTATGAGACAATCAGAATAGTGTTTCAAATGTGAGTTTAATTGAAAAATACACATTCATTTGAGCAATTATGAAGAGAAGTGGATGATATAAGCCACCTGAGACCCCAGCCTTAAAATTATTATGAAAAAAACTAAGGCTGCAAAGAGCTTCTGGGAATTAGATTGTTTAATGAAACTGTAGCCTTTGAGGAGTACATTATTCTTCCTACATAATCCATACTGGTACCTATATTTTTGATGAGCACTGCAGAAAATGAAAAATAATGACAAATTTTGATATTTCTAACATCTACATTTTTCTTAAAACAATAATATGGCAATACAGTCCCACTGGCTCCTTTGACGCACCATAAATATTCAATTGTTTATTTGCAACAAGGTCTGAAAGTTCAGCAAGAATCTTGTACTACTTTCTTGTGAATTTTATTTCTGGGGTAAAATAATCCAGAAAGAATTCAAATGCACAAACAAAAAACATGCAGTAACATAGAAGTGAGCATGAAAGATGGACTAATAACAGAGAATTAAAGAGGATACCATTGGTTAGTAGCTTCTTGACTGACAGCTTACTACCTTCAGGACTAAATTGGCTGATTTAATATATAGATAACATTATCTCACAGGGGGAGAGAGGGGGGAAAAAAATCAGAAAATTGAAGTGTTTGCAAATATGCTCTTTCATGGATTAAGATGGAAGTTATTTGTAAACAGCCACCAAGCATGACAATTGTTTTGGGAAAAACACATTTTGGATGGGTATAGTTCATGTTTCTGAAAAAAATATTCTGAAAAAATTTAAAGATATTTACACCAGCCACGAGGACAGGAAGAAACTCAAACACTTTTATTGTATAGACTACAAGCCTAATTGAAAAGTTTATTAGAGAACAGCTCAACACCATGTACCCTAAACACTCAAAAACCAGGACACAAAAAAAGACCAATGCCAAACATCTGTTCATTATTTTGGGAAGCTTGATTTATGATTTTGAATACTTGGGGCTGACAAAGGGAACACATCTGAGAATAAAACAGTGATACTGAAGTAGACAACTGGAGAGGCCTATGGAAGAGCACTATAGATTAAAAACTGGTATGCTGAAAGTATCTTTTCTATGTCACTTTGTACTACCCCGCATTGGCTGTAGCTACCCATTGCCCCTCACTTTATAATTTGACTGAATGCTGTTCAGGACAGATGTCTGTACAGTGCCCATGGGTTCGGGGCCTCTAGACCTCTTAATAATGGCCATAGAGTAGATTCACCTCGTCATATTCAGTACCTATACCTTTCTTGGAAGAAGATCAAAATAGCAACTGTTCCAGCCTTTCAACATTATTTTTGGAAGCATATACTTGCTAATTGCATCAAACTTTACAGTTGTGTTTACTGAAACATATGGGAATTTACTTACAGTGTACAAATGCTGTGATTATTCTTCAGTGTTTCCTGCTCTCTGTTCAGAGTGGGTTTTCATGAGGCATCCATAAACATATATAAAATCTGTATATGCTACCAACTTATACCTTTGATGGAAAATGAGTTCTAATAGTCTTCATGAAGTTAAAACCCATGCTCATTGCTTATTCTGCATTACTTTTAGGATGATTCTGGATTGCAGCATAGAAGTCTTTTTTACCAAGTCATCTCTTATAGCCATAAGAAACGTTGCCTTTCCAGCTAGCCACTTACGACATTTTAACACAGAAAGGGGTTCCCAACAGCACCGTTTCTCCGTTACATGTGGTACGTGCACAGGACTTCATTGGATTAAAATCCATCAGACCATTTAAAATTAACTCCTGGTTTTAAAAGAGAAACGAAAACCTTTAAAAACATGGCTGCACTCACGAGTGGATCTAGAATTGTGAAAAGGAGAGTAACAGGTGGTGTGGTGCCTCCTCACCA
>NW_017728921.1:9253175-9264904 GCF_001723895.1 Crocodylus porosus
GCCAAGGACCCAGGTCCACAGCTCCCTAACCCCTGCAGAAGCGTTTGAGCCCTGGAGCAGAGCACAGAGCCCAGCTCCCCCTCCCCTGCAAGCAGCATAGCCAGTGCAAAGCCTGTGGTGGGGGTAGGAGGGGTGGGAATTGAGCTGCTTGCTGCAGGCTGAGGCTCCTCACCCTGGTGCCCTCCCCACAGGACCTCCACAGCCCAGTGGACAGGACCTGGCGTGGCAGAGCAGAGCGGAGCCAGTGGCTCGTTGCCACTGCTGGGAGCCCCATGCTTCCATGGGGAAGCGCCCGCCGGGCAGCAGCAAGGGACACTACTCCATGCTGCCACCCCCACTGCTGGCAGGCAGGCAGGGGGTGCTTCAGCAGGGCAGCATGGGGCTTGCAGCAGCAGCAAGGAGCTTCCTCGCTCAGCCCCACTTTGCCCTGCCACACCGGGCAGGCCGCTGCCACCCCTGCCCTGTGCAGAGATCTGGGAGGCACGTGCCCTCCTGCCTGCCTCCCAGGAGTGTGTGCAGTGGTGGGGAGCCAGCCCCACCCCCTGCCTCCTGGATGAGCCGCCCATGGCTTTATCTGGCTCTCTGCCAGGGCCCTGAGGCCATCCATACCAAGCCTGGGCCCCAAGCCCCATGCACTGCCCCAGCTGGGCAGCAGCCCCAGCCACAACCCTCCCTCCATCCCTATGGGGGCCTGAATCCCCCATCCTCCCCTCCAGACTTACTTGCGGGAGTTGCTCTCCAGGCTGCCTGGTGACTATATGCATGTATACACATGGCACCCCCTGCCCGACCACCCTTTTCCTGCTGCCCCCGGCCCCTTGCAGGCTGGAGTTCTGGCAGCCTGCAGAGAACTCCTTGAAAAAAAATGAAAAATCCACGTTTTTCTTGGTTATAAGAGAAAATCTGCATTTGCTTCTGTTTTTCCACAGGAAACAGAAAACCCAGATCCCTGCTCATCACATACTACACAAAACATTTTTTCCTCCAGTAAAAAGAAAATAAAAGCTCTATTTATATGCTAGGGGCTCAGGACTGTATTATGCAGCTTAAGAGTGAAGCAAAAACAAATGTAACTTTATTGGAATTTTGAAATTGGAATTAATTTGCTATATTATATATTAAAAAAAAATGACAGGCAAAATAATCAAAAGCTGTTGCTTTGTTAGCCTTGAAGTTATTACAGTCAAATGAACATCTACTTCTCAGATTCATAAAACCAAATCTAGCCTTCTTAGCCAGTGACAGAAATTACGCAAACTGGTACAAGTGACTGGAAACCAGTTCAAATCTGTAACACTACAGAAGTTCAGTGAACAAAAACCACTTTCAGAATGGCCAAAACCTGGATGGATGTAGTATCAGGCATAACTGATCCAGGTTAAATAGATTTATTGAACTTCTGTCCCAGATCCCCTCCAGAGTCAAGTCAACTCACAGTCCCCCAGCATCCCATGATGCTTTGCACCTCCCCCACAACCTTCCCCCTTTTCTTACAGGCTGGGCAGGTAAGCCTTAACCCAAGCTGTCTGCTCCAGCTGAGCAGGGAGGTGTGCTCTAGTGCCCCCAGCTTTTGCCCTGGGTCACTGCAGGCATGTGGCTACATTTCTGGAATCCAAATGACCAGACATTCACTTTTCTTATCAGTTCAAATCTATGCAGTTCAGACTAATTTAGGAAGATTGAACTGATTCACCCTTGGGCTTTTTGATGGTCTGCACTCGGCCCTTGAGAATTTTGAGAGTGCATCCAGTGCTTCGCTAAAAGTTATTTCCAAGCCTGAGTTAAAGTTCACTTAAGTTAACATTTCCACACCTGAGTTAAAGATTTAGCTAGAGCTAAAAGCAGTCTGTAGGGCTGTGGAATAAGAGCTACATTACCAGAAGCAGCTAACAGACAGCAGAATTGCAGAAGAAAAGATAGCTTGATTAGTAGAACATCAAGACCATTAAAAAGAAGAGATGGTTATTAATATTTGTGAAATGTAGAGTTTAGAAGGTAGATTATAATAAGCCATGAATTCAATTGACTCCCTCACTGCTGCTCGAATAGAAATGCTGCTGCTATTTCCTGGAAGTTGGTTTTATACTTTGAGTGGACCCAAAATCAAAGGGTAGTGTGATTGCACCTCTGTACTTCCCCGGATCCGTTTATTACAATTTAGACAAAGTGCAAACAACAATTAGTTTCCTTTCATGTAAGGTGAATTAAGGACACATTTCTGCTAGGAAATATTTTACCAATTTGATATACAATTGCTTTCAAATTGAGGTTTTACTCTCTTGTTACAATACACCACAGGAACAAACTTTTAATACCTTCCACATTATTGACATTGTAATTGATTACTGAACACAATGTTTAGCCAGAAGATGCATCTATTGAATTTTGTTTCTGTGGTTTTATTCATGAAAAGCCAGCTTGTGCAGCCCTTTCACCAATCTCCCAGTCCCACAGACTTAGGTGTGCTCCTGGCTCTGGAATTTGGGGGCACCCTATTTCATTGGATTTTCCTTGTGGCTAGGATGTTTCAAACTAGCTTAAGAAGGTTAGAATAGAATAGAACAGTATTTGAGCATCAAGGTGCCCAGAGAACAGAATATTTGCAGGATGATTGTGGGTATATGCACATGGGTCATGCACAAGTCAGACACACAGGCAGGGACATGAGAAGTGACATTCAACTTGCATCCTGCCACAGAGTGCCCCTGTGAGGAATTCAGGGGCTGACAACTTTTGCCCGTCATTTCCTAACAATGCTTTCTATGGAAGGAAATCTGAGCTAAAAAGTTTGTCCCTAGGCTTTGCACTAAACAGAGGTGCCTGGATTGAGGAGAGCAGTTCTGGCCAATCTCCCTTTCTTTGTTAGATGCCTGCCTACATGTAGCAGAATGTGAACCATAAGCACAGATGATGCGTCAGTGTTGACTGTGGTGGGGGTCACAATGCTGCACTGCTCCTGCCACCACCCTTGCTGCAGGCCCTGGCTCCAGCTGGGCTGTAGCCCTGTGCCCCACCATCTGTACAGTAACCTTGGGGGGCACATGCCCCTCCATGCCTCCTGCATTGCCCATGTCCATAAGGAAAAGGGTTTGGTCCATATTCTTACCTATTTCCTTTAAAATTTCAAGAAATCATCCAAAAGGGACCTCACAGAACAGACCTTCCCTGAAAATGCAAAGATCTCTCTTTCGCTTGCCGGTTTTTTTCACTCATCACCTTTAAAAAAGAGAACTTTTCTTCCCCTCTGGTTCTCTTTTCTGATTAAACTCTGAAGTCAATCTCCAAATCTAACACGTCAGGCAAAAAATTATTTACAAACGTTATCAGTAGACCATATAAATGATCAAAAATCAAAAAGTAAGTAGATAGTGGAACTCTTTTAGGGTTCATGTAACTTTATCTACTAGAATTACATGCCGATTTTTTCCAAAGGAAAAAAAAATCGAAATTAAAAATTAAATGTGAAGTCGATTGCTAAAGATCACCTGCTAAAATTAAAGTTAGCAAAACCCTAATCACCTGACCACCCATATTTTCTAACTTTAGCCTTGACTGAGACTGTTCAATAGAGTTGCTTTAATCTTACTCAAACTCCCTTACAAAATAATTTTGCCTCTCTTTGGAATATGCCTCTCTCTTTAAAAGAAGGATCACTGGGAAGATTGGTTGCACCAAAGAATAGTGGTAAATTCATTTTGAGGCCTTTCACTTTTATCCTTTGCTGGTGTAAAGAGTCATCACTCCACTGAGGCTGAGCTCCAGCAGTTTAAATCAGGAGAGGCTTTGCACCTTACCTTTTTTTTTTGGATAGTGCCAACAGTATGCCAGACATTGGCTAAGTCCTGTGCTGAATTTCTTACTTTCCAGGTTAGCTTTTCTTGCTTAAATAACCTTTAGTAGATTTTTTAAGGATAGGGAGAGGAAGCTCTGAAGCCAAATGATCACCTCTGTCAAAAAACCTGCCAAACACTGACGACTGCAAATGGCTGGGCAGGCAGCAAGATTAGACTGTTGCTAGAGGGGAAACAACCTCTTTGTCCCCGCTACCTTCATGTGTTTGATTCAGCCCCTGCTGTTGCACCTTGACATACCAAGAGAGCTGTCATCCTAGACTCTTTTTACTACATGTCTATGGCACATTAGCATAACTGGGCCTGAATCCCTGGTTTGGTGCTCCACGCACCGGCTCAGTTCAAATCATTAGGCAAGGAAACTTTACGTTATATGATCAGTTTCTCAGAAATGCCTTAGAGAGGAGGCATCCTCTAACATTTTGCTCTCATTTATACTGAACAGTGTACCATGGTCCTTCCATTTGCTCAATGAGATTATGTTAGACCCTCAAACATTTGCATTTTTGAGAATGCCAAATCAATGCTTAACAGACCAGAAAACTCCAATATTCACCCCCCCCACCCCCAACACATAATGAAAGTGATGACAATGAGCAACACCTTATATTTATTCATCCATCTCAAAGATTTTTACCAAAGTGGTTGGGCATTACAGTACATACATCAATGAGGCAGATTCATCTCTGTTACAAACCCAAAGAACTCAAGGAAATTACATCACAGGGAAAATCTGGCCCAATATCTGTAATTATATACATACGAAGAGAGCTACTTGGCAATGTATCTTATGCAAATAATAAATGGATGCATACGTAAAAAACAGGTATACGAAACATATAGCCACAGTGAATTACAATAATTTAGAAGATTTTAAGGGGTTTAGAAATTATGACAAAGATGAACAAGCAAAGAATAGTGATATTTAAAAACAAAGCAGCATGCCCCATGTTTTGAAGCTTCTAATTCTTTCCCCTGCTTCTGGGTAAATTAGGTTGTCATGTAACAGCTAGAAGCCTGGATTGTGGTTTGGAAGCCCGACTATTTTCTAGCTCTGCCTCCGAATCACTCAGTTACATGTGACCAAGTCACTCTGCAGTTTGGTGCATCAGTCCCCCTATCCATAAAATGGGAATATCGATATTGATGTACTTTGTAATTTTAAATGTACTGATGAGAGGTGCTATAGAGGAGCTAGATATTATTAATAAAACACAACTAATCCTTACCACTATTGCATATTAATATATTCAAAAATTTTAAGGCCAAAAGGGACCGCTGGATTATCTAACTGAACCTTCTGTATAACATCTGGGTTTTCATCCAATTGTTTCTGTGTTGAAGACTTTATCCCAAAATGTTTCGTAAAATATTATTAAGCATAATGTTAAGTATCATTACCACTTGAAGATCAAAATGACCCACAGAGTGACAATGTGACTGGAAGTTCAAAGAGCAGGTCAACGGGGGATCACTAATTGAATTCCAGGTCACCAGCCTCCCAAACTAATGTCCTGTAACAAGTGAAATGGGAAGTCCTTTGGATGCTGGACCTGACTTGCATACATGAACAGCCTGCACACCTGTGGGCACTGTATAAATCCATTAACAGCAACAAAAATATATTGATTGTGTAACAACTGTACACATATTAAAGCCAAAGGATTAAGACTTCTTTTGCAAAACAGCATCCTAAAGAATGACCAGGCATTAAAAATCGATCATATCTACCTAGCACTTGTTTAGACTCCTTTGATTTATCTTTTCATTTTGCATAATACATAAACAGTCCAATTAGGATGTGTTTTCAGGGGGTATTTTAGATCAAAGAGGTTACTTTAAACCCACAGGGAACAAAGCTATCAGAAATGTAACATGGAGTTAGGAAGGAGGAGGGGTTCAGTGTAGCACACTGAACATCAATTTAATCATTACCTGGCATGTCAAGACATCTAAATCTAACCCCTTCCCTTGCTCTACAGAAAAGGCAGACACTGCAGGCTGCAAAACATTTCAGAAAAAATCAGACAATTGCCCTTACAACTGAGGTCACAAATCTTTTGCCAGAACAAAATGTCCACAGAATTCCTACGGTCATTCTACATAAAAACCAATCAGACTGTTACCTTCAGACACAGCCTTATGTCATGCCCAGTATGACACAAGCACATTTTTCCAAACTACTTATAGGTTATGTAATAGAGATCTGCAGAGCATTAGCAGTCACGTGACATGGCCTACTAAGATTCCTAACTGCCACCTACAACATTTAATTAGCAGGCAGTAAACAAGAGAGAGAAGGGGAAAAAAAAAATGTTTCCAGGCTTGAGAAGAAAACATTCTCTCTCACGTTACAAACAATGATTTTTTGCTTACAGGGGAAGTAAAACTGCAGCCGTCAGAGAATCAGGGACCAGCAGTGAGCAAGGGACAGGTTCGAATATCTGCCCATTGCGATACTGGCAATCAGAAGAAGCCCTGCTCATTTGGGTGCTGAGCCCTTGCATCTGTTTGCTCCAAGTAGGAGATGAGCGTATTTGCCCCCTTCCAGGAGCAGCTTGGGCTCAATTCTGCATCAGTTCCTCAGCTGGTGTAAATGGTCATAACTCCACTGACCTCGTTGCTGGGGGAAGTTATTTGACGTCTCTCAGTTTTAAAAGAGCGATGCCACAAACCGGAGGTGCAATTACTACCAGAAAATGGGAGGGAGGGCGGGGGACCTCCCAAGATTTTCTGTAGGATGGTTTTTTCAGCGTGGAGGCGAGCAATCTTTAAAGTGAGTGTGTGGATCGAGAGGCCAGTTTCCTGGCTTCAGTGGAAACTCACCTTCCTCTTTGGCTTCTGCTGAAACACCTCCGAGCAGGATTAATTTTAGCACCGGCTCAACAAGTCCTCTTTTTTGCTTCTGGAATTCCTTAGATTTAAAAAAAACACCAAAAAAACCACAACACACACAACAAACTACATGCCTGAACCTATGTATAAAACATATACACTTATCTGGGAGGGATGGCTGACTGCCTGTTACTCCGCTCTGCTCAGCATCTTACAGGACCAGGCTTTTGAGGACTAAAGCAAAGATTGTGGTAAAGAGCTGATTGCAGTTATTTTTAAAGGACAAATGGAAGATAATGTCTAATTGTGGTTAAAGAACTAGAGGAAAGGAGACTGTGCCCTACTATTATGCTCGAAGCATCTTCCCTTGGTGTATTCAGAGTGATATTCTGCACAGCTACTGATTAATAATCAGCATCAAACATTTGCCATGATTATGTCACTTTTACTATCTTAAAAGCTATGGCAATGCCATAGCGCTTCTACAATGCTTCGTAGGAGACATGAAACTTTATTACAATTATGAGTAACCTGACTCGTATCCCCTCTCCCTATGCACTGGCTTCAGCAATCTGGACATTTTCCAACCAAATCCCAATTGCTACAATCAGAGGAAAAGACGCTTCATTCTAAATAACACACTTTTGCTCACAATTGAGAAGAAACTACAACGTACATCACATCTTTTTTTTTGTAAGAGCTCATGGGAATTCAGGTACCTCCCATACTTGGAGATATATTTTTCAAAGATTAAGAAACAGGCAAAATAGTGAATGGTACTCAGCTCTGGTGATTGTGATGGTTAGGTCCATTTTACTCGGTGCTATATGCGTTTGAAGGAAGAGACAGTCTGTGCCCTGAAGGGCTTAATCTCTTGAACAGATAAATAGAGCATGGGGAAAAGGGAATATTGTGATTCCTCTTGTACAGATGCAGAACTGAGCCCAGGAGGAATTAAGTGATTTGCTTAGGGCCACAAACAGGATCTGTGGCAGAAGAGGAAATCATTCCGATTTCCCAAACCTCCGTCCAATGCTGTAACCAGAAGCCGAACTTCCCACTGTTTTCAAAATGACAAACACTCATTGCCTTTTCCTGCAGAAATAGTCAAACTGTTGATTCCATTTTCCTTAACATTATGTCAAACTTTAGCAGCTTCTGACGCAGAATGAACCCGAGGTAATAAACTTCAACAATATAAAACCCAGGATATTTTATAGTTATTGCAAAAGAAAAAGTAGTTAGCGGGTATTTACACTGACCACATTCAAACTTCCATGCCTATCAGCAGTCCCAGGGCATCCTTACTCATTTTCCCAAGGCAATTAAAGCTCTGCCGTGTCCCAAGAGTCTTCCTCTGAGCGAGAGAGTCTGATAGAGTGAGCCCTGTCTTTTCACTGGTGGATGAATCATAGTTGCATTGAGCACCGCTTGGAAAAGACAGCATTTTCCCAGTGCTGTGGCCATGTTCTAGTTTACTCTTTTAATATGCCATGAAGATATCCTTTTAGAAAATTTCTTTAAAAACTGAACAGAAGGATCTCAGCAATTTTGGTGAAATTAGCAGGCCATCAGATTATATTGCATTTCTTAAGAAAAAGCAACATCAGCTGTACTAGGCTCTTTCTACAGCTCTTTCAAGACCTCTTACATAGACTTTAGTCACCTCGACAGAGCATAATGCAATGCTACTGAAGAGCTGTTTATCAAAATGCCACTCCTATTACTAATGAGAAAACATTAGAAAGGTTTGTGAAAACCCCTGCTCCGCCTGAAGCTTCCTCTAGGTATAAAACTGTAAACGAGACACCAAAAAACAAAAATCAATTTGACGGTCACTTTTTGAAGTCTGACAACACCTCCTTGGACCAGGTAATTCCTGGGCAGACAGTGGCATAATTAGACCAGGGCAGCTGCCCTGGGTGTTGATGGGATGCGGGGAAAGGAGAGGGCACAGAAGAAATGACTACCACTACCAGAAGGCATTGCTGCCCTATGTGTGGTAGCTGCCTCCATCACTTGGCAACATCATTACACCTCTGTGGGCAGATCTATTGCAACTTCACTGCACAGCCCTACTCCATATCATGGCTGTATAGAAGAACTCGCTTAGCTGGAATCTATCTAAAATACTGAGTATCTCAATGTATGTAAATATATTGACCGTGTGTATATAAATACACCCACAGAAAAGTATATATATTGCATACAAACCCATCTTATGCTTAATACATAAGTGTGCGTGCATGTGTATCATCGATCAAGAGAGGTCATCTGTAGATACAGATACTCAAGGTTTCTGATTTGGTGCTGTCATTAAGTCTATTTCAGCAAAGCATCGAGTATCAGTTGCTCGTTTCACATGCAGGGTGAAATTCTGGGGCCTCTATTGTTCCATGCTCTTCAGGCTCATTTTTCTCAAGTTCAAAATTTGCCAGAGTTAGGCTTAAAAAACTCCAAACCAAGAAAAAGACACTTCATAACATTTACAAAATGGAGGGTCTGGATAAGTACTTGAATGCATTCACTAGTTGCAAAGTTAACCAGAGCCTCTGTCGGTAGCCTTAACCACAGTCATTCTGTCTGAATATAGTACGATGGTGCTAACCTGGCAGCAATTCACATGTCTAGCAAACAGCAAGCATATGTAGTTCTCCAGTCTGCAGAGAATAAGGCCGCTTCTCGACTTCCATGTGGTGTAGGCTTTTTCCTTTTTTAACACTGTGCTACAAATGCCTGGTTCACTTCATTGACAAGGGCAGCCAGTCATTTAAAAACAAACTCCAAGGCACTGCAAATAATGCACGTTTGATCGTGTGTCTTCACACAGACAAGTCCCATTCAATACCTACAAGAGTTTTTCCAATTCCCTTTCTTCAAACATGTGAACCAGAAAGCCCTACTTTAAATTGGTCAGATGAAGTAAAGTGGTGCGGCTACAGTTACTTTCATACCACATAGTTCATTTCTACATTTATTTTTCATCTCATTAATTTTAAGAAGCCCCCTTTCATTTCCAGTCTACTACCTCTGTGCATGCTGCTTTCTTAAGGTGGTTCTTTTGAATAAGATGAATCACTCCTTATTTATATTTTGTTGATGGCAACCTTAATAGTCTCTCCCTCTATGTTCACTTGGTGCAGTTATGAAAACATGAGTATGAATGGCTTCATAATATTTTGTATATTATCTCAAAATATTTAAGCTACTTCAGGGAATTGTTCCTATTATAGTCCAATGCCGTGACAGTCCACACTGATAAATTATTCCGTGGAGCTATTTTTATATACAACTACTCTGCACCATCTTCTGCACTGGATATAACACAGGGAAGTGCTTATCAATAAAGGGCTGCAGAAGGCAGGTGCTTTAAAAATGGGTGCACTTAAATTTACCCCAGTTAACATGTTACTAAGACCATGTACAACTATAGCACTGATCAGCCTGTCACTTACGGAGATGAATATCCTTCTTACCTGCCTCTAGACATGCCAGGAAATAACAACTTTAAACAGAGGTCAGTAATAAAAAAAAAAACCTGCAGTACCCCTTGCATAATTCCCAAGTAACACTGCATAGAGCGTGTCTGGTACATGCTAGCTGAATAACCACTATCTAGACATGCAGGACAGTAACACTTCAGTATGCCATGTATACATATACACACTGCCTACATATACTAGTATGTAATACATAAATATGACATGTGAGCATATACATACAGATGAACAAAATCTCTCCCCCGCTGTGCCTGGAGCCAGAGGTGTTTCTGCAAAGGTCTTTATAGAAAAGTCCAGTTTGAAACTCAAGGCTCCCTAATTACAGTTAAAATACAAAAGCATTTCTACCCATTAGTGCTGTTCAAAACTAGACAGCAAGGAAACAACACAGCTACATTTATTACCAGTATCTTCAAGGGAAGAGCTGTCACACTGATGATTCTGCTGTGACACTACAACGTTCATCTCGGAAGCAATCAGATCCTGTGCATCTGCACAGAGGTTGGAGGGGGGGGGGGGAATAGCTAGCCAGTATGGTTACTAACTTTGCCCAGAGAAGCTTACGCAAGAAAGCAGCACGACACCAAACCTGTCATTCTGCATTTTATTTGATAGAAAACCATGGAACTGACTAGAAAATGACCCAAGATTAAACATCAATAGGAGGGAAGATGGAATAATCTAGCAAAGGTTTAATCCCTTTACCTAGTGCTCATGCCCTGCGCTAAAATAATACAGCATTTTAAACAGTGCCTAAGAGCAAAACCCCACAGCGAAGGGCAAGATCAAATGACAGCAGAATAATAAAGTTTGCCTGTCTCCGATTCCAGTTCCCTTGCAAACCTGGTAGCAGAGGGGAGGAAGACCCCCACGCCTGGCCCACAGAGCAGGCTAATAGCTATGTTAGGAGGGGGTGAGATCTCAGCATACCTTTGAATCAAGTGCTCCCGATGTTCAGCAGGATCATTGCCGAGAGACAACTGCAGTCTACTGTGTCAGATTACAACCTGGTGGAGAGAGTGGCAGCCGCGGCAGCAGCAGCATCAGTGCGTTGGCTCGGCTTGTATTCAAGCTAAAAATGATTCATTAGTTGTCTGCAGGGAGGCAGGGTGAAAGAGACGGAGCGAGCAAGCATCATCAGCCATGCAGCAGCTGCCAGAGCCTATGAAACAGCAGTGTTCACACACACACGCACACAAAGATGGCTTTCCCCTATTTGCCAGTTTCTCTTTCACACGGGATTAGCAAGAGGCAAGTGAGAGCTCAGCAAGGCTGGGTAGCAAGGAGGTGGGGGCAGGAGTTGGGTGGGGGGGCGTGGATTTTATTTTACCTCCAAGTAATGCTATCGTAGGACTTCCTCAGTAGGTCATCTGTGGCCTACTGGGACAAACCAATGAACTGTAAATGTGAGCTGTAATTTTTTCTCCTCTCCCCAGCCTGCCATAGAAGACTTAGAAATTCAAATACAGAAGGGCATTAAAGCAGATTACCTGGACCATCCCAACCATGCTGTCTTTTTTCTGTTAAAGAAAACTGCAGCCCA
>NW_017728921.1:9265058-9316652 GCF_001723895.1 Crocodylus porosus
GGGAAAGGAGGGAGGGAGGGAATATTAAAAAAAAAAAAAAAAAAGAGAGAGAGAAAAGTCTTCCTTAAGGCAACCAAAAGCCTTTAGCCTGTATTTAAAGACAAGACTCTCCTGACGCCCATGATCTAAGGGCTTGGGAAATGCATTTGTGCAATAATATAGCCTAATTTTAGCTAGAAGATAGGCCATTTAAGGTTCAATTGTCTAGATAGCACAAGAAGTAATGCTGAGTAAAGCTTTCTGTTATTTCCTTAAAGCACTTAACAGTGCAAGGAAATATACTACTCCCAGGGTACCATTTTATTGAACCCTCCTAAAGCTGCTATAGAAATATACTTCACCATTTAATAATCTTACCCAGTTATCCTAAAAATAAAATGTGCCTAAGATTGAGAGAGGCAGTGTTAATTTATCGACTTTTTGCAAAAGCGCTTTCTTCTCCTCGAGGCCCTCAGCAAACTGAGTCATGCAGGCAGATTTCCCAAAAGGTTCACCACTCACAATGGGGGCCATATAGCCAAAATGGCTTAACTCCTATTTAGGCAGACAAGGTTCTTTGGGTGAACCTGCTATCTTTTATTAGACCAACTTAAATAGCTGGAAAACAATTATTAAGCAAGTTTTTGGGTTCAAAAACGCTTCGTCGGGCTAAGGAAGTTTCAGCAGTTGGTGTGTGCTCTTCCCAGATGGAATGAAAAGTAAAGAAGCCGGAGGCTGGGCTGGTGTGCACGCAAGACAGATAGTCAGTAAAAATGTAGACTGAGGAGTCAATGGGTGAGAGAAGGGGGATGAATAGTGGAGAGATATATAACCTGCCTGACATCTGACTCCCCAGGCATCTCTCCACTCTCCATCCCCGTTCTCTTCCCCCACCCCCTCAAAGCCTCTCTCTCACCCATTGACTCCTCTATCTACATTGTCACTGACTACCCGTCTTGTGCGCAGCCCAGCCCAGCCTCCGGCTTCTTTACTTTTCATTCCATCCAGGAAGAGCACACACCGACTGCAGAAACTTCCTTAGCCCGACAAAGGGTTTTTGAACCCGAAAGCCTGCTTAATAATTGTTTTCCAATAATTTGAGTTGGTCTAATAAAATATATCAGATTCACCCAAAGAATCTTGTGTCCTTGGACCAACACGGCTACAACCTATACCCCTGTAACTCCTATTTAGAAATTTAATTAGAAACCAAAGATTATTTTATCAGGCCCACAGTCAGTGCTCTGCTCTTTTTGACAAAAGAAAGCGACAGCAGTGGTCCATCTATGGCAGTATTTTAGTTTCCAATAATGGTCAGTACCAGATGCTTCAAAGAAAGGTGTGAGAATCCCATATTTATGTAATCTGCCCTTCCCAACGGGTCTTCTCACAATTTCTAGTAGCTAAAAACCTATAAACTTGACTCATGAGGCTGAATATCCTTTCCAAAATGCCTTAGTGTTAATTATTCAAGGAAGTGTTTGGTAGCCATGTTGGTCTGAGGCAAAAACAAATGCAAAAATCTAGAACTCTTGGTTCAAAAATACCTTTTATTAGATCAACTGAGAAACTGCAAAAAAAATCTCTCCCTCCAAGCTTTTGGGCTCAAAGGCCCTTCATCAGGCTGAGGGAAAATTAAAGATGGTCAAAAAATAATTGTTTTGCAATTTCCTAGGTGTCCTAATAAAAGGTAACATTTCTGAACCAAGAGTTCTAGATTTTTGCATTTATTTAGTGTTAATTACTATAACTCTGAATATTCTTGTTATCCTAATAGCTTTCATTTCTACCCAGGAGAACTTTTACAATCTATTCTCCAATGCCTGATGAAGAGTGTTTGTGCCCCAAAGCTTGCAATTGAAGACATTTATTTGCAAAAATCTTGTTGGTCTAAAGAAGATATCATCTCTACTATGAGTCCTGATTGCCCATTATCCTAACCAGCATCCAAATCCTTTCTTTTCAATCTTGCTAAATTTTTAGGTTCAAGAGCTCCCCATGGCAACATGTTTCAGTGTAGTGTATATTGTGTAAAAAACATTTCCATTTATTGATTAGAAATTAAATTAATATCTTGTCCAAAGTGTTATAACAGGAGGTACTGATTGCTGAGCACTTCTGAAAAAGGTAGCTCCTATTATGAGTATTGAGCAATAAAAAACTTGGCCCTGAATTGTCTGAAAATTTAGCTATGGGTTGAGGGTGAGATTTTCAAAATGTCCTAGAAACTAGATGCTTTATTGTGGGTGACCAAGTTGATGCTTCTTAAGAGGGGCTGTTTTTCCAGAAAGGGACTCTGAAACCCAGGCCTCTTCACGGCATGCTAGATTAAACACCTGAAATAATAAAGCACCCAAACCTCCGAATTATTTTTCTAAATCTTGGCTGAAGCGTCTTGCCCAAGGTCAGCAAGTTGCTAGGAGAGGAAGGGAAAAAAGCCTTGACAGGAAGGTATGGGGTCTTCCTTTATGAACCACACACCCCAACTCTCCAGATAACAAGAATTAGAATAAGGCCCTAGAAACAGCCTTGCTTCTCTTACCAGTGTGCAGGTTTCAAAGGAAGACATACTGAGTTGTGTCTACACAGCAGGTTTACTTCCCAGAGCAGCCACATTCAAGTCTGAGTCTCTACACCAGTGATTCTCAATCAGGGTTTTGGGACACCCTGGAGTGCGCCAAGATCCTCTGAAGGGGGCCTCAGGATGTAAGGAAATACGTGAGGTGTGAGGAGATAAGCAACTAAGTATAGGTTCAGGCTTGTCCTTGCTTAGCCAACCTCCCACTTCCCAGCCCCGCTGCAAGAAAATATAAGCACCATAATATATAAATTAGTTTTTGAAACTGGGTTCCATGCACTTGCAAAAGTTATGGAAGGGTGCCTCGAGTCCAGCAAGGGGTGCCTCGAGTCCCAAAAGGCTGAGCGTAGAGAACGGTGGTTCGAACTGCACCGCCCAGCTGTACTGGTGCCTGTGCTCCTGAGAAAATCACAGTAGCTTTCTCCAAGTGTGGAGGGGCCAACATTTTTGGCAGGTGTGCCACAAGTTAGCCCCACGTGCCCCCTGAGTGCCACTTGAATCTCTTTCACCTACCCAATCTGCTGTCTGCTCCCTGCCCCACCTGCCCCAGTCTGCCAAGCTCGATACACACAGAGGCTGCAGGTGTGAGTGATGATGAGTGTGAGTGATGATATCTGTGCAGGTGTGTGTGATGAGATGATTAGTGAACAGAGAACCGTGATGATGTGGAATGCAGCAGCAGCACAATGCCTCTTCCAGCCCTGTGCAGAGGGATGGCCGAACCAGTTATGCAAACTTTGTATATGCCTAGCTTTATGACCAAAACAAAAGTTTGCCAAATCCGTTATAGGGAAGCAATATCTATGGAGAACTAGCTGTCAGGAGCTGGGTTATATATCATGTCATCATGTCTGAAGCACCGGACCTTACAAATGTCATGCATGTATTGTGTAGTATAATGTACTGTGTACATTGGAAATGCAATCTGAATGTGTAACGGAAGGGGGGCAACCCTACCGAGTCCTGCTGGTGGCATGATGGGGACAGAGTCTCTCCTTTGCCTGTGTTAAGAAACTAAACCAGCTCTCAGATTTTCAGGCCCACTTCACACGTTAAGGCCCAGAGCCAGACTACTCCAATCTCAATGCTTAGCAAACTGCAGCAAAGTAGGGGGTTGCGGCAGACCCTGCAGGCAGCACTCCCCTGCCACATTCCCCTCAGGGATAACTCAACATCCTCCTCTGGCTCCTAGCCCAGGCTCTGGCTCTTTTCTTATTCTAATAGCCCAGCAGCTTCCCCACTCCTGGGCAGGCATCGGTTAAGGAAGAGGTGGTGAACTGGTATTCCCAAGGCTTTCAGGTCTCACCACAGAGCCTGCATTCAGAGCAAACCAAGTCTTTTGGCTCAGATCAAGCATCAGTTTCTAGGCCTCTGGTGGGCATCCAAATCCTAAGACCTCTGGGCTTGGGCCTGCACATAGGATGCCTGCCAATGGATTTGGGAGCGTCTGAAGTCCCAGGGCGAGAGCGTGGGGTAGAGGATGCTCACCGGTGGTAGCGCCACACGTGGTATTTGGAACGATTGAGTTCTGCTCATTCGATCAGATTTGGAACCAATTTGGCTGATCTGACACGGAGCACGAAATATATTAATGAAAAAAAAACAAACCCAAAAACAAAGTCTCCATTCAGGACCTGGGTCCTGTAGCTAGAGGCATTTGCAAGCCACTGAAACCAACAGGACTTTCAGCCCTTCCTCTACCTGGTCAGGTTGCGTTTCCTGGTGATGCAGCCAAGTCTCAAGGCAGGGCAGGGGCAGGGGGCTCCGGCTGCCCCCAGGTTTCCTTCAGCTACAAGTGCAAAACTGCTTGTTAAAGGGGCAATCCTGGTGTGTGCTGTGTCCATCCCAACCTGCCAGACAACCCCAGGCTGTCTTGACACAGGTGAATTCCTTGAGGGCATTTGTCATCAGATTACACACCTTTTACTCACCAAATGAATGGTGCAAAGAGTCCTTACTGGGCTTGAGCATTTGGCCTTAGAGCTGAATTTCCCCTCACAGGGATTCATTTATAGGGCTTTCCTCTGACCTCAAAAGTCATGGGCTCCACCGCTAGTTTATTATGCTTTGTTTCTTTGATTTATATGCTCAGGGCAGCTCACAATAAGAAAACAGAATAATTTAAAAAATAGGATGCCTTAAAAAACAGGCGACACACCAGCTCTGTGCCAGGCAGCACAAACCACATGACAGGCAGCTCGCCATTTGTGCCCAACCCTGGCAAAGCCAAACCAAGAAAACCCTATGAAGTAGCAATTGTGTGCATGTGTTATACAACGCTACATGCATGTATAACGCTCTGCAAGTCCCAGCTCTTGTCTTGCCTGAGAGAATTAAGGGCCCAAATCCCACTGAATTTCACCTTCCTGTCTTTCACTAGGGGATCATTGTGGTCATCGTGTGTCCAGTGACTTCTCAGACTTTAAGATTTTTGTGATGAGGGAACTGAAAATCCCAGCCACAGGTTCATAAAAGAAGTCAGCACCCAACTCTCCCTGAAGTGTGGCTTGAGAATTTTCTTCTGAGGTTCCTATATGTTTAAATGAAATGCATTTATAATATGAGCTGTGCATATGTTAGTGATGCAACTCACTATTTTCAAATTCAGGCAGTAGAGCTTTGCTGCTGGGCTACTTCAGATAAATACCTAACTATAACCACTGTTTAGTCTTGTAGGTACAGGAGGCACAAAAACCTACACCATGAATGATATTTTAGTCATCTTTCCACGTATAAGAGATGAACAGGGTTATGTAAAGCGAGTAAAACTCACTTACCTTCACACGTCTTTTCTCTGGTTGCCTGAAAGTGCTTATATTTAGATGGGAAATATAATGAACCTTATATGAAAGAATATGTGCCAACTTGTAATTTAGTTTGAGTAATGGATTGAGGGTCAGATGTAGATACTACTGCTAAATTACTCAGTGCTCAAAGGTGGGTTCTCCTTTTCTTCAGCTGCGAAGTCTGAATCCAGCTGAGAATGTCCTTCAACTCTGAAGATGTCTGGATCTTAGATTTCGGATTGAACCTCTCTGTAGTTCAGACTGGCAGAACACGTTAGAGGCATTGGAAACACTGCAGTTTTTAGGGCGCCTATATACGACCGCGGAGGCTGCCCTGACGCACTGGAATTCCAGCACGTTGGAGCAGATTTAATTAATCAAGTGGACTGGAGAGTAGCGATTGCCGTGCTCCAGCCCCCGTGCTCAAAAATGGTAGCAGAGACGCTTCAAGCAAAGCTCGTCAAATGGCCTTTAGTTCAAGCGCCCTCAGCAGACTTTTTAAGTGCAGCTATACCGATACAGGAGAAGCAGCAGCACTTTAATTAGAGCGGCTCTTGCAGTTGCTCTAATTAAAGCACCACTTCCCACCGCTGCCTCGCCACCCACCTAAAAGTGCCCTAAGTTTTTGATTATATGAACAAAGTAATCGTGCTTTGCAGCAGGGGAAGTTTAGATGGGATACTAGGACGAACTTTTTCATTATGAAGGTAGTTATGCATTACAACAGCCTACCCAGAAAGGTTGTAAAACTTCCATCCTTGCAAACTGTTGAGAGCAGGTTGGACACGCACTTAATTTGGGATGGTTTTTAGTCAGACATGATCTTGCCTTGACCTGGGGGTTAGATTAGATGACCTGCTGAGGTCCCTTCCAGACCTACTTCCCTCCGATTTTTCAATGCTAACACCAAACCTATTTTAAAAACTGTAAACGGTGATATACTGTTGGAAAGCTTCCAAAACATGCCCTTTGTGACCAGTAACCATTTAGAAACATAAACCAAAGTCTTAAAAAAAAAAACTTAATGTAGTCAATTTTCTACTTTCTGCCAGATAAGAACCCACAAAACAAGTTATTGGAGCCATAAGATATGAAAACTTTACTAACATAAATAATTTACTATTTATCTAGCACTCTGTAGGATGAGCTCTGCCAAGCATCAATATGAAATGCTAAGAAACATCGCTGCCATTAGAGTTTTACAATTCTAGGTACCGAGAGGCATTTCTGAAGAAGGCCGTTTCAGCTCCTGGCCGCTTATACAATATAAGTCTGGGAAGTCCCATCTAAACATCTACCTGCATTCATATTCATAGCCATTTTTTAATCCTTCCACAAACTGAGACCATTAATCAAAATATATACATAGGGCTGATATTCTTCTAATTTAACCTTGCCAATTCAGAAGCAACTTCACTGAACTCCATGTAGTTACAATGGCATAAGTGAGAGGACAATACACTGCTACTGTTCAGATTCCTCTTAGCACAACGAAGTAAGATTAAAAAAAAAAAAACTAAGGAAAGAACTCACCTTGCTAGTTGACAATACACACGCAGGGCCGCCTGTTGAGATGAAGGACAGCTGCCTCTGAAGCCACAACAGCTCCTTCTGAGACTGTTTCAATAAATCCTCCATATCGCTTGGTTTTTGACCCACTAGCCCTTCCTGCAGAAGGAAAGTTTTCTTCAGTAAGCACTTCTTTATGTACACAGCAAGGGTTAGGTACAATTGTGTCACTTCTGAATTTTTGACCCACTAGCCCTTCCTGCAGAAGGAAAGTTTTCTTCAGTAAGCACTTCTTTATGTACACAGCAAGGGTTAGGTACAATTGTGTCACTTCTGAATTTGTAGATCAACGGCAATATCAGCAAATGCAAACTATTAATATTTATACATTTGAGCTACAGTTAAATTTAGGAGTGAAAAGGGGAAGAAGGGTTTCTACTACACACACACCCATATACATACACCTGTACATATATACACACACACACACAAGTTGCATTTTATATCATAGGCAGTCTTGCAGCTGGACAACCTTCATTTAAGATACAAAGATTGTTCGATAAAAAAAAAAAAAATGCAGAAAGCGCAGAAGATTGGAAGTGTTCCTTGCTTAATTTAGTGATCATCCCTATCACAGGCTTCTGGCGCCTAAAAACTTGATCCATTGTTTCAGACTAAGTAGCTCAACCTCCTAATGATCTTCTAATGCCCTAATGCCTTCTACTTAAAGAGGGCGATTCAGTTTGCAGTGGCCATTTAATTAAGCTAGGGACTGTGATTCCTCTACATGGAAGGACAGCATTCAGGAATTGGTTAGGCTGCCAGGAAAAGCTCTGGGAAAGCTGTGGTTCAGTTCAGTAATGCAAAACAAAACAGAAGAGCGAGCAGGCAAATGTAGAAACATAAAACAAGACGGCTGGTTCAGCAACGTTTAATCTGTGTTCTGAACCTAGTGGAAGGGATGTCCCTCCTACAGCAGGGGCAGGTGAAATATGGCCCTTGGCCCACTTCCAGCTTACCAGGCCATTCTCGCCAGTCTGCAGGGCCCCTCCAAAAAGCAATTATTACCAGGCCACATGACCCCTCCGAAAGCTGTGCCCCATGTGGAGGCATCAAGCATGATGGCATGTGACTGCACAGCTGGTGAGTGAGGAGATCTCCTGCCTTCAGCAGGGAGGGAGGGGCAGGAGGGGGTTTTATAGGTGGGTATGGGTTCCCCTGCCAAGGCGCATAGCCCCTGCCACCAGCAGCAGCAGGTGGCAGGCCCTCAGGGCCTTGGCCCACTGCAGGCAGATCCCCGCAGCGGTACACAGCTCCAGCTGAATCACAGGAGCTACAACTGGTGGCCTGGAGTCAGCCTTCTGGTGCATGCCTTCTAACCAGACCAGGTTGGCTCTGTGCAAGCTTGTGGAGCTCGTGCACTGGAGGCAGGAGCTGTGCACCATCGGGCTGGGCTGTCTCCGTGCCTCCACGTGGGACTTCCAGCTCTCCAGTAGGGATCTGCACATGGAGGTAAGGAGCCCACCTGGCCTGATGGCACACAACTCCCTGTGGCTCCCTTCTGTGTGCCGTCAGGCCAGGTGAGCTCCATGCCTCCGTGTGCGGCTCCCTACTAGAGTACTGGAAGTCCCACATGGAGGCACAGAGATGGCCCAGCCTGATGGCACATGGTTCCCGTCTGTAGTGCTGGGAGCCCCTCTGGTTTGCAGGCGTGCACCAGCAAGTCGACTCCATGCCACCACGTGCAGCTCCTGGGACTGAGCCAGATTGTGCCACCAAGGAGGGTCTGCCTGCTGCAAGCCAGGAGTGCCCCGAGGACCCACTGCCTGCTGCTGCTGCCACCAGTGACAGGGACTGTGTGCCATGGGGTAGACCCACACATACTCCCACACCCATCCCCCCACAAACACCCACACCCCTTCACAAACCCCACAAACACCCACACCCATCCTCCCACAAACACCCACACCCCTTCACAAACTCACCCATAAATCCCACACACAATATACAGCTACTCCTTGCTAAAAGTCATAGTTACATTCTTGAAAAATACAACTAAGTGAAACAATGTTAAGCAAATCCAATTTCCGCATAAGAATTGATGTAAATAGGGGGGATTAGGTTCTAGGGATTATTTTTTTCCTCCAGACAAAAGACATTATATACATATACAGTACACATTTTAAATAATTTTAAACAAGCCATTTAATACAGGTATAAGTTTTAAATCACTTATACAATCACACCAAGTTAGAAATCTTCAGGGAATACTTGTACGACACAACATAAACAACAATGGCTGCCACGCCGAAGTGGGAGTGCCATTTGGCTCACGTCACAAAGTAGTTACCTACTAGCAGGTGGCGGCCAAACAATGTTATAACCGAACACCGCGCGACTTTAAATGAGTATGTTCTGCAATACATCAGCGACGTAATAATGAAACAACGATAACCGGGACAACATTAAGTGAGGAGCTACTGTACAAGAGTAAGACTTTATTTTGGGCTATTAAGCAATAACCTCTATATACACTATGCAAACACATGTAAATCAGTACAAAAACATATTTTTTAAATAAAATTAAAATATGTTATAGTAGATGTTTGATTTTTCATGTATGATTTGTTTTTGGTTTTTTTCTGGTTCCAAATGGGAAACTTCCCGCCCCAAACTGTGTATCGACATCACTGATTTTACAACAGATTGTGAAATGCAGGGCAAATAGTTTGTTCATCGAGCATTATTTGGAGAAGTGTTTTGCAACCGTTTGTTAAGAGAACACCAATTAAAAACTACAGAAACACCAAACAAGCCAAAAGGACAAGTACATCACTATAATGAAAGCTTGAACCTAAAAGCCAACCAAGAAGGGTTGTGAATTCAATTTAGGTAGCCCTTGACCAAGCTTGCAAAATAGCTATTGTCAAGGGGCTTCTGTCTCTTTTGTGGCCTTTGCTTTAGTTAATCACAGTATTATAGTCTGTATTAAAAATTATCACCTGTTTAATTACAAAGCTGTATCTGTACTTCCCCAGAGTTTCGAAACACTTTGATTTGGTTTATGTTGCCATCTTGAACAAATGAGGGCACTTGGCTTCTAGGTGTGAAGACGGGGTCAACATAAAAAGAAATTGCAGACATAATAAAGAAATGTCCCACTCTCGAAAAGTGGCAGTACCTTTGCCCCCAGTTGTTCATATGCAAATTGGAATTCACAGCTGATTTTGAATTAAGCAGATGTGACCCAGCATTTATGGCTGCATTTGTGTATATATAAGAGAATGAGTGATAGGACAGAATATCTATGTTCTCTGCTATACTAGTATAATCCTTACCTTGAGGGCAATGGCATAAAGGTGCTTTTGAGAAAGGGAGGGACCAAAGTTAGATCGTTTTGAACAAGAAAATTCCATCATGTAAGGGAATATTTTGAATGTTTGACTTTTGAGTATCCAGGCTTTATTTTTCTGGATACACCATCCCACCTTCCAACCACTTCTCAGGCCTCCTCCATTACTGCTTCTGCAAAATTTAACATCACTACTCTAAGAGCCCTTCCTGTTCTATCATTTGTTGGCATCCTCAATCAATGTGTTATCTATTTATACTGGATTGTAACCTCCTCAAGCGAAGACCTTAATCGACTGTGAACTGCCAAGCACACATATGGTGCTACATCATGCAGAATAACAGAACAGAGCATCCCACTTCCCTGTGAAACAGGGAGTAGGCGAATTTGTCCAGGCACCCTACTCCCCAAACTAGTTTTCAAGCAGCATGCTTTGCTTCCCCCACAGCTTTATGCTCAAGGTGCAAGGTACACAGTCAGTAAAAAGCAGAAAAGGGTTTTACGTAAATAGAAAAGAAAACAGCTTCCTTCTGCCTGCCTAAAGTGCTGGTCTCCTGCCAATGGTCTCATGAATAGGGCCCGGGCCCGGAAGTAAGGACACATGGTTTCTACAGTGTGCCTCTACCACTGACCTGCCCTGCGACTCTGACCCTTGGTCATGTCTACATAGATAGTAAGGTTCTTTGGGGGCAGAGTCCATCTCTCACTATGTATCTGTACAGCTCCTAGCATAAAGGGCTTTTCATTTCATGTGGGGCCTCTCAGCACTACTGTCACAAAAACCTCTCAGCAAAGAACTAACTCCCTGCCTAACACTAAAAAATGGGGTCTGTACCTTTTGTCATAGCCCAAGAAATAATTTAGATTTATCTGGCTTTATAATCCTACTTCTTCATCCTCTTTTTTCTCCCAGAGCACACCTAGCCTCTGTGAAGAGGAGCCTTTCCAGTTTAATAGTTCACCAGCATAATTGGGCTTTAGTAGTAGAAATGAATTTATATTTACCCTTAGGCAGCCCAGCCGGGTTTTGAGCTCCTCGCACTCGACTTGCAGCAGTCGGATTTCCAGGTCTTTTATGCCTTGAGACGGGTTGTTAATATTTGGCAGCTGCAGGGCCTTTATGTTGACTGCGCGTATTTTCTGCTTTAGGGGAAATCTTTTGGTGGTAGTTCTTCCAGCGGTGGTGGTGGTGGTGGTGGTGGATGATGCAGGAGCCAAAGGGCTTTTGTCCTGGTAGAAAGACAGACACATTGCTTATGACGTCATTGCCAGGTTCCAGTCAGGTTTGCTGGAGCTATTTCTGGGGGAGGGAGGAGAGTGGAGTTTCAATTTCTTTAAAGTTGGAAAATCTAACACAATTTATTTCACTCCCTCATACTTCAGAAAACTACTCAATAAAGTTTGCACAAAAACCTTTAATTAAAAAGAACTATGACCAAAAAACACCAATGGAAAATTTTAGCTTGGAAGGTGAATTTTACTTTAACAAAAGACTAAACATGGACAACAGCAGGTGCAAATAGAAATTGTTTCGCAACCTTAACTGTTGCAGGTGGGTACTATGAGGCCCTGATGCAAAGAGCATGGAGATCAACTAGGGCTTGTCCATTAATTTCAGAGCCATACTCAACATATAATTTTACATGTTTATACCTATAGAGGGAATATTGGGAAAAAAAGATGTCAATATATGCTCAGATACTAAAACACATTCAAAAGTATTTTAGGAAAAAGAAATGCAAATTTAGTTTTGCCAGTGCAAATATTCACAAAAAGCTCATTTTCACATATGAACATTCATAAAAAAAAAAATTGAAATTAGAAAAAAAATCAATGTTTTCTGTGACTGTTCATGTACTGTGTGAATGCGGTGTCCAAGAAGCAGCACTTAATCGAAAGCTACAATCTTTACAAACGCCCAGCCAGGGTAGGTGGAACCCGCACACTGAGCGATAATACCAGACAGCGGCTCAGAGATTTGGAAGTCGATAGCTGATGCCATACAAAAGAGACAGAAAACTTTACATTGACATGAGTTTACATCTGGAAACTACACCGAAACATCATCACCTTAGGAGTAGAGACTGAGCACTCAAAGCAAGTTACTCAAGACCACTGCACAGATGTAGAAAATGTGAGACTGGATGAGAAGCCTAAGGACAGGAAATGTGGGTGATGAGAGAAAAGAAGGGAAACCAGAGGGAGAAGGAAAAAAGGATAGATTTAATAGATTCCCCGTGAGAAAATAAATACTGTCTTTACAATGGGGTCTGATTTGTGTGTAGAAAGTAAGGTAAGGGGGCCACACATTAAACCGAAGTGAGAAAGCATTACAATTGAATAGCTGCTCGCTAAGACTCCCTGTACACAATGAGACTGTGGTCTCATAGAAAATGCAATCATTCAATTAAATACTGTATTATGATGAATCCATACAAGGTGGCGAAACTAACATTGATCAGGCAACCTTAATACTGACATCTCCTAACTTCAGAGTGTTTTTCTTGGCAAGTTTATAATGTCCTTTTAGGAATTCTCACCGTGCAATTATCTCTATAAAAGGCAAAATTAAACACCAAATATTATTTCAACTAGAAACAGGCAGTTTTTTGTAAAATCTATTTCTTGTTAACATAAGGTCTAAATAAGGCTGCGCACCCATGCTCAAAAGATCTGCATTTGCCCTAATTTAGATTAGTCTCTTGTTTTAAACTTCATGTTGCAGCTGTGTGATATTTATTTTAAAAAAAACAACAGTTGGATAAAATTTATTTCTGGGATGTGGAGGTTTCGTGTCTATTTTAAACCAAACTAATAGTAGTCATTTGCATTTTTTTAATGCCTATAATCTTTCTACATGTTTATTACATTTAAACTAGCTCATTCCAGAGTATCAGCCTAAACCTGTGACATTCAATTATGCAAATCCTTTAAAAAAATCTGTATTAGAAATCAATTGACATCCTGAAATCCTCACTCACTCAGAGCTATCATGAAAATTAATGGCACTGTTGATTAGGTATAGACAGCTGAATTTAGTTCTTTCACCTGAGATGCTGGCAAACCAGAATTTTCACCAGAAAATCAACTGGCCTGTGCCAAGAATACTACAGCGCTGTTAGGGCATACTTTGCACCTCAAGGGCAAGTCTGGAGTCACTGAAATAGCAACACCAAACATAGTGAATTCACATGGAGTGAATTCAACACTTTTTCCTAGAGTGACTAGTCAAGTGGTGTCTGCAAACCCAGTAAAAGCAAAGTGAGGCCCCAGTGTTCAACGAGATCCCAGGGAGTGCATGGCAATTCATCACCAAACTCCACACTGCTGACAAGATAGGGCTGTGCGAAGCTTCGGTCCCCGATTTGATTTGGCAGAGATTCGGCTCAATTCGGTGGCAAAATCTCCAAATCCGAATCAAATCAGAGGACCCTTTAATCTTTCTGAATCGAATCGGAACCGTCTGAATGGATTCAGAGAGATTCAGTGATTCGGACGTAGACACAGCTTTAAAAGTTTTTTCTACATACCTCTAGGTAGCAGGCGGCTTGTGACTGCTGCAGTGCTGGGGTGCATGGAGCGTCCCACAGGAGTGTGTGTTTGGGGGGGTGTCCCGAGCATGCTGAGCAGCAGACCCAGAAGTGGACCAGAAGTACTTCCGGTCCACTTCTGGGTCCGCCAGGGACTGCACAGGGCCCCCCCCCACACTTGCTCAGCTCAGCAACTAGTGCCTCCTGGATCTGGGGGGAGGGACAACTGGGGTCCCCCCATGGCTGATCGCTGAGCCCAGGGGCCGCGGCAGGCCCCCACGTGCTCCCCAGAAGAGGTCCAGTCCACTTCCAGGTTCACCACCTAGCACATGAAGGCCCCCCCACACACACACACACATACACTCCTGTGGGATGCTCCAGCCACCCCAGTATTGCAGCATTCACAACCTTGAGGTATGTAGAAAAAACATTTAGAGCTGTGTCTATGTCCAAATCGCTGATTCTCTGAATTAGCATCAAATCTTCAGATTCAGATTCGACAGAATCGAATCAGGGATAGTGATCTGAGTCAACGGATTGATTTGAGCTGAATCTGAATCCAATAGGGCTCACTTCACATACCCCTAACAGGCAACGAAAGGGAAAACTGGAGGGGTTTCAAAAATTTTAATTCCAAAAGGTGTTTTAACAAAACTTTTCATAAAGTTATGATTTCCTCTTAGACAGAAATGCCAAACTTTGTTCAGCTCTAGAAAAGACATTCTAGCTTAAGTGGTCTATACGTTTTAAAAGTTTCATATTAGAATCTTCCTCCACATCTCTCCAGTCCAGTTCTGAGTGTTACACAGGTAGGGTTAGCTTTCTAACAGCAGTACACTGGCCATAATTTATATCTTCCCACTTGAGTACATTAAATTTTTACTTTTTTCTTTACTCACAAATACTCTCTCATTCCCCCATCATTTGACTTGTTCCAACCATGAGGTTTTCAAAAGTGATTAAACTTTCCCAGTGAGGTGGCCTCCACTTCTTGGGGGTTATGCTAATTTGCTACCAATAAATAATGAAACAACTAGCATTCACTAGTCACAATGCCTGGGAATACTCCAAAACAGAAGCGAATTATTAATTACCTTTTTTTTTTTTTTTTTTAAGTTTCATTAATCAAATCAGGGAGCAAAAGACAATGCCACATGACCAACAGAGTACAGGAGGCTACTGTGGATCCTCTGGATCATGGTGTACGTGTCAGAGGTCTAGTCAGCAAGACCTTTAACACGTATGCCTTGGCAAAACTATGGAGTGGAGGCTGCCCAAGACCTACCATCCCAACTTTACACCACTGAGACAGAATCCAAAGGCCAGACTGAGACCAGAGGTTCAGTGCCTTGATGGTTACAGCTACTGCCAGGGAGCAGACCGCCTAACACCCTAGCGAGGATGCGTTTCCCTAGCTTTTATCCAAACAAGGAATACCCACAAGACAGTGGGGGTTAGGGTTTTGAGATGCCCCATACATGCCTTACTCTGAAGGCTGCAACATCATGGGATTTTATAGGAGCTACCCCACCATGAGTAATCCCAGCACATTGCCACCAGGCCCTCCAGTCGGATGCAGTTTATGGTCATACCCAGGACCCAAGAGCGTACAAATAATTGGTAGCTCCAAAGAATTTAAGAAAACAGAACTTCTTCCATTTGTAGAATTTTTTACTAATCCAATGAATGGTATCTGACTAGCCCTGATCACTGTGATTATTGCAAATATCATTGAATGCCACATGATGGCACCACAGGGCTGCTCTTGGTTCACTGCTTCCCTTCCTTCACATACAGCTCTGCTATACCCACCTCTGTCAGCACTTTAATCATCCCTTTTCCTCCTGCTTTGAGCATCCACCTCAGGGTAGAGTACTTCTAAAGTGCCATCATTTTGAATGAACGCTGGCACGTTTTGCCACGTCACACATTCTGCCGTGAGAATTGGCTGTTACACAACTAAACTTTGCTGACTGAGGAACAGGACTGATGCAAATGAAGACCTGCTCGGAGGTTAGTGCTGATAGACTATAGTAAAGGATAGCCAGCGGTACTTATATGGACCAGACTTTCCTGTCACCTAACTCCTTGCCTTGTCTCAGTGGGTTTACTTGTGGAGTGAAATACCCCTAAACTTGGACAGTATTGAAATTTAGCCTGTAGTAGGAGGCTTATTTGATGGAAGAATATTCTTGGTCATCTAGCATGTTCAGACGTAAGGCTGACAATCTCTGGTTGTGATACCCTTTTATATTGTTCTAGCAAAGCAATATTAAAGATGCCTCACTGCAGCTGAGAGTCAAGTCCCTGTAACCAGAGCTTTCCAGATGTCCAGAAAGAGTCGAGTACCAAGCTTGGAGCTTGTCATAACATTTTCTCCTAAACAGCTTTTTTTTTTGGCTGAAAATACAGTGTTATTCAGATCACTATGTTTTGCAAAAATCAAAATAGGAATATGTAGGCATAAAATGGAGAAAGATTTTCAAAATATTGAAGCACCCCATTTTGACATCTATCACATTAAAATATTTTACAAACTGACCTAAAACAATATGGATCTTTTTTGTTTTTGAATTTGTTTTTGTTTCTTTGGCAAAACATAATTGAATTTTGGCTTTGTTCTGAACTGGGGGAAAAATCTATGTTGGATCTGTTTTGTGATTAATTCTCAGAAAAAGCAATTTCTTATAGTCTGGAGCATGTATACCTTCCGTATTAACCAACCCGGTAGCATAGGAATACATCCATAGTGATCCTTCATAAAGAAAGCAGTAGTCCTGAAACTCAGCATGACGATAATACCAAGTTTTCTAAAATGCCTTCCTCAAATGCTCTTCCCAGTGAAAATAAAAACATACTGAAGCTCTGTAGAGAAAATACTAATTCACAATAGCATGTAGTAAATGGAACTAGTCAGATATTACAGTAGTGGGAATGGTAAGAAAACCTGATGAATATATGAACAACAGTAAGTAAAAAATATCTGCGCTTTAACCTTTGAACTACCGGGTGATAAAATGCATAATGTTAAGCTTTTATCCCTAATATGGAAGATTAACCGATTCCTCCCACGTATTTATACTTCCAAGCTGGAAGAGGTTATGAACTTAGGAGCCGCCTAGTATTCTGAACGCACACTCAGCGCTGTACACCTCAAGTAAAGCGTGTTCCCAAAACCTGCTGTTCTACCCCTGTATATATTATAACAGGAGAACCTACCTCCTCTACCAGAATGGGGCCTTGTTTATTACCAGCATGAACAAAACACTTTGTTCTGCATAAAGACTTTCACTGAAAACATCAGTGGCACACTGTCCTCTAGTGCTCAGTTCAGTTCCATACATGCAGCAACTGTGTTTCACGGGAAGGTGAAACGTGGGGTCAAGGAAGGCAACATCCAAGTGTCCAGAAAAACCCATCAGACCCATCTGAATAGTGCACACTTAAATCTTTCACCTTCTAAGTTCAAGAGTTGCTCAGAACTGAAACGCGATGCACATTGAACACTCGGGTCAGGGCAGGCAGGGGAGAATTCAACCTGAAGCTGACTATCCAGTTTATGGGTGTGCAAACTTATTGCTTTTAATGTTAGGAAACTACTCTCACCCACCATTAGTTCCCTTGTTGCTGTTTTCATTTTGTACCCAGCCAGTGCCTCTAAAGGCATTTCTAAAGGTTGAAGTTTGCTGGCTTTTAAGAGATTCTGGACATATGAGGAACTACCTAGGCACATCCAACCATTTCTGTGATTACCCCACAATGTTCTGGTCATTAAAGCAAAAACAACTCATCAAGGTTATCATTCAGGTGTGAATATGAAAAAAAAAAATCACTACCCACATTACAATAACTCAGTAACAGAACAGTTATTCCAATGGCAGCTTTAATGCAACTACTAGCACATGACGAGATTTTAATAATGAAGTCAAAACTAAAATGCGGTATCTGACATTTTTATGACATGGTGACAGGAATACCCATGTCCCTGGTCATAGGAGCTTAGCACTGTTTTGTAACTTTATCTGAACCTCAAAGATGCATTCTTGATAAATACAACCCAATCTGAACCACCTCAGGGCACGACTGGTCAACATCTGGATGCAAACCAGAGTTTTTAATGTTATCCCCAACTTTATCAAAATCTCAGAGTCAAGTCAAAATCTCAGGCTTACAACCCTAAACAAATGCAAAGACAAAGCAGTAGAGGGATATAATGTGCAAGCAAGACAAGATATATGCAAGGACAGGGCATTAGCATTCATATTTACTGCTCAGCTTCCTGACTGTGTCCTCATTTGTCCCTGTCTTTTAGGAACATCAGAACCTCCTCTTCCCTTAAATTGGGATAAAAGAGGAAATGTGAGCAACAGCCCAAAGGATAATGATAGGTGAAATGACCCATTTAGGAACGGAAGAATCTGGTTCCCTGACAAACGTTCAACATGTGCAAATATCCAGCTGCGTCCCCCGCCTCGATCACATCACCTACAAGATTTTTTTTAACGTCAAACTATTGAGTAAACTAAAGTGTGGACTATAGGATAGGGCATCAGCCTGAAATTGGGGGCATTTGAAATTCAGACCTGAATTTGGAGGCTCAAATCCATTTCCAATTTGGAGCTACCTTTGACAGTTCTGCTCTCAGAGCTGAAAGGACACCATGTATGATAAACTAAATTCTGTAAACTAACTAATGAAAAACCCTGCTAAATAAGAAGCATTAGATAAAATTATAAATATAGTTTTAAGAAAATGAGTCTTATCAACAAATCTGAGTATTTTATGGTAACCCACAGCACCTGCTATTGTAGCCAAATGATAAATTCTAAAGTCAGGTTATGCAGACACTTATGATCCGAGTGACGGGATAATCTAGCACAGTGGTCAGCAATCTACGGCCTGTGGCTTGGATGCAGCCCACAAAGGGATTTTATATGGCTCACCAAGCCAGGAGAGCAGTGGCATTTGGAGGTGGGGGAAGCAATGGTGGCAGCAGCGGCAGCTGGGTCACAAGCACTGGCCCACCTTTGAACCAAGCTGTTCATTCAGCACCCCCATTGCTGAAAGGTTGCCAAAGCCTGGTTCAGCAAAGTAAACATTGGGGGATACATGGGTAGCTTCCCGAAATCAAAGTTCTCCATCTCCTCTAATTATAAAGTGGACTAAAATACAGCATAGGTCAACAACAGGCAGACTGAATACGTGCTGGTAAGAAAGAGTTCCAGAAACTGAGTCTGCCGGATTATACCTGGTTAAAGGACTATAGTGTCTGGAGCCAGAAGGCATCCAGTAAGACTGCTGAGGATCCCACTGCTTGATTTTGGAATATTAATAGATCTTACAAATGGAACCGGACATTGAACTCAAATGAGTAATTCAGTCGTGCTGTTTCCATTCTCTGAAGCAGCTGGTTTTGTCATGAATGAACAGTGTTAGGAAAATTTAATCAAACTGTGATGAATTAGATCTGCTAAATCTGTACATAAATATTTAATACATGAGGTCCTATTAAGCTTTTAAAACTGAGTAAATGTTAGAGTTAAAAAAAGTTAAGTGTTGCCAAATACCCAAATAGATTTTTTTTATAGAAGATTTTTAGTGTATAAAGTGGGATTGACAGGCCTGAATAATGAAATCCTCTGTGCTAAGAGGCGGGGGTATCAGGGGAAGCTGCCCCTTTACCGCCATGCCATGTTATTTCAGAAGAACTGTGCTTTTACAGGAAATAGGAAAGCTCAATCCTTTCCCATGGATTGAGGCGGCAATGGGCAACGATGAATTCAGCAGCGAGAAAATTAGTGGCTGCAATATCGTGGTATGACGGTGGTTCTCATCTGCTGAGTTAACCCCCTGGCTGCCAACTGTGCTGACACCTCACCTTGCAGCACAGGTCGGCATAAGGCTGATGAAGGGACTAGGGCTACTGGGACATGCCCCAGCTGCCCCAGTAGCTACCCCCTCCTCCCCCTGAGCTCTACTGCACCTGAACCCCACTCCCTCTCCCAAGCACAGCTGATTTCTGTCACCAGCAGTAATGGACAAAAAGGTGGGGTCTGTGGTGAAAAACAGCAGCTGCAATAGGGTGGCACCTGCACTCTGGCACCCACTCTAAATCAGTGCCCAGGGTTCATGCCCAGCTGCTCGCCCACTCCCAGTTACACTACTGATGACCAGGTGCTTTCTATCACGCCGCCTTTAGAAGCAACTAATGAATCACATTTGAAACAATTCACCGTATAAAAGGCCTTTTAATACCTCCTAAGTGAAGCTTAGGCAAGTTGAAATGTGTACATCTCTCATCACTAGGTCACACTGATTTTTATCAAACACTGCCAAACACCTTTCTTATGGGGAATTTACAGAAAAATAGCCAATATTTTAAGCATCAAAATGCAAGTTTCTCCATTGTTAAAAACAGGAATGCTATGAAATGTCCTATTTATTAAAAGAATAAATCCAAATCCTCTGCATCCTGGAAACACCACTCAGTCAGTGCAACACAACGCAAAAGAAACAGGACATTTCAGGAATAGGGTATAAATCAAAAAAGTAGTGCAAAGTGTAGGCACGCCAATGGTGAGAAGAGAACTAGACAAAATATGTGGTGTTAGAATGAGTAAGGATTAAAAGGAATATTAAAAGGAATAACAACCAAGGGCTTTGGAAGTGCTAGGAAACCCCTGTCAGAGCTCAAGCCAGTCTCTAATGAAAAGGGGTCAGGAAGAAAGTTTCTCCATGAACACAGCTGCCTACTGCAGGGTTCCAGGAAGCTTTCTGTGAAGCACAGGGCACTAGCTACTTTCAGAGACATTTTACAGGACTAGACATGCAAAGAGAAGTATTTTTACTACAATCCATGAAGGGCGTGTTTAAAAAAAAACCCCACTGTGAAAGTACAGGGTCCATAACTTTATTGTAAATTTTACCTTGCTCTTCTTGAGAAATGAGGAGGCACTTTTCTCTTTAGTCCTGGCCTCAGGTTTGTGGTTCAGAGGCTTTGCAGAGCTTTCTTTTGCTTTCCTGTTGTCTTTTTTGGGCTATAGAACAGAATTTACAGATCCAGCATTAGAGTACAACAGTATACAGTTAAGAACACCCTAAGACTGAGTCAGCATGAACACAACCTGTCATTGCACAGGAAACCACAAGTTTTGGGGAGTGACATTGAACGGCTAGTGGAAGATATTGGATGTGACATTCAGTCTAGGGATGAGGACATAAGCTCTTTGTGGCATCTATTTGTTCTGTGCTTGTAAAGCACATGGGGGAACTGCTATAGGGCCGGGGTTCCTTGGCAATACTCTAAATAATAAATAATACTGCCCTTTAGACACCCTCCTTCTACTTACATGGTGCTGCATCTCCCTCAGGATAGTGGGAGAATGCAGTGTTGGTATGAAGAGTCTATATCAAGGATAAGTAGGACATAGGGTTAAATCAGGGGTGGGCAAAATGCAGCCCGCGGGCCAGATGCAGCCTGCCAGGCCCCTAAATTTTTTTGAAAATTAATATTTATTTGCCCCTGGCTGCCTGTCATGCGGCTCTCGATGGCTTGCCAAAACTCAGTAAGCAGCACTCCAGCCAAAATAATTGCCCACCCCTGGGTTAAACAGGAGCATGTGGGTGAATGACTAAGGACCAACTCATCAGAACAGCAAGGGGATACCACCCTTTGGCACATGCTCTAACTGGGATGACATGGCACACGTTCAGGGAGCAGGCTCTTGCTGCTATCCAATGCAGTATGTTAATGTTCAAAAAAATTCAACAGCGCCATCTGTAAACACACTGTGACCTGTTCCTAAATTGCACATTTATACTTGCCATCCCAACACACTTAATTGCTTTGCTTTTTCATGCTATGCTTACTAAGGGGAAACACTTGAAAAAGATGTGGCAAGTTACAGAAACCACTGGCAGGATGACATGCACACAAATACAAAACTTTGCAGTATCCCAAATCCTGAAAATGCCCACTGATGCAACTGAGGATGGATCATGCGAATTCTGAGTCATACTGGATTGCACTGTAATTTGTAAAAGCACATTGTGTTTGAAATTAGGGTGAGCTTGCTGAAGTCCTTTCCACCTGTTATTCAGGTTGGGATTTAAACCTAAAATGCCAAATATTAGGCACTGAAACTGGTTCAAAAGAAACCTGGTTGAACGTAGTATCAGACTTAACTGATTTGTGTCAAACCACCTTATGCAACTTCTGCCCCAGACCCCTTCCTGGTTTAAGTTAAATCACAGTCCTCCAGCATCCCAGCATTTTGCAGCCCTGGGCTGGGCTGAGCTGTCTGCTCCAGAGAGCAGGGCTGGCCCCATCCCTTTGGTCCCTAGCTGGAGCAGTGAGGGTTCGTTCATTGGCTGGCTCACTGGACCCCCCTATGCAAGCCCAGGATGTGGTCTGGGGTCAAGAAGGGGGTTAAAACACTCCTTCCCCCACTCAAACTTACTGTTGGTTGCGACTGTGGACTACAAATCCCAGAGGCACCTGGAAGAAGGAAGAGGAAGTGATGGGCAATCCTGCAGAGTCCTGCTTCTGTAATTTGGACTGCAAATCCCAGAGACCTCAGGGGCAGCAGGAAGAGGAAGTGGACACAAAGCCAAAGAGCCAAGCTCTAGCACTCCCTGGCTTGTGGCCTGAGCCACTGTGGGCCCGTGGCTGCATTTTCTGGATCAAAGGTAAAAGTCTGCTCACTTCTATTTCAATTTAATCAGTGTGGTTTAGACTAACCTGCAAAGGCTGAATCAGTTCAGCCTCGGGCTTTTTGATGGTTTGTACATAGCCTGTACAGCGCTTAGCACAATTGCTTGGGAGCACTGGGCAAACGCCATGCAAATCAGTCACTTGTAACTGATGCTATTTATAAAACCCAAATGTGCACCCGCATAGAAAGATAACATCCCCTCCAGGGCTTACGAACCTAAACAAACACAAAGACAAAGCAGTGGAGGGATATAAAGTGCAAGCAAGACAAGTTATATGCAAGGACAGGGCATTAGCATTCATATTTACTGCTCAGCTTCCTGGCTGTGTCCTCATTTGTCCCTGTCTTTTAGGAATGTCAGAACCTCCTCTTCCCTTAAATTGGGATAAGAGGGGAAATATGAGCAACAGCCATATAGTCCAAAGGATAATGATGGGTGAAATGATACATTTAGGAAAGGGAGAATCTGGTTCCCTGACAAACATTCAGCATGTGCAAATATCCAGCTGCGTCCCCCGCCTCGATCACATCACCTACAAGATTTTTTTCACATTAAACTATTGAGTAAACTAAAGTGTGGACTGTAGGATAGGGCATCAGCCTGAAATTCATAAGGCCTGACTCTTACGAGATTGCAAGATTAAAAGCATTGTCTATATATCTTGAGTTATTTCAATTCAGCCCCTTTGACCACCACTAAAGGGTGATATAACTCCTTTATTTCCTACAACTCCAGTTCGAGCATAACCCATCCTAAGGCTAATTTTATTAAGAACAAGGATATAACATTCATTTATGACACATACATATTAATTCTGACAGTTCTATAACAATGCAGTTTTATTTCCCTTGTAAAGGTTAATGCCTGAGATAAACTGTCTCATAACACCAAGCAAATCAATGTGCAAATACAATAAATTTGCAGTTTAGAATATGGCAGGGTTAACTGTTTCTTCTCTCATCACAAAAATAAATTGTTCCAAAATGCAATTATAGCAATTACAGATTTTTTTTTCCCCTAGTGGAAGCAACTATAGACGTTTAAGGAAGCACTCACTTGTGTCTGCGTTGGCTAGAAAGGATACGGAGGTATTGAATGGAAAAAACAGAAGCTCCCTAGTCCACAAGACTACATGACTCACTCCAAGTGGCACAGGCTCCACAATAGCTTAGCAACCAACCTGACTCAGGGAAAAATGCACAGAGCAAATAGGTCAGATAAAAAAAACAACGCTTCTCGATGTGGATCTGCAATGTACTAATTTGGCTCCAGGGAAAATTCATCAGCCACCGAGTCTTTATTACACTGGACCTTTCCATCATTTCCATTATTCTCAAGAATGAGCATTAAAAGAAACCAAACAAACCATAGTGGTAATTGAAGGGAAATTCTAAGCATTGCTGCTTAGCCAGGTAAAAGACAAGCAGCCATTACCTGTCTGAAGATCTGCTGTGACTAACTGATACCTGAAGGACGTACTTGTCTTATATTGCTAAAAAAAACCCCAACCCTCTGTCAGAAAGACTTTATAGGAATGTGTGCAAATAGGAAACTTGACATGATCTGCACAAGTAGCAAAGTTAAGTGTGTCCAGCCATCGAACTTTGGGACCCTGCAGAGATATTCTGCTGATTTGTCCTGGCACACAGAGCTGGCAGATCTCAAATTTCAGGCAAGGTCATGATTTCAGACCAAAGCCAACATTTTCAAATGTAGATGGCCCACACTTTAAGCTCTCAAACTCATATTTGCACCCCCAGAAAAGTGGTCTGCTTTTCAGGAGTATGCTGATCAAACTTTGACAGATCTTTTGAAAATAAGACCATTAATTCTGATGCCTAGATATACACTGCTGGAAATCTGGTTTTAGGGATCCATTTTAAAATTCTGGGCCTGGCCACCCACAAGGGAAATGAGAGCTGTCAGCAAAGGAAAAACCCCTTGTATTTCTAAGCAGATTCCTGATCGGTTGTGTGGGGTTTTTTACACTCATTTAAAAATAAAAGCCAATAAGGAATAGGGGGATGTTTGGATCGCACCACAGAGAACATTTTTAGTGCAGGGAATTGCTGCGGCAATTAATAATGATGTGAACACAGGAACATTGCATTGACAAAAACATCTGCTAGCCAGGAACTAGGTCAAGCTATATGGTGAGGACAACAGAAAACAGACTAGCGGTGGAAAAACATACAGCCTTGGCAGAAAGATGTGGTGGCTGGGAAAGATCAGCTAGGGGCCTCTAGAAACAGTGAAGGGGGAATAGTAACCAGGGAGTACTAATTGCAAGCAAGCAGAGAGCTCTAAACCTTTCCCATTTTCTGACATTAACCCTAGGTCAGGCTTCTCCAGCAGCCCCAGGCAGGAGGCTCCAAGTGCTTGCAAAGACCTCAAAGAACATCATGAAGTCCAGCCAAAAGATCCCTATGTGCCAAATCTCCTCTACCATCCCCCAAGCCTGATCCCATTCATGGGGGCTCTCTCGGTGCCAGTATTGGGTATATCTCTATATCTTCCCCTTATCTGTCAAATTTGTCTGGGCAGCCAAAATAAGTGGTTGTCAGAGGCCTTCCTAGATTTAAGACATGCTTGCAAATGGAGACTTTGAAGCTGTATAAACACCTACAGTATCAGCTGGAATGCCCCTCTTACATAGCCAGAGCCGGGGAGGTGCGAGATTATTATTTCCTTAGGATGTACAAGAGGACCAAGATTCCTGGTTACATGCAGCGTGCTCTTTCCTCTCCTAAAGGCTCCTCAGACCAATAAAGCAGCCTTTCAAGAGGGCTCTGTCATCCACTGGACAATCACTTACCAGCTTATCTTCCTCCTGCTGTTGGCTAGAGGATTTTTCCACTTTTGGACCAGACTGAGACATCTTGGGGGAATCAAGGGCAGAACTGCCCCGCTCAACATTGCGGTTGATAGTCTTCTCCTGTAACAAAAGGAGATGTCGCACTAGGAACATTTGATGTTTTTACAGAGAGAAGCCAAAGAACATCCTTCAAGGTTTCCAGTGAGATTCCTCCATAAGAAAGAAGAGATGCAAACAACCAATACAAGTATCTTGTCAGGCTCCAAGCCTTCAATGGTTGCCATCCTCAGGAATACATATTGCAAGCGCAACATTTTGATATTTATTATTTTTCTACGGTCATGCTGTTATCTACCCTCCACAACGTCCTGCTGCCTCCCTTAGGAAACGAGTGGACCTCACTGACTGGCAAGGAAGTTTCCCTCCATACAGAAGAGAATTAGGTGACTCTGCGTCCCCTTAAACCCCCCCCCCCCACAACATTTGTGTCCCCATGCATACTCTGCACTGGAAAGAGGGCTAGAAAGGGATGGTGTCAAAGAGCACTCTATTCTAGCTCAGGATTCACCCCCCACCCATAGCTTTTCTGCTTGGTTTAAGGTCCCTTGTTCATCTCACCAGTAGCTGAACGCCTCACCAGGGGGCTTAGGACTTTGACCCCTATATTTTGTAGAAGTAAATTGAATATTAAACCCCCAAGAAATCTTACACTTCATTGCCTTCAGTGTTTGCACAAAGGGTTTTTGCATACCTGTCCACGTTGCTGTTGATCAGGGCCTCTTTCCATTAGTCTGGAGATGAACAATTGGGAATGCAAACATTAGGCAAGTCAGGGTTTTACCATGTAGCTGGAAACTATGCAGCATGAATAATAGGAACCTCTAAACCTAATCCACAACACAGGGGAATTGACAATTCAAAGGAAGGTGGCTTTTCCCAAGACTATCAAGACTGCCATGCAGTTTCAGAAAGAGTTAAGAGACTGTAAAACACAGCAATTTGATACTAGAATAAGAGACACCTGAAATAATGCTGCAAACAAAAGAAACATTGATAAGCGACCATATATGGCAGCTTCAGAATTCAGCAAATAGCTTTAGATGAAAAATACGAACAAATTCACAGAGATACAACACGTTTGCTTTCCACTGTTCTCCACAAAACGTTTCAGTTTTCCGTTTCAAGATTACATGTGTCGCAGGAACTGCCAAATGTGTGACCTGCCTCCAGGAGATTTTTTGCTTTGGTTCAAGCATATTTTTTCATTCAACCCCAAATAAAATTTTTCCTCCTCCTCCAAAAAATGAAAAATGTTTGTTTTCCAATTATTTATAAAGTTCCACTCAACACCCGGAAGTCTGAAGCAGTACTTACGTTAGAAATGGGTTGCAAACTTTGGGTCAGATCTCAAATCTCAGTAGAGTTTGGAGCCAGGTCTCTTTCGGTTTCATATTATTAACTCAAGAAATTAATAAAGCATAATAACTACATAACTCCACAAAATGCTTGGAGCTATCATAGGAATTCAGTCCTGAAAATGCCTGAACTACACTTTGTGGTTGGTTTTTTTTCTCTCCAAATTTGAAAGCTAAGGCATCTCTAGGTCTTTTCAGGATGCTTTTCATTGTGTATAGATAAATAAAATGTCAATTTAAAACTGGGCTAAGTAGATGGGTTGCCTTCACCTACCGTTTGGATTTGTTCCGTTTTGCAGGCACAATGGCCCGTTTGAATCAAGAATGCCAAGAACAGGTTCAAGAGAAATCCCCATAGGCAAGTCCACTTTTATCCAGGCTCAAGAATAAAAAATGCAATAGCATAGGCAACTCCAACAGACAACTCCACTTTCACATTGCTTTTACAAAGAAGCTACTTTACATAATACAAATTATTTCAAATCTATCAAAAATTGAGTAGTGAAGACATGCACACACATGCTGTATATTCCACGAAGTGAATTTTGACCACTCAATGTGCTTTAATGGCAGAAAAGTAATCTTCTGATTCAGTGTAGATTTAAAAGCAAGGGGGAAGAAAAGAGATTTATCTACAGAAAGGTCACAGCTTTTCTCCCAGGAAAACTGTTTCCATAAATGCAATGTAATAGATTGAGTGCTTCAGTTCCAAAGAAAAAAACAAGCTGTAAGTTCAAAAAACAAGCAAGCTGTTCTGTTACCAGGCCCCTGTACCATGCATACACCATTTAGATCGTCCTGTTTAACCAACACAATTAAAATACGTAGTAAGCAAAGTTATTTTTACAGCCTGTGGATACAGAAATAGAAGAGCGCCATTTAAGCTTCCTGCAGCTGCTGAAGAGACCAATAAAACACAAAGTGTGACTGCTCCTACTAAAAAGCAACATGCGAAGCTTTCTATCTAATGCATTTTTAGTTGTCCATGCAGGATTGAAAAGCTGTTGTCTGTGGGATACAAATTAAAGGCTCATGCTTGAGATACGAGCTTGCTAATGTCCATAGCACTTGTGCCATATAATGGAATGTAAATACACTGACCAACATCCATCTGCAGTCAATATTCATTATATCATGCTCTTTGCAAGGGCAAAAGATGAACCATTTGCTCAGCAGAAATGGTTTGCAAACAGAGAACGTTCTTTGCGAACTAGCAAATTTGAAAGAAACAGCTACCGTTACTGCTGTTGTAGGAATTGTGTTATATAGCACAGCACAGGGATATTTCTATTAATTTTGGTGGTAGCTACACTGGACACTTTATGACTATTTCAGATCTCCATGCCTGGTGACAGCTTCCATCACCAGGGTGGAGGAAAGCCTCAATGGCTTTGCTTTAGCCTCCTTTAGCTCGTGCGAGAACTGAACCAGGCAATGTGCACATGTCCTGCTTTCCAGGGGCTCACTTACTTGCCCATTATTAATAGCGACTTTTACTAAGTCTTTGTTACTTCTTAAATGTAGCGTTTTAAAATGTGCTTTTTTGGGAGAACCGTGCAGAATTTTCCAGCGCTTTAGGTTGCTTTATCGGTCTTCTACATCTCTAAAGTGTGTATCATAATCTGCAGTGCTCCTGCTCCATCAGTCCACTAATCATTTGAACTACTCTGGATTTTAGCATCCAGGGCGCACACTGTAAGGAGAGCAGTTGCCAAACCCAACTCCCACTTAAGTAACTGGCAAGGAATCCACTGATTTAATTTGGCTCCTTCCAGAGGAAATGAAACCCAACCAAGACAAAAAAGATCTAGCTCTGTTTCCCAAAACTGTACAGATGTGAACAACATGACTTTTGTAAGTTTTTAAAAAAAAGAAATTAGAAATTACTCAGGCCCCCTCTATACATTACACTTATGCTATGATTAACTATTATGGAATAAATGGTAAGCATGCTACATGTGCAACCCATTTAAAGCACCATAAAATGGCAAACCACCCGTAAAATGCTCTACATATAATTAAATATTAATTTTAAAATGTTCTACATAGTAAATTGAATATGCACCAGGTACAGGCTGGGGCCAACAAGGAGCTGATTGTTCAGTCCAGCTGGAGACTTCACCAGGGACTCAGACTGTTTTTGGTGGGATCAAGGGCTCGGACCAACCATCAGCTGGTTGTCAGGACCCCAGTACAGTTTCTACCCAAAATCGACAGTCAGCAGATTGTTGGTCCTGGCCGTGGACCTGAGGACACCTGGCTTTCAATTTGCCAGTGCAGGGTAAGCCCAGCATCATGTAAAAAGGGCACAATTGGGATTTGATTTCTGATCCCAAAATTATACCTCCTGCCATGCATGTGTAGCAAGGTGCAATTGTTAGGATCAGGGATCTGATCCTATGGTGCCTTTAAATGAACATGTGTCAGGGGCCTAAGAAAAATCTCAAACACAAGGGAAATAAGCTCAGCAACTGTAAATTGGTATAGCTCCACTGAAGTAAAGGGAGCTACACTCATGTGCATCAGCAAAGGATCTAACTCAGGATTTGTTTAAAAAAAATCTCCTTCAGGGTCAAGCCTATCAAATAATGCTCTTTAATAATTTCCTAAGGCATGCTTGAGAACTAATGTGTACCTTAATAACACTTCAATGTGCACTTCAATTGTTTATTGAAAATATCAATGACATTAGATAATAAAACACATTAACTAGGGCTCGACATTTGTTCGCATTGAGCAGTTTCAGAAAACTGGTGAAGATTTCATTAAACTTTTGCCTGAAACCGAACTTTCTTCTGACCCTCAAATGTTAGCAGAACGAAAATGAATGGCAACAGTCATGCTTTACAGAAAAGAAATTATCAAGAGAAATGCTGACAAAATGTTAACGTAAATGCACTGCTAATATAGCGTTCCTATAAAACCACAGTGGTATTTAACACTCTTGGTTTTATTTAATCTATAATTCACTTGTTTTAAGTTATAGTGAAGATAGCTGAAGTTGAGAGGTTGGCCCCTCGACTTGGTTGGACTCTTGCCGAAGGCTTTCTTAAGGGAGTATGCTGTACAGGAACGGGGCCTAGAATTGCGCTTTACGGTTTTTCAAAATAGGCATCAGTGATTTTTTTTTTTTTAAAAGGAAAGTGAATATAAAACAAACTGTTCAGCAATATTCTGATACATTGGAAGGAAAGATGTTCTGAACCAACATAATTAGAGAGCCTCATTATTTTCTAAATACTTGTAAATAATGCTTCAGATAATTACTTCATTAGGTTCCAAAACACTGGCCTTTATTTCCCTCTGAGATCTGTCCTACTACGCCTACTTTCAATTATTTACCAAAAGAGCAATTCAGAAACAGTGCGCTGGAAATTCAATGTGCATTTCTTAAATAAATCAAATTTAGAATCAAGCTGCTGTGAAATACCATGTAGATTTTGGGAAAGTTAAAGGTTATTTTGGATTTGGAGTATTTTGTGAACAATTGGTATAGTTTCTCCAAACAGCACTCCAACTTAATTTGGTTAGATTGGTCTGAAGAAGTAATATTAATCAATTTAAAGATAGTCAATTAATTCCCAGTCAGGGTAAGGTAGCTACAACAAAGGAATGCTTGAACTCTAATTCTTGGCATAAGTGCTCAGAGAAGGATCCATATGTCTAAATATTTAGGGAATGACAGTCTAGATTATTTTAACAAACTGGGATCAACGTATAACGGCATTCAAACTTTTGAGTCCTGCCTATCTGAACAAACAGTTGTCATCAATTATAAGCCCATATTCATAGGTATTGCTAGTACACACACGTACATTATCACACACAAATACATACAGACACACTGAAGAAGGTAATATATGTTGAAATCTAGATTCAGTGCAAGAACAAATAAGAGCAATATGAACATTGGCCAAACCAGACAGAAAGTATCAGACCAAGCAGAAAAATGGGTACAATTACCAATCCTTGCAGCAAGGCACCGGACTGAACAGACAATAAAGCTTTATCCAACTATGAAAAATGAGTTTATATTTTTTCTACAACAGCGTTCCTCCACCAGCATTGCCAATGGGGGAAACTGAGGTAGAAACTACAGGTGCCATTGTAAAATTTCCCTTGTGAGTGATCCAATTCTGATCCACTGGAATGGCTACACAACAACACAGTGATTCAAGTATTCAGCTGAATTAACCAGAAAATTATAACTACAATTTCACTCTGTTCCCCAAGCTTATGTTTTCATTGAAAACTTGAGATGAAGACTTTCTTCCAGTACCTTGCAGGCATGTTTCTTAAATCCTTTCAAGAAATTGGCATTAAAAAAAATGAAATGAAAAAATTGACCTACAAATTAGAAAAATGCAAATGCAAATGCAATCCAGATCACAGAAAGAGATATTCCACGCTTTTCAGATCCTAAATTTAAAGGCAGAGAAGATAAAAAGAATCAAACGTTCAATTGCAAGCTAAACGCGAGACATTTATTTCAGGGCACGGTGGCTGGCACCATCAGCATTAGGATTCAACAGCTGTTACAGGAATGAGTAATATGTTGGACAAGATGCCCCTTGGGAATAGGATCTCCAAAGTCATTTTTAAAGTTATTATTATTATTAAAACAAATGAGTCTCAAAACACTTGTTTTTCCTGTCACAATGATTTCATTTGAGAAGTTATCCAATGCCAGAAAAGGATGACTCAATGCACTATTCACTAATAGCCCCAGTTGGAAACTTGACATTTTCCCCTTTATCAATAGAGCAGGGTTAGCTTGGGTGACAGCGAAGAAAAGTGCTCCCTTATACTGTGTGAAAGGACTACTGCCATTGACTCCTCCTTTGCCAAGATGAGTAGTGAAAAGCAGAGCAACCTGTGATGGTAAGGTGCGTACCCTTATCACCAGGTATTGAACCACAAACCATGGGTTCATTTTTATGGTAATAATCTACTACACTCAAACAATAACAGCCTTTGCTCGCTTGGCTGAATTTGATCCAGAAGTACTCCATACTTTTATCCAGAAAAGCTCCATTCTCTATTTTATCAGCTTCCTGAGCGACTTAAAAGTTGTGTTCTTTAAAAGGAGAGAAAGAAACCATGAAAAACTATGAACTGCTGTATCTTGCAAAGCAACATTTTGTATTTCACCAGAGCTGTTTAACCCAATAGTATCAGCTTATGTGATCTATGCAGCCTACAGCCTGTTGGATAGCAACATTTTCTATGTGCAAAAGGGTAAGTGTTTTTAGAAGGCTATGATTGACTCCTAAACCTTCCACTGCAGAAGTCATAATTGTTAAGAGATGCCAGTCGTTTTTGAATGGATGGTCAAGCACATACTGAGAACATTTCCATGATCTTTACTTGAAATGAAGATGTCAATGTCTTTTCATGCCTTTCCATGAACCAACTTTTCTGACCAAATATAAAAGTGGATTTAATATAATTTTAAAAGATGATATTTATTAACTTAGCTACAGACTTTCAAAAGACTTTTGACAGAGGTCACTGGTAAGAACAAAACCAAGAGATGCAAGTTTACACCCTATGTTAGAACTTGGTCCAAATCCAGAGAAAGTGAAAGCTGAGTGAGAACAAATAGTATATGTTTAACTTGATAAATTTGGGTTGGTGTTTCGAGTGGTTGATAGATTTGTCCTTCTAGATGACTCTTCAGAAGTTGCGCAGGGCTCACTGCGGGGAGGTATCTATTGTGTGCCCCTATCTTCTGAGATGCCCGGTAGCACCACAATCCCCCTAACAAGATTTAGCAACATCAACACCAGAAGCAGCGGCCTGTGCAAAATATTGGGAGCAGACCATATAGCAAGCATAGACTGGAGACACGACAACGAAGACAACGACTTGTTAAAAGGTTAAGTATCACAAGATTTTGTACAGGAAGGGCTGTTGCTTTATGTATAATCAATCAAATACTGAAGAGAAGAAAGAAGGGGTACAAGCTGCAGAATCTGTTAGGAAGCTAATAAAACTAGGTCAAGCAGGCTGTTGAAATATATTGCTGGCAAATAATACTGCAGGCTGATGGAAATAGTTTGATATACGCACATATCAGAGGATCTCAAATTAACAGCAGTCACTTAAAAAAGGTGCTAGATATTGCTGAGTTCATTGTAGAACTTCCCACATGCTTCCTTGATTGTGAAATAGAATTACTTCAACAGAAACTACCTTTCTGGTGCATCTTCAGTGTTGCCTTGCAATTTTCATTCCTTGACAGCCTAAGATTAAATGGGCTTGGATAATAACTCCTGGCTAGATCTTTTGCTTTTAGCGAATAAGACAGGATCTTGAGGGCTTCACTCTAATGGTGTGGACAAAGTTTCAATTTGCAATGACAATAAACTAAATTTCTGGCTAATCTTTAATCTGCCACTTTAACACAAACGTGGATGAGAATTTGATACTGAATCGGCATTTCCTGTTTTATTCAAAGTTCTTGGTTGCATCCATATGAGTTGCATCCATTCTCTCTGAATCATCATCATGAAGTTTGCAAATACCACAGTGAGCACCTTCATGCAAAAAAACTGAAGACCCAGGAAATTCTGAGTTTAACCTCAACTATTCCTTCTCACTCCATATAATGTCTAGGTATTGTCACTTCATAAAATACGCTAGTTTTAGGCCCTGGCTCTAAGTGGATGGCAATAACCACAACTAGAGGAAGGACCCAATACAAGTGCTGGAATTCATTGCTTTTTTGCTACTTTACATTATCCCCATGTTTTGGGATTTTTGTTTGTAGAGCCTGGATCAGGCTCTACAAACACCATCTAGCACCAACCTTTTCTACCTTTAAAAGTTTTATATTAAAATAAAATAGAAATGAGACAGGCTCTTAAATCATTTACAGAAAGAGATGGATCATGATTGGGAGCCAGTACATTGAATACGACAGAATACACATCAGTTTGCCAAGTCTGTACTCCAGCCCCACGCACATGAGCTATCAAATGCATTCTAGGGAGCAGTACAAAGAGTAACACTGCAAAACCCTGACAAAGAGCTCTGCAGCCTAAAATTTTGGTTTTAAATGATTAAAGCAATCATGAAATTGTTCAGAAAATGAATTCTGAAATGAAATAACATTTCTCCAAAGCACCAAATGAATGGGAGTAATGGCAGAGGAAAATGCTTTATCATTCCTGAAAGCATAATTGATAGGAGATTACAACTATTCTAAGATGAAAGTATGAATTTCTTCCCATCAGGGCTAGGCATCTATGCCATCTGTTGTCCTCCAAAATGTAACATAATTGGACAAAAGAGATCTAGAGCCAGCACATCATTTTTTCCATAACAATCCTTGGTAATAGTCAACATAGGGTCAGGTTCAACCCTTACCTACAGAAATAAAGGGGACTGAGGGCTGGGAAAAGATGCGTCACCCAGTGGTTTAAACACAGGAACACCTGCAAACAAATTCCAGCACTGACGCACTTTTTTCTGGGGTCTTCAGCAAGCCACCTTGCATCTTTACCCCAATTCCCACATCCCTCAATGCTATCATCTCAGTCACGTCATGGGGATTATTTTTGCAAGGCACTTTGAAGATGAAACCAGGTATTTTCAAAAATTAGTCCAAGTAACTGGACTCCCAGGTCCCCTTAACAAAACAGAAACTGGGCACTCAATCCTCTTTGCAAGCCATTCTGATAATCTGACTCTGTAAATAATACATATGGTTCAGTAGGAGGACACAACTCCAGCTGATGGCAAATTTGGCCAGAGTGCATTTGTTCATTACACATTTCTTTCCTTCCGTCAAATAATCAGAAAAATGAGTGCTTAGTTTTCCAAACACTAAAAAAAAAAAAAAGACTACTATTATGTTTAAAATGGTAATGACACATGATCTGGCAAAATAAAAAAAATTCCCATAGGTATAAGTACTTTGTTTCTCACCCATAACTGTTAAACACAGAAGAAACATTAACACAATTATTTCACTGTATTGAAAATTACTTCGCCTTCCTCTTAAGCTTCTTTTTGTAACATTTTAGCCATTTCCTTCCAGCTGGTCAAACATAAAAGGAAGCCCAGCTCTCTATTCTCTCCCAAGGCTTCCTGTGAGTCTCAGGCAAATAACATCTATGCAGGACCTGGATCTAAGTAAAGTGCCTTAGTTAGCTTAGTTAAGTCTAAAGTGCATGGTAGCTAGGGATGCGAAAAGATCACCCCCCCCCAGCTGATTACAGCAATGCTAGCAAAACCCCAGATGTAGACACAGCTGAACTGAGGGAAGGGGGTCATTCAGGGAGATGGTATAATTATACCAGCCCTCAAGTAATGGGAAATACTGAGCTGCAGTATAATGGTGCTTTGTTTTCTTTCCAAAATCATCTAAATATGATAAAAGAAATATTGGAAAGTTTCTTTCTCATGGTAGCTTAAAGCTGCAGCCTGTAGTTTGTCCACAAAAAAAAAAATCTTAAATTTTTACCTAAAAAAAGTAATCTGTCTCATGAACAGTGTAAGGTCCCTGAATTCAATGGATTTTTTGACTTGACTCCATGGGGGCAATACTAATCGATGCAACATTCAGATATGCAGTACTTGTACAAAACCCATGAAACCAGAATAAAGCCTTTGTTCTATAGTTTCACACTATATTTAAGAGTCTAGTATTTCAGGGTACGGTTCTACCCCAGAGGACTACACAGTGAGCTACCTGATACCTTCATAAATGCACTAATATTTATCAAAATTATGTTAAACAATTCAGGACCCCCCCCCTTACAAATTCTAGACCAGTCTAAAATGTAACAAACTAACAAAAGTTAGTCACCCGTTTTATATGCTGCAGCATCAGACAAGCATGCAGTTGAAATAATGTTGAAAAGTCTGTTTCAGCTGGCTGAATATATATTACATAACTGCAATTTTGTTGTTGCATAAGGTTTTGCATTTGTTGAGTCGCTACACAAGCTGATGGACATGCACTCTACTGGTTTGGAGTTGGTCAGTACTCTTCTTTCCTCAAATCATAGTAAGTACCAGATGGTGACCAAACACCATCTTGCGTGCCATCGTACAATGGAAACAACACTGAAAAACAACTGTACAATTCTTGTTTAAGAAATGGCCTGTTGTCTTCCAATGAAAACAGTCAAATACATTTATAGTAATTTGTGACTGAGAGTAACTGCTCAACAGCAGACACTGTACCATCTCCCTCTTTCCCCTGCTCACAAGAAATTTGTTTGAGCACAGTCTCTAAAGACAGAATAAAGCCTTGGCTACAGTAGGCAAACATCACAATGATCTTTTTCAGTACTTACCATTGCTACTCTATTTTCCCCTTTATAAAAAAAAATATCCACGAAATGCTTTTGTTCTTGCACACCTGAGATTTTATTGTGTATTCCTTAGATTATACGGTCTTTTTATTCCAAATCTCTGGTCGTAAAGACTTGGCTGTTGACAGAAACGGACTTTGCATGTTTGATAATGTTAACCAAAATAGATTCTGTGACTGGTACTAAGCAATTGAAGAACCAATCGCTGTCCATGACAAAAAAGCTTGAGTTGCTTCACAGGTGCAAAGACTGACCCACTGACCCAAGTATGAGGAAGAGTGCCATGGTTATTTTTAGAAAGGCATACGAGTCACAAGAACGTATCAGAGTACATTTAATATTGGTTAACTGGAGACTGAAGAACTTCCAAACTTCTTATTTTGTGCCTGTTTGTCTGAATAGGAGAGGAAGGGAAAAAGCGGACCTCGATTTCCACAGGAAAACTCATCTTTTTATCATTTTTATACAGCTCAAGTTGTGATCACTCCTTTGCCATTCTCACCATTACTACATCTGTCTCCCCCTGGCTTTTCCTAGTTTAATTGGGCCACCGTTAATTGAAAAACACTGCAGTGTAGTAGTAAAAGCACAGTGCAATGGAAAAGGTGCTACCCTTGAGATGGAGCATGCAATGGTTACTCATGTTCATTTGGGTGGAAGTTTAAAGACCCACCTAACCATTCTGTTATAATATGATGTGCTGTATAGGTAGGTGCCTAATCTGCTTTTCCTAAAAACAAGACTAGAATCAGAGGCTTAGTGTCTTGACCAATATTCTAGATATTTAATAGACCAGAATTCTCAAAACAGAATTATTCATCTCTCCCGACTATACAGTTGGTTCAATAAAAGTTACATCAAAAAAACAAACGTCCCCTCATACATCCCCTGGGCCATCAAGGCTACAACAGCACTCCAACCATAGCATCTCGTGTCCTCAGTTTTACTCAGGCACTTATCCCTATGGCATGAGTATCCAAACATTAACTTATATTTACCGTGCCCCTGTGCTGCGGTGGTATCCTCATGTTACAAATCAGACTGATAAACAGAAAAAGTCAAGTTAAAATAACGCATTGATTTTGGATGCCCAATTGGAGGCATCTAGAACCTGATTTTTCAGAGCAATTGGCTCTTACTGCATTCAAAACACAGCACTTGTGACAGCCGAGTGCTTGCCTTGGTGATCAGAACGATTATTATTTTTTGCATGTGGATGCCAAGTTTCCTTTTTTTGAATGCAAACTGAAAAAAACCCCAAAAAACCCACTTTCAAAAAGTTCCAGCAGTGGCACTGCATTGACACCTACCTTGTACAGCAGGAGGCGCAGAAGCTGCTTCAGCTCTGCCAGACCTTTGTCTCGTACTTGACCTAAAGGAATCAGCTCAGAAGAGGACAATCTACCACTGCTACATACACCAGCGCAAGGGTGGGGATGCACACTTTGCCAGAGGATTTCACAGGTAGTTGCTGGAAGCAGAGAAGTGGCAAGCACTGGGAATCTTAGGTTTCAGTCCAAGCTTTGGAGGAAGTATGCTCTAGCAGGCAGACTTCTCCAGCTCATCCATTTTTAGCTTTCTGCTCCATGCTTTTAACCTGCCTCAGGCCCTGTGCCCTACCTCTCTCCCATGGTACCTCCATGTCCACCCCCAATTTGTCTCCATTGCTCAGACTCTCCATTCCAGCGTCAGTCTGTTTTCATCTCTCAATCCGGCCTTGCTGTTTAAGTCCTAATCTTACCACTTGCTCATATGCTCCCAGGCTTAGTCCCTCGCCATACTCCGCCCCAATCTTCTTGCTCAGTATTTATCTCCTCCAGCCTGCTGATTCACTCTCTTTCCCCCACTCCAGCTCCTAATCCTATTATCAAACCTTTGCTCTTTGCCCAGTCTCACCCTGCCTATGCTACCCCACTCTCTGGCTCCTCATCCTAATCTTTATGTCCCATCCCAGCCAAGTGGATCTTAGTATTCCCCTTGGCTCACTAGGCTCCTTGTCCCAGTCTCTCGACACTCATTCAAACAGTCCCAGTTTCACCAGTCTTCTTGGTTCTCTTTCCTGTTGCAATATTCTCGTCCACCCAGCCCCTCTTCCCTTCAACTTCCCGTTTTACCAGACTCCCTGGTTTCGGGGCCGGCCCCAGCACAGCAAAGCAGCTGAGAGCAGCCACTGTAGGGGATCTCCAGCTTTCATATCTTGCTGCTGAAGCATGCTCAGTTGCTCTGTGAGACCAGCAGTTCAAGCCTGCAACCCCAGGAGCTGTGAGGGTCAAGCACACACTCAGGAAGGATGGACGCTTGAGAGCTTTTTTCTGCACGCTCACTAGAGATCATACAGCTGCTGAAGTACTTTTCAAAGGTTTCAGAATGTAGATGGATTTCCTCAATGACAGCAAGGACATATCCATGACACATTTCTAGTCCCTGTGGCAGAGAGCCAGCATGTTAAATGTCAGCCGAAAGGATCTAAAGTTTTGCTAAATTACAAGAAACTGAAGCACGAGGCAACTTGATAAACAATATGGCAAGTGCTTAGCTTTTATGGAAACTATTGAAGTATTTACCAGAAAATAGATATGCTGCTTCCAAGGCCATGCTCCTGTGGCCAGAAACAACAGATTCAGACCTACGTGGGTATGCTCACTTGTGCCTAGCCTTTACAGTATTATTAACGGGATACAAAAATGAGTTTGAGTAGGCACATCATACTTCAAAGTGTTAAATTAGACCATACGTTAAACATGGCAAGTAATACCAAACGGACTGTTTTCTTTGCTATATACTAAAGCAAGGGTGGGCAAAGTCTGGCCTCTGGGCCAGATCCAGCCACCAGCGGACTCCATTTCCCAGCAGCCCGTCTGCATGGCTGGGGTCAGTTTCCATGGAGACTCCAGCCGGAGCTGTGCTGTGCTCTTGCAAGACTGGGGTTGCCATGGAAACTGGCCCCAGCAGCGCTGGTAGGGCACTCAGCAGGGCAGGGCACGGGGCTGCTCTGGAGCCACTGGGATCTTACGGAGGGGGCAGCTTGGTCCAGGGCCAAGCCAAAGCTGCAACATACAGCCTGCACACTCCAAGCAGGTGCACCCAGGCAGCAGATGGTGGCTGTGCCCTGGGTCGGGACCATGCTGTCGCTACTACAAGGAGCCAGGGCAGAGCCACAATGTGCAGCTTGCATGCTCCAGGGGAGGGGTGCGTAGGCAGTGGATCGCAGCTCAGCCCTGGCCCCAACCAAGCTGCCCCTGCCACAAGATCCCAGCGGCTCTGGAGCAGCCCCCTGCCCTGCCCTGCCGCACACCCTGCCAGTGGGCTGGGGCTGGTCTCTGTGGCAACCGCAGCCTTGCACAATCACAGCACAGCTGCAGCTGGGATCGCCATGGAGATTGGCCCCAGCCATGTGGGCAGCAGCTGTTGGGAAATGGAATCCAGCTGCTGGCCAGATCCTCCATTTTGCCCACCCCTGTACTAAAGGCTAATGAAAGATCACCCTGGAGAACATGTTTAAAAATGCTTAAGGGACTTCTGAACCATACCTAAGCCCATTTTCAAAATAGATCTAGGAGTTAAGTCACTTTTCAACATGGGACTTGAACACCTTTGAAAGTCTGATGCCATACATTGCCAACATGTTAGAAAAGCTGTGATTGGTAATACTCTCTTTGAAAACCTGCACACAATTATTTTAAGCCAATGAGTTCATGCTTTCAAACAGGTGATGTGCATGTCAAAAAAGGCTGCCCTACCCAACGGGATGATTTAAGGCCAGAGTCCAATTCCCTCCCTCATATGGAACAGAACCTTACTGAGCTGGAAATCCCATGGAAGTCAACATGACGTTTCATGGAATAACACTGGTCAAAATGAATAAGATTACCATGATTTAGCTCTTTGTGATCCAAAATACCAAAGACCTGATTTGCGAGCAGCAGCAATTTTGGGGGGGTGACCTTGTTAATGGACCAATGGCATAGGTCACCTGAGGGAATGTACCTTGAACCTGAAATCTTGTCTAAAATTTCTACCAACTATGCAGCTGGTCAAATAAAAGATTATCACCTCAAAAACCCTTGCTTCTTGCATATTTCTGGGACTAATCACAGCTACAATATCACTCCAATAATACCATGACAAAATGTTGATTTGTAATCTTAATTTAAGCCAGGGATGTAGAAATGGAAGCCCCAGGTCTTAGTAATAAAATCAATACTCACTGCAGAGCCATTCGGGAACTCCCTTGCTTTCCCTTCTCTCAAGTTATTAGTAGTTACCGGCTTTAGTTTTCTCTCTCGTAAGTACCCCAATCTACGGACATAAATGTGTAAATAAAGGACTGTTTTTATTAAAAATCAGCAGTGCCAATGTCTTTAAAATGTGTTCATTAAAAAAAATTTCTTGTTTCACCTCATGGGATGGCTTCATTAAGTTACCAATATCAATGATTGCACTATAACATTGGGACCTCCCTCTAATAAGAGATTTTTGTAAAAGGAAACGCTTGAGGCTACGGCCTTTTCTCTCCTATTCTACAGAACATCAGATTTTGGATCTTCACAAAAGCTTTAATTAATATACCATCCACACATCTACACATTTCCAACAGCCTGTGTAAACATTAATATATTCAACATAATAACAACCACAAAAAAGTATTGTTTAGATAAATTTATTTGTACATAGGGGATTAAAGACTTTCCCATAAAATTTTACTAGAAATAAGTTCTTAAGTTTTGAGGAGACAAAGAAATAGGTATGTGGCGTTGCATATCTATATAAACATTCTACACAACGCCACATACCTATTTCTTTGTCTTTTAGATATATATATATATATATATAAAAAACTGATTTGAGGCAATTATATAACAAGTACATGATCTAGGCAATTGATATTACTGATAAAGAATCACTTGTACATGAACAGATAAACCACAAAGTTATTATATGCAGTTGGCATTGTGGGTGATGACTGAAATGACAGCATGGAGTATTTCCTGAACTAAAATATTCTGTAAATTCCTATAAATAAGTTTGACTTGAAAAAATAATCGGAAAAAAGCTAGACAATAAAAGGCACTTTACTTATTAAGGCAAACCAACCTCATGAGTACTTTACACAAAGACCCTCTCATAACCACTGAAGACTTCTCAGATTCCAACAGAGGGTTAAAACAAAAATGTTCACTGATGATGAAAATTTCAGTAAACTTAAAAGAGTCCATGACTATTTTTTTTTTTTTTACAAGTTTGTTTAGGACTAGCTACAAATCAGAAGAGAAATTCACAGTACATTTCGGCACTATCGTGCAGGAATACTCCTCAATAGATGCTATATGTTGTGCGCATTGCTGAATACTAGGAAGCAGTTAAATGGCCTGTATTCTTAAAGCTACATTTTAGTATATAAGATGGATCTCAGATATTTTAAATAAAAATATATCTTAATGTTTAAGGATTTAGTAAACTGCAGGAATAAAAAAGGTTTTACATATAACATCATCTCCAAGGAGAGTAATATTTTCAAATCATAACAAACAAAGTTTTAGGCCAGGTATTACGAAGGCACCCATTATGCTTGTTTGACATTTGTCTCAACATATCTAGACAAATATATTTAAACAATGAGAAATTAAAATACAAATTACAAACATTTTACACAGAAAGATACAAGTACAGAATGTAACAATAAGTTCAGTTATATTGGTTACATTTGAAAAGTTTTAAAAACTTTACAAACTAGCATAACCGATACATATTATTAACACTAAACACTTCATACATGTTACATAAATTCACAAAAGTAAATTTCATAACAAATCAGTGTCTCATTTAGCAAATCCCAAACTAAAATGCAACTAAAAGAAGCATATTTGTTCCTGTTTGCTTTCATCATGGACTACCATTTTCAAAACACTAGAAAATTAAGGCTTGATTTTTGCTTTGAGGAACAAGATGAAGTATGGGATTTGGCCATACTGACATAAATTGTAAGGCTAAACTGATCAGTCAATTTAGTGTTATGGTCTAAAATACAATTTATCGTGCATATCTTTCTAAAAAGCTCAAATGCTATTTGCAGTTCATTACTGCATTATTATTCCAGGAAAGTATTGCAACCATTTTCTTAATTATGTGGATTAATTGCTTAAAATCTTTTTTAAAACACAGCAAATTAATATAAATAATACAAAATTGAACAGCAAGCTTCACAGTGATGTGTGAAATCCAGGCCTTTTTTCAAATTCTACGTTAATGCAACTTGCTGCAGTGTTGTTGAGCGAAACTTTCCAAATCATCTTCTGGAGAGATTTTAAGAAACAGTTTAATATGTTATAGTCACTATAAAAAGAAGGCATTTCAGTTCCTTTTCATAAGCTTTCTGGAACCTGGGTTTTTCCTCGATGAAAAACAATTGTATAATATCATCCTTAAGTGAAAACTGAGTTTGAAAATAAAATAATGCAGTACTTGCCACAGGGGAAGATATTTCTCTTTAAAAACTAGATACAGAAAGATGATTGAATAGCTAATGTTGTAGTCAAAGTTATGGCTAGCAACTCATTAGAAGTGTTCAAAAAATCAATTATTTTCCTAATAAGAAGAGAACACAAATGTGCTACCAACATTCTTAACTAGATTTATATTAGCAATTGAAGAGTAAAGCCAAATATAGAACTATTTAGTGTTTTGTTAATTAAATTGTGTTCATAACACTATGAAATCAAAAGCTGATTTCTCAACTAACTTGACTTTTAAATTGGTTAAAAACAGGGTTCATGCTCACAAATGCATGCAGTTTAGGATGAAATCCAAACCCATATCCCATAACTAGTCCAATTCTCCAATAGTGTTAAACATTAAGGACCACTGAGTTTTCTTTTTTAAATTTCTAATGATAGCTCATCATGGTAACTTGGTGTAAAACATCCCTTACACAAAACTACAGTATTTAGTTTTAGTGTAGCTGTGATTTAGAGTGTCTGAAGATTCATATTTCCTGGAATATGCTTGCTATGAGAACGTGGTTGCTAGGATAATTCCAAGGATCACAAGCAAGACAGTTACACAAATAATTATGAACATCATTTTCTGAAAAAAAACCAGAAAAATCTAGATTAAGGCACCATATCAGAATTCCAATCTACTTTGTAACCACATATGCATATTCTGTATCTATCACACACAGAATATGGATGAATATTGATATGTGACTCAAATTTTTTTTTTTTTTTTTTTTTTAGAAGAGAGAACCCAATACTGACTTTATAAACCTAATACTTGTCCATTTATTTTGTGGAACATCTATAATTAAAAGGAAAAGTATATTCCGTCAATACATTAGAATTCACTAAATATGAAAGCTGAGAATGAAGAAAAAAATATACATTCATAACACGAAAATTGGAAAAATTCTTACGTTAACCTTTTTTGGTAGATACTTGTGTCTTATAGCTTTAAGAATGCACAGAGTATTAAGTAGCATGCAGTAAAAGTCAGTAAACCAATTATATACTAAATCATTGGTACCAGGGCGGCTTGTGAATGTTGCGATGGTGGGCTAGATGGAGCATCCCACAGGAGCGCAAGGGCCCTGTGCCCTTTCTGGGTTCCCCCCCAGACCAAGGAGGTATCAGTTGCTGAGCTGGCGGGGGGCACGCCCCCCCCCACCCCGCGTGCTCTCTGGCAGAGCAGTACTTCTGGTCCACTTCCAGGTCTGCTGCCGAGTGGACTTAGGAGTCCCCCGCGCTCCTGTGGGACACTTCATGTGCCCCACCATTGCAGCATTCACAAACTGCCTGCTACATAGAGGTACGTAGAAAAAATATTTAAAGCTATGTCTCTGTCCCAATCTCTGAATCTTTCTGAATCTCTCCAAATTGATTTGGAGGGCTCCAATTCAATTCAGAGCAATTAAAGGTCCTCTGATTTGATTTGGATTCAGCAATTAGGCCACCGAATTGTGCCGAATCTCTGCCAAATCAAATTGGGGACCAAAGCTTCGCACAGCCCAACTAAATGGGCTTCATAGAGTATAATATATTACGAAGTCCAATGCACAGTTAGCTATCTGAGATTCTATGTAGTTTAGTACATTTAGTAATTTCTAATTAAACTAAAGTTAAATCAATAACAACAAAAACAAAACATTCCAATGTTAAAAAGTGTTAGTTTAATTAACTTCATGTCCTAAAATTAGAAAGTGAATGATTTTGCTCATCAAAGTTGAACTGGACATGGCGCTGCTACGTGGACAACAATAATTTATTCTACTAATACAGCAAAAAAGCTGTTCTAAAAGTTTTAGAAGAAACTGCCTTGTCTGATCCCTAAAGTAACCTCTTAGGAAGATTCCTATTTTAGCTGTTCTCATCTCCTACAAGAGCTGGTTAAAAATATTGTTTCAAACTGGAAAATGTAAGGATGATCTGTGCTGTAAAACAGAAGCACACAGAAAAATGTAGCATGGGTCTGTGTTGAAAATTCTGTTTAAACATATAAAAAAAATGATCTGAAAAAGTTATACGCCAATGAAAGTGCAGACCAATGTTGGTCCCACTGATGTTAAATGTTCAGGTATCTCATGTGATCTCCCAGCTGAGTAATTTACCACTAGATGTCACAGTTTTAATTATTCGCAAGATGCCCACTTGTGAAAACACACAAGGGCTTTTACAGGAACTTATGATGAATCCGATCTAGTAATTCATCCACATTTGTGTGGTCATTATACTGTATGGGTATTAAGAGCCAGAACAGTAAAGTGCCTTTGCTTAGTGAGTTGCCAATGCTGAACAAAAGCAAAAGTAGTGGATTAGTTACTTACTGCCAAGCTGGCAGAGAGGCATGCATGCTGAAGTTATCCAGCCATCACCGACCAACTGATAAACCAATAATTAGAGCAATTATCGCAAGCAAGACCACTGATACAATGACAATTATCCACTTTTTCTGTCAAAGAAAAGGTTAAAATAGAATTATTAATTTCAGAAAATGTGACTTTAAGCAAAACGGTATTAAGCAAATCCAATTACATCACAGTAATTATTTAGTAGCAGGCAGCAGCCAAACAATGTTATAACCGAACACTGCACAACTTTAAACAAGTATATCCTCTAATAGATCAGTGGCGTAATAACAAAACAATATTAACTGGGACGATAAGTGGGGAGTACCTGTACTGCTATAAACTCACTTAGCTCCCAAAAAATTCTGAGATGACGTAGTAAATGAATAAAGGGAGTCACGGAGGATATTTACTTGCATTACAATTTAAATACTCTCTAGGGGTTTATATTTTCTGTATGTTCAATTTATTGTGATGGCAAAAGAACGCTAAGGACATATCCAGATGAGCATGCACATGCAGTCTGTGGCATCTCAAAACCGTCTTAGGCGCTGCAAACGGCATGTGGCACATGTGCACCCACTCACTGCATTGCTAATTTGCAATGTGGCACCAAAATTTGACACCAGGAGATCCCAGTGTCAAAAACAAAAAATGCTGCAAAAAAACAGCACGGGGCATAGTTGCTGGCCCCAGCCTCCCCCACCCCCATCCAGGATACCCTGCTGCGTGCCAGAGGCTGCATGGTACAGGTGGGACAAGGTGTGCTGCAGCTTCTCGAGCCCAGGGAAACAAACGTCCATGCTTGTGTGGACATAGCCTAAGAGTCTTTATTTAGTGTGTGGATCACTATCTGTTCTCCTTACACAGAAGCAATATCCAAAATACTACTAAAAGAATATTCAGAACAGATTCAGGAAGCTGCATCCTGTAATAAGTGAGTATGAAATAGATGGGAAAGCAGTGACCATGAAGAACTTAGATAAAAATTTTCTAGTCCAGTTTAATTTAGTCTGAATCCTCTACAGTAACTCTAAAGCAAGCAAAGCAGCATCGCTTTCATGCCAAGCCTTACAAGAAAGAAACAAGCAAATTAAATTACAACATATAAAAGAACAGAATAAAAAGGTTTTTTTGTATTGTGCCATACTAGTAAAATTCTTAATATAGTTATAGGAAAACATACCTTTCGTGCTTTACTTTGATATTTAGTAGCCAGTATCGTCTGTTTTTTAGCATGGTCTACATAGTTTGACGCATTCATCACATTCTTTTCTATGTTGTTGATCATTTCTCCCTTAAAATACAGTTATTAAGAGGCGTTATCACCAAGAGCAACATCATAAAAACCAGTATGCTGGACCTGAAGACAGCCACATAAATGTAACATTTTTAAAAAGGGAAGGAATTATTTGTGTAATGAATTAATGGGTGACATTTTTTGCATCCATATGTAATGGGAAAAAAGGGAACAAGAAGCAAGGTCTCTTAGAAAATTTTAGATGGGTGGGGGAAACAACAGGGCAGACAGGAATAAAATGCTGATAATTTAAAGCATATCCTAAGAACAAGGTATGATTTAACAGATAGTCTGGAACTGGCATACGGAAGAGGTCAAAAATGTCTGAACACGTTTTTGGAAACCGCAAGCAGATGTACCTAGACATACCCCAAATTAGTCATAGTTTTTAAGGACAAAGATTCCGCACAACTGACAGCTTAGAATGCCAGTTCAGAATAAATTTTAGCTTAGTTGCGACGAATGAACTTGAAATGCAAGGTTGCTGATATATATTACAACAGATCTGTTACCGGTGTTTCTGTCCATCAGAAGTCATAATCAGCAGCAGCGAACAGCAAAGTATTAAAGAATGATGCACAAGTAAAGTTTGTTCATTTCCACACATTTACAATCTATTAGTTGTTTTCACAATTGTTCATTGTGTATTAAAGCTACACGTGCAATAAAGTATGAACTCCTTCATAAAGATTGCTTAAATGAAGGTTGATTACAATACTACCTATTGAATTATCATGCACTTAATGTACATTTTATTTTCACAGCAAAAAAGATCAACTAATCCTAAAAACCTGGGTTAGTATGGTCAACTGAACAAGCCTCATGAAGAATGAAAACAGAGTAATTGCTTAACCCCCAGTATCTTTTCTTTCCACCTCTAACCACATAATGATCATGAAATTGAGCAGCTGCAGTCACTGCTCTTCCACTGTATTCCTATTAACATTAAGTTATATGGAAGTATGGGTACACATTGTGCAAGTCTTCTTTATGCTTCTCTGCAAATTCCAGTCCAGCACATTCTAGTCTCTTGCCATACCTAACAAATCCTTGTTGCTGTGGCATAGTCAGACCAATTATTCTTACTTACTATTCAAATCTAAATCTAGGTCAATGTATTTATCCAACATATTATCTAGTCCTGACTAGGACATTAGACGGTATAACTAAAAATCAGTTTCATCTTTGGGATTTATACTTTTAAACGCACACAGACATACATACTGCAACATGCTTATCCAGTAACATCTAGCAATTTTTTGTACATGATGGATTACATGATTATCCCAAATAGATGTGAGCAAATGATAATTTTCGGCTTTAAATCTATTAATGTCAATATTCAGCAGCTTTTCTTTAGTTTCACAGGTTGCGATAAGAGAATTCAAACAACAGATAATAGCTATAAAAAGGCTGCAAGTGGCAAGACTAAGATTTGAAGGAATGCAACTGTTTTTGCATATTTTTAAACAGGAAAACTCAAAAAATTCTCAATTACAGAAAATGAAGAGTATATTTAAATTGGTTCAGTTACCTGAGTCTCAACAAATATTGCCATGTCCATAAACATGTCATGTAGTTCCTGTATACTGGATTCCAGTTTCATAATATCTTTATGACGGGACTCAATTTCATTTAGAGCTTGTCTAGTAATCTGGGAGTCTGATATAATCTTTGGAAGAAGAAACAAAGAAACAGACAGACATGATTAATGTAATTGACATGGTCTTGAACAAAGGAAGCAGCAGAAATATACGATGGCCACAAACTGGGTTGTAAATACGTACATCAGAAGTGAAAATAGAAGGATTACCACTTTCTAACATTTCTTCCAGTTCTTCATCAGAAGTGGTTTTTCCAGCTAGGAAGAAGGCATATTCTACTGTTAGGAAGTATTATTACTTTAACTACTCATAATAAAATTATTTACTATAGCTAGGCTCATAATTTAAAAAGACAAGTATTTCTTATCAGGAACAGTGATCGTATGTAACAGTTAATAACAGATATTTGCCTCAGCTGTATTAACTTGTCACTTCTGTTAACTCGCATTGCTTTCCTACCGTTGCCATTGCCCATATTCTACTATAGTAACTGTCTGATTTGTTACTCTAGTCTCACTGCTCAAGTAGATTACAAGAACAACAGTGATAATATTTGCTGCTGTTATTATTATTATTATTATTATTATATGGTATTATGAGCCTATTTCTGTCCTCAGGCTGCTTAGGGAACAGAAATGTTCACGTAAAAGCCCAGTCCTAAATACAGAAGCTAAATAACTGTGGTCCTGCAGGCAATTTACGGTGCAAAGAGTTGGCTGATCATATGGACCCAGCTTCCTCTGTCCTGTTCTAGAATTGAAAAAAGTGGCCAGGAATCTGTACTTATCTCTTTCTGGAATTTGGCATTATTTACAAGAATTCAAAACAAAAGTTCACAAGATTCAGCCAAATCCTAGCCAATGAATTAAAATATATGTCCCGGTGCCTGCTGTAGACCACGTAACCATAGAGGTCTTCTTCAGTCCTATGTTCCTTTCTCATTTGCCTTTCTCTGACTTCCTAGTCTGTTCTCTGGGGATTTTCTCAATTACACTTCAGGTCCTCTACAGAAAGCCACTCTGATTACCGTTATCCCCACGTGATACAATGACTCACCTACAACTGTGAGTCAGCAAAACACCCATTCAGCAAAAAACTGCTGACTGAGAAGTTGTCAAGCAAACACAGAGCCCGTTACAAATTCATTAAAAAATGTCTAATGTTACTTTTCCCTGCAAGCACTTGAAATAATACATGGCGGCTACAGAATGATGAGCTGGGAAACTGTGATATGCACAAGACTGATGATATTAACAGGCAATTCACAAGAAGTTCTGTATTAAGGTGCATCCACAAAATGAAAAGGTATCATCTGATCTTCTGCTCTAAAGTTATTCAGAATAAGTGTTTAATTCTGGTGTAACTTGCCAGGTTTCTGGTTAAGCTGCTGAGAAAAAAGCTAGAACCAATTCCATTCATTGTAATGTGGAAAAATCAGCTTATTATGTTAAGAAAAAGTACCTTAAAAATAGAGCAATCCTTCACAAGCGCAATCATTATGAAAGAAAAAAATTCAGCAAGTGATACTGGAGCCAGGGAATAACATTCAATATTCAATCAACCAGGAAAAATACAAAAACTGTGTTCCATTTAAATGATCCACAAACAAATCATCTCGGTTCATAAGTTTAAATAAAACACAGTAAAGAATCCTTTGTCAGAGACACCCAAATAAAATCAAGTTTTAAAAACCCTGCGACCATATTAAGCCTTCTTTTATACCCTGCCTTGACTGAAACTAACTTCTAAGAATCCTCAACCACATAGTCCAAGCTTTCATCTCAGCTAAGCAGAAAAATGGACAGGATGTGGTTTAATCAAACTATGATTTACACTCATCTAGGAACTACCTGCATACAAACTGTACAGCGCACGTCATCATTCTTTGCTTAACCGTTTTCACCTGTTTGAGTGCAACTGTTGGACCTCTGCGCATAGACACCTCATCCTAACCCACTTGTCTCTGTACCAAGTATTAGCAACTTCACAACTTCTGCTTTTTAACTGAATCCAAACCAAGGAACAAATACCGGCACTGGACACAACTGCAGTGCAGGCATTAGACACTGGAAGAGCTGCCCACCCAAGCAAGAGCACAGATTGCTAACACTTCCATCCATGATGCCACACCACCTTTGAAATGGTTTGTAACAATAATGGCTTCAGAGCACATTGGCTGTACTTGCTGTATAATAAAGACTACAAACACAGGTGTCAAACTCTCATTTGAGGTGACAGGCTGGATCCAGACTGCGTGGCTTCTTTCAGGCCTGACCACTCACTTCCAGATCGAGTCCGTGTTGCTTCTCACCATGCCTGCCAGAGCTGCTGGTGTCAGCACAATGAGCACACGGGAGGTTAAAGTCACCACGGCCTGGCATTGCTAGTAGGGACTGCACACCAGACATTTGGTGACAGGGTGAGTGGTAGTGGTGACATTAACCTGCTGTGTGTTAGACTGCCCACACAGCAGCCCCTTGTGGGCCAGATTCAGAAGTGGGCTGCGTGGACTGGGAGAAACCATGAGGGTCAGATGACACCTCCATGGGATGCATTTGACATTGAACTTGCTTTCAAGGGTATATTGAACTTGCACATAAATTTGTAACTTTGGAAATATCTGAAACAAGAGAGGAAGCTCTTGTATTAAGTGAGGGTAGTACAAAAAACTGCAATCTCTTCTAAAATGGTTTCTTGTAGGTCCCATAAACTGTTTTCTGAATTCCCCAGTTTAAAAGGTGCTTTCTTATTTAACAAGTTAAGAAAACGTTTTTTGTGGATTTGTTTCATTAGCTTGAACAATCCTAAACAGTGAGAGCAAGAAAACCAACCAAACAAAAAACCAAACCCTTCTCCCACCCCCCAAAAAAATTGGTATCAAAAACTAAGGTTTAAGTTATGGGAAAGCAAAACCAGTAGCTGGATGGCAAGTTTTATTATTACTCCTATACAGTATAAAACAAAGGACTAACAACAGAAGACAATCTATTGATAAGCAAAATCTTAAAATTTGAATTGAGGTTTCTAAGTGAGAAACAAAATTCAGGTCACTTACTTATTTCTAACTGTCGCTGTATCCGTCCTTTACTGCGCTCACGAAAAAGTGTCTGCGTCTCATTGTATTCTGTCATGGCCTCTACAAACTTGCGGGACAATACAGAGTGCTAATATTTGAAGAATAAAAAAAAAAAAAAATGTATCTATATAATGCAACATCCTACAAACAAAATACAGCTACAGAAAAATAACACAGCCTGCAGGTTCCCGAAAATGTTGTTGCCCTTTTACAGATGACTGTCATACTTCTGGAGATTTTATTATTTTAATCCTTGCAGTTCACCTATGGGCATCCTACCTGTGTTTTTCGTATCCTGAGGTCCACTGAAGTTATATTAGCATTCTCATCCTGTTCAAAACTTTGTTCAATTGCTAGGAACAAAATAAAAATTCATATTATAAAAGGAGTTAGGGATATAACATACAGCATAACTATTATACTGATGCTACTAAAAATAATTGCTATTTTATGAACGTAAGTTAGTTTATAAATCTTAGAGTTTATAACAGATAGTTTGTCCATAAAAAGATTCATCACATAATAAAAACTAAAACGTATTACTGATACAAAACACCAGGTGCAAAATTCAACTGCTTAAATATACAAATAAATTTCAGTAACCTTAGGGGCAATCAACACGGGTTCATTAGAGGCAGGTCCTGTCAGACCAACCTGATGGCATTCTATGACCAGGTCACCAAATCCTTAGACGTACGGGTAGCAGTGGACATAGTCTTCCTGGGCTTTCAGAAGGCTTTCGACACTGTCTCTCACCCCATTCTCATTAA
>NW_017728921.1:9317802-9326805 GCF_001723895.1 Crocodylus porosus
CCTCATTTACTGGACACTTATTTGTTCATTAAATGAAGCCTTAACTCGAGATATCCAGTTATGGATAACCTAATGTAACCTAGTGAATAAAAAAAGAGCTATGTTTTAATTTAAAACAGTGCCTTTTACAGGTTAACTCAGCTCACTTTCAAAGTGGATTAACAAAAAAGCACTCTTTCTGTGGATTAAAAGCGTGTGTCCAGACAAGTGCAGACACATGGTCTATGGTGCCACAGACCCATCTGCGGCTCCACACATTGCACATGCAGCCATTTCCCGTACTGCTGCTTTGCAGCGTGGGCAGGAGGGCTTGACCCTGGGAGATCCCGGGGTCAAGAAAACCCACACCAAAAAAGGCTGCAGCTCTGGGAGGGCCCCAGGTAAGGCTGCAGCAGCCAGCAGAGTTGCTGGCCCCAGCCTCCCCTAGCCCACCTGGGGTAACCTGCTATATGCCAGAGTGCACATGACACAGGTGCTCGCTGGGGACAAGCAGCAGTAGCAAAAAGTGTGCTGCTGCTACTTGTCCCCGGGGAAACGCATTCCCGTTCATCTGGACACACCCAGAGTGTCTACACAGGTGAAGTAGTTCATGGTAGCCTTTTTGGGGGTTTTTCCCTGTTTATACAAGCCGTGAGACTACTACAGTATTATTTATCTAAATAAAGGGTCTGATTTTCCAAAACACTCTGCAGTAGGAATTTAAATTTTGGACCAGATTCTCAATTAGACTGATACAGGACTGCCCACACCATCTTGCTTCTTGTTTTAAAGAAAAATTTCATTGAGTATTGTGCCTGTATCTAATGTATTTGGCTTCTATAGACTTCCTTATATATAATGTATTAGTAAATACATATAAATTTGAGACAATAAGTGACACTTATTTGAACATTTAGAATTCTACGTAAAACTAGATTTTGTGTGATGCTATATTGCATTTTCTTACAGTATGGGTTCAGTTATATGATTATGATGGAGCTATTATACTGAAGTGAAAATTTCACAAATTTAAACCCTTCCTTGATATCACACACACATGCGTTAAATTCTATGAAATATTTAAATCAATTTTTTTTTTTTTTAAATACTTACTCTTTAATTTGGCTCGAACTTTATTAGCAATTTTCTTAATTTCTTTGTTTAGGTCCTCAAGTTCTTCCTTTGTTCCTTTTGTAACAGAATATAAAATTAAATTTCAGAATATAAAACCATATTTTAAAACATTTGTACTCAATGATAAATAATGCAGATGAAGTGAACATTCCTTTTGGAAGAGGCAAGAATTTTTGGAGGTAATCATTAGGGCTGTGCAAAACAGCACCGTTTCATTTTGATGTCTGTTTCGCTGTTCTGAAGGGACAGTGTTTCATTTTGTCATTTTGTTTCGTTTCAAAGCACTGTTTTGTTTTATTTCATCGAAACTGTTTCACCCATAGGCTATAATGGAGAATCATGAAAATGCCTAAAACTGTCATTTCTTGCCTGATTCAGATGAAAATTGCAGGGATGGTAGTTCCTTCTGAGGGCATGAAGCCTGCCATGTTTCAAGGAGACAGGTGCAGAGGTTTCTGGGAAATTGCACCTCAAACTGTTCAAAGCAAAACTCGTGACACTTGCTGGCAGCAGCAGCCTCCTGTCATCCGGCGCACAGATCTGGTGGCTTACACCACCACGAGGGTTGCAGGGCTGTGCCAGACTCCAGCTGGGGGTGTGAGCCCCCGGATCTGCACTCTGGATGACAGGAGGCTGCCACTGCCGCCTGGGACCAGTGCTGGGCATGGGGAAGATTGCTGCTGCTGCTGGCCCCAGGTAGCAGTGGCATGCTCCTGTCATCCGATGTGCAGATCCGGGGACTCGTGCCCTAGGAGGGCTGCAGGGCTATGCTGGACTCCTCCCAGAGCTGCAGGACTCTGGATCTGCACACTGGATGACAGGAGGCTCCTGCTGCCACCTGGGACAGGCACTGGACACAGCCCATAGACACACACTTGGCTTGTCCCTTCCACACTTCCAATGCTCCTGGGGCTGGCAGGAAAGGCCTCAACGGTGGCTGGTAGTATGCGAGACCCTGCTGGAGCAGCCACAGCAATAGGGGCTGCACTCTTCCCCCCCACACAGTACAGACAAGGAGTTGGGAGGGGGCAGGAATTAGAAAGAGAAGGGCACGGCAGGGTGAGATCCTGCCCCCAACTAGGTCTGATTCTCAACCATTTAGCCTCAATGCCCCCTCCATATTTTTCCTGAATTTGGATCCATCTCAGTGCTTTTCAACTGGGGTGCCATGACAGTCGGAGAAGTTGTGGAGAGGTGCTTCAGCAACATGCCCCACGTTGGGAGCCAGCTCTAATGGACATAACAAGAGATAGTGATGTTGTTTACTTCTATCATCATTACGTTTTCAGATACTCAAACTAGATGCCATGCATCTTTTACTGCATATTTTAATTAGGTAATTTTTATTGGACCATAAAGTACTATAACCTTCATAAATAAAAGAATATTGATGAGATTACAAAACAGATGCATCTTTTGGAGTTCTAAGTTTGAATCTGGTAAAACACCTTCGGTTTTAAATCTTATGTACTCTTTGGCAGAAACTTCCTACAAAGTTTCACATTTAAAAATACTGGTGAACCTGAATTAGTAACCATATAGATGCAGAGCTAAAATAAGTTAAAAAAATAGGCAACAACTTTGCTTTCAGAACAATAAAAACTGTTTAAATCGTACCTAGTATAAATGCCACTCTGTACTAACACTTGCACAAACACCTGCGTTTCCCATTCTCTTTTCCTTCCTCTCATTTTACATTTGAAACTTAAACACAAGTCTTTTGACTAGTCGAACAAACCTGATATCAGAACCCTTAGTCTCAACAGAACGTATTGTGTTTCAAAGAAACTATTTAATTGAAGCTATGGAGCTTTCTCCACACCCTTCCTTCCTTCAACTTCCCATTTCCTTCTACTTATAGCATACACACTTTTCTGATCTTTACTAGCACCATACAACAACTTAAATATACGCCATTCAGATATCAACTCTCTCACAAACAATATGGCCTCGTGTGCTTCTGTTGCACACCTAATGATTAGTGCAAAAACCATTTAGTCTCAATTTCTAATTAAAATAAGTCTTCCATTTTCTACAGCAGCAGGGTGACAGTTATAAGCAAAAGCAGCTCCTTCCTCAGGGCTAATTTTTCTTAGTGACTTCCCCACTAACTCTCTCCAGTGCAGAATCACCCTCTTACAGAAATATTCCTCTCCCAGGCAAAAGAAGTTCTTCTTAGGGATAGTGCCAAGGAACTGGAGCCCTAACTTGGGCAATTTGCAACCAGTAACAACTTGCTGCACCTAAATCCCATTGCACTTGGCATCCAATTATACACCGTCTTTCCCCTCCTCCCATAACCTGTTTTGCTCTTTAGGCCTGATTAATCGCTCCATATAAAATCCAGATTATTACTCCAGATTTTTGGCAGTGTAATTTCACTTAAACCAATGATGATATTTTAGTACAAAGTGAAGCAATGCAGTGGTTAATCAAGCATTAAATATTTTTTCCATAACAATAATTTGGGGAAAATCTTCCACCCTTGTTCCCACTTTGGTATAAATGCACTAGGACCAATCTAGTCGGCTGAAAAATCCTACGAAAACAAACTCTTTAAGACTTCATGGTTATATAGTGCACAGACAATCAGATTTCTCCATTGATGACACCTTAGAATTAGTGCATATATGAATATTATGGCAGAAATAAGCAGAATAATAATATTAACGTCCACATTGGTAGCAAGGTAACTTTGAGTTTTTCATAGTTTCATAGTTTCTAGGGTCGGAAGGGACCTGAGCAGATCATCTATTCTATTTACTGACAAATGGGGAAATACTTTTGTTGTAACTATTTAAATGAGAAAATGATAAGCAATAGAAAGAAACTGCAGGGTTAAGTAACTTTTAGATGCTGTCAACCACAGCAAGTATTAAGTTAATAAAGGAAGCTAAAATCTATTAATATCTAATTTCCTCCTTGCAATGTTACAGCAGTGAGAATCAGTGACAATCATGTTGAGAAGGTTCCTGGATATTCATTCTTTAAAAGATGTGCATGCTTTATACCAGAACCAGGTTCACATTTTTTAGGTTTATATTTGTCACTGCATGTGTTCAAAAGTTTGGGAAATATTAACTTCATTAACTAAAAGCAAAGGTCACAGCATTTCATTCTAAATCATTACAGATTTTTTTTTAAGTAGGATTTTAAAAGTAGGGCTTCAAACAACAAAGTACAGTGATTTCTTTTCATCAAGATAATTATTTTTCAAACACTTTTTTTCCCCTTTATAAATAGTGTATGTATACACTTCTGTCCACTTACCAGTGATTGTTTTCCACATACCACATCACCTCACTGTACCAGGCACTGCCTATATTTCACTGTAGAGGGATTTAGCTAAGTCCCTACAGTGAATCCAAGAAGCAGATGCTGTAAGTAGCTTATGAATCAAGCTCTTAGACATATAGATGCATATGATAAGGCCTAGATGACTTAGAAGCACAAGTCCCATTGAAAGCCAGACTGCAGTTTTAAATAGTTTCTCATCATACGCTGCTTTTATATGGGCACATGGTGCTGATGACAATGTTTGTTTTTTTTAAAAGGCTACATCTTGCCAATAGGCACACATGAACTTCCATAAAGCACTTTATAGCTATTAGTAGGATTACTTGAAATACTGAAGTGGCCAAAAGTGCTTTCAAAATGAAAGTAGCGCCCTATGCATTATGCTTTCTTGAGATAAATATACAGATATTCTTATAAACAGGAAAACAAACTTGAACATTTTAATGAGTGATGAATAGACAGAAGAGTAATTCTTCACTACTGAACAAAAACACAACTGTATACATGCAATGCTAGCATATATGCTGTACTGATGTAATTATATACAACCTGATACCCAGTGAAAAATAGAGTTGCAAGCTTTACTAAAAGAAGCTTCAAAACTAAGGAGACTAATTATCTGTAGATGTAAATATATTTTAGGCCAATTTTCAGGGCCTGTAAGACATCTGAGGAAGAAGAGCAGTGCAAAGGAGCTCTAAAGGTGCCCTACCAAGCAGATAAGGATTTCTCCAGGATGGAGTAAATCCAGAAGGATATATTCTGCTCTACTCTACCCTTCACAGTCGCTGGCCAATGATCCCTAACTGAAAAAATGGGCACAAAGGGTGCCATTTACAGCAACCATGGAACTTGTTTTAAGTTGAACAAGGAGGTTAATACAGCTCTAAAGTTGGCTTCATACCTAACGGCACCACTTGTGCTTTGTATCAAGTATAGCTTGGCTCTGAGAAGCATGTCTCAATTTTTTTTAACCTTGTTGACCGTGGACATTGCTAATTTGGGTAATTATGTGTTCTTACCATTATCCTAATCCACCCATCTTCAAATACTCCCATATGTTTATTAAACACATTTTGCTGCAGTTCAGATCCCCCTTCCCCTTCCCACCCATCTTAGTTGGCAGGAATGACTAAAACCACCTCAACTGGGGGGGGGGGGTGGCAAGGAGGAGTCATGCTGAACCAGCAACTCCAGTATCTGTGGAGATGAACACTGCTGTCACAGGAGCTGCGCCATTTGCAACGATGGCCCTGCAGGCCAAGTCCAGGACACACAGGTGAGTGGTCTCACCAGTGAGAAACCAGTGACCCACCTCTCATGTTTGACACCCTTGCTATAGATCTCAACACTACAAATACATCTTTCTGTATGGATTGTCTTCACGAACAAATTTAAGTGTTGTTCCTTCAACAAAAGTGGACATTGCAGTAGGCAGCTTTCCCTAGTGACCAGTTTCTTCTTTCTGAAAATAGAAATTTGTCTCCACAGGACTTCCTATATAAGACCTCTCAACCTGGGATTTCTCCATTTCAGCAGACCAGTGAAGCAGTTTGATGGCTGGTATTTTTTCTCTCTTTCTCCAGCCCCCACTTTTTTTTTTTGGCAAAAACAAAAGAAAGGAAGGAGCATTAGTCTCACTCTTCCAACAACTAGGACTTTTTCTTGAAGACCTAAAGCAGTTTCAAACAGCAAAAGGGAAGCTGTTTCCAAGTTAATGAAAATTCAATAATAACAAAAACCAACATCAACAAGAACCGATACTACATTAACAAACTGAATAGGGTGAGTTTCTGTCTGGTTTCTGGGACTTATATAATGCATTTTGAAAATATTGATATTTGTTTAAAATGTGATTTTAAAGCTGAAATGGGCAAGTTAGAAGAATGTATTTCAATTTGTTTAATATTGGAGATATATATAGAAAGGCATTGCATTCTATACATTTTACAATGTTCTAACACCCTCTAAGACAGTGGTTCTCAACCTTTTCTGGACTAGGACCCATATATAAACACTGATGGCCAGTCCTGACCCAGTGCTCCTTACTCCTGCCCTGCTGCCCTCCACCCCCAAGCCCCTAGTGTGTAGAACGGGTAGGGGGGTGCCTCAAGCAGCCCCTGGCAGGCTGGAACTCTGCAAGAAAAAGCCACGGTTTCCCATGTTTTTCTCCTGTAAAGGAGAAGCAATTTTTAAAGTTTGTTTGCAGCCCTTTCAAGATGTTCTTATGACCTGCTTTTGGGTCATGACCCAGGGGTTGAGAAACACAGCTCTAAAACTCTATTCTGATGAACCGTAACCTATCCATTAGCAGTACCCACCCATGTAACTACCATACATATTTAATATTTTTTTAAAGGACTTACTGCCTTCAGGATTTGGTGCAGACAGGATAATGCTGTGCTTTTTCTTAACTTCTTCCACATTTTGTGCAATGTTATCTATACTATTCCTGAGATCTTCAACCTATACGGAAAGAAAAATATGACAATGAAAGTGCTAGAAAAATTATCTTTCTGAGATTAAAAAATGTAACTGTACCTATAACAATCTTAGGTGTGAAAGAATAACCAGAAAAAGACTGGATCTTCAAAAGTAAGGAATCGAGATATCTTAAACCATAAGATGAAAGAAGCAAACAAACAAAAAAAAATCAAAATGCTGTAGATGGTTCAATTACACACCAAAATTGTAGGGCATCATGTTACAACATGCAGAAAGTATTTCTACATGAGTGATGATTTTTCTTTCCCAGACTGAAAGTACATTAGTGTCCCAACGCCAGCAAAGGAAATCCCTTTGCTGTCATATGTAGGCTTGACAGAACTCCATTTTTAAAAATTTTGACACATAGTATCAATGTTTATTTTTAACCATATCTTTGGATTGTTATTGATCTAAATTTTCCAGATTACATGAAATTAGGGCTGTGAGGGGCTGACAATTTATTAATGACAATATACTATTCTCATAGTGCAGTTTAACTGTCTGTGTTGGCTACAAAGGACCAACTCTCGAGATCATAATAAATTCTAGTTTATTGGATACGATGTGAAGTTACCAATAAAATCATAAAAGCAAACTTTGAGTTACGAGGGGTACTGGTCACCTTAACACATACACTCACTCACAACCCGTGTACTATAGTGTATAGTAGCTGCTGTAGTGATTCTGAGAGCACTGGTGTTGTATATTTACTTTTCCAAAGTTTGGAGTCTCCTGTTGACGGTCAGCTTCCTTCAGGGCAATGTCTTCTCCAAAAGGGGGTCGCCTCTACTTGTTCTTCTGTCTTAGTAGGTCAGGTACTGGATGAGAAGGGACCACTGAGGGTCACACTTCACTGCCTTTTATGTTTCTGGTAGACTTGTGTGATCCCCCGGCATCATCCTGGCTGCCCAATTTGGAGGTCACCGTCTCACGTGGGTCTTGAGTACTGCATGAGAGCTGTTAATCATAGGGATCTCTGCCTCCTGGTACCTACGTTTCTGGAGTCCACCCTTGACTTGACTGACTCAATGGCTGTATTGTCATGGGTTACAAGAATAGTCAATAGGGTGGGTGCTCAGTTCCAGGAATCAGTTCCTTGGCTTGATTAGCCTAAAATGGCTTGTACAGTAGAGTTTTGTAATGGTAAGTTCCTCTGACATAGGTTCTTGGTTTGTCATTCACACTAGCATTCACTCAGGGACCAGCCCAATATAGCAGATTTTATCACTTTCCAAATACAATTTCAATGAAGTTTTAAACAATGTTCCAGGGTATAATTTCATTCTATAGGGAGTACATTCCTTAAGGGTTTAAAAGTATAAAATATAAAGTGCCATAGTAAAGACGAGACAGATGAAATATAAAAATGCACTGCCAGAAATATATAAAAATGTAACGTGAGGTAGTGAGGATCAAAGGCTACTAGGGACAGTGAGTGAGTTAGGTTAGCACCAGGATATATTTACAGTTTTGAAGGGAACTTGTTCATGGCAAAGTGGAGATGCAGTAACTGCAAACTAGTATTCCTTGTGCAAGGCAACTAGTTCAAAGTGATGGAACTACATATGATAATCATGAAGGCCTGGGTGGACCAAGCTGGGACTCGAGAACTTCCACATTAGAGTGAACCTTCATGGGACTGCAAGGAGATCTTGCCCCAAACTCCTAGCCAGAACACAATCAAGGTCAAAAGCAGTTTGCAACTTCCACCTTGTATCTTGAAAATGGCTACATTAAATCACAATAAGCCATGCCTAACCAATTAGGGGTTTGGCAAGTCAAACTTCTGCACTGTTATTTGTAGGGGTTTGTGAAGTCATCAATGTGGTTTATTCATATGCATGACCACTAGTTAATGTGACCAAAATTAAAAGTGGGCTTTGCAAAAAAGGCCTAGGTATTAGTTAAGAAAAAAGCCAATGCCTACATTTCACGCACCTCCTTGTGGTATCACTCACAAGAGGGACTGTTCTGTAAGCCTCATTCAACCACAAAGGTAGGCTCATGAACACAGCCATGAACTACATTTGGAAAGAGCATAACATTGGTTGCCAAAAAGATCTAGGGTTTCCTGTTTGGAGAGTCTGGGACCAAACAATGTGATCA
>NW_017728921.1:9327645-9359423 GCF_001723895.1 Crocodylus porosus
GCAGCCCCCTGCCCATGGCAGGAGGTGGCGGCTGCTGCAGCAGAGCCTGGCTCTCCCCCTGCTACCTGCTAGCTGTGGGCTTGGGCAGGGGTGGGAGTACTCCCTGTCATGGCACGCATTTCGGGGGGGGGAGGGAGGGCAAGGGGACCTGTGCCCCCCACATCTGTGCACGGGGTGGAGGCTGCACACTGCAGGCTCCTGTCCTGCTGCCCTCCCCTGGGGCCTCCACAGCCCAGCGTGTGACCTGGCGCTCCAGAAAACAGTGGGGCCATGCAGGAATCTGCCTGCTGTTGCAAGCTCCTTGCTGCCATGGCAAGGCATCCCCTGCCTGCGCGGCTAAAGCGATTTAGGGTTGCGCACAGGGTACACGGGCAGTGCAGAGCTAGCAGCGGCAGGCAGCTTCCTGCACAGCTCCACTGGCAGTGCTTGGTCACACATGCTGAGCTGCAGAGGCCCGGGGGGAGTGCTGCAGGGCAGGGAGCATGAGCTTGAAGCAGACAGCCCACCCCGCCCCATGCCTTGATCAAGGCTTCACAGGTCCACCTGTACCCTAGGAATGCACACAGAAGTGGGGAGCAGCCCTCCCCCCCACAGCAAGCAGCCCACACCATGCACTGGGAGTGCATGTAGCAGAGGGGAGCAGCCTCTCCCAACCTGCTCTGCCCCCATCCCATGCACAGATCTGGGGGTACAGATTCTCCCTGCCCCCCTGAGAGCGCAAGCAGCAGCAGGGAGGGAGCCAGCCCCAGCCCCCTGCCCAGATGAGCCACCCATGACCCCATCACACACTCCGCTGGGGCCCTGCAGCCACACACTGCAGCCCTGGGTCTCAAACCCCCAGCACTGTCCAGCTGGGCAGGAGCTCCAGCCCAACTCCCTCCCTCCCTTACCTGCGAGAGCTGTTCTCCAGGCTGTCTGGAGACCACATGCACATGACACCCCCCGCCAGACCACACTCCTCTCGCTTCCTCCCAGCCCCTTGCAGGATGTCAGTCTGCAGAGAGCTTGTCACAAAACTGCAAAATCCACGGGTTTCTCCAGTAAAACGAGAAATCTGCATTTGCCTCTAGTACCAGGTAAAATCTGCAGTTTACTCCATTTTTCCATGGGAAACGGAAAACCCAGATCCCCGATCATCACAGACATTACACAAACAACTGTGATTATTTCTGTTTGATAGTGCAAGTGAATCAAGTACTTTAATGAAAGCTTTGGCTATAATTCAGATTCCTTTGTTTCAGAAAGCACTCACAGTAACTACGTTTTATAACCAAATACATTTATTAACAAGGCAAAAATAGTATTAAAATAAAGACTTAAAAAAAATTATAAGCATACTAGTTTCCTTCAACATACAAAGAAAACGGTAAGTGCAAAACTATGCCAGTTAAAGTGCAAGCAAAACATCTTCACTAATAATAGAATTGGGTATCTGGCATGAGCTCCTTACGTCAGAAACACTGGAATGAATTGAAGAGGCAATTTCTGGAGTAATATACAGCCCACCCAGCCCTGAATACTGCAGTGGCTTTAAGAGTCCAGCACTTATGCTGCTGCAGGAGCTGGGGCTGCAGTTTGGTGGGCTGTGCTTGGTCCTACTCCTCTTTCCGCTGCTCAAAGACCATGCTCTCTTCCCTCCTTGATTTTGTCTCTCTCATGTCCCACTCTTCTTCCTTACTAAGTAGTTTAGGCTGACTTGTGAACATCGTACAAGGGCCTTTTTCAATTGTCTTCAGGCTTGTTCAACAGTCTTGAGTGGATGTCTTTGGGCAGCAGAGATGGAAGGGCCTGCCAAGAAAAAAAAAACATATTTTCTCCATGTTCTGCATCACTACAAGGCCAGTTTGACACTTAGTCTATAAGCTTTCGTACTATTTTTATGCATCAACGTGTTCAGAAAGCCTTGCTAGCTACCTAGCCAAACCAGAGACCGTATGGCAACAGTTTCAGGCTTATTTAGTTTTTAGAAAATTGAAACTTTTGGGGACCTAGATGAGGAGACAGGAAACCAGAGTAAGGGTCCTTTATTAGTATTGTTTTCAAACATATTTCAGAAGGGGGAAGCCCTAATATATTAACTTGCTCAAAGTCCCAGAATGGAAGAGGAAGAAACTCTTTCAGGCTAGGTGATGGACTCCATCTCTATGTGCCAATGAAAACTTTTTGTCACTTCCTAACTGAACGGCACATCAAGAACAGGAGAGAGTTGGCAAGTTAGAGGCAGCCATTGAAAATCTGCCCTGCCCAGGAATATCAGGGGCCAGCAGAGTTCCTCCTACATAAAACAATTCAGAAACATTAACTAACAGGAATAGAGGAACATTTGAGCAAACATTAAGATGTGAACTAAGAAGCAAAGTCTTGCTAGGACTGGATTTGAATGTGCTGCCCTCCTAAAGACAATGCCAGAAACAGACAGGCCTAAAGGGAGATGTTCTCCAAAGACTTTAATATAACCATTGGGATTTACCAAGGCTGAGCTAAGACCATTTTTTAATGTGAATAATGGCATTAATGGCTGCACCCAGACAGGCATGGACATGCGGTATGTAGTGCTGCAGACCTATCTTCTATCTTGCAGGGCCAGGGGGGAAGAGGGCAATGGGGAGGGGGTTTGGCCCTGGAAGAGCCCAGGGTCAAAAAACCCATGGCAAAAAAAGTGGGGCAACACACATGGCAGCAGTGGGTGCCACCCAAAACCAGAGCCTGGCTGAGATCCCAGCTGCAGGAGCACCATGGCTGTAGCTCCTAAGGCCCCCAGGTAAGGTTGCTGGGGTTACAAGGTGAGCCACCACTACTTGTCCCCAGGGAAACAAACTTCTTCATTCATGTGGACCCAGCCAATCTGTCTATTCATGTGGCAACTGCAAACAGTGCGGTATCCACAGTATTTACATATACTCACTAGTCTTTGCTAAACCTATGATTATGATTTTTTAGAAATAGTGTTATCTTGTTAATAACATCATTATTTGCATTTCCCCTCCCCATGTTCAAATCCATCTTGGATTACACATGGAGGGATAGCTACCAAAGCAGCATGGCTACCACCCTCAAACTCCAAATGCACATTATCCTTTGAAAACATTTTATTATTCATAACTCTAAAACCCTTCCCACTTATACTATAATTTCCCCTATAACAAAGATGGAAGCCCCACTTACCCAGCTGCAGTTCCAGTGCCACTTCCTGTCCAGGATGCTACCTGGGCCCATCCCCAAACATATCCTTAAAATATGGCCCCAAGATGCTCATTAGATCATTCAAGCATATAGCCTGTTCCACAGCCATTTTCAGCACCAGAATTGTTCCTGCAACTGTGTGCGCTCTTCTGTCAGGAGACTCCTCTGGTCCCATCCTGTTTGGCTTTGGTCTAGGGATTACACCATTCCTGCTCATATCTCTCATGCATGACCAGATGCTCGGTACTCGGGGTGTGAATGACTCAGACAAATTCTGTGTTATTGTAGTGACAAGTAGATGAATTGCTGGACTTAACAGTCTTTGCCTTAAGGTACTTGGATGTTTCAGTTTTGGAATACTTATACTGTACCACAATTTGCTTGAGTAGGTGACTTCCGATGCACAGGAGCCGAGTACAGAACGATTAATTAGAAGGACCAAAACAGCACGGGCCTTGGGAATTGTAAGAAGGTAAAAAGCTATCTAAACTCCAACGCAGCCACACAAGCTTATCCTTGCTGCATCCTTACCGCAAAACAAGGTGGGGAGGGGAGAGAGCGTTAAAGCCTGCCTAAAAACAAAACACTGGCTTTTGACCCATGCCTTCCCCAGTGCAAGCAAGGGCTCATAGCATGAAAACCCAAATTGGTAATTGGTCTTTATGTGGCTGCATGAAAGGAAAGTTTAGGCTAAAACATATAAAGAACCCGGAGTAAAGGCAACAATGTAGATATGCCCTTATGCAATATGAAGATCAGCAGAAATCAGCAGATATTTTTCAGAACCAATCATTCCAATACCCCCATGCCAGTATCGTGCAATGAACCACATTATGCAGGTGGTTATTCCTGTGTAGCATCTAGCGGTAAGCATTGCTGACACAGGATACTGGATAGAATCATTTCTATTAAAATATACACCTGTCCCTAAAACAGGCTGAAATGAAGGCAAGACAAATGGAAATTACTTAGTTCAAAAGAAAATACTTCCACCCCAAATGTCCTAATTGTCTGATAGGAACAATTTCAAAGCTGTTGCTTTTCAGTCTATAGTAAGGAAGCGAAAACCCTGCAAAATTACTGATAAACTAATCAAATTGAGTGTTTACTCACTCTCCAGCTGAGGCCCCATTTCATGACAACATTCCTATGGAGGTCAGCATCTGGCACGTCCTTAAAGGTAAGGACAAGCTTAATCCGTGCGGCACATGCTGTTCTGAAAAAGGCAAACTTCACATTTAAAAAACTAAGATTCAAGTGCCAAGTTGCAAAATGATTTGTCAAGCATCCCCTTTTGCATTCTAATGTAATTTAAGGAAAGAAATGAAGGGGCAAAAGGTGATTAGCATAAAAAAAAGGAGGAAACACCTTCCTGTTAAAAATGTAACACTCTTCAGCATTATGTATTTGTCACAGTATGGTTCTTATGGAACTTTCATAAAGGACAAAAACCTTGATAGCTTTGCATCCAGCTAGTTTTTTCCTCAAAACATGCACAATCATAGTTGCCCTAGTTTATTAATTGCAGTAGCGGTGCCTAGATGCCATGACAGTGGGCATAACACAGAAGCATAAGTACTCAATGAAAGCTGTTATAGAGAAATCACCATCATAAATTCAACTCAATAACGCTCTTTATTTTAACCACAGCCACTGGTACATTACTGGAAAATTACTGGTAAAAGATGCAGAAGAGCAGGTCTAAGGTTAACAGGCACACGATTTTTGCTGAAAAATGACAATAAATCAGAATTTAGATTCTACCTTTCCACAAACAATATCCATTATTATTAAAGCTTCACAATTAAAATAATTTAAGTTAAAGCTGGATTTTTGCTCAGGATTTCTTTAAAGTCTGACACCATAAAGGATGGCAGCAACACAAGAACAGGAATTGCACGGGGTAAAGTGCAGCTCAGAGCACACCAGAGATCACTAAAATGCTACGTAGAGAACCTCTCTTAATGACTGGGTTATGTCCAGAGTATCTTTGCCTTAACCAGCATCTAAATAAAGCCTTGTGGCTACCCAACTGATTAAACCAGGGGTAGGCAACGTTTTTTGGCCAGAGTGCTGAAAAAACCACAATGTCTACCTTAGAGGGTGCCAGAGTGCCAACATACTGGAGCCTGGAGCAGCCCCCCGGTTGCAGCTGGCCCACAGAGCCCAGTCTGCTTGCAACAGGGCTTGCAGCCTCCCAGCCGCCTGCTGGGAGCAGCCTGGACTCCATGGCTGGCAGCAGTGTGCCGAGCAAAATGGCCTTGCGTGCCATGCTTGGCACGTACGCCAGGGATTGCTGACCCCTGGATTAAACCATCACAACAATAAGTGCTCAGACCCATTCAATCTGAGCTGGCTTTGAAATAGTTCATTACTTGGGTAGGAAAAACAAATGTTAATATTCCTCCTTAATTAGGTTTCATTTTTTTGAGCAATTTCTTAGTGTTTACTTTGCTGAAAGGACCTTTTGTACTGGCACAGAACAATGCTTTTTAAGAAGTCACATGAAATTACATATGGATGGACACCGCCGCCTCCTCCCCCCCACATGCAATGTAATGGCCTCTTGTTTATATGAACTACCTGAAGATATAACACAATAGGGACCCACCAGATGTTCAAGTTCCAGTCACAATCTTAGTTATAATTATTCATTGCTTTACTTTTACATAGTGCTTCTAGAGAAAGTATTACAAGATTGCACTAGACTCATTTTAGTTGGAAGCTCTGAAGTTTAAAGCAAATTCTACTGCAAGTTTTGCTATTTATTTCCATTGGTGTACAGTTGTTTTAGCCATTACCGTTATACCCTGTAATTTCTTCAGTATTCTTCTGTTTTTATTTAATCCACAATACCAATGCAAACATGATACTTCAAGTCTTCCTTTATTACTCTTCTCATCCTACAGAACAATACACTCAAGACATGACATTGGCTACACAAAATTCAAACACAGTTTGGGATCAATTGCATTAAGTTTCTAGTTAAAAGACACCTTGCCTAGGTATCCATGTGTTGCCATGGAGTTACTGAAGGCATCCTTTTCTGGTGTTACAGCATCCATATCACAGACAGTTCTGCAATTCCCTAGACAGCATCTTCCAGAGTAAACACCAGACTACTCAATGTGAAGAGGAAGTTACTGGAGTGCTTTTTTATGACTTGCAGAACATGCACATTCACTTCTTGACAAAAAGAAAACTACCAATTCCTTTCATCATGTCAGCGACGCACATTTCTCCAGTAAATCCTGGATCATTTGTATCCAGGTGGTTTACAACCTGCTTATTTCATGGTGGGTTACCAATTTAGGATGAGCTGCCCAGTTAACAGCTACGGCTTTTATTGTTTCAAAGGCTGCTGCTTCTCCACTCAGCTGCAACTCATGAACGATCCCGTGCAAGTGACTGGAGAAGCAGTTCCCTCTGACATCAGAATCTCAGTAAACAGCTGGAGCATCTCAGAGATCCTCAGAGAGGTTTTCTGGAAGAATCCTTTCATTTGGCAAGTACAGATATAAGTTTCTGGATAGTCGCAAAAAACATCCGTGTATGTGGATTTGCTTGTTTTAAAGATCAACTTTTTTTAAGCTGAAGCTTCCTTTTTAGCAAATCCCTTACAGTACATTACTACTTCTAATGCTAATGTCTTGAAAAAGAATCCACTGAATATGTGAATAATCTTTAAGGACATAAGTTTTGGCAGCAGATGTGATTTAAGAATTAGTAGTGGAGCATATTGGTATACAATTTATCTTAATATTAGACGTATAAATCTTTAAGGGTTTCTTTAACCCTTCAATAAATTAACAGTAAAACTGATCTTCTGGAGCTTTAATCCTATCTATATGACAGTAAACGTGACAGTGAAGTTAGATGTGGACAGGGATCCTAATTTTCCATTCACCATGGAATTCATGTTTTTCCCATAACCTACTGGAAACATGGTGACATTTTCTAGTTCACTATTAATAGAAGTTAATATAGCAGCAGTGCCATCTATTGGTAGGAGGTCATATTACCAACCATTTGATCCAACTGTGGTTTAAATAGTGTTATTGAGTGTTATTTATGATGGCGATTTTTCCGCAACAGCTTTCACGGAGTACGCATGCTTCTATGTTATGCGCACTATCACTGCATCTAGGCACCACTACTGCAATTATAAATACACTAGAGCAATGATGATTGTGCAAGTTTTGAGGAAAGAACTAGCTGGATGCAAGGCTATGCCGGATGTTATGTTCTTTATGTAACTTCCATAAGACCCATACTGACAGGTAGGTAAGAACTAGGCAATACTATTTACAAACATCATACCTAAATACTTTCTCTCCATTATAGATCAGAATATCAAAGCACAAGATCAAGTACCTTTAATACGATGAAAATTTCATATTTTAAGGAACAGGCAAACCAGCTTCAAAAAGAATACTACAATGGCATAAAACTGTATCCTGAAATGCCCTGTACAATGCTGAATATACTCGCCACACCTCAGTCAAAATAACTGAATCAATCACAACAGTCGTATGTCATGTTTCACTCTACAAATCGCGCTACTACTCAAGTGTGGAACCAGGTCTTGGATCTGAACAATATTCTGCTGATCAGGTCTTTTAGGTTCTATATTAAAATGTCTTGCCAGTATTTAAAAGCTAAACATAACGTTTTTACAATATAGTTCACAGCTTGACTAGTTTTTTTTAAAACAGCTTTCTAGCAATTGAAACTCCACACTAGCTACAAGCTTGAAGCTCATACAGTGCTGCCTAATTTTGCTATACCAAAACTGTGATAGAATTAAAGCTCCAGAAGATGAGTTTTGTGTCGTTCTCATGACTAAAAGGAAACAGGATACAATCTGACACAGAGGAAGTGACTTTACTGCATACAATTGTTCCTACAACAAAGTTAACATATGGAGGAAGCAGTCATTTACAAAAAAAAAAATTGTCCTGAGGGTCTAAGTTTGTTTTATTTCAGGGGGAAAAATATCTAAAAAGTTGAAAAGACTGGTTAGTTTTCAAGAAAACATGTTCTGGTACAGGCAGTAAGCAAACCAGGCATGCTAAACTAACCATGACACACAGTCCATAAATTCTGATCTTGGGTGATCTAGAGGCCTTCTCCAGTCAGTCCAGCTGTAAATAGGTACCTGCTCATTTGGGCTCAAGAGACAAAAGGTCTCTAGGTATGATGCCAGTCACTTGACTCCATTGTATGTCACTGGCTACAAGAACCAAAGTGTCTTAGCCATGCTAGTCCAAGGGACTGCTAGAATCAGTTTGAGCTTTGACCTTTATTGTGATGAAAGCGCACACTATGCAAACACCACAGAAAAATTATTTATGTAGACATAATAGGCTCAAAAGAGAACACAAGTCTTTTTAGCTATGTGGTTAGTTACTTTGATGCAATATATGTTTATACAAGGTAGGAAGAGAAGAAATCAAAGAAAAATATCCCACAATCCAAATGTGATTTAATGTGTGACCCTAAATCGCTCCGAACAGACTGTTCTCCGAGAGATGAGAACCTCTGGCAAATATGGCCTAAACAAGACTGAAGGATGCATGTGCCTCAGACCCCTCCCACTGCTGCGTACAAGAAGAGACAGCTATAGCTCTACCTCTGAATTTTAAGACATAATATGCATTAGTAATAGTAGTAGTAGTACTTTATACAGAATTTTTATCCGCTTTTCATCAGAAGTGGGTTTTTAGAAAACAGTTGAATAAAGTGAACTGAGATTCTGAGAGGGCATCTGATCAACCAAAGGCAGGAAGATGATGTTGTTTGGCAGTCGTTGATCCTTCCAGATCACGGTGTATGTGTGAGACGTCACCCAGACCTTCAATGCACAGGCCTCAGCAGGAGTTTTGGAGGAGTGGAGGCAGCCAGTAGGGCTGTGCAAAGCTTCGGGTGCCGATTCGATCCAGAGGAGATTCAGCCGAATCTCTGAATCTGAATCAAACTGGGAGACCAATGAAAGGGTCTGAATCGATTTGGAAAAAAAATTCGGAGATTCGGGCAGTCCCCATTCGCCGCTACAGGGAGCTGGACCTGGGCTCTGTGCCGGTAAGTAGGGGGCAGAAGGGGGGGGTTCGAGGACGAGGGAAGAGACTATGGGGGGTGGGGGGACCTCCACCAGGTGCCATCCCCTGCCTGCTCCTGCAGACCTCCTGAGCGTCACCCTCCCGACCCCAGCCCACTCTCCTAGCCCCATCAATGGCTGCCCTGCCTGGCCCCAGCATCCCAGCTCTTTAAAAAAAAAACGCTCCACTCACCAGCTGAAGCAGCGGCCGTTGGGGCTTCTGGGGGCTTGTGACAGAGCCTCCTATGCAGTGCGGGGCAGTGGGGATAACCCCCCTACTTGGCAGGAGCCAGTAAGCACAGGACTTTTAAAAGAGCCAGGACACCAGGGCTGGGAGAGCAGGCAGGGGATGGGGCCTGTTTGATTCAGACATGAGGCCAAATGAGATTTGGCCGAATCAATTTGGGACAGTGATTTGAATCACTGAATTGAATCACTGTCCTCTGAATTGGCCAAATCTAAATCCAAAGTAAACACTAGCCATCTCGCACAGGCCTACTGCCCAGACCTTCCATGCCCCCTTTAGGCCACTGTGACGGACTCCAAAAGTCAGGCTGAGTCCAGATGTTTGGGTACCTCCATGGCTGTATTTGTTTAAGTGTCCGGGAATTCAACCTGGGCCTCCAGTGTGGCAGACAAGGATTCTACCACTGAACCACAGAGGACTCCAGGAAGATGACATTTGTGGAAAAAAAGTAAACAGTATTACCAAAGATGGAATCAGTAGCAGAAAATACACAAAGCAGCCAGCCAGGCTTAGGCTGGCTGGGACAAAAAGACTAAACACGCAGCAGAAAGAAGCAACAGCAGGATGATTTATGTGATGTTGTGTAAGGGGAAAAAAAGCAGACAAACAAAAGAGTTAATTAGTTTGAATAAAAGACAAACAAAACATTAAAACTGCTTTTTAATAGAAATTCCAACTGACTTTTGACCATAAATTGGGCAGCACCTCAGAATCCAATACTAGATACAAAGTACCTTCAACTTCTGGGCTTAATTGTGATAAAGTTTTATAACCCAATTTGCAATTTGAACTCTACATTACCAATATTAACTGCATGTATTTGCGTTTGATTGAATACTTGCCCAACATAAAGCACATTTTTAAAAGACAGGAATCTCTGAGAAGGAAATGTTTTTCATTAATTGAGGAAGCCTGTCACATATTTAAATACACAGGGCACATTAAGATGACTTAAACATGCTTTCTGGTAATTAAGATGACTTAAACATGCTTTCTGCTTTACACACATGTAAGACAAATGCAAGATACAACTAGGTTTTCACCATGCAAAATTAATAAACAGAGTACTTGGACTTAATTTCACCAATGAAATCAAGTAATCTAATAAAGAAAAAAAAAGAATGGCTAACTTGTCATAGAATAACAAAAGTGGAGACATTTTGAATGCCTAACAGCTTAAATAGTGCAAAATTGTTTTGGTTTTTTGGGTTAATTTTTTTTTTTTTGGGGGGGGGGGGGGTAAGGTTATATTCACATTCACAAGCAGAATGTCACACAGCGAAGAGTTAACACATCCATCTATTAAAACCTGAGTGGGAAAAGCAGCAAGAATGCTGCCATAACAGATGTACAGGGTTGAGAGGCACCATGGTGTTTTGAGTTCTAACTTAAGTATTTCTCTAGGTACGACTTGACAAAGCTGACAGACAAAAAAAAGCTTACGTTTTAAAATCAAAAGAAACTCAGAAAGCTTACAGAATATGATATTAATAAGTCAAAACTTTGTTAAATAGGATCACACTGAAGTGATGAGCATTAGAAAAACTCATGTCTTTTGCATTTGTTTTACCTGCTGGAAGAATTCATCCATAAAATGGTCTTTTTCAACAACAATAGCTGATTCTCCATCTTCTCCATTTTTTTTACACTGTAAAACCAAAACAAGTTACTCAATGTTAAACAAGTCTGTAAAACAAAGCACAGATCTATGTTCTGAAATAGAAAAGTAACAAATCATGTTTAGACACATTTAACAGCAAGCACAGTAAAGTTATGCCTGACAGAAAGCTACAATTTGGTCTTCTTACTCTTTCCTTTTTTCTACTTTCTTCCCTTTCTATTTCCACCACCCCGTCCTGCCCTCCCCCGTTGTGGTTTACCTCTTCCTTCCCATCTCCCTGCCCCTTCCTCTGGTCTCTCTCTTTTTTTTTTTTTTTTTGACTCCTCTTTACAAGCCCCAACTTTCTTCACATTTCTAAACCCTCACCATAAGAGCCAATACATACTAAAACAATCCAGTAAAAATTCCACACTACTGATTTTCTGTATAAACAAGAACTTGTCCACACTGAAATTAAGACTTAACAGCAAGACATAATAAAATAACTTTTCTTGCAACACAGATAACGGGAAAATAGTCATATCAAAAACTAATCTTGTGAGAGGCAAGGATTTCTTTTACTGGACCAACTACATAGTTAGTCCAGCTTTTCAGTGCAAGACTTTCTTCCTCAGGTCTCTGATCACAGGAACCAGACACAGGATGGTCTACTAAAAGAAAGCACCCTAAGAAAGCAGCACCAGAAGTGAGCTGCTTGCTTCTCATATGATTTCTGGACCACTGCTGCTACAACATTGCTCTTATACTATAAAACTTCCTGGGCTGTCATACAAGAACTAGAATTCCATAACTTTCCCCCAGCAACCCACAGATTTTGAACTGGTTAAAAAACTGTTATTGGTTTAAATATCATACACTTATTTAATTTAATTTGCCTAGTAACACCTGGCAAATAAGTTAAACAGTCAATGGCAAAATGTTATTACACCCCTGGTTTGAAACACTTACATACATGCTTCATTTTACAGATTTCAATGGGATTATCTACAATAGTAGTGAAAATGTTGTTCCTGATCCCACAAACATCTATGCACATGCTTTATCATTTAACTTCTTAAAACACTCAACGTCAAAATGCACAACGGCTCCATAAAGGCTATATTTGAATACCAAAGAGATGACAGTTGAGAGAAACTGGGGCGGGAGGAGGCACAAATCAGGAAGCGTGAAGTTTGTTCGGGAAAAGAGTCCTAAAGCTAATTATAAAATATGGAAAAATTTGGCAAGGATGTTTCCAAAATCCCCATTTAAAAAAAAAACAAAGTGGGTAAAGCTATTAAAAATAGAAAAAAAAAAAATCACGTTATGCTCTGCAGGAGAAAGTGATCTGGCAATGTAACTGGTTTCCTCCACATTGGTATTGTGCATTTACCATATTTTCTTACATATAATACACATTCCCCTCTCCCCACCCTGCCAAGTCAGCCCTCCCCCCCCTCAGTTGGGATGTGTGTTTTATGCAGGGAAGCAGTTCTCTTTACTGGAAGGGGAGCACTCCTGGAGACACCATGCATGCCGCACACCCTGCAGCTGTTAAGAAGGCTGCCACGTGCATCTGCCCAGCAAACTGAAGTGGGGAGAAGAGTAGAGGTCTGCGTTAACCCTTTCACCGTAGCTTCTGGCTGAGCTCTGTAGCCAGGTCTGAGGACACAAGTGAGCTGCTTGAAGTATTTTGATGAGGCTCGTGGAAACAACATGTTTATTTACAGGAGCTCATATAAAGAACTACTGTACATATACCAAAGAACTAACAGCCTTGCTACCAGCCTTTGAAAGGGTCTGATGCAAAATTCTACTGCAACCATGAGATCTACCACACCAGGATGTTCCTGATGCCACACGGCCTGAACACTCCACGTTTCCAGGAAGACTTACCTCGGGTCTCCAGGGGTGTGTCTACCCATTGCCCTATGGCAACATGGCAATGTACAGCGCGCTACAGCAAGGTAGCAATCACATGCATCTACATACAATCACCAGCTACACTGCTGTAGCAACATGCTCTCTGGGGATACCACGGCACTACGACGACACAGTGGTAAACTTTATCTATGTACTACATGCACGGCACAGCAACAGTCTGTACTGTGCCATGCTTTAGTACTGCCAAAAGGAACTAAAGCCTCCCCACCGGCACTGGGAAGAGGCCAGAACAGCCCCTAGCTGCAAGCCCACAGCAGGCAGGCCACCCTCACCGTGTGCACAAATCCAGGGGGGCACATGCCCCCCATGCCTCCCCCAGGGGTGTGCGCAGCAGCAGGGACCTGCCCCTCTCCCCAGTCCCTGGATGAGCTGCCGACGGCTCCGTCCCACAACCTGCCGTAGAGGGGCAGTGCCTACCCCTGCCCCTCTCCCTCCCTCACTGTGGGGGCCTTGATCTGCGCCCCTGCCCACGCCCCTACCCTCCCACAAACTTATCGGCCGGATGCTGCTCTCCAAGCTGCCAGGCTGCATTCCTGGCTGCGTGCACGCTATGGCTGCACGCAGGATTTATTGGTGACATTATTGACTACACTGGCCCAAAAAAGCCAATTGCCAATAATGTCAATTCTCCTTTTATCACTGCCGATCTGATGTGGACCAATATATCAGTGTACCTGTACCAATAAAATAAAAATATTTTACCAATTTCCAGATAGAAGGCACCAAAAATGAGGCAACTGCCAGCCAAGGCTCTCTGACTAAAAGTACCAGAGTAAATTCAACAAAAATGTACCAACAAGCATCTTAATACTTTTAGCTCTGGGATATTTTCCTTCAAAGCTGACACCTTGCACTGATTCACTCTTCTCATCTCAGATTAAGTGCACAACAGCACTTTACATGATAGTTATAAAACAATGCCCAATGAATCCCACACCAACTACTGTTAAAGTCTCTTTTGCTCTTCTATCTTGGTCCTTAAGTCAAGTCCCTTCTCCACAACCAACCATCAGGATTTCCAATTGGCATAATGCTTATCCCAGCGGTTACTGTTATTCAGACAATCTGTGATTATATCCTGGTTTGGACCTGTGTACTTAAAAGGTTTCCAGCGAGACTTCTGCCTCTGCTCTACTCTGTGCTAGGGCAACACTACCTGGGGCAAACCAGAAAAGTCTTATAGCAAAAGACTTAGGCTCAGAAGACTAGACACAAATCAACACCAATTTCACTCCTCCAACTCAACCAGTCAACCAGCCTTGCTTGGCTGCATTTGAAGTGGCCATCAGGAGTGCTCTAGCACCCCACAACCCTCTCCCTCCAGCTACTAGTATGGGCCAACTGCAGGGGTCTGGCTGCCTTTCCGGTTTCAAAAGTGAATATCGGTGCACGTTATTACTGGTTCAATCTAGGCAGTTTAGAGAAACCTGCAAAGATTGAATCGATTTAGCCTGGGGCTTTTTGACTGTCTGCACTTAGCCTGTATGAATAACTGTTAGCGCATGTTGCCTTCTGCCTTCAATTATTAAAAATGATTTTTCAACTTTAAGTTTAAACATCGAAGTATTGTTCTCCCTACAGTTTGAACCTTTCCCTAGTATATACACTGATCTTTTATAGGAAGGATAGACAAACAGTAAATTGATGTCATATACAACTACTTTTATTTGTACATGGCAAAAAAAAAATCTTCAAGTGTTATTAGTGTTAACAGTATTATGCATTATGTACATGGAACGTGAAGGCTTGAAAAATGCTTGTGCTGAGTCAAACAGTGCTGTAGAGCAAAAAGTAAAATCCTGGGAAATAAAAGCTGAATCGCAATGAAAGGGGAGACAAAGACAGTACTCGCAAAGGCACATGACCAGCTTCAAAATAGTTGCATCTTCACATCTTACTACACTGAAAGGAAGGAGAAAATTCTATTGTTAAATAGAGAAGAATGAATGCATGATGATTTTCTACAGATCTCTAAAAAGCACTGCAAAAAGGGACTACAAGAAAACACTAACTCCTCCAACAGAAATGCAGAAAAAAAAAAAAAGGTTACAATTGATTTACCTAATCTTTACTTCATATTTATCTTTAAAGCCTGGAATGACTTATTTACACAAACACATTTGAAAAAAAAAAAAGTCAACCCATAAACCCATGTCACCATTATTTACAGTACTGAGGGGTTTTTTCCCCTTTTTCTTGTTTATTTTCTATAAAATAAACAATAATTTTCAAGTTCAATCATCTGAATGGAAGCATCTGCAAACAGCACTTCTCTCTTCAAAAGACTGGTGTATTAATACAGCTCCTGAGAGCTTTTAGCTGGGCAGTCATGGAGACTGACATCCTCTGCCTATTTATTTAATATCCATTGCTTCTCTAAAAATATTCATTATACTCTTCTAGGAACCATGCTTGCCAACCCTTATTTTAGAGCCTTCAACATTAGCATCACCCCTATGGTTTCAAGTCTGTTCAAACTAATGTAAGTTATACATCATTTGTAATATCATTTTATCCAATTCCCTGCATCCAAACTAGGCATAAAGAAACTGACTTTCACAGACAGTTTGACTTGTCCTTCCAAAATTGCTTTACCTCAGCCAGATGGTTGAATTGCAAAAAATAAAAGTCACATTTGTGACTGGACACATTTGGAAACTGGACTGTTATGACAGATGTAGGCACACTGCAGAATCAGTCAATCCAAAGGGCAAAAGCACAGAAATATTTTCCATTCTTAACTGGTCACTTTACTAAGCTTTGCTACTTTGTTAAATTCCTAATTTTCTTCAATGTATGTAGTAAATGAATATAAATAACACAATCTTTTGAAGCATTAGACAATTAATTTTAAATGTTTCTTTTTTAAATCATTTAATTAATTTGGAGGTATATTTATGCTTGTAGAGATTGCACAAACATCAAAGAAGCTAGGGCTGTGGGAGAAACACACGCCACCTGGCAAAAACCTCTCTGTTCGGAATATCTGACCAGAGGAGGGGTACTTTGTGCCTGAGAGCTTCTCTCTCTCTCTTGCTGTTATACAGTTGGCCCAATAAAAGTAGAGGTGGACCAATACATCAGTCCATATTGGATCGGCACTGATAAAAGGAAAATTAACATTATTGGCTACCCACTTTTTTTGGGTACTGTAGCCAATAATGTACCAATAAATATAATATGCTTTCTGACTGGGGCCCCTGGACACCACATGCATGCACGTAGCCACAGCATGCACGCAGCCAGGAATGCAGCGCAGGAAGGGGCAGATTGAGGCCCCCCATGGTCAGGGAGGGAGTGGGGCAGGGGGGTGAATGGGATCCTGGGGTCAGGATGAGAAGTGGGACAGAGCCGCAGACATCCCATCACGTCCCGTCTGCCAGTGGCAGTGGCAAGCTGTGCCTCCCACTGCTGGATGGGTAGGGGATGTGATGCGGTCAGTACGTGGCTCCCAGGCCAAAGGCAGCAGAGCGAGGAGTCCCAAGGCCACAGCAGGCTGCCTGCCTTCACCCTCACCTCGCTTGGCTCCGCTCCAGTTAAAAGCGTCCCGGCACTTAAAAAAGATGGCGGCAGTGCTTGAACTAAAGCCGATTTAAAGCTTTAGTTCAAGAACCTCCACAGGAATTTTTAAGTGCCAGGAGGCTGATCCCCTGGACAAGCCACTTGCAGCTCCATCCTACTCCCCAGCCCAGCCCCAGGGACCCATTCAGCACTCTGCCCCAGCCCCCGCCCCACTCCCTCCCTCACTGGGGGAGCATCGATCTGCCCTCCCTGCCCCTTCCCCTACAAAGACTAACCTGCAGGACACTACTCTCCATGCTGCCCAGCTGCAGCCCTGTAAATGAGTTATCAGATGGGTATCAGCCAACATGCTTGGTGAATAATTAGCTATCAGTATCAGCTGAGAAAATCTTTATTGGCGCACCCCTAAATAAAATACCCACAAAAATATTTGCCTCTTCATTATTTCAAACACCATCACAGCTACAACACAACATCACTTAAGTAGTAGCATCCATGATAGAAAATTCTTGCAACCTTTTCTTTTAAGAAATTCCAACACTTCCATTATTGCATCAGGTCTCTGAAATGTAGTGTGTGTTGGTTAGACAGAGACTTGCCTTTTTAGCATCCTATGAAGTTCTATTCAAGGTTAGCTGAGTCAGGCTATTAAAACAATTGTCATTTCCTGCCTCATTTATATTTCTATGGGAAACTTTGGAAACAAGCCAAAATAATAACTTAACATGATCATTCTAGAAATCCAGACCTTCACAGCTGCCAAAAGGAATACATTAGAGCGACAAAGTGCAATCAGAACAACAGCTAGGGAAGTGGCAGGCCAGGAAGGAGAATGACACAGCCCAACTAAAGTCTCACCATATGGCACACATTCAGTTCCATACCTCAGAATCAGTTGGTTTGATAAAATGAAAATTTCATTTTTTTTCATTAAAGAGACTAAAGTCACTAAGTATTTTTAATTACAAGCCAAGAAAAAAAAAAAAAAAAGAGGTCTTATAAGTTATTGAGAACGCATAAACGAACATCCAAAAGATGTGAAGTACTAGATTTATAGTTGCCCAGGTGGCCTTACTTTGTATACGCAAGAGACAATGCTGTAATTTCAATCCTGAACAAAACAAGTTTAGCACCACTTATACCAACATGGGAGTGGACAGACAGTGGTATCAAAACCGATTAATACCAGTATAACTAAAACGATGGTTGCTATAGACAGATGAAAATGATACAACACATTGTTTGTTCCATAACACTCCAGCCTCACTCAATAAACAGGATGGAGTTCTGAAAATGCACAGCCAACCTTAAATGTTATTTCCCAATTTTCAAATACCGACTTTATAAACTGTACACTTTCCTTTAACTTTATTTTTCTAGAATACATATAATGATAACTTAACACTGAATAGGCCAGGGGTAAGCAACTCCTGCCATGGATGCCAGCGTGTGGCAAGTGAAGGGATTTTGCTTGGCACATGTGCCTGAAGGCAGATGGCAGGCAAGGGGCCGGGGCTGCACTGCCACAACAATGATTGGGCCCCTCGTGCTTCCCCTGCCATCCCACCATTGCACGCCAACATTTTTCAAGTTGAGGTTGCGGATAATTTTGGCCCTCTGCCCAAAAACATTGCCAACCCCTGGAATAGCCAATATTTAACAGTTACATTTTCACTTGATTTTACAACTTCACGTTCTCATTAATATAATTAATTTCTCATGGAAAATGTTACCTATAAGCAAAGAATTAAGGGCAGAGACACATGGGTAGGAGAACAGAATAACCACTCACTTTCTGACCTCACAATCTTCATTCTCAAAGGTACTATACAAAACACCTTTAGAAGACGAGCCTGGAAATAAAAATTTGTAACTTTACTGGACACTAAAACTTAAGGACTAAATAGACACTGACTTTATGACTCGATACAATCTACCTTCTAGTCCCTTTGCACTTCACAGATGGTAACTTTCTTCATTAGTCTTGCTCGTCTACTTAGTTATCCTTCCTACTGCATTACTCTCATCTTTTAGCAGATCCTGATACAGATTTGTTTTTGGGGGGGGGGGGAGGTTAAATAAAGCCCTGCTCCATTTCTTTAAGCAAAATGTTTTTATTTACAAATGGAGTTTTACACAGGCTGTTCATCTATCTGTAATTAGCTCAAGGTATGTCTGCTGCTTTTTCAGAATTTGTTCAGACAGGAATGAGCGTCTGTTGGTAATAACCTACTTCAACAGATGCTATAAACAAACTGGCAGAAAGAAAAGATTTTAGACAGAGTGGAAAGGGGCAGGGGAGGGGACATTGCTGAAAAGGTAATACATCAGTGGATAAAATGAACTGAGATGAACAAGGTAGTTAACACCTTGGGGAACACTGGATTTAACAGCTAGTCTACCTACTAGGATAAGAATCCATAGTCCCTGTTGAGACCATGGTTAATACAATCCAATCTGTGCATAATTGCTTGTTCTGCGATTTCACACTGAAGTTTTGTGTTTTTTTGTCAGGGGGAGGCGAGGGTTAATAGATTTTGTTTAAGGACAGCAACTGAGGTCAGTAATGAAGTGTTCAAAGAGGTTAATATGTTCTGCCATGGGCTTCTGTGTTTCTGGAATTGAAGTCAAATTGGCGCCCATTTTTTCTTTTTATATTTCAAAGTAAAGGATAACTAAAAAGAAAGTATTTCCCAAAGGATGCAATTAAAAGTATTATCAATTACACTAATAGCTTGGAACAGGAAATGTTTCTATACTGCGGTAGGCAAACCCTGGCACTGGTGACAGAGTATGACAAGCGAAGGCGTTTTGCTTGGCACGCGTGCCTTGGGGAGGACGGCGGCAAAGGGGCCAGGATTGCACAACCACAGCAAAGATCGGGACCCTCACGGCAGCTCTGTCATCTGCCCCTGGCACCCCAACATATTACAAGTTGAGGTTGCAGGTGTTTTTGACGTTTTGCCTAAAAATGTTGCCGACCTCTGTTCTGTACATTTAAAGATGCATTTAACAAAAATAAGAAACGTGAACTCCAATTAAAATACTTGGTAGTTTATCTTGAAATAAAGATAAAAAAGGCTTCAAGAGGACATGCCCGCAGACGACAGTATGGTAAGCTCCGAATCAACTTGAGTGGGGACAGAAAAAATCCCCCTTCCTCCCAACCACATAGATTTAGCTTGGCACGGGGAAAGCTTATAGTTAGACCTTTTTAAAAATAACTTATCACCTCTTAAAAGAAACAAAAAGATTTGTGTATTTTATTAAACAGACTCTTAAATGTTTTAAATCAAACATGCATTTATACAGTTGAACTCATTTATACTGTTTAACCTGTACATGTTGAACTCATTAAAATAGAGTTGCTATAAAAATAAGAGCTTTTCTTAAACACAAACTAATGCTCATTTGCCGGGGGGGGGGGGGTAGAATATACACTGGATACCAAATTATGATATCTTAAACTATTTGTATAACATACCAAACACACTTAGGGAAAAAAAAGTGTGGAAGAATCTCTAAGCAAACAAATTAGCCTAAAATATTATTTTGGCACTAGGTCAAGGAGTTACGCTTAGTGAACCCTGAAGATCTCTCAGGCCTTTGATAGCTTATTGTTCAAAAACTAAAATACAAACCATTAAGCATTAGATAACATATTTGCCAAATTAAATGCAGTGAAGCTACTATACTATACTACACAGAAGAGAAAGAATTAAAAAACAGGTCAAGTCATAATGGAAATTTCATGTAGCAGCCAGAGCCAACCGAGTGTTCATATGGCTCACAAAATTTTCCTAATGAAATAATTTTTTATGCAAACAACTTCTCTATAGATGAAAAAGAAATTATTAACAGCAGAACTCTTACCATGATGAGGGAAGTATCTGCTAATGTTAAGTTTTAGTTCTCTCTCACTATTCAGTTTAGGAATTTTCTTTTGGAGAAGGGGGAGTATTACAGCAAGAATATTATTTGCTTGTAAAAATTATTTCTGAAAATAAATTTAGCCTAGGTGATATTGTACACAATGTGGCCTTGCTGTATGTGGGAGGAGGGGAAGAGGGACACTTTTTAACCTGAAGTTTGTCTCTGGATGAAGTAGGCCTTTCTAATTACTAAAACAGTATAAAAACATTTAGACTTTTAAAGTAGCCCGTTTTAAAGTAGCCCGTCAATAACAAAAGCATCTGAAGGATTTAAAGGGTGTAGGTTGAAGCTATGCTGGTCTAAGGACATAGGCAGACAAGGTTATTTGGGTATTGGATTTACTCAAAGAACCGTGTCTGCTGAAGGATTTAAATGCGTTTTACACACTTACTGAAGTTATAGTACTACAGAAGTGTTTCATTAGTACTATCCAGTGTTTATTTTCACTCATGAGAGGAACACCCTCACCTGTGCTACATGTTTTCATCAGTCAAGGATTTCTGCATGCTAATCTACTACGAATGGACAGCTTAAAGAAACCCAGTAAATGGAAGTTAACTGTCTGTCTGTAACAGATGCACAGTTGATGCTTCCTGTACATTCTCACTGATAGCTGTTTTAAAATATGCTTAGTAATACAGATTTAGTTCAGACCATTTAATTCCACATTCTTTCAAACTCTGGGCACAGTTTAAGAGGTGGGGAAACAAAGGTCTAGGAAAGCGGTTCGAACCTGCAGATATGCTATAACACCAGTTGCGGCACCACTGTGGGATGATACTGCCCCACGTGCCTGTTTCTGGGAGACACCATGCAGGGTCAGCCTGGGAAGGGCTGCGGCAAGAGGATGAGGTTCTGCCACAGCCGCTTCCTAATCTGGCTGTGCAGGAGCTGCACACTGAGGTCCAACCTGGCTGTCCTGGAAACAGTACCGTGAATATATTTATAATGATCTAATAAATTACAAACATGTCAATTACTATCATCATAACACAGATTATAATGTGCTTAATATTTTAAATTAGGGCTTTGTTTTTTTATAAATGGGATGCCACTATATTTCAAAATACTTTAGAGGGCTGCCTTAAGTCCAAGAGCAAGTACTCTTTCTTACGGTTACTGAAAGGGAGCAATTTTCTTTAGAACAACAACAATTCCAACACGCAATCCATTTCAGCATATGGCAGTTGCACAAAAAGCCTTCAAATGGTACCTACCCCCACAGGGAGCAAAGAAAAAGGCCACCCAACCTCCTGTCTGGAAATAGCTTCAACACCAAACAGAAGATAAAGCCCTTCTCCGCCTTTTGGCAAAGATGAAGTGCAACTGAAGACATCTGAACTCCCTGCCTGGCCTCCGAGCCTCAGACTTGGATGACCGCCTGGATGTGGCGTATCTGAACTGCTTGATGTCTAGGAGGGAAGATACTGGCCCAGCCCTAGTTTTATGACCTGTGGAGCTTTGAAGACACCACTGAGTATTGCTCAATAGGATGTGGAACCCACATGACATTGAATTAAAAAAACAAAAAAACACTGTGTTTTTCAGGTAACTGGGTTTCAACCCAGCCTCCACCTCTGTGGGGGGAAGGGAGGACACCCCAGAAACCAGCTGCATGTGTGGGGGGGATGGGACTCTGGGTTGAAGGGGGCCCTGCTCATCCTCCAGCAACCAGCTGGGGGGATGGGGGAGACCTTACTCACACCCTGGCAAGCAGCTGTGCAGGATAGGGGGACCCTGCTCACACCCCGGCAAACAGCTCTGTTGGGGAGGGGGCTCTGCTCACACCCCAGCAAACAGCTCTGTGGGGGGAACCCCCAGAAACCCCCACTCACTCCCCAGAGCAGTCGGGGGAAGGGGCGGACCCTGCCCACAAGCACCTATGCGGGGGGGGGGGGGCACTCTGCCTCCAGCGGCGCCGCCCTGCCTATCCCCGGGCCCCGCGCTCACCGCGGCCAGGTCCGCCAGCCGGTCCTTCATCCTCGCCGCTTGTTCGCACTGCTCGTCCGGCTCGATGCGCCTCCGCCAGCGGATCCCTCCGCGTCCCCCAGAGGCAGCGGCCACTCCTCCCCACGCCAACCCCGCATGCGCCGCGCGGCTGCTGGATGCACAGCTGGAGAGAGCCGCCAGCTGCGTGGGGGCGGGGCCATGCAAATGAAGGGGTGTGGCCGTGCTGGGAAGCCGGCGGCTGCTGCCGGCCCGCGGGCCCGGGGAGGTTGGATGCGATGCAGGGACATCACCTGCCCCCGCCTGCGCCTCCCTGCCCCGCGGGGGCCGTGTAGCAGGGGAAGGAAGGCCTCGATGATGTTGCACAGAGGCTTTGCGGATGCAAAGACAAAGCGGAGTACTTGGGACCCTGCTGCACCTTCAAATGGGAACTGGGTGGACACCAGCTCCGGAGTTGGAACACCCTTTCAAGCACTAACTGTGGCTTCCAAGCTGAGGTGCCCACTGAGCACCCAGCAGCAGCGTGGGCACAACTCTCACAGTGGGTCCCATCTGCCGGAGGTGGTCCGGCCACCCCCACCCTGCGTGCAGAAATCTCAGGGAATGGCACAGGTGTAATATCTTTTATTAGACCAACTAGATACAGGCGGTTCTTGACTTACAATGTTTCCAGTCACAACATTTCGCACTTACGACGTTTATAAGTTGACACCCTGATTCAACTTTCTGACATCAGTTTTGACTCAATCCGGTGCCACGCCATGCCAGCGAGCAAGCCTGCTGCCCATGTCCCTGGAGAACATCTGTCCAAACTGCCTTGGGCACTTTCTTTAAGAAAACAGACGAGACTCCAGAAACCCTGCAGCCAAGAGCCCTTCAAAAAGTCCATCCAAGAGCCCTTCAAAAAGTCCAGCAACGTCACCTCAAAGAAATGCTTCCAAATCAATATGAGCACTATTCACAATATACATACGTTAATGTAGCTATATTACTCATCTATAATTGATTGAGTACAAAGTTCTGAGCTTTTTTGGTGAAAATAGGGTATCGGGCCTTGGTTCAGGAACCAATCCCCATTTATAACATTGTTTCCTATGGGAAAATCAGTTCCGAGTTACAACGTTTCGACTTAAGATGCAGTTTCCAGGAACCAGTTGTGTCGTAAGTCCGAGAACTGACTGTATTTGCAAAAAAAAAGATCTTTATTTGCAAGCTGTCCTTCACAGGCACCCTTCATCAGGCATAGGAGATAGCAAAGATTGTAAAAGTTCTCCTAGGTAGAAATGAAAATTCATGCATATTTATCGTGACCCCATCCACTGATGTTGGGTCATCAGCAGACCCAAAGTTTGAGAACCGCTGCCTTAGTGTGTCTCAGTTTATTGCAGGATCGACCAGTGCAGTGTGTAATACATGTAACATGCAGCCCGGGCCTTTGAGTAGCACAGGGGTGCTCTAAAACCAAAATCAAAAAGAAGAAATCATTCTGTGCTGTAGCATTTATTAATGTATTGCACATGTAGTGTGCCACAGGGTCTCAGGCTACTGCTCTAGACAAATGCAAAGTGATAAATTATTGCCTTTGGGACCTTAGTGATGTGATTTAAGATAAGAACCAATGTTGTTTTTTGTCCCAGGACAAGTTGTGCCTGTGTCTGTCCCGCAACAGAAATGTCCCAGGACTGGCATGGGCAGACAAGGTCCTTTGGGTAAATGTGATATTTTTTATTAGACCAAGTAAATAGTTAGACAACTTGTTCTTTGCAAGCTTTTGGGCACAAACACACTTCCTTATGCATACCAAGAGTCAGGATTGGCATGTACACTTACTCTGACCAGGATTTAGTGAGCAGCTGAATGCAGTGCTGGGGGGGCAGTTTCTTCCTTTTTGTTCTTATTTTAATTTGGTGCAACTGTTCAGATACACTTTGCAATATTTCAAGCTCAGTTGTTAGTACTTCTTCTCCTGTAAACCTTTTCAGGATTTATCCTGGGGCAACAGACGTGGTCATCTGGAGAACTGCACTTTGTCCCCTACATAAAGAGGTATATCCTGGAACAAATGCGACATCTGTCTGTTGCCATATAGATATCATATCAAGGAAACATAATGAAGTATTGGAGTTGGCAGAATTTTGATAGCAGAAGAGAATGAGATATAACAATGAGGCCAAGTTTTTTGCACAGCCTCTTCAAGTGCTGCTCTGATCCCCTTCCCCAGCCTGTTCTGCTGCTCTGTTTCCTTCCCTGTGTTCGCTGCCTGATTTATTGCTTTACTTTCTGCTTCCTGTCTTATCTTCTGCTGTGCTGCCTGTTCCCTCCCTGATTTGCCACGTGCTACACACACAGGGTTCCTGTGCCACAAGTTGGGTACCCCTCAGATGTAAGAAAGCACATACCATTCATGGGTGTGTACATACGTGTTTTGTTAGTTCCCCTTAGGTACATATATGTATGTGTACAATATAAAATCATATGTAGCACCTGAAACGAAAGCCAAACACGAGCTGAAAGTTTATAATTTAATATCTGGGGCAATGTTGATTGATACACAGATAACATCACTATGGGGACTTTCTCATTATGCTTAGAGCACAATCAGAACATTGGGAGTCCATAGCATGAACAACAACGTGCAGGAAGTTGTTCAAAGTCCCTGATACAGACCAGGTGTCTGGCAACAAACCCCTGAAAAAGACATGAAGAAGGGCACTTCATACCCAGAATATTGTCTATATGCCTCCTAATCATACAGTCAGTTCAATAAAAATATCATCCACAAAAATCCTTGACTCTCATTAATTTTGAAAAAAACAACAGTTTTTCAGAAGCTGCCAGAGATTGTATGTTAGCTTCAGGATTTGAATCAGGGTACTTGGGAAAAAAAAGGTTATTTTCTCTGGTGGCTGTAAATTTGTACTCCAGACTTCACATTCTCAATTTTAAAAAGAAAACAGAAAGCCCTGTAACCATTGCAGTTGTAAAGATAACCTACACATTTTGTAACAGATATTGAAGTCTATATCTGAGGGATAAATTGCTCTGTTTTGTTGGTATTTGAAGTTAAGCCTGAAACCTAACCTTTTTATGTATAGGGACAATCACCTTGAAATTTATGCTTCAAAATAATCTGCCTTCTATTTTACACTATCCTCTAACGCGTTAGAAAATAAGATAATGTATACCCTGCTTCATTTGTGGACAGTCAGTTCCATCATTTTATCGTGGAAAGCTCCACGACTGCTCTGGAGGAGGCTGCAAATCTAGTGGTCTTAAAATACAGGTGCGTCTTGTGACCGCTTTCCAAACTTTTTTAGTATATCCTGAGCACGTCTACACGAGATGCCTTAATGCACAGCAGACTGTTCTACTGCGCATTAGCACATCATGGCAAAACCCAGGTTAATGCACGTAGAATTTGCCTACTGTGCATTACAACAAAGTTCACCTTTGCTATTGCACATTAGCACAGCTACTGCATCTTGACCGAGTAGCTCAAACTAGAGATACTACACAATGTGCAGAAGGGAAGGCACATTAATGAACATGTAAACACACCCTCTGACAATGAGCGTATCACCCATGGCAACGTATTCTGACCCTAAGGCACCGGGCATTACTATGGATCTCAAGATTATCCAGTGTTATTCTAATATAATAAAGGCCTTAAGCTGTCTGTCTGTCTGTCTGTCAGTAACGCTTTAATTAAACTCTGATTGGTTGTCTCAGTAGCCAGTCACAATGCTGACTGAAACAACCAATCAGAGTGCTCTGCACAGACAGACACACAGGGCGGAGCACTGCCACAACAGCAGCCAGAGCGGCCCACAACCTGGCCCTGCTCCTTGGAGGCAGAGGGGGATGATGGGGACTGGAGAGCTGCCATAAGGGAGGTGATGGAGTGGGGGGGTAAGACCCCCCTGGGTCTGCTGGTTGGAGCCAGGAGCTGGTGCCCCCTCACAACAACAACAGCTGGCAGGGAGGGGAGGTGGTGGGGAACAGGGGAGGGAGCGGGGTAGGAAGGTGAGCCCGAAGCAGCAGAGTGGGAGAGGGAGGGTGGCCCCAGCCCCAGGTGAGGGGGTGGGGAGGGGGAAGAGACGCAGGCCCCACTCATCCCCACTCCATCATTCTTGATGGAGAAAACAGCCAATCAGAGTGCTCCAAGCCTGGGGGAGAGCCACCATAATTCCGAAGCTGCGCCGAGGGCGTCCCTGCAAGTAGCAAAAGAGCGGCAGCATGGGCCATTAGGTGGCAGCACTCCATCCCAGCTCTGCCCCCCGCATCATTCTTGAGGGGCAATTGACTAGTTAATAAGCATTTTGGAAGGGATGTTTATGCCTTAGGATTTAAGTCAATATTAGCAATCAGGATGAAGCCTTGGCAAATTATCCTACAGCTGTTGTCTAGGGTTTTCAGTAAAATCTTTTTATACGTTCCTTTGAGACGTCTGGAATTGGCCCCTTTTAGACTAGATGAACCTCAGGTCTGATCCATGAGGAGAAACGTTACGTTCCTATTCACTGACAAAGGGGCTTCCTTCGAGTCTGCACTACAACGTCCCTCCCTGCTCATCAGGAAGTCGTGTGTGTTCTCAGCGTCTCGACATGTATGATTGGATGAAGTCACATTTCCTTTTTCAGTTTATTATTCCAGGAAATAGGGTTGTGATTTTTACTGTGTATTGTGTTAATTAAGATCAAGTACCTCATTTGACATGTAAAACATTGTAAAGTATTTAATAAGTTTAATTAGCTTATTTAATTACAACGTGACTATTATGCCCGTAGTAAAATCAGCTAATTATTTCAGAACAATATTTGGGGAGTCTTAAAAATGGCTTTTAACCAATATAAAAATAAAGTTATCGACCAAAATATTTTCTGGAAGTATCTGTATCCTTGTCAAAAGCTGCAACACTTCAGTTAGTCTATAAGGTGCATCTCCACCCTGACTTCTGCCTGACTTTGGACCAACAGGGCTACTAGTTCTCTTAGGTCTACAGTAATGTGTTTTATGGCCTCAGCTCTCTGGAAGAAAGGCTTGATTTAATGATCTCATTACAGGGGAAAAGAAATATGTAACGTTGTAATATTTTACCAAAAGAAAACGGAAATATTTTTCATTCGTAGTGGAGTTTTATAGCACACAAAAGCTGCAACAGACTGCAAGATCTTTTTTCAGATCTTGATTTTAAACTTAGTAAACATCATAGGGTTAATAAGAAGTAGCAGACTATGTTTGTGCAGCCCAAGGGATCTGAAATACTTTAAAACTTCATAAGATCACAGGAAAGTAGGGCTGGAAGGGACATCACAAGGTCATCTAGTCCGGCTTCCTGATCAAAGCAGAAACACTCCCAACTAAATCATCCCAGCCAAGTGTCTGTCTAACTTGCCCTTGAAAATTTCCAAGGATGAAGATGCCACAATTTCTCTAGGCAGCCTGTGCCAGTGCTTGGCCACCCACGGTGCCAGAAAATCCCTACTAATCTCTACGTTTTCCCTGCTGCATTTCGAGGCATTGCTCCTAGTCCTGTCCACTAGGGCAATTCTCAACCTTTTGCACCTTACGTCCCACCAACCACTTTGTCAAAAAACCCTGGTCCCACCGTGATAAAAACAAAACTCCCCTTTTTTTCCCCAAGAAGTGTATTTTTACATCTACATGCACGTTGGGGTCATTAAAAACTGCAATAATTTTGTTGAGAAAAGTCCCACCGACACAACCCTCTCCATGAACAACGCGTGCCCCCGGAGGCTGGGGGGCACAGCGACTGCCCACTGGCGGCCGCAGGAGTGCGGTGGCAGGGAGCAGGGAGCTCCTGCAGGCAGCCGCGGCAGTATCAGTGTCGGTAGGGGTGACAAGCACCGGGCCAGCCGCCAGCGGCCACCCGCAGACACCACCAGCAGTGGCCAGTGGTGATACACGCGCCACTGACGGTGGCGAGCAGCGACTGCCTACAGGTGCCGCTAGCAGCGGTGGAGCAGCCGATTGCAGGGGTGCACCACCAGTCTCAAGGGGTGCACATACACCCGCGTGCACCCCCTACACGTCACCTGTGACCTTCGCATCCCGCTGGTTGAGAAACACTTCCCTGTGGTCCCTCTCCCCTCTCTAGGTGCCCTTCAGGTGTTACCCACCCACCCCCTCAGTTTTCTGGGACAGAAATTTCATAAACCAGCTTGACCTGAATCAGTTAAATCTGATACCACATTCAACCAGCTTAATCTTAAACCCGTTTCAGCCATTTTGAAACTGGGTGATGTGTACTGTTCAGTTTAGGGTGGCCATCACAGAGGACAGTCTGGTTGTCCACACTAAACCCAATGCCTTGATGTCCTCCGTTTTTCTCTTCAAGAGGCGTTGGGTTTCGTATCAAGAGGGCAGAGGACAACTGGATTGTCCTTTATGATGGCCACCCTAGTTCGGTTACAGGTTTAACAGACTTTCTGATCTCTTAAACCAGTTTACTTGCGACTTCTGCCCCTAGCCGTGTTCACGCTAAACCCTAGTTCTTCCAGCCTCTTTTCCTAAATCTCCTATAATGTGTGCTGCGTTCTGCCCCCTAACCCAAAGCCCAATTCTTCCAGCCTCGTTCCCTCAATCTCCAGTCATTCGCCCCCCGTTCCTACTAGCCTCTTTTGCGACATCTATCATTTGCATTGCTTTGTGCCCCTCTTTCCCAGCGGAGGGAAATCAAACGAGCAGGGGCATGGACGGACCGCGGAAGCCAGGGGAGCGCAGCCACAACGGACTGAAGGAGCATCCTGAAGGACAAGGAGGGAGGTCATGAGGGGAGGCGACTAGGGGGCCTGAGGAGCCCGGCTAAATAAGAAGGCGAAACGCTCGAGTTCTTTTTATTGATTCCGTCCTCCCCGCCGCGCTGAGGGGGCTTCACGGCGGGCTCCGCGCGCGCGGGAAAGACTGAAGGGGGAGGAGGCGGGGCGCGGCCAACGGGCGCCAGGCGGCGGTTGGGCTCGGCGCGCGGCGCATGCGCGGGGCGGGCGCCGGTCACGTGAGCGCGGCCCCTCCCTCGTCTTGCCCCCGCCCGCCCTGTGTCCGCGCCGCGTCGCTCTCCGGGTATTTGAATCGCGCTTCCGCCATCTTCTTCCCTGCGCCCAGTCACGGAGCCTAGCGCCGCGGAGAGACGCCTCAGCAAGGTAGCGGTAGACCCCCGTGGCGGGTGGGAGCGCGGATGCGGCTGCGGGGCAGCGGCGGGGCCTAGTGCGGCGAGGGGTGGGGTGGGTGTGGGGCGAGGGGCTCGGCGCGGCGCGGCTCGGTTCGGCTGGGCTGTGCTCAGTCATGGTGGCGGGAGGCCCGCGGGGGTGCGGCCGCCATTGCCGCACGCTGGGGCGGGAGGAGGATGAATGGGCCTGGCCGGGCAGGCGCGGCGGAAGGGGCGGGCGCGGCGCACGCGGTCAGGCCTCCACAGCCTCCATCGCCCGCCGCCTCACTCCGCTTCCGTCCCCTCCCGCAGGCCCAGCATGGCTGCCCAAGGAGAGCCCCAAGTGCAGTTTAAGGTAAGGAGCCGCTTCTCCCGCTCTCCCGAACCCGGGGCGATCTGCTCTCTTCCTCGAGGCCTTTTTTTTTTTTTTTGGGGGGGGGGGGGGATATGGCTTTTTCCTTTCTTTTTCTTCTTCCTAGTTCGTAATTATTATTCCATGTTTTTCACTCCGTGTCCGTCTGAAGCACCAGGGAAAGCCGCAGTGCTCCTAATTCTTCCCGGCCTTGGGGGCGCTGCTGGCTCGCCGGATGTAGATGTCTCTGTCGCACTCCTCGTAACCCGGAGGAGTTTAAATCAGGAGGTCCTGCGAAAGCCACGGAGGAGTCTCCATCATGTTTCTTTTTTTTAACCCCTCTTAAATTTGTGGCCTTCAAGGCAGATGAGTCTCGATCTCATTCCTTTTTTTAACCCTAAACTTTAAATCGGGGCCCCCCGTGGAAAGCCGCAGGGGGAGTCTTGATCATACTCCTTTTTTAACATGAATCACTTACACTTTAACATCTCCATGGCTTTTGCGGCATTCCACGGGGCATCCTGACTTAAAATGTTGGGTTAAAAAAAGGACACAATCAACACTCCTCCCTGGCTTTTTTGCGGCCTTCCATGAGGCATCTTTAATTTTTAATGGTTTGTGTTTTAAAAAGAAGAAAAGGAATGTGAATTAAGACTTGTCCAGTGGAAGGCTACAAAAGCCATGGAGCTCTTAATTTTAATGATTTCTTGTTTAAAAAAGGACCGCGATCAAGATGATTTGTGGCTTTTGACACCTTCCATGAGACACGAGTTACCTTTTTTTATTTGAGTATTAGAAAAGGAATAGAAAATCAAGACTTCTCCGTAGAAGGCCGCACAAAACCACAGGGGAAATCACGATTCTTTTTTAACATGAATCATTAAAGTTTAAGATGTCTAGTGGAAGGCTGTAAAAGCCATGGAGAAGTCTTGATTTGAGTTGTCCCGTGGATGGCTACAAAAGCCATGGAGATCCAAGTCTTGATTTTTACGTTCCTTTTTAACCTGAATAATTTAAATTTTAAGATGTGCCATGGAAGGCAGAAGTCTGTTAATGGATCTCATCTTGGTGCCTTTCATGATTCAAGATGAAACGAAAGATACAGTTGCTGACCTGGACCAGTCTAGTGCTACAGTATTTCAGTGCTTAACCCACACTGACAAACCCAGCCAACTTCTGTTTTTTCTTCCCTTTTAAAAAAGTGTTCTAACAAGCATTCTTCAGGCTAATAAAAATGGCTTGGAAGTGCTGGTCGCTAACCTGTCTGTTCTCTTAATCTGGAGTTTCATAGACATTAGGACTGGAAGGGACCTGGCAAGGTCATTGGGTCCAGCCGCCTGCCCAAGGGGCAGGAAGTCAGCTGGGGTCAAAGGATCCCAGCATATAAGCATCCAGATGTTTCTTAAGAGTCCAAAATAGGTGCTTGCACCACCTTGAGGGGAGTCCTATTCCAGGCCTTGGGGGCTCAGGCAGTAAAGAAGCTTTTCCTTGCGTCCAGCCTAAACTGTCTTGTAGAAGTTTGTGACCATGTCATCCCTTGTGCTCTGGTGAACAGGTGTGTTTTCCCCCACCCCGGTCATGATGCACAACCTTTAAGTACTTACAGGCTGCCACCAAGTCACCCTTGGATACTTAGTAATGCATAAATGGCAGAACCCAATTTAAGACTAGAATATGACTTCATGTAACAAGCACACAACACTAAGGCCATTCTAAGAAGTGAAATATATTAGTCGGGCCATATCTGGGAGCTCTATAAGTGAGTATCTAACCTTCCTCACTTAGAAC
>NW_017728921.1:9359718-9415331 GCF_001723895.1 Crocodylus porosus
AAAAAAAAAAAAAAAGCCTGCCAACAGTGTTTTAAAGTGGAAATGTTTGATTGCAGCAACACTGGGTGTTGAAGTCCATCCTCTGGTGTTCCACACTAACAGAGGGCCTATTAAATTTAATGTATGGGACACGGCTGGCCAGGAGAAGTTTGGTGGCCTGCGAGATGGCTACTATATCCAGGGTAAGTTTTACAAACACTATTCATTAGCTTTGCAGCAGACTTCTAGGTATTTTGTCATCTCTGACAGCTTTGCAAAGTTACTTGTGCAGTGGACCATTTGTTTTTATGCATCTGGTCTGGCATAATGGTAACGGCATTTAAGTTGACTTGCTCTTCAAAACCTAGTGCAAGACTTGTCTTGAGGCAGACTTTGCCCAGCAGGTGCTCCTTTTTTTTAAAAGGCTCTCTAGCTATTAACAGAGAACTTTAACTAAGGTAATACCTAATTACGCTGCCCTGAAAACATCTCTTATTTAATTAAAACTGAATGCTTGTGTAAGGCAACTACTTTGATCATAAGCACGCTAAATAAACAAGATCTAATATTGTAATATTTAATTGGAAAGTGCAAGTTTTTTAGGTGTGGTTCTTTTATATTATGAACTTGGTTACATTGTGCTTCTAACTGTATTATGTCCTCTACCAGTCTTGAAACAACTCATGTAATAATTGTTTAAGGAATTGTTTTGCTCATCCCTTTTTATGAGAAGGAGGCGGCAAACTTGCATACCAGATTCAAATTCCTATCTGTTCCTTTTCTGTTCTCTTCAGCGGGCCAGTCTCTCTTAATTCTTATAAGCTGATTTGGCCTTTACTATATTTGAGTTATTAGAGTGTCTTTTTAAAGATCTGCAAAAGAGTTCCTTTTTTAATTTTGAATGGGGCCCTTCCCAAATAGGGGCTGCAAGCTATCAGCTTGTCAAATCTGTTTTACTGAGTCTGTATCTCGCCCTTGTCTAGTGAAGTACTTGCACACATGAAATGGTGTGACTAACACTAAGTACATGGTCATGGTCCAAGTCTGAAAGACCAATAAACTTTGCTTAAATCAGAATGTAGCCTGAAAGACCCTTGTGGGGTGGGTTGGACACTGGAAGATTTGACTGGTAGCTTTCCTATATCTTGTATTCATGATGCTGTGCTAAGCATAAGTTCCAGCTTCTGTATGATCTTTCAGCTCAATGTGCCATCATAATGTTTGATGTAACATCAAGAGTTACCTACAAGAATGTACCCAATTGGCATAGAGATCTGGTACGAGTATGCGAAAACATACCTATAGTGTTGTGTGGCAACAAAGTGGATATTAAAGACAGGAAAGTCAAGGCAAAATCCATCGTCTTCCATAGGAAGAAGAACCTCCAGGTAGGATGAGGTGGTGCTTTTGGGGGATGTGGGGGGAAGAGGGAGAAAGGGGGGAAATCTTCTGGTTTTGGTCAATTAACTTAAGTGAAAATAGTAGATTACTCTTTGTAGTAAATGTTTTCTGCAATATGATTTAAGTACGCTTCATCCATGAGGTCACTTCCTATGTAGTAAAGTTCCAAATAGCTTGCTGCTTTTTCCTTAGAATGAGCTCAGGGTCGTAATCAACTGCTGTTGGATAGAAAGCAAAAAATGATTCGGCATCTGAATTAAGGTTTAGGTTTGCTGTCATGAACGCAGGACACTCATCTTCAGTTTTGAGACATATATTTTTTTTCATCCTTAAAGCTGATAACAGACCAAAAGAGCTTAAAATTCTGTGCAGGTAGGCCAAATGTGAGCCACTTGAAAATAGGCCATTTAACAGCTATCTTGTCTGCAGAAGATGCAAATAGATTCCTTTTATTGTGTTCTGAAAATCAAAATTTAGGCCACTATCTGATCAGATTGTGACCTGGCGCAGAGCAGTGTCTTTAATACCAACCCAGTTTTTAAAGAAGAACTGTTCAGCAGCTAGTAGATCTGCCATGCTTTCTAGGAGATGAAGCAGGTAAGACTGTGCTGTCAGTTGGACCTGATGTTTCTTTTCATTTAATAGTTGTCTGTTTTGAATAGTAGTAATTTTGTTTTTATGAATGCATATAACCTTTCTCTTGCTATTGTCTTCTTCCACCGCCACCCCCCTACAGTACTATGACATTTCAGCTAAGAGCAACTACAACTTTGAGAAGCCTTTCCTCTGGCTTGCCAGAAAGTTAATTGGAGATCCTAACTTGGAGTTTGTTGCCATGCCTGCTCTTGCACCTCCAGAGGTTGTTATGGACCCAGCATTGGCAGCACAGTATGAGCAAGACCTACAGGTAACTTGAACTGCTGTTTTAAGCAAGCCTCTCCTTGCTTTGCAATAAGAGCCGATACCTGGACTTCCAGGACTTTGTGCTGCGGAGCTGGTTCTAAACAACTTTCATTTTGTTTCAGATTGCTCAAACTACTGCACTGCCAGATGAAGATGATGACCTGTGAGGGATGAAGCTGGAGCCCAGCGTCAGAAGTCTAGTTTTATAGGCAACTGTCCTGTGATGTCTGGTGCAGCGTGTTTGCCACTTTATTATCTAGCTGAGCAGAACATGTGCTTAATCTTTGGGATGCTGAAAGAGATGAATGGGCTTCGGAGTGAATGTGGCAGTTTAAAAAAAAAAAAAAAATTCCTTCATATTTTGGACCTGCATATTTAGCTGTTTTTGGACTGCAATTACTTTCCCCCTTGAGTTTCAAATCTAAGACTGCTGCAGTCGCATCACAGTATTCGGTGGTAAATCTTGTTTGTTACTGTCATTCCCATTCCTCTTTTGTTTAGATCATAATAAAGTTGTATTTCGAATATCTAAGCAAGTGAACTTTCATGCATTGTTAGGAGTAATTCTTCAAGCAATGTCTTCCATTCTTAAATGGGTGGTAACAGCATTCAGTTTTAATAATATATATTTTTTTTTTTCTTTTCAAATGTGTTTACTTGACTTGCTCCAAGTAACTTTTATAGGTAACAGTTACCCTTCTCAAGGCTTCTTGAGGCCTATTGATTTAAGTACTCCCTTTTTTTTTAAGAATGCTGAAATGTAACTGCTAGGGAAGGCAAAAGGAGTAGACACTTGAAATGGTAAGTGTAAAATGGATCGAAACAAGTGTTTAAAAAAAAAAAAAAAAAAATGCAATAGGGATGTTAACTATCCTTAGTGGGCATAGTTATAAAATGGATGCAGTTTGCAGGGATTCTTGTGACCTAGGAACTATAGTATAAAAGCTCCATGTGTTCATTGATTCTGTAAAGGGACTATCAGTTCTCATTGGAAGTTTTGTTTAGTTATGTATAACATGTCTATTCACCGAGCTTTATACTATAGCAGCCAGAAATTATTGGCAGTGTGCCTGTGTCAAATGATGTTCAAAGCTGTAGCTCTGCTGTAGCTAGTTTGACCATTATTCAAACAGTGTGAAAATGGGACTCTTCCCTGAGCATGCATCTCAAACTTCTTTTGCTAAGTAGAAGCAAGTCACACTTGGACGGAAGTACTCCTGGCTACAGAAAAGCAGCATTTGTTAAATCTAGCCTTGTATAAACCAAAAGTTACTGTAACTGCACCAAGTTCTATTTTTGAAACTCTTGTTTCTTACAGCACAAATGGTGGAAAATGTCAACTCTAAACACTATCTTGTAGAATCTATTCTTTGGATCTATTAGAGCTAGAAGTACTGGTAGTCAACATGGCAAAATAGAAATTTAAGAGATTTCCCCTTCCCTTCCCCCCCCAGTAGTGTTCATTTGAGTACATGAAGCCTTGAACTAAATTCAGTTTTGTATTTTTGGTTTCTTAATAAAGTGAAGCATTTCATTTATTCCTCTTAACTTGCATGTTTTTGTACATTGCTGCTGCTTTTTTTTTTTTCTTTCTTTTCCTCATAAAGAATTAAGAAGCTTGCTGGTGACAGTCTAGTATTTAAGTGGCAATAACCTGCTTTAACTGGCTTAGCTATCTGACTTTAATTATGAATACTTTGGAATGAAACATTTTGAACATATTTCTAATACAGTAGGCCAACACTGTTCAGAACTTTACTTCTCTTTACTATAGTTATTTGTAGTAGGCTTTGAAATAATCCTTAGTATGAAGGGTTAATATCAAGCAATTCCTTGCTTTCATCTGCTGTGCAATAAAGACATTGCAATTCTCCTCCCAAGCTTTTTGTTATAGAGGTATTTTTCTAACTTGAGCTAAATGTCATGGGCCTCAGCTTCCACTGTTCTGTGGTTTGTATCTTAGCTATTGATGTACAGTTTTCAACTTTTGGATTTCAGTTGTTTTGCTATTTGTTCTGATGGGGCAGCAGGTAAAATTTACTGCTTCCTTTCTGGAACAGCTTATTAACATTTAAAATATGTCCACAGCAAACTTGCTTCAGGCCTGCAAGTTGGTCTTGCCTCTTAATTTAAAAAAAAATCAAGGCATGCATCTGTTTACTGTTCCCTATAACTGTCATTGCTACTGCTGTAACTTTGCAGGCAGGTATGGCCATACTGGCTTCTCTCAGCAGCCAGATTACAAACTTTTTTAAAGCTTGGCCACCGCATTCAGTGAGTTGCTAAGTGTTTTGACACAGTACTACTCTTCATTTCTCTCCTGCCCCCCCCCATCACACACTTTGAGTACATGATGAATTAATAGGAAGTTTGTATTTGCATACCCAGAACCTGTCTTCCTATAAGATGTAAGATAAATTGATTTCTGTTGCAACAAAAATAGCCTTCAGAGCTAGCTCAGGTTGGAAACCTATTAAACTAGATTTAAGTCCATCTTGAACTTTTAACAGCCTTGTAAAAAATATATGGAACCAAAGAGGAAAGTGGAACACACCTCTCTGATTTCAAAGCGGATTACTCACTAAACTCCCTTTATTTTAATATATATATTTCTTATATTCTGTGTTGAGCCCAATATTTCTCAAACATTTTCCAAGCTGCTTAAAATGGTGAAAGTGATTCCTAACAACTTGTATGCATTTTCTTAAATAAATCAAGTTAACAGCGGAGGGCTGTAAGGAAAATAGCTTGCCTTAATCTATGTCAATATTGCCACCTAGTGGCAAGAGTCATACATTGGAATATAGTATGTAAACTAATCTGCATGCCTGAATTAATGTTTTCATGCTGAACTACACAAGCCTGCTTCTTTATGTTATTGTCAGCTTCTTACATGATTGACTTGGTAACTCCCTATGAATGAGGGGTTTTGCTTTTATGACCTCTTGCTATCTTGGGAATGTGTTTTGGTTTTTCGGGGGGGTTTTGTGTGTGGTGTTTTTTACCGTTTAAAAGAAAAACAACAGACCTGGTTTGCCCCTTGCAATTTTATTTTATGCTTTTAATAGGTTGCTTACCTATTCCATGTATATTTATCCCTGGCACAGTTATGCCAAAATGTTGAGAATTTCAGGTACTAATCCTAAGGGACAGCAAAATAGAATTTTCATACGAATTTGAAAATGAGGTAAATGCATTTGGGTTTGTTTAGTCTTTTCTTTTTCTATTGAATACCTTTTTAAAAATGTTGTTACTTCACATACAAGGGTGGGGCAAAGACATGGTTAAAGGAAACATAAGGCTGCCATAAATGGACAGCCTAAAACTTCCACAAGAAATGTTTCTACCCACATAGGGATTTTTCTTTAATGATTTGCTGTTTAATTACAAAAATAGGGTGTTTAAATTCTGCCCTGACACACACAAATCTTCTAATTGCCTTACTGTTGTATTTTAGAAATACTTTGCTTAATTTTTTTGAAAGCTTTGATTTGTAAGACTATATCTATTCTAGGATAATGCAGCTGACAACTACATGCACTCCTCTTTATCCTGATGAAAATGAACCTAAACTTTTTTTTAAATCCCATGTAAAATTCACTGAAGTCAGTTTTTCCTCTTTCATGTCATCTACTGAGACTTCTTCAGTTTTTGAACAAGAGCAAAAGAGGGCAGGGTTTTTTTGTTTTGTGGTTTGTTTGTTTTTCCCCTCAAGATAGCAAGATTAATCTATCATTTTACATGGCATGACTAATCCTAGTCACTTTGCTGTTCATTGTCTTTGTCCAGCAATTGGGACAGTTGTGGAAAAACTTGCCTGTACAGTGGGATTTAGTTTAGCTTTATACTTCTATAACTTGCTGTTATCTTCAGGTTGGAAATTGTATGTTGGTTAATGGGGGGGGGCAAAAAGTCACCTCTTTAAAAAAAACAAGAACTAGATCCTTAAGTGCAATAGTTCTCATGGGTTTTTTTTGGAAACTTTGAATGAATATATAGGACCCCATTGAATTATCAGCCAGAAATTGAAAACCACTGCTCCTTGTGCAATCAATTTGAAAAAAAAAAAAAAGTCACATATTACCCCTACCTCCTTTTTATTTTGGATCAGGCCCCTGGTCTCAGTAGTTCAGTATTCTGTCTTTGACAGTGCTTGTTTTAAAGGTACTTCAAAAAGATCCTACATAGTTGAGTAAGGGTGTGGCAAGGGATGGTACAGAAAGTAAGGAACTATTACTGATTTTTTTTCTGCGTGCCTCCCTGTCGTGACAATTCTCTGAAGCTTCTAGTCGCACTATTAATTTGGTGCGGGACCCTTCATAAACTAGAGGAAGATTCATCTGCGTTCTATAAAACACGCAAAATAGATTCTTAACTACACTATGAAAATGATAGACCAGGAGCAAATTTTAACACTTAAAGTATGCAGGGAACTTTAGAAAAGCACTTGTTCAAGGGATGAGACTTTCTAAACAGGCTGAAGTTAATAACTCTAAAAATACAGCGGAAGCAGGAAGTCGGCTAGGAGAACCTGTGACTTAGATGACCAATATCTAAAATGTGGATTTACACATGATGAGGCCATTCTTTCCATCAGCCTTTAGCAGACCCTGGGGAACTTCCTGACTGATAAGTCCTTCCTCGGAGTTGGGTCTGAAGAGAGAGACCACGTTGAAGCGATAACATTTAAATGTTTAACTGATAAATAAATGCTAGTAAGTCTGGCTGGTATTTACCTGGGAGTTCTGAAGAAAGTCAAAGCTGAAACTGTAGAACTGGCAGTAGCACATACCTTGTTACAAATGGCCCTTGGGCAATAGGGCTGGTAGATTTTTAAAATAAAACCCATCGTTAAGAGGCTGCAGAGGTGATCCTGGGAACTACATACCAATCTTGCTTTAATCCCCAGTGAATTGGTAGAATCTATAATAAGGACTAAAAACAACAGGTATGTGGACAAACATGATCTTTTGGGGAAGAGTCAGTGTGGTTTTTGTGAAGAGAAATCCTGCCTATCATCTCTGTTGGAGTTCTTTGAAGATAAAAAGATTCCAGCATCTATTTGGATTTTCAAAAGCATTTGCTAAGGTCCTTCAGCAAAGGCTTCAAGCAAACATCTCTGTTGCCCTGGGCTTGAGTTTTTAGTAAAGTGAGAGCCAGTTAAGATGGGAAACAAATGGTCACATTTTCAGGATGGATGGAGTTTAAAAGGGGGTCTCATAGGGATCAGTGCTGGGCCCTATCTCATTCAACACTTTAATCAATGACTCGGGAAGGCAGGTGCACTGTGAAGTCTCCCAAGTTTGCAGATACAAAACTATACCGGGTAGTCAAGTCCCAAGCTGAACTTCAGTATTGACAAGTGTAATATAATACACATGGAGAAATAACATCAACTCTACATACACAGAATTGGGTTCTGGACTAGCTGTTATAACTTAGGAATGACCTTGGAATCACTGAGCTGGTGTTTTTAGAGAACCACATACAGTGTGCAGCAGCAACCAAAAAAGCCGGTGAAAGGCTGGGCATCATTAAGGAACTTGAAGACGAAATGGAAAACACCATAGCACCACTATGCAAATCTTTGGTGTATACTGTATAGGTCTGGTCCTCATATCTCAAAAAGGATGTAGCAGAATTGAAAAACTTACAGAGAAGGATAACCAAAACAATCATGGAAATGCAGCAGTTGCCCTACCAGGAGATACTAAAAAGGCTAGGACTCTTCAGTTTGGAAAGGAGAAGGGGAGATTGGATAGAGATCTATAAAAACATGAAGGGTGTGGACCAAATGAATAGGGAACTTGTTCACCAAGAATGCTAGAACTAGGGGGCACCTGCTGAAATTAATAGGTGACAGATGTAAAACTAACAGACAATTCTTTACGCAACAGGTAGTTAACTTGTGGAATTCATTTGCATGGGAGGTGGTGGAGATGGGTAGCATAGCAAGGTTAAAAAAGGGACTGTAGAAATTCATGGATGATAGATCGATTAAAGGCTTTCAAACCAGAAGAGTTGGAGATGTCTCCTTGGGTAACTGAACCGATAAGGGTTGATGAGAGGGAGAATATTGAAGAGGGGATAGATCACTTTAGAGAAAACCAGTTCAGTGCTCGCTATAATATCCGTTGTTGCCACTATCAAAGACGGAATACTAGGCACTAGGGCTGTGCAAGGCTTCAGACCCTGATTTGATTCGGCCAGCAGAGATTTGGCCCAATTCGGCGGATGAATCTCCAAATCTGAATCAAATCAGAGGACCCTTTAATCTCTCTGAATCAAACGGGAACCCTCCAAATCGATTCAGAGAGATTCACCATTTTGGACATAGACACAGCTTTAAATGTTTTTTCTACACACCTCTAGGTGGCTCATGAATGCTGCGATGAGGAGGTGGGGGGTCCCTACAACACTCAGCAGTAGACCTGGAAGTGGACCAGAAGCACTTCCAGTCCACTTTTGGGTCTGCTGGAGACAGCATGGGGGGAGGCCCCCATGCCCTCCCCGGCTCAGTGACTGGTGCCTCCTGGGTCTGGGAGGCACCCCAGGTCCAGTATTTATTGACTTCACAGCCACCTGTGATACTGTATGGCACCAAGGCCTCAAATATAAACTGCGCTCTATGATACCTGACCACAAGTTATGCACTTTCATCATGAATAAGATCTCCAGTAGATTATTCAAACTCACTACTAGCCAAGGAGAAAAAAGCAGAGTATGAAATCTGAAAAATGGAGTCCCCCGAGGGTCAGTACTAGCACCAATACTTTTCAATGTAAATATCTCATACTTCCTGCGTACAACATCTAAGCAATACATGTACCCTGATGATGTCACCATAGTAGCCCAAGGAATACAAATGACAGAACTGGAAAAGATACTGAGTACTAACATGGAAGTTATCTCTATCTCCAGAAGTGATGCCTAAAGTTGAGCATCAGTAAATCAGTAACACGCTCTTACACTGCATAATCATTGAGCCGAGAGCATGCTAAATATCAGAGCAGGCAAACACACTCTTCCCATGAGCATACCCCAACCTACTTAGGAGTCACTTCAGACCATTCCCGCACCTGTAAACATCACATTCGGGAGGTCAGCAGTAAAAACTCTACAAGGGTAGATGACTTAAGATATTTAGCCAACATGACATAAGTGCCAACTTCGAAGTGCTCCGAACCACTGCACTCATTAAAGATATATGCCCCGGCAGAATATTGTGCGTGCTCCTGTATTGTCCAGAAGTTGTCACACTGAAAAGCGCAACACCGTAGTTAAGTGGCAGTGGAGGCAAGAGATCATGAAAATTGCCTCCATCACCTGTCAATTGAAGACCTGAATAGATAGAAGCTTAAGAGGTTTAAAACTCATAAATTGTTTGTACATGAAGTCCACCAGCTCCTGGAAGAGGTTGGGGATGCTGAACCAAGCCTATGAGCAGCAACAGAGTGAGCCAACTGCTGGGGAAAGTTAAGCCTATTCTTATTCCTACAGTGTTTTATACCACCACCAAATGAGTCCCCTACTGGGTACAACCTTAACAGACAAGCATGGGTCAAGCTGAACAGACTGAGATCTGGATATGGATACTTCAAAACAACACTACACAAGAACAATTTGGACAGTCCCCTGTGTGAATGCAGTGTCCAACAAACAGAACCACAATCAAAAACTGAAATCTTTGCAAATGCCCACTGGGACAGATGAATCTTCACACAAGACAGTGGCTCATAAATTTGCAAGTTGATATCTGATGCGATATGAGAGAAAGATAACACATATGAGTATCATAGTCTAAAAAATGACAGGTTTACTGAGGGGGCAATATTATATGACAGGTTTACTGGCTTGCTTTGTGCTGTATATTGACATACTGTAATCCCACCGGCATTTTATTAATAAAAATACAGAGGATAAAGGTAGATCTGCTCTGTGGGTATGTCAAATTGTTTAGAAAAGAAGGTAGCCGTAGGAAGTTCTTCAAGTTCTTGTTTTAAAGGCGTTCCTCAACTGAAAGAAATACCTCAGGTAGAAATAACTAATGCTACTAGGGCTAAATACAAACAGTCAAAAAGCTCAAGGCTGAATTGATTCAGTCTTTGCAAGTTAGTTTAAGCTGTGTAGACTGAACCAATAAGCAAATGAACAGATATTCACTTTTGATTCAGGAAATGCAGCCACATGCCTGTAGGGGCTCAAGCCAGAAGCTGGGTGCGCTAGAGCACAGCTCTCTGGCATGTAGCCAGTATGGGCTGTGTGTTCGCTTCCTTTTCCTGCTGCCCCCGAGGTCTCAGATTTGCAGTCCAGACTTACAGCAGAAGGACTCTGCAGAGTTGCTCATTGCTTCCTCTTCCTGCTTCCAGGTGCCTCTGGGATTTGTAGTCCACTGTCACAGCAAGCACTAAGTAAGCCAGGCAGGGCAGGGCAGCTCCATACTCAGGCGAAGGGAAATTTAACCCCCCTCCCAGGCCCTAGACCCCAGCAGGGGCTAGCCGCGGGGTTGAGAGGGTATCCAGTGAGCCAGCCCCCACTGATGCAGCTAAAGAGCAGAGGGGCAGAGTCAGCCCTGCTTTCTGGACCAGACAGCACAGCACAGCCCAACCAAGGGCTGCAAAGTGCTGGGACGTTGGGGGATGGTGACAGAAGTTTAAACCAGAAAGGGGCCTGGGACAGAAGTTTCATAAACTGGTTTGACCTAAATCAGTTAAGTCTGATACTACTACATCCAATCAGGGTCATCTTAAACCAGTTTCAGCCACCTTGAAACTGGTTTACGTGCACTGAACTTCTGTTCTGTTACAGGTTTAAAATGGTTTCTGATCACTTAAATTGGGTTATGTGTAACTTCTGTCCCTAGCCCAGGTGTTCACCCTCCCTTCAACCATCCAGCTGGTAAGACTAGTGGTTATATTCCTCTGATGTTCCACCCACTATAGCTTTTATTGGACTCTCAAAACTTCGAGCAGAGTTGTGAGGGAGCAGCCTTAGGACCAAAGTAAACAAACAATCACATATCTTTAGAAAAGCCTTGTGTTCAACAGCTAGATCTTCTTTATGACTCTGTTCTTTGCATTTGTTAGCTGTCCACATTACTTTTCCTCCCACCTTCCTTAGGATACTAATACCTATCCTTAGGATACCTTGAAGTAAATTGCTAGCAGTTTTCTCCTTTTTTATCATAGTACCACACATATAATAAGGTTGATATGAAGAGAAACGATACTTGTGTAGGTTAAGTATAGAGAAGGAAAAGAACATGGCCAGCACAACATACTGAAGTCTGATGACAAATTTAGCTTGATTTTTGGATCTCAAGTTGGATTTGGAGGGCTGATATTTACGGAAAAATCAAATATGCTCAAGCGAATAGTTGAGATACGAGAAGTCCTCAATTCCATTTTTACAGACACTTCAGAGTTCACAGTCTTAGGAAGTTCAGAGGCTCTTTAGGCCAAAATCTTCAACTGCCGGTTTTGGGTGACTTAATTTTTGAATGGCTTTTAATGTCCTGGTTTTTGTACTTCCACTTATAATGGGAGTGAGTTTTACTACAAGTGCTTTCATTGCATCTCAAGCAGGGCAACCAAAATTGCTCTTGGGCATCCAGAAAGAGAAAATCCATGTCTAGGGGAGAGAGAGAGAGCTGTTCAAGTTTCAGGGGGAAAAGCAGAGTCTACCTTCAGGTCTGCATTAGTGAATTCTTGTATGAAAGGAAGACTAAAAGGAAAAGAATTACAACAGTGGCAATATGTTCCACCTTTAACCACATGGTGGTGCCCGGCATCCATGCAGCTATTTGGGATGATTTGCTTTGATCAAATGAAATTACTTTCAGAAATGCCTACCAGGGTTGCACAGATGACACATATTCCACCAAGGAAAAAGAATATGAATGCTTTTAGGATTATTAACAATTGAAAATGACTGCAATGTGCTTTCACCAGTTGTTAAAAGCTGCTTCAGACCTGTTATTTGCCAAGACCAAAGAAGTGAAACAAGTAGCTGTTACTCAATATGAAACTTAAACTAGAATGAAGAACACTTTAATTTTTGTGTGTGTAATATTTCTGTTCCCTGTAAAATAAATACAATTGCATTTTTGCACAGCTATTTGCTTATCTTAAATTCACCAAGATTTTTAAGGAGACCAACTTAGAGAATATCTATTTTGCGATCCCCCCCCCGCTGCTGTCAAAGCATAGCTGAGCTAATGCCATCTTACTCTTGGTCACTTTTTCATATGCTCAAATATAGGGTAAAAAAATGCAACTCAGTAAATGGAACGAGTAGGCATCTTCATAAGTAATGCTGAATTCAGTGTAATGCTTTTGGGAAAATAACTTAGCTAATGAAAGTAACAGCTGAATCAGTAAACCTGGTGCATTGCACTATCCTAATCAAAAAATACATTAATCAGATTTTGAAGATTTTATACGGTGCCAGGCATATTCATGTTAATATACATATGCATATGCATAGAGCAGTGAGAAATCTATGCATACAGAAATCATCTGCACAGAACCAATTGTATAATCAGTGTCCCTTTTCCCCTTCTCTTAAGATATTTAGGTAAGGGAGTAAAACTGTATCTTTAGCAGAAATTTGAAATGATTTTGAATTAAGAAAATCTTCCCTGCACTGTGGCCGCATACTCCAGCCATGCTGGAGAAAAGTATGCTAAGAGGCCCCTTGCCCAGCAAAAATCTCTCGCAGAGGAGCTTTCTGTTGTAGATACCAAGCTGTTTTGCGTGCTGCCTCTGCAGGGGCCCTCATTCAGAGGTGTCAGCATGACGGGAAGAAGCATAGCTATGGTGATTACAGCACAAGTGAAGCAAATTGCGGCCAGTATGGAAGCCAAATTACCTTCTGGCATCCCCAGGATCTGGGCTGCGCAAGCTGTCCTCCCTTTATCCTTGAGCCAGTTGATAAGGCAAAGAGCTACAGAAAAAATGTTGCTTTTGGCAAGGCTGTTGAAGAGGCAGTTCAACAGGGATGCACTTGTTAGAAGGGACATGGAGGAAGGGAGTGGAGAGATCAACACAGATTGGTATACCAGAGGAATATCCCAATCCTGAATCAATAAAAAGGAAGCAAGATGGAAATAGAAGGCAACATATCCTTTTATATTCTATCTGCAAACTTTTGGCTGTCAGCCAGCCAGTAATTATTAACATAACACTCAATAGCATCATGAATTAGTAACAATTTTACTCAATAAAAGCCTGGTACTAGACCGGTGCTGAAGGAGCCGTGATAGAGCCGGTGAAGTATCAGAGTAGGGTGGCAGGGAAGGTGTAGGGGGAAGCAGAGAGACAGATACAATCAATAGCAATGTTTTCTATGGTAGAAAAAGAAATGTAAAAACCTAGCAATGAACCCTCACCATCATCCCAACAGAAGACAAGAGGTTTCTGCAGTTACACACGACAGAGGCTAATTGTTTCTAGGCTGTATTGGAAGGCAGTTAGCAGAGATGGATGCAGTATAAGAACTTGAAGAGAAAGGACTCCCAGGCTCTAATATGAAATGTTATTTGGCCAATTCCTCCACTGAGTTGGATTTAAATTGTCACAGCCGGATTGACTTTGGTGGAACCAGGCTGATCTATACCACTTGAAAATGTCCAAGCATTTGCCACAAAATAAGAAAGGTTTCTCAAGGAAAGCAGTTTCCTGCAATTTCTTGTAGCTGATTAGCCTTCCCACTTTCCAAATCCAGCAGTTTCCATAAACAATGTAGAGGTATAGCAACCCATAAATTATGACTATTCCATTCTTATGGATCTGTAATATGTCATACATATTTTTGTACTACAGTTCAGGCTTTTATTCACCCCCAAGGCAATAAATTTTCCTATGTCTATTTTGTCATTTGCTTTTCGTAGCGAGGCTGATAGTTTTCTGAAGTGCTCAGTGATGTATACACTTTGGTTGTAAACTCTTTCAGATAGGGACTGCTTTTGATATATGTGTGCAGTGCCTATGAGAATGAGAACCTCAACTGGAGCCTCTCAGCACCTCTCTAGTATAAATAATTTAAACAATTACTGCTCTTATTTGCACATAAATAGTACCCTATATCAGCCTTGCAGAATTCGTCACGAAAATTTACCAGCCCACCTATAAAACCTTCTATCCCTCATTCACAATATTGAGAGGGACAATTAATCTTACTCACTTGGCCTGAGTGGCATTTTACGAAGCTGCTTTATATTTTAATTAGCTGTTGTTCTATAACGGAGTGGATCCTTGCTGGTGACTTACCATGTTTAAATAATGTAAAGAGATTTTTATCCCCCCCGAACACTGAGCAATAACCTACTTTTAGATGCACAGCATGTATCGCCATGTATTTAAAGAAATCTAATCCATTAGCTCTGCAGTGTTATTTCCATAGTTTTGGTTCATGGCTATAATGCTTCATAAAACTAAGCAAGAGAAAAAGCCATACATAAGTAAAAGCCTGTTAAGTCGGCACGGGGACTGGGATTGCTATAGAGGCTGTTTGTATGACAAACCCCAAAGACAGGAAAGGAATATCTAAGTTTTTTGAAAAGCAGCATCTCTGATTAATCAAAGAGAGGCTGTGATAGGCTCTTAAAGGGGGGTCCTGTAAGTCTTCTTCAGGTGCAAAGTGATAGCTTAGAAGGGCACAAAGATTCACAGAAGGGATTTTAAAGCACAAAAAATAGGGGGAAACTGTCCTGCATTCGGAAGACCCCCTAAGAGACAAAGGAAGGGAAGTAAAACTTCATATCCATACATCTCTCTAATTCTTGGTTTCATTTTACAGTATAAACTTGTCAGGATCAGCAGGCTTAGAAACACCTCTAAACCTATTGAAGGAATGGATATACTGTATTGATTTATTGGCTATGTTAGTAAAACCCCTTAAGCTAAGTGGAAAGGCAGAAATAGCTAGGATGGGCCACTAGGGATAACAAAAAAATCACAAGTTTTGAGGAATTGATTTTATTTTGGTTTACTTTTCTGCAGCTCACACAAAAGACAGTGACAGGAGATGGGAAAATCAATAACGTAAACTGAGTATCCAAGGGAGCAAAATCCCTTACAGCAGCATTTTCAGATCAACTGGCTATGTGTAGTAAATGCATCACTATCTGCCATGCACCAGGTACCGTTATTGCACTTATCTCTTAGGTCTGCAGGCTTAACTTTGGTTGGCATTTACGCTACAAGTGACATGAGTTTGGTGGACTTCAAACGGTGATGAGAACATGTTTATCTCACAAAAAGCACCAGTCAGTTGATTAGCACACAGACAGAGTGCTCCAAACAGTATGAGACACAGAGATGTGATTCATATTTAATTCATGTGATTCTAGTTTATAAACCAGACCCTCGCGAAACAGCCTTTGGAGACTCAGAGAACATCTCACATAAGGTGACAGATAAAGATTTTGGTTTGAAAGAGACTCTTCTTAACACTGACAGACATACCTGCTGTGACATAGCTCATTTCCCCCCCACAATTCTTCTAGTTACTATTTTTTCTTAAAAGCTGCAAACTTTATTTATTTATTTATTTTACAAAAGCTGCTAGCTCTCCTGGTTGCTGAGTAAAGCTTGAAAAACCACTACCCCCTGGAAACTTAAGGATTCTTTTGGCTTGCTTCCTGGCTTTTAATTTCTTTTTAAATTTTTTTTAAGTTATAATGTTTAGCAGGTCCCATGATTTTGGGAGCTTATGATTTTTCAGTGCTCAGGGTCAGCAGTGCTAGTATTTTTTGAGATGCTTTTTTCCCAGCTTTCTACTAGAGATGGACCCAAACCAACATGCCACTTTGAGTTTGAACGTTATCCATCTTTTAAGACTGTGAATTTGGCAGCCACTATGCCGATCTTTAGATCAGATCCCTGCTTGATTTCTTCTTGTCCCCCCCACCCCGCTAACTCCTTAGATCTAAATCTAAAATGGAGTCTATGAAGGGGAGGAATCATATTATTCATGGAATAAGTACCCTCTTTAAGTGTTGAGATTTATAACAGGCTCAGACGTTCTTATGGAGAAACCGTTTGCAGATTGGCTTCTGAGTTTATACACTGTGGGTGCCTATAAATGCGCTCACTCACATTTTCTAATTAGAATGCACTGGAGCAGGCTTCATTAATCGAGTCTATGTTATGTTCTAATTAGAATGCTCCAGCACTGCCTGTCATGTGTATTAAGTTTCAAAATAGCTGCAGGGGGGCCTTATCTAAACCTCATAGAATGAGCTTTAGCTAAAGCATCCTGTGGCCATGTTGGGGCTTAATACACATGCTGGGGAGCCATTTTAATTAGAGCAGCTGTCTGGAAACCACTCTAATGAAAATGCCCCCCTGCCCCCAGGCACATGTATAGGCAGCCAATTTCTTTTTCAGTTGGTGCGCCATGACTAGTGGGGTTCCCCAAGGCTCCGTCCTTGGGCCTATACTCTTTAACGTCTTTATTAACAGTGTAGACATTGGTGTCAGTAGCGGGCTGACCAAGTTTGCCCATGACACCCAAATTTGGGGTAAAGCATCCACACCTGAGGATAGGCTGGTGATCCAGGCTGACCTCGACAGGCTCAGAAAATAGGCGGATGAAAACCTGATGGCGTTCAACACTGAAAAATGCAAGGTACTGTCCACCCTGGGGAAAAAACCCCCCACAGCACGCTTATAGGCTCAGCAGTCCTATGCTTGCTAGCACCACAGCTAAAAGAGACTTGGGGGTCATGATTGACCACAAGATGAATATGAGCCACCAATGTGATGTCGCAGCTGGCAAAGCAAACCAAACTCTGGCTTGCATCCATAGATGCTTCTCAGGTAACTCTCAGGATGTCATCCTCCCACTATACTCAGCCTCCGTGAGGCTGCAGCTGGAGTACTGCATCCAATTCTGGGCTCCGCAATTCAAGAAGGATGTCGAGAAGCTTGAGAGAGTCCAGAGGAGAGCCACGCGCATGATCAGAGGGCAGGAAAACAGACCTTATGATGAGCGCCATGGGACTCTTCAGCCTGGAAAAGCACAGGCTCAGGTACATACTTGGTGGCTGCTTATAAGTATATAAGGGGTGCTTACCAGGATCCGGGAGAATGTCTGTTCACCAGAGTACCCCAAGGAAAAGCAAGGATCAACGGTCATAAACTCCAAGACTGTTTTAGGCTGGACATAAGGAAAATTTTCTTCACTGTCCAAGCCCCCAAGACCTGGAACAGACTTCCTCCAAAAGTGGTGCAGGCACCTACTCTGGACTCATTCAAAAAATGTTTGGAGGCTTATCTTGCTGGAATCCTTTGACCCCAGTGCACCCGTCGGGCCTCAATCATACGGTCCCTCGCCGCCTGGCCCTGGGACTTGATGATAACCTTTCGCTCCGTCCCTTAAGGGTAGAGGGCCCCGATCTCCTGCCTCAGGTGGTCTTCTCCCCTCCTTATCCATCTTGCCATGACTTTGATGATATCTCAGTGGTGGAGGGGTCCGACCGTCTGATTCCGGCTGCCCCAAGGCCGAAGCGTGATGTTCTTTGCGAGGCTCCAACCTCCCCTGTACCTCGCCCTATACCCAGCCTCGACGGTGTGCTATTGTTGTTGTCAGCAGCCAACCCTCTCTCTGTGTGGGGTTCCTCCTGGTTCCTGCTGGCTCCTGGAGGAGGGCTGAGTAAACCCAGGCCCCCTTGACTCTTACGCCCTTAGTAGCCCTGTCTCACTCTAACTCCGGTGTCCAAAAAAATTATTAATAATAATAATAATTAACCCACCGAAAGGATACAGGCACCACGATTGTGTGCCCTTTCTCAACACTCCTTTGGTCACTACCTAGGAGTGCCTAGTAGTAGCGTGCTCCCCCTTTACCAGCTACCCATCCCCCTTAGGGCTGCCTTCCTAAGCGTGTGGGGTACTCTTATGCGTGTGTGCCTTCCACGTCCCTCAGTAAAGGAACCATTCCTTGACGGGCTCCCGCCTGGGTCCTCTGTCCCGGACATGAGGGTCTTAGCTGGCCCCTTGATTGGATACCTCTTTTCCTATAGATCTGCCGGCCTTCGCCTCTGTTGATGAGGCCCCTGCTGTAGGCTCTCTTAACGGCCCGAGGGTTATATATAGCCAGGATACCTGGGTCTTTCTCTGTCCAATGGCAGCGTCTCTACCTGGGCACGGTTCAGGATCCTTTTCTGATCTGTGAGCAGTGTTCCCTGGCTCTTCCGCCTCCTTGGTGGGTCCAGGGACTCTCCTTTCGATGCTCTCTCGCCACCTCTCCCCCCCCCCCCTTCTGCCTTGTTGTCCCCACTTCTTATACTTCCAGGTTGGTTCTCCTCCCCCTCTTTCCCAGCTGCTTCCCCTTTAAAAAAACCGTGGCTAACAAGCCGTGCAGGTCCCGCTGCCGCTTCCAGCTCCACTGTGGTTCCTGCAGCCGGTAAGATGTTTTTATTCATTTCTTCTTTCTTTTCACTCTCCCTGAGGTATACTGTCCCCCAGGGTTCCCCTTTAGCCCTTCGAGGTTCATATCTTTCCCTTGCCCCGGGACACCCAGCTAACTTCCTGCTCCTGGACTTGATGATCTTTGAGGTCCCTTCCAGCCCTAATGTCTACAAAATCTATGAAATTATTAACAATGTAGACATTGGTGTCAGAAGTGGACTGGCCGAGTTCGCTGATGACACCGAACTTTGGGGTAAAGCATCCACACCTGAGGATAGGCTGGTGATCCAGGCCGACCTCGACAGGCTCAAAAAATAGGCAGATGAAAACCTGATGGCATTCAACACTGACAAATGCAAGGTACTCCACTTTGGGGAAAAAACCCCTCAGCATGCTTACATGCTCAACAGTGCTAGGCTTGCTAGCACCACAGCTGAAAGGGACATGGGGTTCATGATTGACCACAAGATGAACATGAGCCACCAATGTGATGTTGCAGCTGGTAAAGCAAGCAAAAGTCTGGCTTACATCCATAGATGCTTCTCAAGCATCTATGCCCTGTTGGACCTGGTCCTGGCCACAGGCGACGACCTGGTAAGGGGCCTCCAGGTCCTCGACCACCTGGGTGATAGCAATCATCGCTTGCTGGAATTCACCATCCAGCGCAGGGTGTCGAGGCTCTGAAGCAAGGTGGTAGCCCTAGACTTCAAGAGGGCCAACTTCAACGAGTTGAGGAGATTAGTGGGAGAGGCGCTGGAGTTCTCGAGAGCAGGGGAGCTCAGTGCCCAAGATGAGCGGTCGTTCCTTAAGGAGACGATACTCTGGGCCCAAGGGGTGACCATCCCAACAAGAAGCAAGGGGGGCAAGAGTGCCCGAAAGCCCCCCTGGCTCACCAAGGGTGTCCAGGAATGCCTGATTGCCAAAAAGGCGACGTGCAACCGGTAGAAGGGGGATGCTATACTCCTCTTTAGAGATACCTTCTCTGCTCGGGCCTGTAGGGGGGCTGTCAGGAAAGCTAAGGAGGACATAGAGCTAGGACTAGCATCCAAAATCAAAGATAACAAAAAGTCTTTTTTCAAATATATAGGGAGGATGAAGAAAACACCAGGAAATGTGGGACCCCTGCAAGATTCTCTGGGCAATCTGGTGGTTGCGCCAGAGGAGAAGGCAGACCTCTTTAACCATTTCTTCACCTCCGTTTTCTTGGGCAGGGACTGGGACTTCCCCACCGTGATGCAAGATGGACTCGAGGGAAACGCCTCCAGACCTCAGGTTGGGGAGGACCGGGTTAGAGAGCTTCTGGAGGGGCTGGACATGTTCAAATCAGCAGGTCCAGATGCTCTCCACCCCAAGGTGTTGAGGGAGCTAGCAGGGGTTATTGCAGGGCCTTTGGCACAGCTTTATGAGCGCTCATGGTGCTAGATGATTGGAAGATGGCCAACATGGTCCCCATCTTTAAAAAAGGGAGGAGGCAGGACCTGGGCAACTACAGGCCCATCAGTCTTAATTCAATCCTAGGGAAACTCTTTGAGAAGATCATCAAGGAGCATATCTGTGATGGGCCGGCTTCAGGGATGTTGCTCAAGGGCAACCAGCACGGTTTCATGAGGGGCAGGTTATGTCAGACCAACCTGATTGCCTTTTATGATCAGGTCGCATTGGATGCAGGTGTCACCGTGGACATAGTCTTTCTAGACTTCAGCAAGACTTTCTAGACCCATCTCCCATCCCATCCTCATTAAAAAACTAGGCGACTGTGGCATTGTTGCTTACACAGTCAGATGGATTGCAGATTGGCTGAAGGGTCGTACTCAGAAGGTAGTGGTGGATGGGTCATAATCGACGTGGGGAGAAGTGGACAGCAGAGTCCCCAAGAGCTCAGTCCTTGGGCCTGTGCTGTTCAATCTCTTCATCAGCGATTTGGATGACGGGGTGAAAAGCCACCTGTTTAAATTCGCTGATGATACCAAAATTTGAGGTGAGGTGGGCACTCTAGTAGGGAAGGAAAGACTGCAGCAAGACCTGGATAGGTTACAGGGGTGGGCTAACAAAAACAGGATGGGTTTCAATACTGACAAGTGCAGGGTGTTGCACTTGGGCAGTAGTAACCAGCAGCATGCTTATAAGATGGGAAACTCCCTCTTGAGAGCATGGAGTCAAAAAGGGATCTTGGAGTCATTATTGACTCCAGGATGAACATGGGCCGACAATGCGAGGTCACGGTTGGCAGGGCTAACCGGACCTCGTCGTGCATCCACAGATGCATCTCAACTAGGGCCAAGGAGGTGATCCCCCCTCTACGCAACACTGGTCAGGCCGCAGCTGGAGTACTGCGTCCAGTTCTGTGCACCCCACTTCAGCAGGGATGTGGACAACATGGAGAGGGTCCAGAGGAGGGCCACCTACATGATCCGGGGACAACAGGGCAGACCCTACAATGAGAGACTGCGGGACCTGAACCTGTTCGGCTTTCACAAGCGAAGGCTGAGGGGGGACCTGGTGACCATCTATAAACTCACTAGGGGAGACCAGCAGGGTTTGGGAGAGACCTTGTTTCCCCTAGTGCCCCCTGACATAACAAGGAATAACGGCCACAAGTTGTTGGAGAGGAGGTTTAGATTTTTCTCCTGCCCAGGCAGGGGGTCAGACTTGAAAGTCTACAAGGTCCCTTCCGACCCTACTTCTATGATAAGCAAATCCCAGGATGTCATGCTCCTGCTGTACTCTGCCTTGGTGAGGCTGCAGCTGGAATACTACATCTAATTCTGGGCTCCACCTTTTAAAAAGGATCTGGAGAAGCTTGAGAGAGTCCAGAGGAGAGCCATGCATATGATCCAGAGCGCAGGAGAACTGACCCTATGATGAGAAGCTAAGAGCCATGGGACTCTTCAGCCTGGAAAAGCGCAGGCTTGGGTGCGGGAAGGTTGCCTATAAGTATATAAGGAGTATACATCAGGATCTGGGGGAACACCTGTTCACCAGAGCTACCCAAGGGATGATAAGGTCAAACAGTCACAAACTCCTCCAAGACCATTTCAGGCTGGACATAAGGAAAAATTTCTTTACTGTCTGAGCCCCCAAGGCCTGGAATAGACTGCCTCCAGAGGTGGTTCAAGCACCTACTCTGGACTTTTTAAAGAAAGCTTTGGAAGTCTATCTTGCTAGGATCCTTTGACCCCAGCTGAATTCCTGCCCCTGGGGCAGGGAGCTGGACTCGATGATCCTCCAAGGTCCCTTCCAGCCCTAATGTCTATGAAATCTAGAACTATGAAACTATGAAATTAATTTTTAGAGCAGCTCAATGAGATTTTCATGTGGTTGTTTTCTCCCAGGAGGGCAATGAAGAAGTTAAGTAAGACTGTAGCAAGACAAAGTACTGGCACAAATTCCTAATGCTAAGTTTTATCATTACAAAATAGTTTTCTAATTAAGAAAGTCTGAAATTCATGAGGCGGTGTAGGGTCAGGCAATGGCTGTAAACTTTGTTTGTAGGAATGTCCAGAATGTATACCAGCATCGGCAACACGTAGAGGGTGCATAGCTGATGGTGCACCCCCTGCAAAAAGCACCACCTACGCTGCCAGCAGTGCCTGTGGGCGGTCACCGCTTGCTCCCGCCCCTCATTGTGAACACTGCCAGCGGCATCTCTGGGATGTCCCCAATCACCACTGGCTGCTGCCGATGGCATCTGCAGGTGGTTACTAACCACCAGTTGGCTCTTGCCACCCCCCACCCGTGGCCAACACTGCTGTGGCTGCCTGTGGGAGCTCCCTGCTCTCCACTGTCATGCCCCTGCCACCACCTGCGGGTGGTCATCGTGCCCCCTCAGCCTCCAGGGGCATGCGGCATTCGTGTATACCAGGATGTACTGGAATATCCACTCTGAAGAAATTGCACTTGACATTACTATGATCATGGGGCAAAGCATTGAACCAAGGAGGCATAGATGCACTGACCCTGGTTCTCTTCACTAGAGCTGAATGGTGCAATATCACTAGCAGAGCTGGTCAAAATTTTCCATTCAGCTTTGTCTTTTTTAATTAAAAAGGCCCTTTAAAAACATTTTTTTTCAACATTTCTATTTAAGAAGGGCAAAAATATTTTTTCCAGATTTCTTTTTTTGTTGAACAGCCTCATGGATTTCCATTACAATACTGGGGAAAAAAAGATTTTCTTGTCACTTCAGAATTCTGGATAAAAGGTTTGTCATTTTTTGACCACTTCCTATTTCTCATGTTGAGATGAGACTTTAAAACTCGATCCATCTGTTCTGCAAGGACATTAAATTAAATGACAATACCTACTTAACTATGCTTTATCACGAATCACTGTCTTGAAATCGATCAGTCTAGGAAGCCCTTTTCGTCCACTGTTAACATGGAGAATCATTTTTAAAAGCTTGCAATTACTTATCTTAAGTGGTGCGAAACTTGTTGCATACATCTGACAGTTTTTTCCTTCATTACAGAGTCTTTTAGGATAGGAAACACAAGCCATGCAAATGATTAATGAAAAAAAAACAGTCATGGCCTTCAGTATCTTGTCTCGTGTGTATAGGAGATTTTTTTTCAGAATATATTCAGAAATAACATGCAATACAGATTTGGAACCTGATACCTCCAAAATTTGTGAGCATAATTAATGTGTGTGAGTTGCACAGGTTAAGCCACACACCTCCATAGGTGTATATAGAATTGGGCTGTTTGCATTTTAGAAATAAATGATGATCAGTAAGGTGGCTGTAAAGAAACTCAATTAATAATAAAAGTGTAAAAAAAATTACATCATATTCATCTGATTAAATCAACGTCGGGTTTGCTAAAAGTTGGATTTCATTTTCTGGCATCAGCTTAGCCACTTCAGATTTTCTTAATTAGAAAAATATTTTGCCTGATAGCATTTGCCTTCTGAATCAGTGCCCGGATTTTTTTGTTTTTGTTGCAATCCTACTTAACTTTGTGGTTGTCTTTTTCAATATAAGCAATTCTGGAAATCTTATTCTGTGCTTTTCATACAAGACAGGTCTGGTCGCTAGCATGCTTATGCCACCATGTCCCTAATCCCCCTGGTTATATTGGATGCTGGCTGATCATTGCCCTACCATTCCTGCACATACCTGCAGTTCAGTAACATCATGCATGTAGGAAGTGTGTGAGGTGCTTTGACATTATTTGTGGTAGCTTCTGCATAGCTGTAGATAATGGATGAACAAGAAGTTTGCTCAAAGCTTTTATGGTGCTTCACAAGCCTTTAAGTCCCTTGAGCTCTGATCCTGTTACAGGCTTTATGCAGATGGTATCCTCCATTGGAGTCAATGGGGCTCAGCACTCCAAGAGCACCAAACTACTCTCCGCTGATTGCTGTGACTGAACCAGTGAAGATAAACATTTGTTGGGCCTTTGCCATTATAACAAGAGTTTCTTACTTTTCCACACACTGAATGACGCAGATACAGAGCACACCCCATGGTAGAAGGCAACACGCGACACATTAGCGTCTACCCAGATTTGCATTAGGGCTTCCTGCAAGCTATTTGCCCGTGGGTAATTTCACTCATTTTGAGACAGCTACCATATAGTAATAAAGAAGCCTATGAGAGAAATACCATTGAGCATCCTACTTTAAAAAATAATAGTAATAAAACAAAAAGACAAGAGAGATGGTGAAGGTACACTCCCCACGCTACCCTGGTGTCTGGCAAGCATTACTGCAGCTGGGGTGCTGCTTCCATTTTCCAGTCTTGGCATCTTCTGCCATTTCCTAAGGCTTTCCCTTAGTCTTCTTTCAGAAATGGCCACCCCAGCTGTTCTCTCTGGGGTCCTTCCCTGCTTCTTTCCTCAGCAAGAACTCCTCTGGCTCTCCACCTGGGGGCTGTTTCTCTCAATACTTCAGTGGCTCTCCCTGTGCAGCTTAGAAAATCCAGGAAATGAGCCCTTCTTCTCCGACTCCTAGACCTCTTTGGTCAGAGAAGACAAATTCTTCTGCCGCTGTCCTATCCGCAGCCTTTCCTAGCATGGGGAAATCGCTAAGCCAGCCTTCCTGCAACTTGCTCTCACACTACTCTCAAATATCAGCCTTCACTAATCCTGTGGCTCCGACCTTCTAACTCAGGAAGGTCCACAAGAAACCCCACTACTACTCTCCTAGCCTTCTCCAGAACATACCTGCAGCTGGGCTGGAAGTGGCCTGTGGACTGATTTTACTAGCCCATGAAGCCCAGATGTCAGTGGTGAGGTGAGAGGATTTTCTGGTGATTCAGCAGCCAGGATATTTTGCAGTAACAAGGGAGTGGGGTTGGAGGGACTTGCACAGCCAGCAGCACCTGGCTTGGAAGCACTAGCCCATTCTGGAGCAAACAGCATTAGTTTGGCTTGTTGCTCCTAAAGTTGCCGACCCCTAGACTAGGAACCTCTCATGAATATACATCTCGACTTCTTCCTGCTTCAGTCTCAAGTGCCCGCTCCACCCATAATCAGGTCCAGCTGTGCTGCACCTGTTCCATCACAAACAGTCTGGACCTACTCTAATAACACTTACTCACTCTTAAAATCGTAACGCCGGTATGCATGGAAAAAAAAAATTGTCGAAGGGTCTTTTCCTGAGATTTTTCATAAGGTTTTTTGAGGACTCCGAGACCTCTATAACTGGATGCATGGGAGTAAAACCGTCTGCCTGTACAGCAGAGGGATAAATAGCAGCAGAACCAATTTTAAAGCATTACTAAACTCTATGGAATGTATGGGCAGACTTTATAAAATATTTAGATGCTAAATCTGCAGTGGGGGATTTGCAGAAGTGTCTAGGTGCCTAACTGAGATCAAGGAGCAAAGATTTTCTGGCAACTCTCCCACACTTGTAAATGCCCTGCCCATGACAGACCACATTCTCTCTCAGACACATAGTATAGAGTTTACAGACATTCATGCTTTGTAAAACTAGCACAAACTCATTATGCATAATGCTTTTCCAAGTTGCGCAAAAAAGTCAGCATTGGATTTCGTTGCCCTGTATTTATTCTCCTCTGCCGAGATTGTTACTTATAATGCCTTGAGGTTGTTTTATTTTGTTTGGTCTAAATCTTTTTGCCTATTTCTTTCTTGGCAGTCCAAATTAATTATATTTCAGTATTAACCCTGGCCTCTTAACCTCTCATCTGCTGAAGGGAAATAAAAATTCTGACCATTCAAACCCATAAGGCCTTTTCTAAGTGCCCTTCAGTGACAAGAAACAACATACAAAGTACCTGAGTAATCTCATTAAAAAAACCATTATCCCAAGATAAAGCCAGAGCTATTAACACTTTGTACTCTGCTATTACATAAGGGCATGGCTGGAAACAAACAATTCTGGAATCTCACAGGGATCTCAGGGATTAAAACAATGGACAAGTTTGTGGGTTTTGCACCAGATTTGAAACTAGTTCCACTTTCTTCGAAATTGGCCCATATTATGGCAGTTGTTCAGGTGGGAGCGGGTTTCTTTTTCAATTAGTATTTGTAATTTGTATTCTTGTTGGTCCCAGGCTACACCTCATTGTGCAAAGTCCTGTACAAATCCAATAAAAAGATAAGACCAGGAGCCAAGGAGTTTGCAGTTTGTAAATCAGGCCTCCGGTGTCAAAAGAACAGTGGCCTCAGAAGCCAAATTCTGATTTTGTGCAAGAAAATAGATAGTTAATTGAATTTTGCAGGAAAAAATATATCCTATTCCAGACCTGACACTGTCTTTGGTCTTCCCACATGTCAATGCTCATGCCGCAAGGATGGTTACAGCACAGATGTTGCAGCAAATACTTGCAGAGAAGGGGCTATAATCATGCTATGAAATCACAATTGCAAGGATAAATGTGAAGCAATACTTCAATCAAAAGTAAAATAAATAAGGCCTTGGTTATGTCTATTTGAATGCTTTACTTTGAACGCACTGTCCCTTGCTACAAAAGCCACAGGGGGTTCGGTATGTTCTGAAATCAAATAAGGCATATCATAGACTGATTTTCCCTGGTTGTTAGATAGAGCTCTGCTGTGCATTCGGTAAGGGATAACAAACAAAGCGGGTATAGTTGTTGGAAACATGAGACTCAAGGCTAGTAATTCTTTCCAGCACTCAAGAAAAGCATTGTAGTACCATATTTACCCAAATCCAAGATGAATCCCCAATCAACAGGGAAGGGATCCTCATCTTGGATTTGAGTACCAGTCCAGGACAGGCAGTGGCTCATCTCTGGCTTTGGCCCTGCTCCCCACCCCTCCAATTCAGCTTCATTGTTTGTACAGGCATAGGCAAGGGTCTGGTCCCTCATTTCCCCCTCCCCACTTCCGCTTTCCCTTTCTGCAAGACAAAGATAATTTAGCTGCCCTACACTGTGTTGTGAGACTTAATGTGTAAAAATGCTTTAAGATCCCTCTATTCAAGATAGGTACCAAGTGCAAAATGCTGTAATGCTGAATATCTACAGCTCGTGCTAATTCCAATCTTGGCACTAAATTCAGGAGGATAACAACAAAAGCCTGAAGAACCTAAAAAAAAAATGCATTTTTTTTCCCAGGTACAACCAAGTCAAACCTCACCTGTCAGGACATTGGAAATAGGTTTCTTTTTAAAAACCAAACTGCTAGTTTCTCTGGGTTGCAGAGAATACCTTTAGACAGTCATGCTTCTTTCAAAGGCTTCCAACTGCAAAAATAACTTTCAGCCAGCATAGCAGGTGTTGAGATCCTACAGCTTCCCAGCATTTGATACATTCAATGAAATAAAAAATGCCTCCCCTCTCCAGGTTCAACATAAAAGTACAAGCGTGGTCATTCTACTTGTATGAAAGAGGGTGAACTTAATTAACATACCTAATACAGGCTGTTCTTACTAATTTTCACACCTTATAGTAGATTTGGTGCCATCTTTATATCCTGGGATGCCAGATGGAGCCCATCAGAACAATAGCTGAGGAAGGGATCAGATAACCTAGAGCTTAACTGAGTGTAGAAGACAAAATCTGAATACATGGGGACTGGGATTAAAAGCATAAATCAAAAGGACAAGCAGGTTGACCAGTCTGAGGACTGAATGCCTCTGGTTAACCAGGGGATGTTCACAGCCCAGTCCAGAGCAGTTCTAGTTTTCTTACACTGCCCCTCCTTGTACAGTGACTTTATGCTTGTTTGACTACCAGGGGCAAGAAGAATTCATTCACAAAAGCCTTGGCTTCCCTTTTGGAAGTGACCACAGCAAAATATCCTACTGATATCTAGAAGGTGGTATGCTGCTGTGAGTGGACCCAGTAACAGGCCACGGCATATTCAATTCATGATTCTACGGATTTTGTGGAAACAGTGAAAGCCAGCATTGTCTGTGAAATCAACTTAAAAAAAAAACTTAATAAAATGCTAGCTCCCCAGTTGCAGCGCAGCCTCACAGCCTGCCTGGGGCAGGAGAGATGATGCTGCCTGGCAGAGCAGCACAAAGAGCAGCAGACAAAGTGGCAGCTGCCAAGGCCTCTCTGCCAACCAGTGCTGAGGGGCAGGGGTGCTGGAGAACACCCAGGAAATATCCACAGAATTTGCAGAAATTGTTTAGTTTCTCTGTGATTTAAGTAGACCCCTTAGCTATAGGTATAAAGGTGTTCTATATTTCTGTATGAGAAGAAAAATAAGCTGTGCCAATATACTTTATGCCAGTAAAGTTTCGTGCACTCTTGAGGTTGTACCAAGGAAAAATCTTGCTCCTAACCAAATAGTTATACTAGAGGAAATGCTGTGCATCAAGAAGACCTTAAATGATGCGCAAGTCTTGTACTGACTGTATAGGAGTCAATTTAATCTTGTTACACCAGTGTAAACCACAGTATTTCCAGTGATCTCAAAAGAATTACTTTGGACTGAGAGTCGTACAAATGAAAGCTGCATTTGCCCCTCGTGTTTGTTTTCTGTTTTGTTGCATAACTGAAATTAAAACACTCCGTGTTACTTCTAAGGTTCTAGGAAAAGTCAGAAGATATTACATTAAAAAGCTACAAGTTGCTGGCTGTAGTGGTGATACTATTTTAGAAGTCCTTTTCCTTTGGTTTCAGCTGTAACTAAGCAGTTAATAGCATCCATGATTTGCTCAGAAATCGTTTTGCTAGACCACTGGGACTCCATTCAAATATTAGAAAGCCACTTGATAGGTACACTTCCCAGTGGAGGCTGCCACTAAAGGGACCCACTCTGGATATAAGCCCTCAGCCTATTTGGCAAGTAGTTCACTGAACTATATGTACAGGTGTATGGACAGATTAATGAAACACCATACAGGGAGGACACAGAACTCACTGTTTTTGCCTTTCAAATCCTTTTTTATTTAAGAAAGTGATTCTAAAATGCCAATTTTCTGGCTTTTCAATAGGATCATCACCTTAAATGAACCTGATGTGAATAAATGTGATAAATACATATACAATAATTACCTTATTTTAGCCCACTGTCTCTGTGTTTTAAAAACAGATGTCAGTAAAGTCACAGGATTGTTATCAAAATGCTCTGGCTCAGGCACAACATCTGCTCACTGGCTTTATGTCAGGAGGACTGACTGCAATGAAAAAAGAGCAATCTTTTGCTTGAACATTTAAGAAAAGTCTCTATCCAGGGCATGTAAAATTTTGCAGCACTCTCTGATTTCTGATATAGTCGGAGTAATCAGACTTTATGCTCTGCATGAAGAATTGACATTAACCCACTCTGAATATACTAGTAAGCAAGAAGAATACTGGGAAGAGCGGTGGCCACTGGATCTGAACCAAGGTGCCTAGTGGCAGGGGCAGATACTGCTACTTGGTAAGAGTAGTAGGCAAGGAGGACTCCGTAGGAGCTGTACTGTGGGCTTGAAATGCTTAGGGTCAGTCTGGCATACATTGGATAATGGGTGTGCTGCTTCGACCACCTTCTTTCTCACAAAGAGGAGTTAGAAAGTGCGCCTGGCCTTCCACCAATAGGTGAATTTCATGCATTATTCTCAATTAACTTAACAGAGTGAATAACCAATTGAATTAATTTTGCTTTTTCTACCAAAAGAATTTCCACAAACTGTTTAAAAATCTAGCTGTTGCTCAAAATTACTATCCGAGTATTTTCTGTGAATTGTGCTTTGTCTGTAGGTTGTTCAAGAGCAGTTCATTCTGATTAACTGCCTTTTGCAATTCAGGTGGGATTGGTTAGCTTAGATTGGACACAGGGCACCTGGTATTGCTTCTGTTCTCTGGTAGGATTAGTAAATGCTTCAAATCAGGTTTCCTGAAGTATCACATGAATAAGTTCAAAGCTTGCTTTCTGCAAATAATCTTCAATATCTGCTTATAATTTGCTGTTTCCACAAAAATTCCTGGCAGTGAACATGGTGCTTGGATTCTACCATTTTTTTTTTTACAAGCATTTACTTTCCTTTAACAGGCCCCACTTGGCAAATATTTCAAATTCCTCTCTTCCTCTTTTGACAATTTAGCTTTGCTCATTATTTTTAGCTGAAGCTATTGTTTCTACCCGTGGCAATACTGATCATTCAATGGCACGGGAGATCTGGGGCATATACAAAGTTCTTCATTTTCCTCCTAGGCATAGAGGCCAATTGTAATGGATGAGAAACAGGTCTGGAAGGAGTATGGCAAAAATCAGAAGAGGAGAAAGCAAGGCTACGTCTGTGGCAGAGCTGGCTGGGGAATTAATTTTGTGAAAAACATCAGGTTTTTTTCCCCCAACGCTTGGGATGAAGAGCCAGACACCATTTTTTTCCCCAAGGGACTGAAGTTAAATGATATTTAATTTTAGAAGCACTAATACGATGCTTCAGCAAGTGTTTTTAATGAAATATGCTCCCTGGAGTCTTAGAAAACCTGAGACCCACAGCAGGCTGCAAGTTTACATGCTCAGGTCTACTTTGGGAGGTTAGTGGGTGGGTTAGGAGAAAGCAAGGCAGGCTAGCCAAGTAGCTGGGCAATCAACTTAGAGGCCATTGAAAGTTTTAATAGAATTGACATATCCCCATGCACTGTTTGGATTTTATTAAATCAGTATTTTCTGATGGGGAACCCCCCCCAGAAAAAAAAAACACAACAACAACCAACCAACCAACCAACCAAACAAAAACATTTCACTGTGACCAGTTCTAGCTTAGGGCTTAGAGGAGGAAAGAGCAGGGGTGAAGGCACACACCAGGTAGGTGTAGGTCAGGCTCTGGAGGGTGTGTGGGTCAGGGAAGTTATCAAATATTAGCACTATCTGGGGCTTGGCCCGAGAAGGCATAGCTCAAGTATCCAAGGGGCAAAAGTGGTGAAGCATAAGGGGCCAGTAACATGCCTAGAAACATCATCACACAAAGGTCTGTCTATATATCATTTTTTAATCTATCAATTTGAGAGCTGGTTTAGAGCAGTGGGGGGCAATCTTTTTGATAGGCATACCACAAATTAGCCCTGAGTGCCACTCTGATTCCCTTCCCTTGCCTGCTCTTTCTGCTCCCTGCCCTCTCTGCCATGGTGTGGCCTGTTTCCTCAGTCAGCCGCTTGCCACACACACAGAAACTGCTCATGCCACGTATGGCACCTGTGCCACAGAGTGGCTACCCCTGGTTTAAAGCACTTTACTATTTGGAAGAGTTTCTGAGGCTGAGGGAGGAAAGAAAATGGGGGTGGGTGGGGAAGAAAGCAGAAAAAAAAGTTTGGATTTTTTTTTTTTTAGTTTTTAATTGAAAAAAAATCACAAAAATTCAAAAAAAAAAAACCACACCCCAATGAATTTGAAATAGAAGTTTTTTTTATCCAAAAAGAAAAGGAAAGAGTGAATGAAAATTGGTGATCAGTTCTCATGATCATCTTTATATTAAATAAAGAATCGCTATGAATGCAGTACAGTTCAGAGTATAACTGTAAAGTGCACCTGATAAAAGATTACTCAAGAAACAAGTAGTACCATCTAATTTATTCTATCTAAACATAAGAGAGGCTGAGGGTCTGGTGGCTAATGTTTGTGATTCAAGGTTATAAATCCCAGTTCTGTTTGTGGCTTTTCTATTGCTTTTTTGTTTGATCTTGAACAAGCCAAATGATTGATGGCTCAGTTTCCCCTTCTATGCATAGCTATAGTAAATGTACTCTATTGCACCAGAGTATTATGTGGCTTAATTAATGTTTCAAAAGGGTTTAAGATGTATGGAGAGAAAGCTCTGAAGAAATACAAAGTATTATTTTAATAAATGGCTCTTGATACTTTCATAAAACTTCTGCTTTAAAGGTATTGTATGTTTTTTAGGCATTGGAGATACTAGTATTTGTACTGGCTTCATTCCTTCTCTGAATGTGCAAACTTGCAATAAATAATTTTTATGGTGGTCTCTTTAATCTGCTTTCTGAACCGCATTAACTTGTTTCCGCTTGTTCCTAGCAGGCTGGTGTTAGGACCCAGAAAAGAGACAGCAGCAACACGATATAAATAGAGTACCAGAATGGGACAAAGTTTGAGAAGAAAGCATGACATCACTCAGACTTGCTCTCCACCCAAAAAGATCTGGGATGGAGGTGCAAACGTGAGCCAGACAAGCGAGGAGCTAGCAACACAGTTCAATCCAATTCCTAAGGAAACAGTGAGAGTCAGATGTCCAGTGGAGCAGAAGGGGCTACTTTTTTATGATGAGAACCAAAACTGGCTTCAGATCTCTGACAAAGTAAAAATAATCGGAAAAAAGAAAAAAAAGAAAACCACAGACAGCAAACATTGTAAAATAAGATCTCTTCTTTTGGCACAAATAACAGCAGAACTACTTGCATTCTTTCTGTGCAATTGCACAATTTTTGGATCTTATTATTTTTATCTTATGATTTTGCTCCAGTCATGGCTATGTGTTTCCAAGTGATCCACATTTAAAGCAAGCAAATATTCATGAAGACTTTGGAAGAATATATTGCTTTCTCATTGGAAGAATGAAGTTTCTGAACCTGTGTGGAAAATGCACTTTTTAAAAGAAAAAAAAGTAGCAAAGGAGAACTTGTGTTCATGATTGAAATCTCCCAGGAATTAGATTTCAATTGCACTTGAAAACGCAAAAGGACCATGAAGAATTTGTTGTCTCTGCTTTGTTATTATTTGCTGCAGATTTTATTTCAGTCTAAGTATCAGGTAATATTCAGAACTTGGGTAACACTGAGATTTTTCCTGTTTATTCTTCAAAACTTTTGCTTCACATTGTCTTATTCTGTCATATTTTATGAACAGGTGTATGGAAACTATTCCTGGCTACCCAAACACCCAGGTAAGGACATTGTTATTTATTATTGACACTACCATGTGCTTAATTGTTACAGTGTATTTAGCAAACCTTTTGTTTTCTGGTTTATATTTCATTTTTTTAGTTGTTGCAAGGGATCATACAAGACCATACTAAAAATATAGTGCCGGGCATTCAATCTAGAGTACCGGACAATTGCAGTTACTTAAAAGTTCAGGTCTCCCTATAGTGACATCTTGTATTAAAAGAAATACAAAAATAAATTCTGTGCACATTGCACAGAATAGGCTACCACCTTTGTGCATGAGAATTTTTTTTCTGGGCTTTTTCACTTGAGTCGGTCTTTGAATTGTATTTAAACAGAGATTACTTTCTCTTTCACCACAACGTGCTAGTGTTCAGCACTTCAGATTCATTGACTTGCGGCTAGAAGTGCCAGTTCACATATGTTACATTGCATTTGTGTGGCTCCAGTCATTTAAAAGCCTTTGATGATTAAATGTAGATTGCTCAGGACAGAACCGCAGCATGTTTTTCTTCTGAGCTCTCGTCATCTGTTTTCAATGCGAAAAATCACTCAAACTTATTTGCTGTGTGTGTAACTGGAGAGATCTTCTGTTTGCACAAATAGTTTAGCCTCAAGCCTCATGGTGGTGTACAAGCACAATTTTACAGTTTAAGCAATCCACAGAATGCCTTGTGCTTTTAATTTCTACCCAGCTAGTACCCTTGTACTAGCTTTCAAAGAAAACTGCTGCATGCTGCAGGAAAAGCCCTGTTCTGTCCTGTTGCAATACATGAATCCCCACCCTGTTATCTGAGTCCTAATTACAGAGTATGTGAGTAAGCTAGTGCCCTTGCTCATATCAGTTCCTTCTGTTTCCCCTTTGTCTGGTAAACATTAACATATTGTGCCAATTCCTATAGAAAAGGATGAATGACCTGTAGCCTGAGATGCATTAGAAGAAACATAGGCTGTATATAAATATTATGTATTGCAGGGGGAGGAGAGTTATAAAAGAGTCCCCAGTTTGGATGGGGAGCTAGAACATATTAAGCTCTAAATCAGTGGTGTCCAACATTTTAACATTCAAAGCACCCCTTGATAGATCTGAGGCAGCTCAATATACTGGAGGTACCCCTCGAAAAAATGCCAGCTCTTAGTTTTCATTGCTTTTTGACTACGAAAAAAGAATAGAGCAATTCTTCTGTTGCAAAGAACTCAGAAAGACCACAGCAAGTCAGGATGTTTTTAACACTGTGGATAAAGAACACTATTTGAAAACTCTGAATTTATCTTGTGAATCATGTTTGCACAACTAACAGTACTAATCTTGTGCAACACCCCTTGAAAGGATCTCAAGGCACCCCGGCTGAGAATCACTGCTCTAAATGATTCTATCTTGATTTGCACTGTGATGTAATCTTCCTATCATACATGGTCCAGCATTTACAGCAGACAGAGTCATAGTAATTTTGTACTTATAAATTGAAAGGAAAGTTAAGTGAACAGAAATGAAAGGAAAGCCAAGTGAACAGGCATACCAGTGGTTTTCAACCTGCTGACATTTTTTGGAGGCTCCTTCAGGATGGATTGGCTCTGTGCGTGGTTTAGAGAAGGAGTGTTAAAGTTGTCCTGGGCTGGATCCAAAATGCAGGGCTCCTTGCAGGTTAGATCTAGACAAGCCGGTGGGGTGAGCAGTGTCAGGGATCCCTGGGGGTTAATGTAGCTATTATCCACCAACCCCCTCATCTGCCTGCCCCTTTGCCCCCTGCTCCTGACACACATCCCCAAAAGAGCCTTGTATCTCGGAGTCTGGTGGTGGGCCACACTCCTGCACTCGTCCCTCAACTTCTGGCCCTTCCAGGGGCCTTGTGGCCCAGACAATATGACTCTGTGGGCTGGAACTGCCCCATGGGCTGTATGTTTGACACCCCTCGTTTAGAAAATAAAGTACTGGATGGAAATCCAAGGAACCTGTGTCCTAGTCCTCACTTGGTTGCTGTCCTGCTCTGTGCAACACTGGGGAAGTCACTTCTCTGTGTTGCTGTTTGCTCTCCCACTTTTTGTCTATCTTTTCTGTTAATTGTAGGCTGTTTAGGGTAGAGATTCTCCCTATATGTTGGGATGATGCCAAGCACAATGGGGCCCTGATCTCAATTAGGCCTTCTGGATGCTAGCGTAATACAACTGTAACAATCAAGTGCCTCATTATATCCTGGCACAGCTGTTGGCATCCATTCATTTTCTCTCTGCCTCTTTGTTTTCTCTCCATTATTTATATATTTATTTTTGCCTGACCATTCTCCCTCATACATTCAGCCTTCTTTTCCTCGTTCCTCACTTCTCTGAAAGTTAGATACTCTTGGCAGTGGGAGACATCTTCCTAAACAAGCATCACAAACAAGGGTGCACATTCTATGCTTTAGAAAGAGGAGGGGCTGCCAGGCTTCATGGATAGCTAGTTGGGAAACAATTAGCACAAGCAGTCCATGGGGATGCTGTTTGTGCACTGGAAAGCTGCTGCTTTCATTTCCTCTATTACAGCCAGTGTACACTTTTGGATGACATGCCATGAGGATGATAAAGCATGTCCTCATCCGATATCCCAGTCCCTCAGTATTCTTTGCATACCTGATCTCACACTGAACTCAATAGCGATTTTGTTCCCCATAGTATTCAGATTGGATTATAAATATGTGTATGCATCCAGTATAATTGTCTCCTTAATTTAAGGAACAAAATCAATCAAGACTCCTCTCTTTCCTTCTCAGCTTGGTCTGGCCCGATGCTTTGCAAGAATGCAAAATAACATGCAACACTATCTATCCTCATCCACAACCACAAGTTTCCCTCATCTCTGGGTAGCTGTGACATTTCTTCCTCAACCCACAGTTGTGTTTTTTTTGAGAGAGGTTCTCTGACCACTGAAAACATATGTAGTCATGAAGGGCAACTGGGGACGCGAGTCTCCTGCATTGATCACTGGTGTCAAAAGCACTGCAGGTGTTTCACCAGTGATACTGCTCTCTGTTTTACAGATCAAGTGTTTGCAAGTAATGCAGGGCTCCTACAAATTCAGCTGCCTTAGTTCCAAAGGTCCACATCAGCCCCTTCTTTCTGACACACAATGGGTGTATCTACATGAAATGCTTTACTGTGCAGTAGACTAATCTACCGCACAGTAAAGTGTCACTGTCTACACGTGCACATTTACTGCACACTAAATTGGTCTACTGAACAGTTAGTTACTACCCATAAATACAGGTAGTAAATTAACTGCAGTAGATATTGCGCCGTAGCGCATGTGTAGACACTTGCCAGGAGCAAATTTGCTCCTGGTCAGCCCTTATACTAGGGGGCCACAGGGGATGAGGAACTCCCACCTCCCTGTCTCCCTCATGTCTTCCACCCCTCCTGTGTTCTTCACCAGTTGCATTGGCACCATTCCTGATGCGAAAAGGGCCTCAAAGCATTATAGCCTTGCAATTGTGCCAGGGGGCAGAGAAGAGAGTAAAAGCAAAATATTCACTGAACTGGCTCTAGTTTCTTGAAGGAGATGAAAAAATAGAAAAACTTTTCCAGACCCCTGCATAAAATCAGGTCCAGGTATATGATGATGCAAACCTATTTGTGTTCACTATATTGTAGGGATTGTTCAAAACAAATTTGTCTGTGTGATACAAGAACCCCTATTATACTTTTGGGGTCAATGAAATATAGGGAAAAATTCCAGGGAAAGTTACTCGGGGTCACCTTAACTTGCACACCAAATTTTTACAAGGCTCCTGGAATGTTTGGGCAGCATGCTTACTGCACAATAGCCTGGGTCCATTTTACACCTCTGTTACTTGTCTTCATTTTTTAACATGCCCACCTCCTGCCCCCACACTGCCCATGTCCTTGGTAGGGTGCCAGAGAACCAGACCCAATTCTAGGAAGAAAGAGTTAGCAGCACTACATAATGTATATTCAAGGTCCACACTAAATCTTTTTGAGGACCTTACTGTGATCAGTAATACCTGCTCCGAGGGAAGCCCCATGGAAACCACTCCTTGCCCCAATTTTCTTATATGGGGTTATTCATACAAACTAGCATCTGCAGACCCAAGCCTGAAATTAGGCATGAAGAGTGCAGTCCAACATAACAGCAAAAATATATCACAATAATATACAGGCATGAGAGGCAGAGGTAAACTTTCAGCTAATGATTTTATTTGTCCTATTCTGCTCTTCTCCTGCCCAGTGCTTGAGGTGTTGGGGAGGAGCTAATATGGAAAGGGTCAACAAGAGTAGTCCATGGGGATTTGTAGGCGGACAGGGAGATCATTTCATGAACTAAATTGGGGAATATGATGCAAAAACAGAAACGGGACAAAGAAAACAGTTGGGCAAGGCTTTTGAGAGGACCCTAGGCACCTCTCCATGGCATATATTTTGTGGACCTGGTTGTCAGGTATTTTCTGGCTGAAATAATCAGTTAGAAACAAAGCTGAAAATAGTTTAAAAAATAGCCTCTGGAAATGTTGCTTTTGTAGATAGGAGCCCTCTCTTCCTCCTGAAAAAAAGCAGCTAATTAATTCATGCCAATTGAATGATTTGCCATGATAAACAAAACATGCTCATTTGCAATAACAAGAGGCTTTTACTGTTTCATCCTTCTAAAACTTTCTTTGCTCCAGCTGATTAGTCATTCTTTTCCAACACAGCTGGTTAAATTAGTTACCCCAAGAATAAAGAGTTTCTTTCAAGCAAGAAGATAACAAAAACATCCATGTTTGCCTACATTATTAATGTTGTGCCCTTAAAATAGAATTGTTACCTTAACCCAGCATTTAATTGTTCTGGGCAGCTTGCTTTTGCTCCAGCCTGAGAATTCACATCTTCTAAAGCGTCTTCTAGCTGACATCAATTAAATCTTGTAGATAAATCTGCCATTGGGAAATGGGAACCATCCAATGTTCTGCTTTTGTCAACTTGTCCACCTGGAGCTCAGTGCAGCCATCTGCAAGTAAAGAAGACATTTAGGGAAACAAAATGTTCTTATTCACCGCAGGATTTATTTTATTTGTTGGGGGGGGGGGGAGGTTTGGTGTGGAAAACAAGGCTCTGAAGACATAGCAAGTGCTGCAGGCTGAGCAGTTGTTAACTCTTTTTATATGCCTTTTTTTATATTGTTAAATGCCATCTTCAGAGCAGTGGGAAACTCTTTCCACAGAAGGGTGGGGTTCTGCCTGCTTCACTCATAAATCCACCCAAGTCTCAGTAAGCATTCCCTATCCCTGTGTTTTTGCTGCTGGGTCCTATACACCAGCTTGACCCAGGACATTATGGCTCCAGCAGGCTCCTAATGATAACTTCCCAACATCCTTCCATAGAATAAAGAGTAAAAACAACATAGATCAATATAACTTGAAAGCAGATTCACTTGTGCTGCCTTCCACTGTAGGCTTTGGGGGCAGAGCAAGAATCCTGAGCATCTAAGTTGTTTCTTCTCAATGGGCATGTCTACACATGCATTTACATCGGCTTAAATTTACTGCACAGTAGATTACTACACAGTAAGCGGGAATAGGCCCACATCTACATGTATAGGCCCTCTGACTTGGGACTAAAGTTAGTCCCAAGTCAGTCCACACACACACAGTGTTACTATGTCTACCGTAAGGTGTCTACACGTGCATTACTGCACAGTAACTAATCGGGTGTAAATCTGAGTCAGCGTAAGTCACCATATTTACTGCGCAGTATGGATGTGCGTGTGTAGACGCATGCCCGTACTATGCAGTACTTTTGGTTACTGTGCAGTAAATGTGCATGTGTAGATGCACTGACCGTCCCCTTGAATTTTGAAGACCAGAAGCACTTGTGGAGGGACTTCCGCATATGTAAAGAAAGGGAGAGGAACAGAGGCACAACGCAGCAGGGTGCCTGGGACAATTGTGATGCACAGGGATAGTGGTAATGTCCAGCTGCTGCCGTGCCACTGACTACATGGTTGCAGTAACAGCAGTATTATCTACTTCCCCCTGCCCTAACCTCAGCTCTAACTCAGTGCCTGGGGTAGCTGTCCCAGTTGTCCCACACTAGTTACACTACTGAGGATAGAAAGCTCCCTGTTCTATACATTCCTCCATGTGGCATATGAGGCCTCTCCGCCTGTTGCTCTCAAGATGTTCTAAACACAGCAACTTAAAAAAGCACGGGGATCTTTACAGTAATATGAATAGGAGCATATGAAATTAGAACCAGAAACTCAGATGGTAACTTTAGTTCCAGAAGATCTGGTTTTATACGTGTATGCATTTCTAACGTCGTTAACGTAGATAAGTGCACAGCTTTGTAAGACAGAGGTTCCTTTTAGTGCACAATCAAAAATCGTATTGAATAAAAGCCATGTGTTATGCCCAGTGCTATTTATTTATTTTGATTTATTTCAAATGCTCCCAGCTTGTGAGCTGGGTTTGGTTTATAAAGAAATGTTTTATTGTAGTTAACCCTCTGATCCTCCATTTACTAGTTTCTACACTGGTACACTCATCCCTAAACCACATACTAATGACCATTTTTTCTCCCTATCTTTGTTTTCTTGAAAGGGTTCAAAGTTTTAGCCTCGGCTTCCCACTACTGGCCACTGGAAGATGTCGATGGAATCCATGAGCTTCGGGATACAAGTGGAGGTAGCCGTGAGATTCATGACAATGAGAGTAACATAAGTATTTGTGACAGTTGGTAAATAGAAGGGGAGCCCGAGAAACAAATGCTAATGAAACTAGCTTTAGAGCCCTGGCAGTTGAGATCTATTTATACAGCAATATTTTGGCAGCCTCCAAATCATTTTGCATTTTAAAGCTATTTCTAAAAACTATTCTTAAACATTTTAGGACCGACCTACACATTCTTAGGGACATCAAGAGAAATTGGTTGTGATCTAAAGTGTCGTTAAAATCGTGAGCTGCTTTGGTACATACATAACAAGCACAAATATACATAGTGGGTGGGATTTTCAGCTATGCCTATTGAAACAAGGGCCCATCTCTCTGATTTTCAGTTCAAGTTGAATGCCATACTGCCATAAACATTTTGAAACTTGTAAATAGTCAGCTCCGTATAATTCGAAGAGGTGGCCTATGCTGCAATCTTTACTCACTTCTGGAAACCTTTCCTGAAAGTCCATACTGCAGCATTGTTCAAAGTAGTACTTTGAACCAAATCCCCAGGACCTTACTCAGGTAAAACTCTCAAAGAAGATGGCAGGATCCCACTCTCAGTCAGACGTGATATCAAAGTGCAGCATAACTCCTGGCTTAGGTCATTTCCTGAATTTTAAGTGTCATTTGTGGACTAAATAATATTGCAGGAATGCAGTGGGAGATGGAGGACTTCCAAAGAGTCCTGGGGATACTGTTAGTGGTGTTGGTTTAGCACTTGTTGAACCACCGTGTCACTGCACAATATTATGGGAATGCTGTGCGGCTCCCTTTCAGACAAAACAAAGCTAAGGTCCCACACCCAGCTGCTTATGACTATTAAAGATCTCGGCAATTTTCACACGAGTTGGCATTTTAACTCTGGTGTCTTAGCCACATTCCATCCTGGGTAATTACATCCCGGCTTCCTCCATTCCTCACACAGGACCTGACAGCTCCCCTCTCCGTTCTCAGCTATTTTGTAATATCGCATGGCCCTGTTAATCAGTAACTGAGTCCCCAGTGATGATATTTTCCTCCCTATTCAAAAGGGATGGTGAAGGGAATTAAAGAACGAGTGAAAGAATTTGGGAACCTCAAACGAAAATCTCTACAGAAGTGCAAAATATCACTATTTAAAAAAAAAAAAAAGGGATGAGCCCTTATATCACAGTTTGGAAAGAGACACGATATAAGGCCTACAAGCATCAAAAACTCTCTGTTTTCAGAGACACTTAAGTGCTCCACTGTCCAAGACATACTTTATAGGAGTGATAATTAAACTGCTGCAAATAAAACTAGGAAAATGCTGGCCCCATTAAAGTTGATGGCAACATTTCCATTGTCTTCAATGGGACCATGATGTGACCTACGAACAATTCACTTGTAGAATTCTTTAGCACGGTATCAATTTATTTTCTTGTAAATATATAATTTATCTGGCAATAGACATCACTTAGCATAAGTCAGAGTAAATCACTCCTTCTGTAGTACAAAGATGAACTATACGAAACCAAATGCAGCTCTTTAAAAAAAGAATGATAGTTGTCTGATTAAGGCTGGGAACTGCTTGATTTAAAAAAGAAACAATAGCTGCTGAAATTCAGAAGCTGTTTCAAATATATAATTGATACATAATTTATTAGGCTCAATCCTGCAAGGTCGTTGCTCACAAGAATGGTGTTGGCTCATATGAATTCTTCTGGAGTTCTTGGGAAGGCTTAGATAAGAAGAGGTTTGCAGGACTGGGCCTCAGTTCATGTTTCCAAAAGGATGCCAGTAGCCTAAAAGCTTTGGGTTGTTTTTTGTTTTTTTAATTTGGTGCAACTATGGCTATGCTGAATTCTTTGTTTAATGTTGTTGTAGATAATTTATTTTCTCAGTTTGTAACTGCTTATGTTCTGCATCCAATATGTACGTGTAATTCCCTTTGGCCTCAATAGAAATTGTGTCTCTGCATCTGAAGGCTGAATCTAGCATAAAGGCAAGGTTTTCTATATTGCTGTATTCTAATACAGGGGACAATTTTCCTGGTTTTGGTAGCGCTTTGATTATGCAGCTTTTCCGTTCACTGCTAGAATATCTCTTGTTGTTTTTCTGTTCATCATAATATCATGCAGTCGTTTTCATTTCATGTTCATCTCATAAACCCTTGGAGCATCATACTCTTGTTCATCTTCCATTTTATTTGTTGAAGTCATTATGTATGAATCCAGTTTCATACCTCTCAACCACTCGCTGTTCTGGGAGTCAGGGTCACCAGATTGGGTTTGATTTTTTTCTTGTGTAGGAAAGATTCTGTTTACGCTGGGCTCGATCCAAAATCAATGGCCGTCTTTCCACTGATTTCATGGGCTTTCGATCAAGCCATTATTTCAGTCAGAATAAAACAGTGAAAATGACTGTATGGAAAATGGGTCAAAATAGGTACACTGAAATAATAGAGAATGTTTTCTTTCCAATATCGCTCAGTTATGGTTAAGGAGTATTGGAAATATATTATCTACTTTTGTTTCAGGGACAAGTGTGACTTTTTAAAGCTGATGCTGTCCTTTTAAATTTAGTGATTATAATGTCACCTGCTTGCCAGTTTCCCTTAGATTTGGTCTAAATCAGGATTTTGTGTGTTAAGCTATTTTGGCTCAGCGTGAATCTTTTTAACTTATAAAATTACATAATATAACCCCTAACATTTTATGCAGTTTTACTGGGGATAGCCTTTCCCTTTTTCCTATGGGAATGTTGCACTTGTACCTATAACAATGTCTGCACTGACTTTATGCCATAGAACTTCGTACTGTTAAAGTGCCATAACCTCTCTGTGCAGACACATCTTTAGAGAAAAGGGATGGGGAAAACTCGATTGATTACAGTTCAAAGGGCCACTAATGAATATTTGATCTGTGCTAGTTGAGAGATATGGACTGGCCAATTCATATGGATTTTGTGTTTATTCATTGTTTTGCTTATTTTGTTTTGTTGTTCCACCCAGCTCTAAGAATCCACAACTTCACTGTGCTTCCTTCCCATAACTCTACCTTTGTATATACCAATGACTCTGCCTACTCTAACTTCTCTGCAACTGTAGGTGAGGATTTAATTATTTTTGTTTGTGTATTTGTCAAAACGTGGATGGGTATAAAAACACTGGGTTCCAAGCTAGAACTAAGTTTTGTTTCATTTTTAAATGATCTTGTCATTTAAATGATGCTTGTATTGGCTTAAATCTACAAAAAGCTCAATCAAGTTGCTCTGGATATACATTTGGGTAAGTGAGAAGATAATTCAGTTTTGCAATGACCTGATCATGCTCTTACTTGCATGAGCAGCTGAACAGCTTCATTGGAACCACTCCTGGGAGTGAAAACAGTAGGGTTTGGCCTCAAATACCTAAGAAACCACAAAATATTTGAGCCAAACTCCCTTAGTAATTAAGTAAATAGCCAGTCAGGAGGAAATCTCAGTATAATCAGAACTCTCTCTTCATATCAGTGAATTGCCACATATAAAAGAGTTTTTTCAAGGCGTGGCTATTTTCAAGCAACAGATTAGAAAAGTAAAATCCAAGTACTTCTGCTGGAGGAAAATGAAAATGGGAACTCTTCCATCGTGACATTTCTGATTAAAATAATAGAAAAAGCAGGCAGAGGCCTTGCAGGTGCATGTGTACTTAATGAAAACAATTTTACGTTGACATCAGCCAACACATCAAAAGACGAATAAGTAGAATGGAAAATAATGACTACCCAGGCAGGCACTTCCAACAAAAGCTTCAAAATCTGGCTCAAATCTCACACCAACACCACCACAAGCCTGAAGTAATTTAATTGAAGTCAGTAAACTTGCTCTAGATTCATATTACTGAAACAGTAACTAGACTCTGACCCACTCAGGATTAAGTATCAATACACAGGTGGTTATTAGGAAAGGTTAAGTGAGTAGTGAGATTATGAAGCTGGAAAATGTTTACATAGCTGCCATTTGGGTAGTTTGAATTCAAGAAGGTTGGTATTAAAAGCCAAAAGACTTACATACTGTATTTTTCTGCCTGGTTACAGTAAGGATGTGTTGGCAGTCCAAGTCCATTAATAATGAACTTTCAATGACCCTCATTCCTTTCAGTCTTCACTTATCTGCTTTGTAGCTATTTGGATAGGTCTCACAGAACAAGATATATTCAATGTGAACATTAATGGGAGTGACAACAATACCAAATGAAATACTATGGAAGCAGAAATGCATTATCCTATGAGATTTATCCTGGCGAGGTTAATTCACAATCTAAGTTGCTCATAAAGAATTCCAGAAAAATGTGTTTCTTTTCATACTGCTAATATTTTAAAAGAGCTCAAACACTAAACTCAATCTGGAATAGACCCATACTCTAGGTTATGTCCATATGATCCAAGGCTGCACCATGCAGAGATAACGGAGTAAACTCTGCACATGCTGGCACACAGCTGCATCCCAGCTAATTAGCTCTGCTAAGAATCACAGCTTATTTATTAATCTGTACACAGTACCACGCTAATGTGGCACTACTGCTTTCAGTCCCTGAGCTAGCAGGTGCAGAACTAATTCAAGGATTTCTGCATGTCACTGCCTTATGTCATTTGGACTCCAATATATTAGCAAGCACATTTACAGATTCACGGATAAGCCCTATCGATTTTCTTTCCCTAGAGGAGGAACAAATACCTAGAAACTGTGCTTTATGGACAGTGAGATAAATCAAAAAATAGTCTGGGCCAGATGCACTGGAGCATGACTGCTGTCTGCTCTCCCTCAAAGTTTGCGATGGGTGTTCACTTGAAGATCGGCTTCACAATACAACTGCTCTCCGCTCAGTCCCCACCATATAAGGGGAAGGTAAATGTTGGAGCTTCTCTGAGTCATGTTGTAAGTGTTTCTGGTCATCAGTCTAGGCAAGTGCAGAGGAAGATGTGGTCACAGTCCTGTTCCACAGCTGAGATCTGGGGGCGCATAAGAGTCTCTGCATTTCTGTGCATGGGGACTGTTATTGAGCCAGGACAATAAACAGATGACACATGTGAAAGAAAGCTCACTATGTCCTCACTCTTCAACAGTCTTTCCTTATCTCTGTCACACTGATACAAATGCCCTATTTCTTAGCTGGGATGCTATTTGGTATCTTCCAGGAGGGAAAAAATATTTTATTCTTGCCATTGCTTGCCCTGGTACCACCCTTATCTAGGAAGTGCCTTTTCCAGAATGCAGTACTTGGGAGGCATAAAATTAAAGACCCTGAAATCTCACTTACCTTGCAGAGGGCATGGCAATATTAACCCTAATATCTAATGACAAATTCAAGATCAGTAATATTACATTGTACCCACCTAAACTATATAAAAAAAGTCTTGGGATATTTTGTGTTCTGTAGAGTAAAGTGCTGTGGTGCAATCTTCTTCACCGGAAAAAAAAAAAAGATTTCCTTTTACCTAGGGATCACTGATACACACACGAGCTATTCCAAAGTGAAAGTCACTGTGAAGGTGGCCTTGGGCTTTCTGGCAGCTTTATATACTCTGGTGCTGCCGGAATACAAAGTGTACCCTGGGAATGCACCAGCTACTGAAGGGACCACTAAAGGTGGCAGAAGTATCTAATGTGCCTTCTGCCAGCTGTTGAGAGATGGCAGACACCTTAGTGCACTTAGCAAAAATGGCAAAACTGGTAGCAGAAGGGAGGGTCTGGCACTACAGAGTAACACTGAGTATGAATGCTGTCAAAACTTTAAAGGGTGAAATACACCTTAGCTTTATCAGAATTAGTATTATTAATATCAAAAAGTAATAGAATGGCAACCCTGGGCAAGTGTATATGCCTGACCTCAATCAGTTTAGCTTGTGGTAAAAATAAAGTGTTTTGTCTTTATAGGCCGCATCCAGAGGAGCGCAGCCATGCATTATGCGGTATGGCAGACACATCTGCGGTGTCACATACCACACATTCAGCTGTTTTCTGTGCTGCAAGGAAGCGGGGGCGGGTATCTGGGGCATCAATAAACCCACACACACACAAAAACTGCATGCACCACTCTGCTACGGCAGCATGCAGGCGGTGGCTCAAAACCAGAGCCTGGCTGGCCAGAGCCATGCTCCAGCCGCCGGCCAGGCTCTGAGCAGCAGGATTGCTGCTGCTGCAGCCCCAGGAAGCCCCTAAGACCTCAGGTAAGGCTGCCCAGCCTCCCTTACCCAATCTGGGGTAACCTGCTGTGAGCCCGGGGACAACTGTCAGTGGCACAAGGTGGTGCTATTTATTTATTTATTTTAAATGGGTTTCTTAGTAATGAAGACAATAGGAAATCACAGGGTATTACCAAGGTATTAGACAGGCACAGCTTTTTCAGATGTTAATGAAGTCACTCACTTAGCATACCACTGGCTCTTTCAAAGGACACAACTGCCTGCCTTCTGAATAGGGTTGGATGAGTATTCTCCACATTTTATTTTTTTTGAAAAATGGCTTTTTAATCTTTTTTGAAAATGGATTTTAAGTAGTTTTTGTCAACATTTTTCACAGCTGGTGAATAATTTCCTGAACAGCTCTATTTCTGAAACATTGATAGAGCCCAATCTACATTCACAATTTTGGATTCTGTAGAGTTTATGAAGCCTATAAAGTCACAGTTTCTGGCCCTACTGGTTCAGTTAAAGAATTTATTTAGCCAAGTAAGATGTCACGGAAGGGATGTTTATCAGTTTTATAGAATTCAAAAATATCAGAAGATGGTCATTTGTATTTTTCATTTAAAAAATGGAAGTTAGAAAGCTAAACTAATTAAAAATACTTGGAACATTTGAAATGGTTTCAGCAGATAGGAATGTTAAGTGATTATTTTTTAAATTTCCTTCCTTAGATATTGTAGAAGGGATGGTCAACAAAGGAATTTATGCCACGGAAAAGAAAGGAGTTACCTTTCTCTTCTTTGGAAGCTACCAGAACTCTTGCATTAGTAACCCAGAAGTTTGTGGACCTGAAGGTTAGTGCCATAACATTATTACTGATCATTTTTATTATACTGTGATACTCTTGCATGTCATTACCTAATGAAACTTAGGCCATATTCCTACTTGGATAAGAGATCATGCAGAAGCCTCAAGAGATTTTAGGAACTGTTTTATACCATGCAATAGGGGTTTTCTTTTCTCTGGGTTAGCACTAAACTGATGCAGTGTTATCTTTAAGAGAATTATCACTGAAATTACATCTAAAGTCAGCATATTGACTTCTAAAATAACCTGTCTTAATTTACTTCATTTTAGCTTACTAACTTTTGCAAGTTACTATCAGATAAGTGCTACTAGAGGCTCTTGGACATCTATGAAGTAGCTCTAAAAAAGGCAATTCATATGTGTTTGCAATTATCCAGTAAATAAAAAGGGATGTAGTAGCTGAGCAGTTAAGGCATCTCACTGAAACTCCAGAGGTACAAGTTTAAGCCTGCCCTGTTCAACCCAGCTGTAAATGGGTCCCTGGCCACTCAGAGTGGGGAGTTGGAGGTGGACAGAGGTGATGCTAACCCCTTTGGGTGCTGTCAGGTATATAAGTTGGAGTGCCTTGATCACACCGGCCTAATGAGCTGTTAGGCTCAGAAGGACCTTTGGGGGTGTAAACAACAAAAAAAAACCCAAAAAACCCTTAAAAGCCCTCCCACCCTTGGATTTTGCTTCTCTACACTTTGTTTATGCATGACTTTTCATTTCTTTTTAAATACACAGTAGGCTCTGTAACTATCATTTGTTAGACTTCACAAGTTAAGAAGCATAAGGTTAATAGAGACACAGGAGCGCAATAAAAATCCTCTGGTTGGTAATTCCCCTTCTGCTTCTTTCCACGGATTCTTTTGTTGCTTCTTGATTTATGAGGGAATACGTAACTCCACATGGGCCAATAAAGGGTTAATGGAAAGCCATGGGCTTGATTAGCCCACCTCTTGCATGTGTAAGTCAGTTTGTTGTTATCAGAGTCACCTGGGTAAAGGAAGGTGCTCAGCGTGTGAGCTGCTTTCTTTTCTTGGATAGGGAACAAAGAGAAGGATTGGCCTTGAAGCAGGTACAAATCATCCGAGGGAGTCTTGTGGATCAGTGTTTTCTGGTTCATATAATATGGGGCTTTTGGAGTGATCTGGAGGTGAGTCTGGAGCAGGCTGAAATAGGTTTTTGGTTGGGTTTTGAGTGCTGCTGTGGGACTCCATGGGGTGACCTAGGAGATGCTGCTGGGACAGAAAAGAGCCTTGACAGGAGCCCTGAAGGGATGGAAAATCTATATAAAGGACTACCGATAAGGGTAGCACTATGGGCTTGGCATACAAATAGTGTCCGAGAACAGGGAGGACTTCAGAGGGAGAACTGGCTGTGGCATCCAGCATAATGTCACAAGGAGGTAGTGCAAGAGAGGAACTATTCAATTGTCCCTGCACTATTTATCCCTGGGGCATTTAACTGACTTTAATAAGTGCAGGGTTGGACTTAAATCTTTTACCTGGGACCTGGGACTCTTTGTCCAGTGAAGTTGTCTCCATGTGCAAAACTTCTATTTGGCTATACTGCTCTAAATCTTGCCTAGAGGCCCCTCGGAGCAAGGTTTACTAGTAACCTTCTGCAGCATTTGTTCTGCCATAGGTCAGGCTAAAGGTCTTGATGTTCCCTTCCAGCCTTAAAACGTATAAATAATTAATTGCCGATGGTTGTTGTGAATGTTGACACTTTTCATGACCTCTTTATCAGTGGAAAAATAAGCTAGCTTTTCAGCTAGTACTGTAAAGTAATTTCACCAGCATCCATGAAGTCCCTCTGGAGAAAGGACAGCAACATGTGGCCTACAGCTTGTAATCCCAGAAGATAATTGGAGGCTTGTGCAAAGCCACATATTAAATGAACGAACATACTAAACCAAGCCCAGGATAAACTCCAGGCCTGCTAACCTTTACAGGCCCCTTTCTGCATTTCAAAATAACTACATCTCATTTCTCTGCCCTCCTGTTGCCACCCCTTCCCCTCCAGTTTCAAGACCGGACAGTCGCACCATCTTAAATAAACAGAGGGAGAACGCAGTTCCCAATAGTGTTCCTAACTTGGTGCTGGTTATTATGGGTTAAGCTTCTTCCTTGAATAGTTAATAGTTTTTCCTGGAAAGAACTTGCCCAAGATGGATTTGCCTAAAATCATGAAGTCTAGGCTTCGAGTCAGACTGGATGCATATCATTAGAGAGGCCGCTTTCCATAACTCACAGACACCAGGGAGGCTCTAGCGAGTTTGCCACAGCTGTAAGCTATCAGCATTCTCACCCTTTTTTCAGTTGTGATATAACATTTAATTTTTTTTTTTTCATTGCATTGGGTTTTGGATTCAAAAAGCTGTCAAGGGACAGTTAAAACACTTGCCAGCTGTAGTTACAGGGTTGAATATAGTGGGGTGTGGTTTGAATAAATGATACACAACTTACAGGCTTGATTATAGGCCTGATTTAACTGAAATTAGTGTCTCATTGCTGCTCTGCCCCATTACCTAGTGCTTACACTGTCTTCCACCCTTTTTGCCTTTATCAATTTAATTCTCATCTTTCTCAGTGTCCCTCTATCTCCTCCCATGAAAGCTATTTTTCCCTTACCTCCTGATAGAGGGAAGAAGAATGCCACATGCAGAATTGCCAGCAACAGTTTGGGGGTATTCCACCCTTTCTCTCTCCCTTCCTTTTTTCTGATTTCTAGTCTAATCTTCCAAAAAACCCCAACAAAGAGCCCTCTTATCAGACTCTTACTACTCCCTGGTAGGGAAATCTAGGGGGAAAGACTAAAGAGCTCTCTCTGAATTTCCCTGTGGAGAGCTTTTCCTTCAGTCACTCTGCAGCAAAGGATTATTCACCACAAAAGGGGTTGCAGAGCCCGTCCACAAACCTTGTGTAAGTTTGTGGAAAGCCTCCTGTGCCTCTAGGCTAACCCTGGGTGTTGACCAGGTCTGTTTGAATGGGTGGGACAAATCTCCCTGTTAGGCCCCCTCCTCCAGTTCATAGGGTTTAGGGAGTATAACAAAGTCAGTAATAAATGTGGTGATGGTGGGAGAGGTGAGAAGGGAAAGAACATGGGACTAGAAGGGCCTTCTGGGCAGCTCGATACCTGAGCTGTTGGAGTTACATGAATACCTTAGACTCGGCTTTCATTGTAAAAATATTCATAGCCTCACAGCTTGACCCTTTCATGCCTAAACGTAGCGGGGAAGGAGGAAGAAGTCAGGCTTCCTTTTTGCAAGCCTCGGTGCTTTGGACGGCTGACTCAGGATTCTTGAATGCTAGTAGCTGGCAATGACCAGAACTTGTAATCTGTAGCATGCCAAATCTTACAAAAACGATGCAAAACCCTTCTACAGTTGGCCAACATTAAGCAAAGTGTGTACTTTGGAAACAAACACCAAACAGGAGTCTTCACCTTTCTGGGATCTTCCCCTCTCTGTCCCTTTAACTGCTTGCTCCTCTTCACTTTGCCCACTGAAAATATGAGGCCTCACAGATATGTTGACAAAGTAAAAAAAGGAAGTGTCAAGTGGTGTTATCATTCAAGCTGCAAATTATCAGATGTAATCTAGGCAGTGACTTAGAGAACTAAAAACATTACATGACTGAACAAAAGAGCTGCTGGAGCAATTTCAAATGCGTTTCAACTGCAGGAATCAATGCAGAAAAGTCTGTGCAACTCTGCTGTGTTCTCTGTAATACCTAAGCCTAATGGCTCAGTTAAGTACTACTGTTAATATTGAATTTCTTCGCTTTTGTTGATTCAAACCATTCTTTAAATGGGTAGTACGATGTGAAATAGGATTTACACTGGGCTATTATAGCAAGTACTTTGTGTTACCATTTAGAAAGGGGTCAAAATTCACACAGTAGTCAGAACTTGGCTGAGGAGAGTAGAGCAGGTAATTCAGCATTCTGCTGCAGGCATATTTCTTACGTAAGATATCTTATGTACATTTTTCATACCAGTGAGAAATAAAAGTCATCAATACGTCACATTATTTCTACAACTATAATATAACATAACAATCAGAATAAATTTTACTTTTTATGGCACCAGAGCATTCCCAGTGCCTCACAAACAAGAACATTAAAGCAATAAAACACTGAAATATTCAGCAGATAAAAAAGAGAAAAGAAGAAAACACATAAATAGTTAATATTAAATCATTGCAGCAGGTAAAAAAAAAAATCTTTAGGTAAAAAGTCCTTTTGTCTCCCTTAAATCAACCTAAATCAATGGTGGTTATAAGCTGTAGCTTCATTAATGTGCTATAAAAGTCTTGGCGTGCATTGGTTATATATGCAGGAAATGATTTCCCTGTCCGATTAAAATTTTTTGAGATGGAAAAAAAGGGGGATGGGGGTGGGGGGCAAGGATTTCAGTATCTGGATTTGGGAACTTAATTTCAAGTCTTCATGAACCAACACAGTGGTTTGGCCATTTTTAGCCTGAATTTCCTGAAATGTCAACAGTTATTTTAAATTTGAAAAAAAGCTCAAAAATAGGAAAATTCCTGAGCAGAATCTGATTGTAGTTGCACAGGAAGTTCTGCAGCTTTTGGCTGGAATGCAGTCAGAAAGTCTGCTGTTCATCAACATAAAAAACCCAACCAATCCCGATCACAGTCAATGCATGATTTTTTTTGTTTTTTTTTTTTTTAATCAGGTAGTGGGAAGAACTTTTATACTCAGATTAAATATAATCTCAGGCTAGTGATGCACTTCCCCATGGAGTACTCCACAGTCATTATGCTTAGCACACCTTTCGGAGGTAGAAAATTGCTATCCTTATTATAGAGATGCACAGAGAGACTCAGGGTACAGACAAAAGTAACAATTTTTCACCCAATCTGGCCACAGAAAACAATCTATGGCCATGACCCAACAGAAGCGCATGGCTGCAGACAGTTTTTTTTTTTTAAAAATAAGACCCATCCCGTGAAAAATCTGACCCTTCATTCAATGAGGGGTCAGATTTTCACCCAATCAGTCATTTTTTTAAGCTGTCTGCAGCCATGCACTTGTGTATCATCATTACATGATGGGTCAGATTAAGATGTTTCAAAACAAAGCGCGTTCTGTAATTTGTGTCTGCACTGCCTTCCTGCCTGTCACTGTTTTCAGAATGGGAAGGAGGAAAGGGATGGGTAGTCGAGTCTAGGGTTTTTTCAGCCCCTGCTGGAGGGTGGGTACATTGGAGCCCCCTCCTGGAGGTAGGTGGTTTCCAATACACCCTCCAGCACTGGCTGGCGAATCCCTAGAAGGAGCTCCCTCTGCTCCCTTTCCTCCACTTCCATTCTGAAAGAGGGGCAGGGTGGGAGAGAGTAGGGGCCATTTTGCTAGGAGACACTGGCTGCAGGCTACCAGCAGGATTTCCCTCCCCCCTGGAGCCAACAGTGAATTTTTGGGTGGCCCGGGGAAAACGAACAATTGCTGCAACTCAGAACACTTCCTGCAAAGTATTTTTGGTTACAGCGGGGAGCCGTACTTCTGTTTGCACCCTCATTGATTTGCCCAAAGCCCCCCTGGAAGTCCCCAAGTAGGGAATTGATCTTGGATTTTGTGAGTTTTAGGATTGGCTGTAACTGCTGGACTGGCTGCTGGTTACTTCCTTTGGTCTGCACCACTGAGGTGGATTACTTGAAGGGGCAGTAAAGTGACATAAAAGTTACTGTGCTTGCCTAATGGAAGAATTCTCCTCCTATCTGAACTGGAGATATCATGAAGTGGTTTGATCTGGAAGAGGCCTGTCTATAGTGCTTGGAAATAAGCCTACCATTTAACCTTAGTCATTAACAGCTAAGATCTATAGATCACCTTCAAATTATTATTATTATTATTATTTTTTAACTACAGAGAGTTTCCTGCCTGGGATTGCTACAAATGGTGTGTCGAGACAGGGTCTATTTATATTTGACTGAGGAATTTATATGTAGTACAAGCTTTTTGGACAAAAATTACTTTCCTAAAGTCAATTGGGATTTTTATGATGAGGCTTTAAAGAGCTCAGTTTTACTTTTTGGCTTACCATTTCAGAAAGTGATGAAGTATATTTAAGGAAGATGACAGACTGGAAAACTGGGCTGGAGCCAACAGGATAAAGTTCAATGCTGACAAATGCAAGGTGTTACACTTTGGGAAGTGTCGCAGGGGGCCTTTCTGGGGCCAATCCACCATTGTTTCTGGGCCAACCACTCACCTTACTCTCCTGACATGCCTTAGTTGATTGTAATTAGGCAGGAGGCTGCCCATTCTTGCCCCGGTGCCAGGGGGCACTATCTGTAGCTCCATTGCTCCCCTACACCACTTGTCCAAGCATCACAGATGGTATCCAGGTGACAATGCTCCCAGCCTACAGCCAGAGCTAGCTTAGCCCTTATTGTCAGGCCTCAGGCACATGGATTCATACCACCTTCCTCTCACTAGGGAGAGTCACACTACCCATTCTCACAGAGTCTCTTTCACACATCAACAACTTATATTGCTCTGCTTCCTCTCAGAGTGAGCCCCTCAGCCATAGGCTTTATCTAGTGCATACCTTGGGTGGCAGAGATACCATCTTTTGGGCCTCTCCCACCAGGGTAGTGGCCAGCCAATTACCCAACCAGGGCCAAGCTTGCCCTGGCCTCTTCCAGGGCAACTCTACACATTCATACACACTGAGGCTCCGTATCTTCCACCCCTTCACTGGGGCTCTGGTGGCCATAGCCATGCCTGGCCCCAACTGCTACCTACAGTTATGTGTGGGCTGGGGGTTATTGAGGCACCCCAACCCACCTTCCACCAGGGTGGAAACTGGTCTGGTATTTTCCTGGAGGCTCCCACACCACTGGGATCCGCACCCCAGCAGGGTGCAGTTGTAGGTCACGCCTAGGACCAAAAACCTCCTGCCCCTACCTGTAGAGGTTCTCATACAGCAGTTCAACCAGGCCATATTTCCTGCCTGGCTGCCACTAGGGAACTGCTCTGTTTATACAGGCAACCATGGTTCTAATATGGCCACCACAATCAAGCACCTGCTGGCTGCTTGACTTGGCCCTTAAAATGGCAGGCACCAACAGTGCCCTGCCATAGGAAGACTAATAAGACTGGCTGGGTGGTGGCACTATGAAGAAGAAATTGGGAATTTTGGTACATCGTAGACTCAGTACAAGTCTTCAGTGTAATGCAGCTGTACAAAAGGCATTTTGGGATGTATTAATAGAAGCATTAGGTGCAAGACATGGAAGGTGATAGTACCTCTCTACTTGGCACTGGTTAGGCCTTGTCTAGAGTATGTACACTTTTGTGCATTTAAAAGAGGATGTGTAGAAGTTACAGGGTACAGAAGCAAGTGGCAAAAATGATAAGTTTCTTGGAGGGCAAGTCAGAGAAGGAGAAGTTGAAGGAAATAAGCATGTTTAGTTTGTGGAAAAGGCACTTAAAAGGAGACATGATAGCAGTCTTCAAATACCCATCTTGCTACAGAGAGTAGGACATGGACCAATGGCTTGAACTTGCAGAAAATAGGTTTTGATTTGATACCAGGAAAAATTTTTGCTTGTTAGAACAGTGAGGCAATGGAATAGACTGTCTGGAGAGGTTGTGGAGCCTCCATCATTGGAGGTGTCCGAGAAGAGTTGGTCAGAAAAGATCTAGGTATAGCCTGTTTTCTATTATTTGGGTTTTTCCATGCTTCTGGACTTTGCTGTTTGCCACGTGGGGTTGGGGAGGAATATGCCCCCTCCTACTGCTACATTTGTCAAGGTTTTGTTTTTTTTAGCCTCCCTGAGAAGCACTGGGTTGCCAACCCCGGGGATTTTGACTGGATCATGATTGGTTTGATCTGTGGTGGTTTTTGCCTTCCTCTGTAGTTTGTGTGTGGCACGGTGGCTCTCTTCCTGGGGTATCGTGAGTGTTTTTTAACAACCTTTGCAACAGAAGAATGTTGACTGCTGTGGTCTCCCTGCTCTACCTGTGACAGATCAGGGTGTTATGTGTTATGGTTATGTCAGCCTTGACTGTGTAGTTTTGCTAATAAATTAGACGGTGGATTTGTACAGGATGATTTGGACAGGGATGACCCTGCCTGAGACAGGGGGTTGAATTATATGACCTCTAGATAGTCCTTCCCTATTTCTGTAAGAATCTGTGTAGGGTTTTATTTTCATGAGCTATGATCCTTCTTCTGGAGGCTGATATGTAGTAACAGGATGATCCAATAAGTTGGGAACTATCTCAAGACTTGGGAGGCGTGAGTTAAATTACCTGCTTCCATCAAAATAAACCTGGCTGACCTTAGGCAGGTCACTTAATTTCTCAGATCCCCATCTATAGCACCCCACAGGGATTTTGGAATAAAAATTATGATATGCTCAGATACCATGGCAACAGAGACCTTATTAGCAGGCCTGTGTGAAGCAGCCAGTATTCACTTCAGATTCAGATTCGCCCGATTTTGGGGGATGATGATTCGATCTGGTGATATGAATCACTGTCCCAAATCGATTCAGAGATTTGGTCACTGCCAAATTGGCCGAGTCTCCGAACTGGCCCCATCCCTCACCTGCTCTCCCAGCCCCACCCAGTGCTGGCCCACCCAGCCCCAGCTCCCAGCTCTTTGAAAAAAAAAAGCCTGGCACTCACTGGCTCCTGCCAGGCAGGGGTCAATTCCCGCTGCCCGCCACTGCCCTGCACTGCATGTGGGGCTCTGTCATGAGCCCCCATCCTCCCACATGCTCTCCCGGCCCCAGCTTCTGGCTCTTTAAAAAAACTGGCCCTCACCAGCTGCTGCGTGGAGCTGGCTACTACCAGGTGATCCCCACTGCTCCACACTGCATGGGGGACTCTGTCATGAGCCCCCAGTCCCTGCCTGCTCCCTCAGCTCCCCCGTGGCTGCCTCACCTGCTCCAGCTCCAGCTCCAGCTCCTGGCTCTTAAACAAACCAACAAAAAACCAAAAAA
>NW_017728921.1:9415431-9570337 GCF_001723895.1 Crocodylus porosus
GAGCTGGGAGCTGGGGCAGGTGAGGCAGCCATGGGAGGGGTGGGGACTGGGATAGCAGGCAAGGGTCAGGGGGTGCTGAGGAGGCTGGGCGAGCAGGCATGGGATGGAGCCTGGCATGGGTCCCCCATGGTCCCCTTCCCCCTCCTCCAGCCCCTACTCCCCCACCCCCTATTTACTAGCATGGAGGTAGTGAGCAGGGACTGCCTGAATCTCCAAAGCTCTCCACACTCTTTTATTCAGTGATGGGCACCTTCACTGGAAAGAAGTGGACAAAAAGATTGATTAGACAAAAATCCACCAAATGCCTATGCTGTTTATTCTGTAGTAACAAAATCCCTTTCTTTCACAAACATGAATATGATAACGGAAATATGGGAACATTTATTAGAGTTATATGCAGCAGTGTGGGAGAAGGGGGAAGGCCTTTTGTCATTAGGATGGGTAGGGATTTGTCAGTGGTTTCACCCTCCCTAATAACAGAGCTATCAAATGCACATTATAATTCTGTTGCATAGCATCAGGTTACCTGCTGGGTTTGGGCCTCGATTTGAGTCATCCAGTAGCAAAACTGGCAATGATGTGCACTATTTGGGCAGCCTGCTGCTAATTACACAATCATCCAGGCAGATGTCTTGCCTGCACATGGCAAATCTCCCTTCGGTCCACTATCTTGCTTGTAAGCATTTTCTTTGAGTGTACTCAGTTTGGGTTTTATTCTGAGCACTTCATGCCAGGACTCCTGAGACATGCATCACTAGGAAGCAGTTAGTCTAGCCACTTCCTTTTTAACTGATGTCTGCAGAGCCTCTCTACTGTAGAGCTGAAGCGAATCTGTGACATGGGAGAGAGACTTGCTTTGCTGCTTTCGGTTCGGTCAGCATTCCCAGGCAGCCTTTATCAAAGAAACATAATCACCAAACTTTGTGTTGTTTTACAGTGCAGTAATAATAAAGCTTCTGCTGGATTTAGCTGGAGTACTCACACCTGAAATTAAAGTTACTAACATGCAAGCCTGTGCCAGAATTCACTGATCAGGAAGGGAATGCTTAATATTTTTTGTTTCTGCAGCGATGAGAGTCTCAGACTAGAGAAAATAAAGTGATGACCGTGGTTTTGCATAAAGAAGGGGGTATCTCTTCCCATCATACTGGTGCTCTTCTGTCTGACAACTGGACAGTGAGGCACACTGAACAAAGGCAGCAGTAACCTACCTATAGGAACCAAAGTATAATCAGCTCTTTATTTAAATAAGGAGTTTTTAATGTTAAAACATTGGCCTGGCTAATTTTTCTTTAGTTATGACTAATATTGGAATATTATTAGAAACTTACATAGTAATGGGTATTTTCACATGCTGTTTAGGCAAGGGGCAGACCTTTAATTGCTATGAATTGTCCCGGTTCCAGTGATCTCTCAAGACCTGTCTGCAAGTCCACTCCCTCCATGTGCACAATGATGTTTGACACTTTTAACCTGAAGGGTTTCTCATTAATATTCTTTCTCTCTCACTTGCTTCTGCCAGGAGTAACATTTTCTTTTTTCTGGAAGACTCAGGACCAGCAGGCTAAATATCCCCCAGCCTCCGGGGGACAGGTCATTTCCAGTGGTTTTAAAATCTGCTCCAGTGAAGGTGAAGGCTCTGTGGAATTCTATGCCCGTGGGAATTCAATGAAGTGGAAGGCGAGCTTCAGTCCACCAGGTAAAATGTATTTATCATTCCCAAGGGCTTGATATGGCTGTACAGTCATGACAACACAGCTTCCACACCTAAAAAGAAAAGATGCTTTATAAGAAAATAGAGCAGAAGGAGAGGGAGAGTTTTGGGATGTCAGTGATGTTATATGATGCACAATTACAGTGCAAGGGTCTGATCATGGATTTCTAGGCCTTAACTAAAACATTTATTGCTAACAGTATCCTCTTTGGTAGAAATGACTGAATGAGGAGTGAAGGATTAAACCCTTGCTGTTGTCATTTAAGACTTTTAAAAGCTGGACAAATATCTAATTTTGCACAACCTTTTAATCTTAATCTGTTAATGCTTTTTTGGGGCTAAGAATTCTGTACTTCTGCAGAACAGTTTGACCATTTCATTGCTTGATATAGAGGATTTTGTGTTTACATTTACTCCATTGCTTTGTACAGATGTAAGCCTCTTTAACTGAGCTAAAACTTACTAGACAGGAAGGCTCTAAATGGGGTTGATGCTTGTCAGTGACTCTTAGTGTTTTGCAGGTCGTTACTGGACTCACATTCTCTTCACATGGAAATCAAAAGAGGGTCTGAAGGTCTATGTGAATGGAACTTTAAACACCACTGACCCGAATGGGAAAGTTTTCTATGATTATGGGGACCCTACAGCAAATCTGCTGACCGGGACAGAGGGTGATCAAACCAAACGCTACGTGAATGGAGCTTTCGATGAATTCATCATATGGGAAAGGGCGCTTACCCCCGATGAAATTGAGCAATACTTCACAGCTGCTATTGGTAAGTGGGAGCATTGTTATCATACCATGTATTCCATCTGTGTAAACACCAATGAAGAAAAAACCTCAGCTATTAAACTGGATCTCTTGGGCACCCTGTTCCCACACACGTAAAGGCTGGGTCACAGGCACTGGCGGGAGCACGCTGAGGGCTGCCCCAGTGCCAGTGGGTGGGCCTCAGCTTCATGCAAAGCACTATGGGGGCCAGGTAGATGGCAGCACCCAGGTGAGCTCTGCTGCAGGCATCCCTCCACCTTTCCCTCGTTGATTTAATAGATTTTAGGGTCAGAAGGGCTCATCAAGTCTGACCCCCTGCTCTGGGCAGGAAAGAGTGCTGGGGTCAGGTGATCCCAGCCAGGTGTTTGTCCAATCTCTTCTTAAATACCTCCAAGGAAGGGGACAGCACCACTTCCCTTGGATGCGTATTCTATATTTTGGCAACCCTCACTGTAAAGAGTTTTTTCCTGATGTCCAATCTAAATTTACTCTCCTTTAGTTTGTGGCCATTGTTTCTAGTTACCCCAATGGGTGCCCTGGTAAACATCATATCCCCTATTTTCTGCTGTCCCCCAGATGAGTTTGTAGATGGCCACAAGATCACCTCTCAGCCTTTTCTTGCAGAGGTTGAAGAGATTCAGGTCCCTCAATTGGTCCTTGTAGGGTTTTTCCTGTAGGCCTTTAACCAGATAGGTGGCCCGCCTCTGAACCCTTTCCAGGCTATTTACGTCCCTGTTGAAGTGCAGTGCTCAAAACTGGACGCAGTACTCCAGCTGTGGCCTGACCAATGCCTCGTAGAGGGGAAGTATCACCTCCCTGGACCTACTTATTCAAGAAAGAGTGTGCTTAGCTTTACTTATTACCTCATCATATTGGTGACTCATGTTCATTCTGGAGTTGACTGTGACTCCAAGATCCCTTTCTGCAGTTGTGCTACTCAGTATGGTACCTCCCAGGCTATAGGTGTGTTGATGATTCTTCCTCCCCAGGTGCAACACATGGCACTTTTCTTTGTTAAATTGCATCCTAATCTGTTGTGCCCACTCCTCCAGCCTGTCCAAATCCACCTGGATTTGCTTCCTGCCCTCTAGTTGGCTTACCTCCCCGCATAGTTTGGTGCCATCTGCAAACCTGGACAGTCTTACTTCCCCTTACCAAGAACAGGCTCTTGGGACCTAGTGCACAGGCAGCCCCCTGCTACACTGCCCCCCACCCCCATCTGGTTGTGCACCTCCCATCTGGCTGCCAGGGGTACACTTATTAAAAAAGGTTGAAAACCCCGGCCTTAAGGAGTGATAAGACTTAATTAACACGTGTTTGCATCGTGGAAGACTTTTACTAAGACATAAGCATCTGATTTAAAGTTATAAAACATCTCTCTCAGTGACCAAGACTTAAAACTCCATTTGCTATGTTTTGGCTGCACCAGAAGTTTGGGGTTTTTTGTTGCTTTTGTTATGTCCTTAAAAATTATTAATAGCTTAAGGGCATAAATCCATTCTATCTATCCTAAGAATGAAAGTACCTCATTGTAGGAGTCATTTTTTTAGACAAGTCTGACCACAATGAAGCATGCGTTAAGTAGTTTTTGCTTATAAAAATCCAATTCATTAAGGAATGAGTCCACCAAAGAAGCTCAAGCTTGTATGGAAAGCTTGCATCCCTTTTGCTCTGCAACATGAGTGTTAATGATTATATTAGTCCATGTTAATTCTGCTTACCAGATAGACTCTTCATTACATAGTTTAAGGTCTCTGCCGTGATACTCAAAGCCCAATTAGTAGACATGTAAGCTAATCAAGCTACATCTTCTGTTGGACAAAGGAAAATAAACTAGAACAATCTTTCCCCCTCTTTGTCTCCCAAGTGTTTGGGAACAGCACCGATTCTTAAAGGATGGGGCCATGTCAGAAGATCAGAATAAGAAAATCCTGTATTTAGGCACTGATTTAGTTTCCACTGAAGTTAATAAGAAAGATCAATTGGTTTTAATAGGAGCTGACTCAAGGCTTTAACAGAAATATACTATAATATTGTTAGCCTAGGTACAGTTTAGATTTTTCAATTAGTACAGGCAGCATTGAAGTAGTAGCAAACCTGGTTAAGTCATTGACTGATGACATCAAATTGAAAAACAAAAACCCTGTCATTCTCTCATACTATCTAATTTTGAAGTGTGCAAAAATGTTAAAATCCATCTTTTTAACTAATTATAATGGGACCATTTTAACTAATTAAAATGGTTTTTTATTAATGTCTTCAACTAACTTGGCTGGGAGAGCATTCATTTGATACCCAAAATAGCACGAATATTTCAGTGTTGTGTTTGAAAAATCTTTAAAAATATGCTTTAACTTTATAATCTACTTGTGTTGGAAAAATCACTATTGTACCTGGTTATTGTATCTATCACAACAAAACCAGTGTTACTATAACACCACCCAAGCCATAAATCTCGTTCCTTGGTCTAATGTTATGGAAGAATGTCATGTTACTGTACTCGAGTGCTGTAGACTTTTTTTCACATTGACCCAGTCCATCGATATATGTGACGTGTCTTGCTGTCAGACAAATATGACTCTTGTATAAATACAGAAAGGATAACAACTTTTTAACTCGTTCGGTGCTTATAACTACGGGGTTATGCTCTGAAGTCCACCGCTACTCTGCCCACTTCCATGCATTCTGCTCAGTAATGGGCGCATGCTGTAAAGAATTTGCCAGGGCTGTTTCCATGAGTGTGCCACTCAAGGAGCTAATCTCACAGTGTTGCTCCTAATTACACTTTTTGTGATGTTTGAAAACCTCGCAACATACTCACTCTTGCATCTAAGCATGTATTGCCATATTATTGGTGACTCGGTCATAAACAGTAACGTCCACTGGCTAGGAATGCTAAAATTTTCAGAGGTCTCAGAGACTTAGGTGCCATCGAGGACTTATACCTGATTTTACCTTTATAATCCCACAATCCTGGACAGTGCCCACTTGCCCACCCTTCGTACTCCCAAACCGTGACAAGGTTACGTCTGGAAGTCCTGTTTCATAAATTTAGAAGTTAATTCTGTGTTACTGACTCCTGTCATTTAATTTTATTATTGTTGCTTTACATTACCAGTCCTCAACTATAGGGAAAAAGTCTGAAGACAAAAATAAGTCTGCCAATTTTATCGTTTTAAAAAAAAATCTCATGACTTCAAGTCAATCTCATGAATTTTTTGAGTGTTGATTTGCAACACTGCCCATCATAAGTATTAAAAAATTATATTATACTTTTTTTCCCACGGCACTTTTCCTCTATTACAGAATATTTTGATTGACTGACTGATTTGTGTGTATGCAATAAAACTTTTTTTTCTTTTTTGAATTCCCATGAGTATCAATGTCCATTAAAGTTGATTCCGGAAGCTGTGACATGGTCCCCAGAAATGATGGATACTCTTGATAATGGTAATCCATCTAACAAAACAAGGTCATTCTTGGTGTAAATCTATTGAACCCACTGGCATAATGGTATGGATAAATCTGAGCTAATATAGCATCACAGCTGAATTGGGGAAACTCCCTACTTTGGTTTTTAATGTCTTTCTTTTTAATAAGATGAAATAGCCATGCTCATTTGCATCCAAAGGAAAAAAATAGACAATACCTAGCACTTGTAGTTGAGAATTGTACTGAAATACCACAATAATGGGCAGATATAGTTCATAAATCTATAAATCATACCACGGGTAGAAAAAAAATATGTTTAATGTAACTGCTGGAAATGGTCCAAACCTCTAATTTAAGCATTTTGCCTAAGTAAATAATTCACAACAGGCTCATGGTGACCATCAGTAGACATAGTACTGATATTTATTGGTCAAGCCAAAATGAGAGATACTAGCTTCTATGTTACTTGAAGTCAATTTGGATCTATGAATCTAACTTGCCAGCAACTCTTGGAGATGTTTTCTGAAATGGCACTCAAGCTGCTGTCAAGCCTGCTTTAAGGAAAGATGTTTGAGTGCTTGCTTTGTGTGAGATTAACATGCCAGCTCACCTTTACTGTCTGTCTCCTGTCTCAATGTACTTATTCTTTTGGTCAGCATTTACATAAAATCTGGGCCCCTCTGAAATGGAAATCTTTTCATTGACTAAAGTGGCCGGGTCCAGATGAGCGTGGACGTTTGGTTCCCGGGGGACAACTAGCAGTGGCACATCTTGTGTCACTGCTGGTTGTCCCTGGGGAATGCCCATGCCACGTGTCCACTGGCACGCAGCAGGGTACCCACTGTGGGTTAGGGGAGGCTGGGGCCAGCAAGTGTGCTGGCGCTAGCAGCCTTACCTGGGGTCCTGGGGCTGGGGAAGCTGCAGCTGCAGCTCTCCTGCAGCTTGAAGCCTGGCTAGCAGCTGAAGCATGGGTCCAGCAGGCCAGGCTCTGGTTTTGGGTGGCATGCACTGCAGCCACATGTGCTGCTCCACTTTTTTTTCCCCTCATGGGTTTTTTTAGACTCTGGGATCTCTCATGGTCCACCCCCTGCCCAATGCTGCAAGGTAGCAGCACAGGAAATGCCAACGTGCAGTGTGTGGCACTGCAGGTGGGTCTGCAGTGCCACCTACTGCACAACTGTGCTCATCTGGATGTGGCCAATGAGGCCAGGTTTCACCTTTTGTCTTTCTCAAAGATTTCTGGTTCTGATTGATCATGTTCTTGTATGCTGATACCCTTGATGGTCTGTTTCTACGATTATCCCATCAAATATTTTAGACTAAAAAATATAAATTATTTTTATTACATTGATGATTTCTGAGATTGAGGCAGTTTTGTGCTAGGTGAAATGCATCATGTAGAAAAAGATAGGTCCTGTCCTAAAGAGATGAAATTCCAAATTGAAAAGATAAGCGTGGGAGAGAGAAGATAATATTATCCTCATTTAACAGGAGAAGGACGCAGACACAATCTGGTTGTGGTTCACAGTTCCAAAATCCTGTTGGTTCTCTATAGGACTGATACCCATCAGGAAATTTTACCCTACATGATTTGCCCAAGGTCATATTGGGAGTCTGGCAAGGCCTAGAGTGGAATGTGGGTGTTCTGCCACCAAGATCAATGCCTTAGCCACAGATTCAGGCTTCTGTTTCTAAAGATGTTGCCACAAATCTAAAGTCCCGTTGCAATCAGAGCTTGGGTTTTTGCTTATTTATCAAATTAAAGTATCCCCTTGCAGTGTTAAAATCAAGACAAAGCAGCATTTTGTGTTTGTATGAGGATTGCAGAATAATATCAGCTAAGACATTTAACGAGGCCATTGAAACAGCCCAGTGTAATTTCAATACCAGAACACAGAGGAATGCAAATATCAAACAAATAACATCATCTCAGAACAAATTTCCCAGGTTTTTATTGTGAATGCTTCTCCCAGATGTGGTAAATTGTGTGGGTTTATTTTATTTTTAAAAGTATGTGTACTGTTTCAAACTTATTTTAAAAATTGTTTTCCCTTAGGTGAACAGGCTTTGCTTTCTTCAACAACATCATGGTCCATCATGACCACTACAAGTACCATGGTAGGACTTGATTTTCTTTAACTTAAAAATGTTTGTGTATTGAAGAGACATTGCTGGCCTTATACTTCTAGGTTGTAAGGAAATTTATTATAATTCATTGGATTTCTTTAATATTGTTCATGGGTATGCTAGTGAGGTCTTCTAGTGAGAAGAGAGGGAGGGCTGTCTTCAGTTAAAAAAGAAAAGAGCTAATTGTTTGGGGTCATGGGGAAGGGGCTCTAGGGGAACGGAAATACCAGATTATATAACAATTCCTCCCTTCCAGTTTCATAAAAATTCAAAACTCTGTAAAAATTGGTATTTCTGAAATACTTCAATATCTTGTAGTTAAAGATAAACAATTCATTAATTTTTTTCAAACTTTTTTCGTTTTGGAATTTGAATAATCTGGGCTAGTTTTATAACTAAAATGTCTTCATATGTTTAAGAGATCGTTGAAGAAATAGCGTTTTAAATAAATGCAAAGTGCTTTAAACAGTCTAAATATAAATAAATTCCATTTTAAAATCTACTTTCATTTTCTTGATAGCTACTATTTTGAAATCCTATTACCATATTTTCTCACATACAATATACCCTGGAATATATTATACACCTTCTTTTTGAAAGGCAGAATGGAGGGAATTTTTTTTCCACCTTATGGCTGCATAAAGCAGCCTAATCTTCAAGCTACTCACCTGCTTAAGGTAACAGAAGCAGTTAGCAGAAATACCTAAGAGAGGTTAGTTTGATTAGTAGAACATCAAGGCCATTAGAAAGAAGAGAAGTGGGCCATTAAGTCAACTGATTGCCTTGGGTGCTTGAATAATAATACTTCTTCACTGTGGAATGGGAATCAAAGCAGGTTGCTTCTCTTCCAGGTAGGAAATCAGCTTGCCTTTTTAATAAACGCACTCCAGATCTGGGGGGCTGATTTTTTGAGGGAAAGTGTAGGTTGTATGTGATTAAAATATGGCTAGTTGTTTTTTCTTTTTGTTGTTGTTGTTTGTTTTTTTTCCCCTTTTTCTGGAAACCAAGGTAGACACGACCTGAATTTCTAATCAAAAGATTAGGTAGACAAGTTGTTAACTTCACAGGTATTATTGGTTTCAGATTTTCATAAACCTTTTGTCCAGTGTGTACGTGTATAGGATACATATAATCTTGATCGGCTTTTCAGGTTTTTCTTTTTCTTCCCCTATGGGCTGTTCTGCATAATCATAGCATTACAATTTACAATTTGTTTGCTCTTGGATCAGGAAATGAACTGTTCCTCTGCTTCTCCGGTGCTCCTGTCAGAGAAGCACATAGGTCAAATCTTGGAGTTGCATTGTTAGAATATACTATGGATTATTTGAAAGAATTGGCACCAGTTTTGACTTTTTTGGTGTTAAACACAGAAGAAATGGTTGATTACTAGGATATGCCTTGATGAGATGACATTGCTGTCTTGTAGCTCTCCACAGATGCCTATCATCCTATCATAACTAATCTAACTGAGGAGAGAGGAAACTTTCAGTCCCCAAGTGCAATGCTGCACTACCTGGAAAACATATCAATCAGCTTGCCCAACAAATCTCTGGTGGAAAATACTGCCTTCAACCTGACAGAGGTAAATGTGTTTGCGGGTCTTAGTATGAAGCCAAGTAACACTTTTCTTTCTTCAGAGGCTAGAATATAATATGCAGCTTTGAAATATTTTCAATGATTACAAGGTAACTTATTTAAAAAAAAAGAACAAGACAACTATTATAAGTATGCTTTTGATAAGGAATCCAGTTTAATTAAAGTCTTTGTCAATGTATAAGGCATGGCCTGTAATATTATTTACCCTAAATGGAGCATCCAGGTAGTGGAGTAATGGATTAAATATTATCATCTGGTTAGACAATTGAGAAAGAGACATGCATAAAAGTGCTTTTTTGCTATGTTTAAAAGTAGTAATTAAGGGCATCTATATACGTGCTCCAGGGTGGAGGGGAGTTGCTTTAATTGGAGTGGATATGAGAGCCGCTCTTACTAAAGCATCCACAATGTCATGTGTATTCAGCATCCCTGTACTTCAAAATGGTGATGGGGCACTTTAACTGAAGCTCGTTCAATGCGCTTTAGTTAAAGCACCCCCGCCATGATTCTGAAATGCGGGGATGCTGAATCCATGTGACGCAGAGGCTGCTGGAGCTTGCTAATTAGCACACTTCAGCAGACTCAATTAATCAAGTCTGCTCCAATGCATACTAATTAGCACATGTCAGAGCAGAGCTCCATTACGTGTATAGGTGCCCTAAATTCCTGTGAAATTTTATGGAATAATTCAATTCCTGGAAGAGGCCCAAATTTCTTTGCTTGATCTCACTTATTCAAAACAGGGTTCAGTCTGGCAGCCCTCACTGCCATAGGCATAGGACAGACCTAGCTATCTTGGGTGGCAGGAGGAATCTAGCCTCAGGATCATGGAACTTAAATGCGAGCTGCCTCTATGATGGGTGTTGCAGCCTGCACTGAGTTCTCTGTTGCTATAGCTAGACTGTTACTGATGGCAGCACTAGTTAGGACTAGCTTTCTCCGTCCTACGGCAGGAATGGGAATGGCTTCCGATTTGATTCGGAGTGATTAACGGGTCTCCTGATTCGATTTGGATTTGGAGATTTGTCTGCAGAATCGGGCCGAATCTCCTCCAAATCGAATCAGCGACTGAAGCTTCGCACAGGCCTAGGTTGGATCTAATTTGAAAATTGTCATTCATCCTGTTAGATATCACGAGTTCTGCCTACACAGTTCTCATTGCCACTTTATTGCTCATTCATGCTGTCCCGTGCTGCATTGTGAAGCAGGAAAGTGATGCGCAGACAGAAAAAAGGAGCGTGATAATCTTTAGCAAAGCTGTTTTGGGAAATAAACACAACAGAGTCCTGATCTTATATGCGGACTCTGTCATTCACCTGATTGATGGGTTAGGCTTTTTATTATTTGTAGCTAATTCCCAGAAACACAGCTGCTGAGCATACATACTATTTTCTGTAAAGGACATAATTTGCAGACGGTTGCCTCTGTCCTAGTTGTCATATGGCTCACAGCACAAAGGATTTGGAGTTAAATGCTATGCAACACTCTTTCTGATTGCAGTTACATTTTCATAATACACTGCTTCTGACAAACTCTATTCGTATGTCGTGTGAATGTAATTTAGCTCTGTTCAATATGAGTTCAGGGTGCAGGTAGGGGCTGCCTGTTGTTGGGTCAGGGGCTCTGACATTCTGTGAATCCTTCTAGTGCTCCTTTCTCCATTGTGGTCGTAGCATAACCTTGTTAGAGGTTATGTTATTGGCCATTTTGTGGCTTTGGAAAGAAATTCTTCCCTCCCTGCCTCCTCTCAACTGGTTTGGCAAGATGGGCTTGTGAGTCCAGGATGCAACCCAATTTAAACTGGGATTTCATGTTGAGTCTTTTGAATGGGCAGCATGGGTCTCTCAGCCTAGGGATGGGAGTGGAAGGTGATATGGCTTTTAGCCCCAGCATATACCCACTATCTCAAGACTTGCAAAGGGGTTCTTAGAGGCTCAGTTCAGTGTTGCTGTTAGGATAGTCAGATGGGGATTAGGTGACTTGGTTTATTTCTAGCTGTACCACAGGGCAAGTTGCTGTCTATGCCTCAGTTCCCCCTCCCCATCCTCTCTGTTTAGACTCTTTCAAACAAGGACTTCCTGTCACTAGGTGTTTGAAAATTGTCTACAGAAGTGGCTACTTGGTCTCAATCTAGGTGCCAACATACTTTAATAATCAGCTAAAATGGATGGTAGGAACCAGAGTTTGGATGCTTGCTGCTTGAAAACTGAGCTCAAACTGTTGGGTGAACACGGGGGTGTTGTTACGTGGATTTACGTGAGTTCACTGGGTGATTTCAAGCTTCGCTCAATTCCACTGTTTTCCATAGCCTCAGCCGGGGTGTAATGGATGTAATATAGGAGTGCCATTCTAATGTTACTATTAACAAATAAACTATTACTTTAAAATGTTACCATAGAAAAGATAATGAGAGGACTGGCAGGCAGGGATGGCTGTGACTTGCATGAAAATGTGCCCGTCATTTTAAAATGAATCTAAGGAAGTCTTAATAGAGATCTGCCTTGAATGTTTACCAGGAGATGTATAGCTGATGAATAAGTAATCAAATAATGTTTTCTTATTTATGTTTTAGGCTTTCCTGAAGGCTGTTGGAGATGTTCTTTTATTGCCCAGCTGGAATGATATATCCGCGGTAAGACAAACGGCTTAGGGTTGCAAGCTAATTTTGGTGAATATTTTCGTACAGATAATAATAAAACAGGCTGCATCTCTTATCCTTCAGTTTTGGGTTCCTTAGAAGAGCAACTTGTTTATTCCTTCATCATGTCCTTTTTGCTTCCAAAGTAAACACCTAGAGGGAGTAAATGATGTTTGTTTGGTAATGGGTTTCCACATGTTAAAATAAGGTAATTTTCTCTGTTACTGCTCCAAGATGTTCCATAACAACTGGTGAAACAGCATAAATATAAGGCTTTTATGGGAATGAGTCTTGTCATTTCTTCTCTTTATATAGCAGTGGCAACACGTAGGGAGTGCATGGGGGTGCACGTGCACCCTCTGAGAGTGCCGGTGCTCCCTGACTGGCCGTCCTCACCGCTTAGGCAATGGGCAGGGAGGGGGCAGGTGGGAGCGCTGGTGCCCCCCAGAAGCGGCCATAGCTGCTTCCAGAAGCGGCTGCAGCGATTGGCTGTGGGGGCCCCCCTGGGGCAGCCAGATTGGCCTTGGGGGGGGGATCCTCCCCCCAGTCAGCAGGATGGGCCGTGGAGGTTATATAGCATTATAGCAATATAATTTCTACACAGAAATTAGCCTGCTCATCAATTTCTTCTCAAAGGTGGTCACATTAAAAATAAACAAGACTCCCACCCCCCAAATTATTTTTGCCAGAATCTAGATGTTTATTGGATATTCATTTAAGCATTACCCCTTTTTTTTTTCCCTTTCAAAGTACCCTATTTACTTGCATACATCACATGCCTCCCCCCACCCCTGCCAAGCTACTGGACAGTGTTGGGGGCAGGGACGGGGGAGTGTATTAAATGAAGAAATGCAGCTAGCAGAGGACTGAAACTGCAGGAGCCAAACTGCCTGGCCTCTTTCATGCAGGAAGGTTATATTCAGGAAGGCTATGGTTTTTCACTCTTTATTTGGAAAAATAAACCTATAAATCATGTATTAGCAAAATAGCTGCTTTAATGCGAGGCCTGATCCAACTTGGTGCTTAAAGTAATGGACTGTCATCTGACGGGGATTGGAGAAGTCAGTAGTTTGGCACCCAGTAGTGTAACTACTTCGGGGGTGGTGGGGTGGTGACCAGGCCATTACCTTTATGGGGGCAGGATGGGGAAGAGGGGTGCACAGAAATAGCTGCTACCACTGTGGTTGGCCATGCAATTGCCATTGGCTCTGCAGCTGCCAGCACTGCCCTGTGTACTCTGGCTACCCCATAGCCTGCCTATGCCTCTGTTGGCATGTCTCTGGAAATCCTTGGTATTTTGTAAGACAGGGCTCTCAGTAGCCTTGTCATGCAACATATGTTTTCACAGGGGTAATGAGAGAGTCAAGTAAGAGCTTGTGCACAATCATAACAGCACTTGAACCATTTTTTAGTCCAGGGCTCTGCTGTGAATCCATATTTATAATCAAGTCTCCTTTTTTTTTTCTTCCCCCAGTCGGTTTCTGTTGTGGGAGGCTTAATTGAAACGATTGACAATGTGATGGGGCATATGGCTCACAATCTGGAAGGAAGCTACCCAGCTGTAACCATTGAGGGCACATCAACTGTGGCAGGTAGGAGTTAACAACAGCTTTCACTCTCCCTCTAAACTGGAGTCTGGCTGATCCTAATAAATACTTCTGTGCCTGCAGCTCTTCCCTTGTCAACATGGAGAAAGAAGTCGAAATAGGTTATTTTTCTCTCTGTTAATCTAACAAATTGTATCAATCACAGCCAGATGATTATATAGTTAGAGAAAGGTAAGCCGCTTTGCTCAACAATCCAGCTTCCTTTGAGGTTATTTTTGGTGGGGGGTGGGGGGTGGGAGGAAGAGGTCAAAACCAAGTGCTTTGAAATGGTATTTATGGATTTAATCCAGTGATACATGAAGTGTTACAGGAATGCCTACGCCTTTTAAACAAACCTTTAAAGTTATAAGTGTCTGGAAGGTACAGAATTTTAATCTCGGGACAAGAAAATGGGATAAATGGTCCAAATTCTTACTGGCCTTTATAACTATTGCAAGGTCCCCCCACCACTCCATTCTGCCTAGAAATCTCTTCTTATGCACATGTATAGCGACAAACACAACGGTGCCCTCATCTTACATGTGCTTCTAGGTTTTGTAAATTAATAATAATTGAGTTCTGAAATTCCTTTCTATGGCTTTGCCTTCTGCATAAAGAAGTAAAGTTGGAGCAAGAAAGAGTCACATGAATTACCCCAAGCTGCTTCATCTCCCATGATGTCCTAGGCAGTGACATTCTAAAACTAAACAGTACGATTCTGAAATGTCTTCAAATGTCAGGGAAAAAAAAAAGAGAGGAATCAATCGATTTTGCTTACCTTGGTGCCTCGTTAAGCTCAGTTTGTGCACATTGTAAAGTCATCCATGGTATATTAACACCCCATATACATCTTTTTCCCCTCATAAAGAAGTCACAGCTTAAAGGCAATTTTACTCTCAGGGGGTTTATTCTATTTTCTCCAAACAGCTGGGGTTTTACAGTCAAGACTTTCAATAGCTATTAAAAGAGCAAACTCCAGTTTTGCAGTCAACTAGGTTGTAAAGGTTATTGATTTTTATCGTATTTTTTGTTTGGATTATTATACAGATTACTCTTTGGTCAAAATGCCTCCTCAGACTCTGAATTTGTCTCATTACCGCTTCCCATCTCGGGGAAAGAGTTATATTTCCATCCCCAGTGAAGCATTTCACAACAAAGGTAAGGGAAAAAACTTCAAAGAAGGGGCTGAATTATGTGAACCAATCGTGCCAAGTAGTGTCTAACACTTGTCTTGTACTGTGGGATTTTGACTTTTCTGCCTTTTCTGATGCATGATTTAATTGATTTATTGTGTTGACTTTAGCTGTCTTAATTATCAGATAATGTAAGTACGGTATTTTTCCATGCCACGGTTTATTCAACACTGTTTAAAGGTCCTCTCCCCTCTTTGTGAAAAGTTGAATAATGCAGCTAGGCCAGATATATTAAAACCATTTAATTTCGGCACCCCTTTTATATCAGGGCAATCCTAATTCCTAGTAATAATGTTAATATTTCCAGCCATTAAACTGGTTATTTTTTAAGAAATTCTAAGTTACCAGATAGTGTACTTAGTTTAGCACACTACAAAATTACTCTACAAAGGATCTTTCATACACTCTCTCAAAAGGGAAGACATTAATCTAATGTTAAATAATAAATGGCAGCATATGGAAAGGGAAAAGGATGACATGTACAGTATGAAATACTGAAAGATTAAGTAGACAAAATTTAAATCCAGAACTAGTTTTGGATTTTAACTACCTTGAAGTTAGGGACTAGAAAAATCTGAGATTTTTTTTAATCCTGGGTAAGGAAAAAAGCAAACAAACCATTGCATAATCAAAAATTAAGTTTCTAATTCCTAAATAGGGATTCAAGGGACAGATGTAGCAAGTCATTTAGATGCCTTTCTGCACCTAGGTGCCTCTGGAAATCTGGCTGTTTTGGTCTTCGGCATGTGCTTCTCATTGTAATTCAGATCAATAAGGAATCAGATGATTTCTTCCCTAATCCTCACACTAGCAATGAGCAAGCTATGGAGTGGAAGACTGCTTCTTTTGCAATTCATCATCCTCATAATTCTCCTCTTCTTCACCCTTGATACCTGGTCTTTGCAGATAGTGACAGGTGGGGCATGCTCTAGATAGTGGGGCTGCACGGGTAGAAAAGAAGAATAATTTTGCCCAGAAAACCTTTATTATTGGTGACAAAGAGAAGATGGGGAAAGCCCAGGGGCAGTTTGCCAGGCTGGTAGCTACTTCAAAAATCTGGCAGATTTACGCTGGGAGTCACAAAAAGGCAATGAACATTGAACCCCACAATGTACCTGCAAATATATAGGCCTTTGCTGTGCTCCTTCCATCCTCATTCAGGAATGTCTGCGTCCAGCAATGCAAACAGAGCATTTGTTCTGTTCTTCCCTCACCTACTGGCATCTTAGCTAGCAAGGCTTATTTGGAGGCAGCAGTGAGCAAAATAGATTATCTCCCACTCTCTCCTTTTACTTCACGGACTAAAATTTCAAGATGCTCTGTTTACCTGCCCTTCTTTCTTTGTCAGGGCAGAATAGGACCACTGAAGCAAGCTCAAGGCATGTCACAACAGGGCCTAATCCCAAGCTTTTTTAAATTTGTTGAGAATCATTTTCCCCTAACTTGAACTGGATCTGGATCAGGACCTAAGTGTGGAGAGGTCCCAAATTCCATAAAAAGGGGATCTCTGCCACAGTCACGGCAAGCCTGCATACCTGCATGCTCTTAGGTGAATGGCCTCAGAGTCAAGGTAGTATGAAAGGTCTCAACATGCTTCACGCTAACTGGGGCTCTTCCATAAACCTCTCTGCAAGGAAAGGTTGATCTCCATTCAGTACAGTGCAGCGTCTCAGACAGTGCCATAGTTATGGAAGCATTGTTTCCTTGCATTGACAGGGGGTTCAGACCTGAGATTTCACTGCAGGTGCTGCAAATCTTGAATGGGAAGCATCAGAAATAGCAGGTGAAAGGATTTTCTCCACTCCACTTCCGGCATCATTCACCATGTGGCGTTTTCTTACAGGACATTTCACATCTGCTGTTTTGAAGTGAATCCAGCCTGTAGGATATTTATCTTGCATCAGCCAGGGACTTAGAAACCCTCTAAAACTCAATTAAGGGCACACTCAACTAGCAGGCCACATCACTAGGCTATTCAAATGAACTAGGTTTACAATGTATTATTCTATCTTGAATGGCTGACATTGTAAATACTTGGAATCCAGCAGGCAAGACAATAAAGGACATCTGCATGGTTGACACTTGTAAAACAGCATCTGTCTCTTCACTCATGTTGAAGCAGCCATAAATACTCCATATGCAGACAGCAAACCAACAATAGAAACAAAAATTACTCATCTATGTGAATGTTGCTGGTAGTCAAGTAGTCCTTCAAATTACTGTAAGCCATTCTTGATACTTCGGTATGTCAAACAGCCACTTCTCACGACGTGGTTCTGGGGTGGCTTTACAATAGATTAATTTTAACAGCTTGCTCACAGTGAAAGCATAGAGTCTGGAGGTCAAGCATTCTTCCCTAATTCCTCTGATACCTGTTCCCAACCCTATGTTGCAGACTGCTGTCTGCCTTTGCATTTCTTTACGGAACCAAGCACATTTTCCATTTATGCACAGGTGTGAAGGTCTGCACAAGTCAAGGTTCTGAATTAACGCTGAATTTTGAATCTAAGTGAAAAATGTCGAGCTCAGGGTTGTTGCACAGAAGTATAACCTCTCTTGATTTTTCACAGCATGGATTACCATTGTGGGCCTGCTTTACCACAGCATTCATTATTACTTCCATAAAATCAACCCTATGGAAACCAAGTAAGTATCTTAGAATGACTCATGCCATCATGGTTTCATGATTGCTTTAGCAATGTACCAAGCACATGTGGGGGCAAGCTTTCTTTACAACTGGCTTAAGAGATGTTTTGAGCTTTTATCCTTTGTCTGGTGTGGCGAGGAGCTCAGAGAGGCAGTTAACCATTTTAAACTGAAGTCAGGAAGAAAGCAGGGTAGAGGTTCACCTTATAGTCTATCTAGATCAGAGATGCATAGCCTTATGGGAACTGGGCCATTGACTTCAATGGAAGTGAGAGTAAACTTCATATTAGATGCTTTGTTTTAAGATGCATTTCCTCTGGTTCTTTTTCTCTACATACATTGCTTATCCATTAGATCTGATATTAATTGAATATTTTCAATCTTTGAATAACATATATGAATATGTTTCTTTCTTCATTTAAATAAAATGGCAGGAAAAACGTAACATCTGTCTTTTAACCAGTGTTTTGAGTCCTGTTCCCATAAACCTGTAAACTATTTTATAATAATAAACTGGACAATGCATCAAAGACCTTTTTGTTTTATATGCTATGCCAATGAAATCATTAGTAGATAAGCTAAAGTAAACTAGCAGCAATATAGCTTTCAGAAAGCTAGTTCCCTGGGGAATGTTGCAAGGACACTCATGTAAATCATTACATTTTCCTGTTATGCCAGTCTAGATGTATTTATTTATTGAATCTCAGTTGCAACAACAGATTAGATCAGTAGTTTTCAGTCTTTCCCATACCATGACTCCACGTGACAGAAGGAAAAAAAGAAAGCTGTGATACCCTAAATGATTTCTTTCAGGGGCGTCCTCCCATCAAGCTGTACCAGGTGACTTGCTAAACCAGTACGTGGTTCCCAGAGATGTGCAGCTTGGGGAGCAAATGCTGGTTGTGCTGAGACGATGACTCAATGGGCACAAAAGAACTGCATGATGTGTTTAATTTGTTTAAAAAAATACCAAGCACCTCCTGAAGAAGGCAGCTAGCTGTAGTGTGTGAAGGAACCATATCTGTGGCATACAGTATTTATTACTGATAAGGAGAAGCACAGGCAGTCATTTATGAAGATTTAAGTTTTCAAGCTGCGTGTTTTGCTATTATTTATTAAGGGAATTAGGCCAGAATTTTAGCCTCCCAGAGAGAAAGAATTCCTGTGGGTTTGACTTTTAGCTCAAAGTTATTAGCAAGGAAAGACAGTGTCTAAGTATGTCTAACCTATCACTATTCTCATGCAACTTCAAGGCTGTCTCTATAGTCTTTGTCCCCAGTTGTGCACAGGGATCTACCTGCACAACAGGGCTCTATTCTGCCATTTTTACAGTATCTCTTTATTCTTGCACGTCAACTGCAGCAGAGGGAACATGGCAATCCCAAGGCCCCAGCCATATTCCTACTGAAGTATATGGAATTATTACCACTGATGTTTGTGAGAGAACAATCAGGCCATAACATGTATTTTTAAGAGACTCTTTTTAGAAGCAGCTGGAAGATACCTTATGTTAACCTGGCCTACCTGAATTATTTGCAACTTCTCTAATATTACAGAATCATATCTGTAGAGATCTAGATGTCCTGGTCCAGAAGCCTGTTTTGAAATCTAATAATATGAGGAATCCTGGCTTGGCAGTTTTCCTTTGTTGAATCGAGCTCCAAATATCTGAGGAATGTTTGAAAAATAAGAGCACCGTTCTTTCCCTGGTGGTTAAATTGCCATTACACCCTTCTTTCATGTCTCATCACAATACTAATGTTTCCTCAGAGCAGTGATTTTAAAATGTCCTTTACCCCCCACCCCAATCTTTTAGCCTTAGGCTACCCAGGTACCTATAACTTTTGTAGTCTGTTCGCTTAGTTCTTTAGGCCAGAAGTTGGCTATCCTGCGGTAGATGGTAAAGCTCCTGAAATATTTTGGCCACTTGGTTTTGCCACTTGGTTGTTCTATTTTCGGGTGATCTGGCCAGAGCTTTCTGAGCGAGACTTGGCTTTGATGCCTTAGGAAGGAAGTTGAAGCCTAGGGAAGCTGTGAGTCAGATTCTGCTTTTAGTGATACTCCTAAGTAAACCTGGAGTAGCACCATGAAGGCAATCAGGGTACTGGCCCTTTACCTTGTAAGACAGAGTTGTAAGGGAGAAGTTGACATTCATGAGCGGTTTGCATGTGCTCCAGAAATAGTATTTTTTGACCGTTTCAATTATTTCCACATGTATCCAAACTGATCCGGGTCTTCTAATGCAGCTTTACAAAACGTTAATCGGAGATTAAATAAAACTGCCTCTAAACGTCTTTTGAACTTCAGGTCGTTTAGTGCACACAAGTGCTGAATCCAAATGCTTCCAACTATTGGAGATGAACTTTCAGGAACTCACCTGGATCTGTCTTTGCTGCTGTCATTATTTCTTCTCTGATTTTTAATTCTATATACTCAGAGGGGAAAATTCTGTCCTCATACATGCACATAACTCTCTGATTTCAGTGCAAGCAGAAATAATCCCTGATGGTGCCAATATCATTTAGCTGCTATAGCATGGGACTAGATCCTACGCAAATCTGAGTTCAAAATAAGCTAATTGAAATCATTAGTATTTGAAATGAGATTTTTCTAGGTCAGTGAGAGAGGGACATCAATAAATTACTAAGATGTGGTATAGTTGTTAAAGCAGCGTTTTTTTAACAAAAGTAAGATTGTACTGTGGATGATGAGTGACATGATGCTCATGAGCTGGCAAACAGGCTTGAATGTTTACTCACTGCTACCCTAGCTGATAAATAGTGAGCAGACCATGGCTTATAAATATTATTTAACCATTTGCTTGATTTAAATCTAAGGATTTGGTGATGGCAAATGCTTTGCTAGTACAGCTGGTGTTTGTTCTTGCTCATTTGAGATGTTTCCAAATTAGTGTCCAAATTTTATTCTGCAACTAGGGCCTCTGGTCTTCTGAAGCACGTGGTCCCTTAGCTTTGAAATTTGCTGACATGAGGATTTTTATCTAAAATGAACACTTCTTAATGTTTGTACTATATGTTGTCAAATTAATGAGGGCCACAAAAAATAGTGGGCTGGCTTCCTAATAAGAGTTTTGATCAACCTGGCCTTCACCAGTGTTGTTGTCTAAATGGTAATATCCTCCAAATGCAAACATGTTTTTTAGACAAATAGCAAATACATATTTCTAGATAAGTAGCAAATGGCAAATACATATGACAAAAATATAAATACGTACATAACAGAGAGAAAATTTGCTCTCTATCTCTGTGTATATAGATAGATAGATATGGCAAATTTTCTCTCTGCTAGAAAGGTACTTTTTAGTTAGATAGATTTATCTTTCCTGCATTGCGTGAGCCCTTCACTTTGAATAACTCTCTAATGATCTAAGGCACTTTCACACAGACTTATTAGCAAGAGTAAAAGAGCTAAGCTATGCAGAGCAAAGAAATACTGATGATAGCAAGTCTTCTGATCTATAAAGCTGTCCCCAGTAACTTGTGCCTGCTAACCTGATCTTGCAAGAAAATCTTCAAGGGCCTACCCATGTCCTATGTCAAACTTCATTGACTTGGAGGGGGGAGATTCCTAGCTCTGTTCATATAGATATGACTGCAGGATTGGGATTTGAGCATTGAATAGTGTGGCTGTGGTGTCTTGTAGTTGACTTAGATATACAAAAGTTTTGTTCAAGTTATTAATGGCACATGCTGACCTTTGGATGGTTTCATACAGACGCATGGGGGTTTTTTTTAGAGTGCGTGGCTCTTTATCTGCCATGCTAATTATGTATAATGAAGAAGGTCAATAGCAACTGTGCAGAAGTCTAGGGTCAGTTCTGATAAACGTAAATAGGGGGCACCAAGGGTGAACAAAGAATAACTGTGGAAGGAGGAAGAGAACGAACGTTGAGCTGTGTAACTCAAAGGGAAATGAATCTTATTTAGCTTTCCTGTAGTGGGTCAGGGTGTGAGCTTTATTTGCAGAGCTTTATTGATTTCCTTGGAGCTATGCTGGCTAACACCAGCTGGGGATCTGGTCTTTCATTTCAGGCTAAAAACAGATGCTTTCTTTGTTGTTAGACTTATTTTATGAATGTGTCAGTGAAGAAGCTAAACCGATTCCAATTGCAACTTCATTTTAGATGTCTTGCATTAAGAAAGCATTTGATACAACCAGCTTAATGTTTTCAGCTTTTTTTAATGGGCTTACACTCCACTGGTCAGTGAGTGTCTCTGTGCTTGGGCATGCAGGCAGGGAACTGGGCTCTATCCTAAGTCTTCAGTCTAAATTCTTCATTAGATGCACATGTAAACGCTTCATTAGATGTAATTGTCCAAAATTGGTATGAACTGCAAATGCTAAAATACCACTTTATTCACTTCCTAATATTTCTGTTGCTTCTTCCCAAGGATTGCTGAAGCTACTGCTTACAAAGGGTACATGATTTCAGCAACCAGCTATCTTATCTCCCTGAAAGTGGAACCTCCACCGACACTGTCTCATAATCTGTCAGGATATCCTCTAATTACCATTCAGCTCTCCCATAAACTGGTAAGTGAAAATGAAATCTTTGCTTTATACTATCATCATGGCTGACTGGAGCAACCTTTCGGCATCTGTGGTCGCTTCTCTGTTTTGCTGGTGATGTTATTGTGAATACTGCTGGCAGTGACCTTTCTGATACTTGTGACTGAAAAATATGGCTTTTGTTTATCCTGTTCCTTATTTTTCAGATATATCGGTTTTTATTGTGGCAAAAAAATAGGTCAGTGTACTTACGGAAGAAAAGGTGAAGAAGCAAGCATTTCTTGAGGCCCTTTAGGATATATTTTCCTAGTGATGCGTTTGAATAGCTTGCAATAGGTTTAATAGGAATTGCTGCATATTCATATGAGCTGACCAGGGGGGAAAAAAAGAGTTCCCTTCTGTAAGCAGATGGTGAGGTTGTGTTATTTGGCTTCATTCTGCGTTGAGATAAACCAAGACCTTTAGATTTTTATATATGTATTTATTTTTAAAATGAGCTATTCAACCTAGGGTAGGCTAATAACATGGTGGTTGGAGCTTTCTCATGCAGTGAAGGAGACTTAAATTCAGACACTGCCCTGAGGTTTATTTCTCCCTTGTCTGGCTCAATAAAAGTCCATCCAGAGAAACTTCTTCCAAGAAAAGTTTCATTGCAGTTGATCTTTGTCTGTTAAAAGGTTTTAATTGTGATAAAACAGCAATGCCCAAATAAAAATGTTTAATTGGATAATTCCCAACAGACTGAGAAGGGAGTATCTTTGTTCTTTATGCTGTTAAGCTGTTTTTTGCAACAGCATTGTACTGCACTATTGTTTTGAAATCGGAGGAGTTATAGTGGGGAAAAAAATTCCAGTGAGCATTTTTCTACTCAAGAAAATATTGAATGAAGTTGGTAATAGGAATGGTTGGAAAATGGAAAAATATGAAAAACAATTACTATTTTTCCTTGAACTTTTCTTTCAATGAATATCTTCCAGCCAGCTATTTCCCTCCCTCCTTTCCTCTTCATAGCAAGGAAAAGAGGGAGGGAGCCCATTCCATCCTCAGAAAAATGCTCATTAAACTCATGCATATTTTTTGCATGACTTTTGGCCAGAGAAAATAAATTCAAGAGTGTGGAAGCTGGAAGTAGTGTGTTTCTGAACAGAAAATGATCTTCCCCAATGCCCTCTCAAAGATGGATCCTTCACTCCCAAAAGTGCCCGTCTCTTTTTAAGAGTCTGTTGGTTTTAAATAAATGTGTCTCGCTTCATTTGGTTATTATATACAGATAGAAACGTCTCTTATCGTTTGTCATCTTTTCCTGCTGGGTCAAGTCAGTTGTACAAGACTATAGGGTGTGGGTGGGGGCGGAGTGTGTATGTAATAGTGTGTAATGTATATCACAGCTATCCCACTCTTTACTATGATAGCAACAGTTATGTTAAATATAATGATTTGGGCAGAGGAGCAAACGTGTAAAGGATATTCCTTTCTTATCAACTTTATAGTGAAAAGTTATGCAAAAAATATGCATGAACTTAATGAGATTTTCTTTCTGAGGCTGGCATGGGCTCCATTTTAATGCTTGTCTGCCTATTTCTTTATGACCTTTTATTACAAGAGTAGATTAAACACCTTGGCACTGGGAATCCGTTCCTGTAGCAATTAGTATATTGGGAACAAATGGAGTGAAAAGAGTAATATTGGACTATGCTGTAACAAGCACTGCATGTGTACCAATGTGCTTGGAACTTTGTTACGTGGGTACAAAGTCTAAGGATTTTAGTCCATGCTTGACAGACTATGGCAGTGAATTCATCTGCAAGTAGTGCTATAGCTAAGGATTAAAGGCTCTCAACGTGTGATGTTGATATCTAGGAATTATGTCCAGAAATCACTGAAATTTGGAATTCCTTGGACCTTGGTAGCAGGCAAAGTGCATAAAGAATACGAAGGTCATTTAAAATGTTGTATTAGTTGACAATTTACGTATACAATTCAAACAGCGGGCAACAGAACCGATACTGGAGGAGTGGATTAAAAACACTGGATTCTGTGCAACAACTCAGGAGTCAGCAGACAAGATTTTATCCCCAGTGAGCACAAATCTAGTCTTAAGGCCACTGTCGCACAGCCACCCTTATGTTGCACTGCATTCATAATGCACTGCCAGCTTCAGTTCAACCAGGCAAATTTGTCTCACTCAAAAGAGAAGTGTGGTATAGAACTACCCATGTTTTAATCCTTAGATGATTTTTCAGCCCCTTGTAGTTGTTGCCCCCTGGTATGAATTAAAACAGCCTCAGAGCTAAACCAGAAGAACTCAGCACAGCAAGTGGATCAGGCTATTTGCAAAGCTTAAGGCAGCTGAATGCCTATCCCTGGGTTTTTAAAGAGGTCCCAAACATGTCATTGTGGGTTTCTCTGTGTGTTCCCCCTCAGTAACACCACGTTAAATTGACTCTTCTTGCAAACAAAGAACTATTGGTAGTTTTAGTTGTAAATTCAGCCAAGACCCAAAAATATGAATGTCTTCGTGATGCAGGCATCAGCGCCACGATCACCTTAAGTAATAACAATGTCGCAAGGGGAACTTGATTAAGAATTCTGCCGATATGTGAACCCGTTTCTTTTCTGTTTAGCACATCCCCAGCTGAACGGTTAACTGAATTTCAGCTGCAGAATTTTTTCCTGTTCTATTATCAGCTCGGGTGCCTGGTTCCAGTATAAGCTTGCATGACACCAGTCAGAATCCACCTCGTCCCCTCCTCTATCCTATTCCACCCAGAAAATGAGCAAACTTGCTATGGGAACACTGAGTGGCAATAATAGTTAATGTTTTGGGGGGGCCTTTCTCCAAGTGCAACTACACTTTACATGTGAGAGCATTTCGGTAGTTGGTCCCATTAATGGTCGAGGGTGTTGTTATGATGCAGGTATCCACGTTGTAGCTGTGTTGGTCTACAGGCAAAAGGAATCTGAACTCTTGGTAGAGGAGATCCAGCCAGGAGATCTTACAACACCTTTCAGCTCTGCTGTGAGCTACGAATTTTCATTTCTACCTAGGAGAAATGTTACAATCTTTGCACTCTCCTATGCCTGAAGAAGGGCTTGTGTGCTGGAAAGCTTGCAAATAAAGACTTTTTTTGTTGTTGTTGCAAATATCTATTTGGTCTAATAAAAGATATTGCCTCTACCAAGAGCTCTGATTTCTTATGATACAGTTACTCTGGGGAGATGTATGGGGAAGTGAGATCCCAGAAGAGCCATTCCCCTCAAGTAACTTTAGATCAGAGATAAACACAAAATATGGATAAATTTGTTGTAAATTAATCCATTCCCAGTCCCAGACAGCTTAGCGTAGCGTGCTTCTTTCCTTGTGATAACGCATTTACCTTGTTCAGTCTGGAAGTTCTGCAAAATTACACTATCCATTTGCAAAGCTTGCTGTTCGTTTGCTGCCCCTCTCCACCCCCCAAAAAAAAAATCACCAAAGCAAAACAACACCCCCCACTGCCTCTGTTGGTTTGTGTCTTGGCTTCCACAGAGAATTCCTTATTGTAGATTCAATGAGGCTAGGGGGGGCAGGGGTGGAAAGAATATGATAGTTTGGTTTGGGTGTGGTTCAGACTTTGAAATTCTGAGTAAATCTGAACATCAGGCTCAGCCAAAGCTGAGAGGAGAGATTATGCATGTCACTTTTCATTATCCCAACATCATACTTGATATTACTGTGCTCCAAAAACTGCAGAATAACAAAACCCGTTTCAAATCCTTGCCCTCCGGATGACCCTGCTGTTGCTTATACTTTACTATAGGTTGCTTCTCCTATGACTGTTTGCATGTGTCTTGATTTTTTTTTTTATTATTCTTAGACGGTCGTACTTGCTGCAGTCCCTCTGGCTCTGGGGTGGAACTTGGACCTGTTGTGTGTAATAGAATTAAGGTTGAAACTTATTAAGGATTAAAGCTGAGTAACATATTTCTGAACGGGGGTGGGAAAGAGAAATAAGAAGATAAAGAGGAGGAAGAGAAGCTTTTTGGACTTTTTTTTTAAAAAGAGACATTACCTGCCCCCCTGCCCCCCCCCCCACCCCCCCCCCCCCCACTATTTTTTTTTAACTAGATTTTTCCTCTGAGTGTAAATTGATACTGTTACTGACAGGACTGACTGCCTTGCCTGGAAGTTTGGCTTCTGCATTGGCAATTATTCATAACTCATTCAGATCACACAGGTCTCCTCCGTAGCGGGTTGTTCATCTGGGGATTTGGGGGGCCAAAATAGCCTCTGGAAGTAGGGGGTGGGAGGGGAGCTCCCCCCCTCCCAGGACTTACCTACTCCACAGTGGAGCTGCTACCCCGATGCACCTGCCTCTCCCCCTACCCAATACTTACCTTAAATCAGGCTCCTGGCATCTATATCACTGAGTTAGATCAGGTGGCCATTTATAACCCAATGTATCCCCCAGAACTTCTTAGTGTAATGCCGGTATGCACCCTAAAATGATGCTTTATTCTGTTAAAAGCAAAGCCTTGAATTCAGATGTGGAAATTGTGCAGAAGTATTTTAATCTCAAAAACCTTCTGACAAAATTCAAAGCAAGTGTTTTGCTGCGTCTGGGCAAGCTGCGTCTTTCGCGGGGATGGCTTTATTTATTTATTTGCACGTGGCTGAATTTCATGACATCCTTGCACCTTCATTAGAAAAGTTGTGATTGACACATGGTTAATCTGCAAGGGTCAAAGTTATCATGGAGAAACTTCACAAATCCCTCTGCAATGTTCAGGCTTAAATATACTCACGGTTTCATTTCTTTATTTATTTATTTTCCTGTTTTTGGTTGTGGATTTCCCTTTTGCTATGTCAGATATAAACAAACCTGAAATTTAAAGTGAAATATAATGTTGAATGATACTGATTTAAAAACTCCTGAAAGTTTTACAAAATTCTACTGAACTGTTCTATTGCAGCTTCCTTTAAAAACTCATCCGGAGTTGGAAGGAATGTGCAGATTCAAGAAAAAAACTGTTACTTGTATGGATCTATAGAACGTCAGTAGAAATAGCACAAGTTTAAGGTTAACATTTTAAAGGCAAGAACAAAAATTGTTCTAGACAGCTGCTCAGAGAAAATTTTCAGGACAAGAGAAAAGACCTTTTTCTAGAAATGACTAGGATTTCAAGCTGGATTTTTAAATTTTCTAAGGGCATTTGGATGTTTAATTCACATGACTTTCTTATGATTCCCAACTGACTCCGCAATTAAGCCTGTTCTAGTCAACAGTGCATCTTGCACTCCTTCAGAGTAAAGGAATCATATCACCCCTCCTACATTAACTGCATGCCAAATAAAATACAGTAATATTGGAGCATTACCCTAGGATAAGTCAGATTAACCTAATGGGTAATAATTTTTTGAAGCATTTTTCATTGAAAAATGCTGATTTGTCAAAACTAAAACTTTTCGCAAGAAAAGGAACTTGCCAAATTATCCGTCTTGAAAACAGCGTTTGTAAGTTGAAACCTTTCAGTGAGACTTGAAATAAAAAGGCTCTAGTGAGGGAAAAACCAATGGCCATTTATACACATGCTCTGGGAAGCAAAAGGGTGTGTGTTTTAATTAGAGCAGCTCTGAGGGCACTTATACACATGCAGTGAGGCTGCTCCGATGCGCTGTAATTAAAGTGCATTGGAGCAGGCTAGATTAATTTTAGCGTGGCTCTCAGAGCTGCTCTGATTAAAGCTTCCCCACCTCCTAGAGGTGTGTGTATAGAGCATGTGTATAAACACCCTGAGAGCCACTTTAATTAAAGTGCCCAGAGCGTCATGTGTATCAGCATCCTTACGCTGAGAAATGGCGGTGGGGGCACTTTAACTAAAGGTCATCATATGAGACAGTTTTTCACCATGGGGATGTTGATGCATGTGACACTAGAGTCTGCTGGAGCACAGTAATTACCATGCTCCAGCAGACTCAGTGAATTGAGTCTTCTCCAAAACATTATAATTACAGCATGTCAGAACAGCCTCATTGCATGTGTATAGGTGCCCTATATTTTGGCCAAAAGTAAAATCTAAACTAAGAAAATACATTATTTTTCACATCACAAAAATGTTTTGAGAATTTCTCTTTGTTCCAATTTTAGGATGAGACCTTATATACTTTGTCAACTTCCATGGATTTGGAAAACTCAATATTTAAAGTTTTCCAAAAATAGTTAACTGCATTACACTATTTTTAGTGCTGCCTGAAATTCAACTGTAAAAAGTATTGTTTAGTGTAGGGCTACAATGTACTTTAGGCTTGGTCCCAGACAGAGGTAAGTTGTATAAGGTGCTTCATGATAGCAACCATCGTGGAAGGCAACAACTTGCACCTGCTGCTTGTTCCTAGGGCAGTAATTTATTGCTGCACTGTACCACTGAACTACTACCTGCTCCTACTCTGCTCTGGTCAAACTACTTTGGCCAGCAAGTGAAGAGATGAATCCCAAGCTCCCTAGCTTCTTAGTCTGGAACAGAGCAAGCAGGTGGGTGCCCTGTTTGTTCCTATGTGCCTGGCCCCAATGTTGTTATTCCTTCTTTGTATTCTGTGTAGACAGAAAACCTGATTCACAATCTAGGCCTTATTTAGAGCCGAATAACTATGTCTTCAGTGTTTCTCAAAACAAAACTTAAAATGTCATAAAAATAAGCTCTTTATATGGTCATTCTATAATCTAATCTCAGTATATGAAGTGGCTAATAATTTTGCTTGCCTGTTGGCATGTTTTTCCCACTTACAACTGATCTGGCAAGAGTTTAGAACATATATGAAGAAACTTGTTTTTTGGGAGGGAGGGGGAAGGAAGGTGCCTTGTGACTGTTGCAGAAAGTATTGCCAAAATGCTGATACGCAGTCTGAAAAATAAATAATTTGTCTTCAGGGTCAGCATCTTAGAGTGAATTGTTTTGAAACAATTTAGACAATTTTGGGGACTGTGCTGGAAAACCCTGAATAGCTCGGATAATGGGCATTGGGTTAGAAATTTAAGGGATGGATCTAGCGTAGTGTTTCTTATTCTACAGGTTGCCACCCTCACTGAGGTCCTGAAAGGCAATCAGGAGGGTCGTGAGGCATTGAAAATTTTATTATAGTCTAAAGGAAAGATAATCTCCATCTCCCACTCCCTGCACACCATTGTCCTTCAAGGTTTAATATTCTCTGTCAACCTCTTGCTATGCCCACACAAATAAATTATACTGGCTCATTTTTATCGTCATTGATATGTAATTTTTACTTCTTTTCACAGTTAGTATCATGGAGTGAAAAATATTTGAATTAGAATAAGAGACCACCAATATGAAAAGATTCAGGACTCATTTAGTAGTTAAAGTACTGCCTTGGGCATCTGGAGGTCTGTGTTTAGTCCTGGCTTTGAAGTACATTTCCTCCGTGACCTTGGGTGGACTTAATCTACCATGTAGTTCTGTTCCCTATCTGTAAAATGTAGATAGCAGAAGGCTGTAGTGAGAATGAGATCTGTTAATGACTGTGTGGTGTTTAATACTACTGTGATGAGATTAACATGGGTATCTAGGTAGAAGCAGTGAAGCCTTTCACTTCCAGAGCATAGATAAAAGTAGAGGGGAGGCACTTACAGGTGCTCCTTTTTGTTGGCTATCCAGTGAGATCTAAAAATAATGGTCACAAATCCCAGTTTTTAGAATATTGATAACCACAAGCCCCTGCCCTCACCCAAAACCATGGGCGACAGATGCTGACAGGGTGGGGGGAAGGGGGGTCCTCCAGCGGCCAATCACCAAGCCAGTGGCAACATGGGAAGTGCACTTCCTACAGCTGTACTTCCGGTTTCACAGCTGGTGCTTCAAGGGGGTGCATGGCCAATCTCAGGGGGTGCACATGCACTCGCATGCATCCCCTACACATCGCCAATGCACGAAACCCATCAGCAATTGATGAAATACTTATCAATGAGTGGGGGTCTGGGGTGTTGGAGAGGCCAGTGGGAGGCTGTGGACCCAATCTATTGTGGCGGGGGGACAGTTGGGGTGTTCACACTAACATGTAGCCTACAGTGGTAATACATGAGTGCAATATGAGCTACGTAACATAGATAGGAAATTCAACCTAGGCTAGAGTAGTGTAACTTTCAGTCACCTAAAGAGTGCTTAAAACTGGTTTCAGGTGTTAATGTACAGGCAGTCCTCGACTTACAACTATTTGAGTTACAACATTTCGCACTTACAACATTTATAAATTAACACCCTGTTTCAACTTTGACATCAGTTTCGACTTTACAACATTTGATCCAATGTGACACCATATCAGTGAACATGTTTGCTGTGTTGCTCATCTCCCTGGAGAACATCTGTCCAAACTTCCTTGGACACTTTCTTTAAGAAAGCAGATGAGACTCCAGGAACCCTGCAGCTAAGACTCTTGAGAAGACTCCAGTCAAGAACCATTTAAAAAGTCCAACCAAGAGGCCTTCAAAAAGTCCAGCAAAGTCACCTCAAAGAAGTGCTTCCAAATCAATATGACTGCTATTTACAATATACATACATTAATGTAGCTATATTACTCATCTATAACTGATCAAGTAAAAAATTCTGGGGTATTTTTAGTGAAATAGGGTATCAGGCCTTGGTTCAGGAACCAATCCTCCACTTATAACATTGTTTCTTATGAGAAAATTGGTTCTGAGTTAACCTTAAGTCAAAACGTTGTTTCAGGAACCAATTGTGTCATAAGTCTGAGGACTGCCTATACAGACAATCCAGGGGTTAAGAACTCCAGGAGCCACCTAAAATTAATGTGCAACAAGGCCCTTATAAGTGGTGTTTATAGGCTGGTTTAAAAATATTCTGCTTCCTATGCTATGTTTATTTTCAGCAGGATAAAATGAATTAGATACCCCCTCTATATGTGTAGGTAAAGGTGTGATTGGATCCAGTGCATGATCCACCCAATCACAACTCCCACCATGCCACACATTCATGGCAGAAGACAGTACTGTAGGATTTTGCATTAGATCCAATCATACTTTATTGATGGTGTATGGGACATCAGCAAGAAGCAGGCTCCCACAGCTGAGAGCCCCCTTTGCTGAGAGGGCTCCCAGCCATGGGGGCCATGTGCAACTGGGACAGAGTCCTGTTTCTGATAGGGCTCTTGGTCCCAGCTACGTACATGGAATAGCCAAGACCAAGAGGTCCATCAGGTGCAGCGATTCTTGGTCCCAGTTGCGCAAGGTGCAGCAAGGACAAGAGAGAGTCCAGAGAAGAGCCACCCAGAGACTTGCAAGGCAAGCTATGTGAGGAAAGGCTGAGAGAACTGGGTTTCTTCAGCTTAAAAAAGAGAAGTCTGAGAGGGGACTTGGTAGAAGCTTACCACTCTATCAACTGTTCATCAGGGCACCTTTGGGGAAAACCAGGAGTAATGGCCACAAACTCCTGGAAGACCGTTTCAGGGTTAACACTAAGAAAAACCTTTTCACAGTCAGGGTGTCCAGACTGTGGAATAATCTCCTTCCAGAGATGGTGCAATCACCTACCCTGGAAGTCTTCAAGAGGAGACTGGATACGCACCTTGCTGAGGTCACCTGGCCCCAGTTGTTTTTCCTGCCTAGTGCAGGGGGCTGGACCCAGTGATCATGAGCGACTTGTGCCATCTTAATCAGGGGGGGCATGTGCCCCCCGCGAGACCAGTCTCACCAACTAGGGGGAGTCCTCCCATGGCCAGTCTCACTGCCCAGAGGCCAGTCTTGCTGCCCTGACCCTCCGCATCTGATCCTGCAATGGCTGATCGCTGTGGCCGATCACTGCAGCCACTTCTAGGAGCTGCTGCAGTGATCGGCTGGCGCTTGCAGGGGGGGCACTGGCACTCCCGCCTGCCCCCCTGCCCATCACTGGCAAGTGCAGCCAGTCAGGGGGTGCACCAGCGCTCTCAGGGGTTGCACGTGTACCCCTGTGCACCTCCTATGTGTCACCACTACCAATGATCTCCCAAGGTCCTTTCCAACCCCTTACAACTATGAATCTAAAAGAGTCCTGTCAGGCTGAGGCCGCTCAGCCACCACTGCTGCTGCAGTCTCCCAGTTGTTGGGGGGTGTAGAGCACCCCATGGCTGGGAGATCACAGCAGCTGTGGTCTCCCAGCAGCAGACTGTCTGCATGTGCAAATTAAAGCTGGATGGGAACCAGCTATAAAGCTATTAAATGTTTTCAGGCAATAACTTTGTAGCTGGTTGGACCTTTTAATGATGTGATAGTTAATTTGCATGTATGGCTAGTTACAATTTTATACATAATCAACAAGGTAATTATGTAGTAGATATAACATGTAGGGACGGCTGAGTTTCTCAGTTTGCTATCTGGGCATCTATTGCAGGCAGAAACACTTACCTAAAAATGATAGGTTTAAAAGGTTAAACTCATAGCTCTTGGCTTAGATCTTGACTTGAATTTTATCTCCTCATTCATTGACAGCAGCCTTCCGTTCACACTCTCTGGGTAGGTGAAGGGACATCTACCTGGCCTGGTTAATAGGTGCCGCTACACTGTCTTCAGTGGAACTGTACTCGCTTGCACCAGTTGAGTGTCTGGACTGCCATCATACTACAGGAGCAGTACAATGAAAGCTGTTTAAACAATGGAATCTGCTTTGGGTCAGATTCCTCCATTATGAAATCGCTTTCTCCTCCAGATCAGAATGAAACGTCCAAATACCGAAAATTTACACAAAAGGAAAAAAAATGCTGGAAAACTTTGAATTCAAATATTGAAACAAGAAATATCTACATGTAATATAGCATAGCAAAGTGTTTCAGTGTGATTAAGTGTTTCAAAATGAAGGTTTTCATTTCAGAGTTTTAATTTCAAAACAAAAAACTATTTGGATTTTCATGATCACCACATTTTCTTAGAAACACTTCCCGCCACCGTTAAAGATAATTCAAATAGCTGTCACCAAAACATTTTGGAGAGTGAGAGTTGCATTTGGGGCTATACATTCTATTAACAAATTTAGACTAGATGTGAAATGTTGGTAGGTAAAGCCAATAAAGTTTTTTTTTCTGAAAGCTCAGTAATGGAGATAGAGCAGATAACTGAAATGTGTCTTCTTTTTCCTTTTGATGTGAACTTGCCAAAAAGGTACGATCCAGTGAACAACTGACAGACCCAAATACCTCTGAATATCTTGTTAGATAGAGGATCTAAATCCTGTGAATAATCTTTGGAAGCAAAGACATAGAGCTGCTGACTTAAAGTGAATACTTCCCTCTGGAGAAAGATGCATGGTAAAGAACTGTGGACAGAATATATGAGAAGTTCTGCTGAATTGAGCTAGCTGATGTCTATTTAATAAAAAGAGTATGATAGAATAACTATGGGCATGAACATATAGGTCTCCCCTGGCTTTCAGTTAGCATATATGTTAATTATTAAAGGATGGATGAATGGATTGCTCTCCCAGCTAATGTATGCAAAAGGGCATCTGGACAATCAGACAAATCCTGTTGTGGTTTATATTGGTGTAAACATGAAATAACTTAGTGAAGTCAGTGGAGCTATTCTAAATTTACATAAGTGCATTGAAATGGCAATGACATGCCTCTCAAAACTTTCAAGCTGAATAAAACAAAGGCTATCTCCCAACTCCATTAATTACTTGTGCTATGTGCCCCTTTCTTTTGCCTATATTGCACCTTAATGCCCTAAGTAGTTGCAGTGAACAAAATAATCTGGCTGCAAGTAGTAGCTAAAGTTAAGATCATGTTTTAGTTTCTGCTTTTAAAATACAATACGATGCCTTCTTAAAGATGCTTATGTAACACTGAGTAATCAATCATAGTAGTTGGAGCAAAAATATCACATCTGGATTTGAAAATATCGCACCCATTGAAATGCTGCTTGTTTACTTGTAAAGTTGGGTGAGAGGATAAGGCACTTGGAGAGTCTGCATAATGTTCCCCACATAAGAGAGGGAATGAAGGAATACTAAAGTTTAGAGAAAAAGAGACTGTGCCAAATCAGTTGCTTCTCTCGAAAATTTGAGTGTGAGGCTTGGTTCTTTTCTCAGTTACACTGATTTACTGTATTTACTTGAATCTAAGATGGCCCCTAATGTAAGATGACCCCCCCCCAATACTTAGATCCTACACACACAATATTTTTAAATTTATTATAGTTTTCTATATATGGAATCTAATTATCGAAGAGAATCTGAGATGATCCTCCTCCCCACTATTGTAAGTGGTGGGGGGAGAGGTGATGAGGGGGACAGTGCGGGGAAGGCAGTAGAGGAGCATGTGGTAGGGCAAGTGGGGGCAGGTGGTAGGGGGTAGGCAGTGTGGAGGGTGGGGCAAGTAGTGACAGAGGCTGCCAGCCTCTCTCCCATTTACCCCAACTTTGTGCCTGCCTCCCCTGGCTTGACTCAGGTTGCCCTGATTTTTCCCTGCTCCCTTCTCCATACCACTCCTGCTACCTGCAGCCTCAGGTCCCTGCTCTCCTTCCTCCCATCTTCCCCACTCCCTTACCTTGGCTCATCCCTGCTGCAGCCCAGGACAAAGAGCACGGCTCTAGCTCCCCGCTTCCCCCCCACCCCCCAGCAGTGGCATGGAGCCAAAACTGCTGTTCCAGCCAGCCCTGTAGCAACATGGAGCAAAGGTAAGGAGGAGCATGGCAGAAAGGGAGAGAGCAGGAGAAGTGGCATGGGGTGGGGAATAGACTGGGATTTTAATGTAAGGTGAGGGGCTTTTCTTCCCAGGTTAAATGGGATAGGGGGGTGGTCCCTCATCTAATCAAGTAAATATGGTAAATCCTACTTGTTCTTTTTGAGGTCTCTGAGTCTACATGAGTGAAGAACTAGAAGTGAAACAAGAACCAGGACCACTGTATTTATTTTAACATTGTTGACAGGTTATGGAGGGGATTTTATCCCTTGCTCACCATGCGCATACAGAAAAATGCCAGTCACTGAGCAATAGACACAGCAGGAAGAGGAAAAAAGTGCACCTATTTTAGGGCACAATTACAATCATTAAAACTTCCGTGAACTGAGAACAGCCTTTGGAATCGCTGCAAGATGGAATGTTTATTATGCCAAAAACAGACGATAATGAAAGCCTCCCCTAGCCAAAGATTTCTTTTCCCGGTTTCTTCGCAACTTGCATTCCCATTTCTGAGGTAATGTATTTGGAAGCTGGTGTCTTATCATTTTGAGAAGATTAAGCTTCCTTTTCTGTTTGAAAGCTAGTATGTTCACATGCTCCAACGCCAAGCTGATCTGCAACTACGACAATGAGCTAGGTAGAAGCTCTGTACATGTTTAATAACACAGTAATTCCCTCAAAGTTTTGCCTGTGCATTGCAGTGTTGTATGGGTCAAGGCACAGGACCATAAGACTTGAAGAGAGAAGGGGTCTGAGCCAGCCTAATGTTGCGTGCTGTGAGGCTAGGGAGAAGTGTGGCCTGGAACTCACCCTACTGCTAATTAGTAGGTCTCGGCGAAGCGGCTAGTATTCACTTCAGATTCAGCCAATTCGGGAGACAGTGATTCAATTCGGTGATTCGAATCACCGATTATATTCTGCTGAATTTGATTCAGAGATTCAGCTGCTGCTGAATCTCCGAATCAGCCAGGCCAGGCCCATCCCCCACCCTGGCAATGGCTGCCTCAGCTCCTGGGACGTAGGGGAAAAAAAAAAGCCCCGACTCACCAGGTGCTGCTGGGCAGGGAGTGATCCTTGCTGCCCCCCACTGGCCCATGCTGCATGGGGTACTCCTGCATAAGCCTCCTGACCCCTCTTGCTCCTCCAGCGCCCCCCATGGGTGCCCCGCACAGGCCAGCTCTGGCCCTTTAAGAAAAAAAAATGAAAAAACCCATGGACTCACCACTCCTGCCTGCAGGGGGTGGGGGGGAATCCCTGCTGCCCCCCATTGCCCCGTGCCACATGGGGCACTCTGCACTTACAGGAGTACTGTGAGGATTCAAAAGATGCCCAGTCTCTGCAGTAAGGAGGGCCATGTCAGTGCTTTATGTAGTAGGATTATCTTAACCCATTGTGCCCCGATTCCTGCACACAGACAACAGGATATGAAAGTAATGACATACACTCAAGTTGTGATTTGGCAAGTCAAGTCACCTTTTGGTGTCTCATTTTCCCCTTGTACAAAATAGAGATGATATGAATCCACTTCTGTGGGATGATTTAGGAGGTGTGAGTGAAAAACAGCTCTAATGTTTTCCTGTGACTCTTTCTTATGAGAGATGGGCTCATGCCATAGGGGTTGTGGGTGTTCAAAAGGGGGGGGGGGTGCGTTGTTCAAGCCTTTCTGCTGCCTTAACTAAGAACTAAGCATAAGGGACTTTCCTTCTACTCTTGCTGCTTAAGACAAGATTTGGGGAGAAAAATTCTCACCCTAGACTTGTAGCTGCCCTCTGTTTAGCTGTTCCGTCATGGGTCAGCCTTCCAGCATCTCTCTCTCTCACCATTTTATTTAATACTATTGAATTAGTGCTTTTCATTACACGGAGGCCCGCCAATCAAAATACACCCCCGCAGGAAATTAGCAGAGCTCATTTCTCACATACAGCATTTGTTTATTTGTTTCAGCAGAGCAAATCATCATCATTTTTCAAATTATCAAGCAGAGGCCGTCATGCCAGAAAACATGGATAGGGTTGATTGACTGACACCTCAGTTCTGGCAACCAGAATGCGCAAATGGGAGAGAGGCTGGCAGCCTCTGTCGAACCTTGAATGTGAATTTGGCTTTTTTGCTCAACTTATCAATAGTTCAATATTACACCTGCCTGATAAGTCAGGATGCTTTAACTGCTGCTGTGGTTTAGGGGTTAATTTGGAAGCCTGAACATTTCCTGCTCAAAAGTGAAAATGTGTAGAAATGAGAGAGCGGCTAATACACAGAAATGGGGTTAGGATCTACTGTTAGTTCCACTGGTTTGCATCTAGCCAAGGATGATTATGATTGAAAACATAAACATCTGATTATGACTTATGGGGGAACCAATGTGAAATGGAAGGGGGAGAATCAACCTAGCTCCTATATTAGAAGGTCCCACATCAGATTTGCTGCTAAAACTGCCACTAATTTTGCCTGTGGTTATTATCTTAGATTTCTGAAAGATTAAATGTGGAAGATGAGTTACAGGTGTCCCGGCTGCGTGCAAGGTATGGATAGAAAAGGGGGCGGGGAGGTGAAAGGTCTTTATGTTACAAACCTGGTGAACCCCCCAGCCAAACGTTCACGCAGGCTTTTCTGTTTTCCACTTGTTCCAAGAACAGGCAATGAAGGAACTGTAAGAGTGATGGAAGCAGGGAAGCCTAGATTGTTTCCTTCTGCTACTGATGATAAAGTTATTATTAAATCATGACATTTCGTAGCGATTTGCACATCTCAAAAGTGGGAGATGTAGCCTTAAGACATTAATTCCATCTGTTAATCCCCAGGAGTCTCGCTGTGACAGGGTCACAATTCAAATATTTTGTCTGCAATATTTTAATGGGGAAGTAAACTGCTAAAGCAGTTGCAATATGTCAAATATAAATTATAAGAAAATTGCAAAATCAAAGAAGAAAATCATCTCAAAAGCCTTGAAATGTCATAGAAAATAGCAGAAGGCAGGGTATATTTTGCACCTCATAAAACAGCAGCAAGAACTCGCATTTTCTTAAAGACAAGCTGAATTTGAAGCTCTGAAGTTTTATGATCATGTTCTAAATTTGGAACTGGTGATTTTGAAGTGAGTTTTACACTTGACCAGAAGCTTTCTTTTTTCATCCTGGGTTTTCTTGGTCCCAGTTGGAGGGATGGTACTTTGGCAAGTCTATATAGAGAAACTGGTACTGTCACTTGCCTTTTTTGTGGTTAGAAGCTGGAGACTCTTGGCACATTTTACAAGCTCAAAAAAAGTTCAGATTTGTTACATCTGTGTGATTGCCTCCAGGCACCATGGGGATGGCTCAGAAATTATGCCAAAGTTTGCAGAATTTCTGGACAGGTCAGGGTAAGGTGTAAAAGGATTTGAAGATAAATTGTGCAAGACCACATGCTAATTCTTGTGAAAGCTTGTGATTTTGCAAGTACTAAATCCTATTGGTGCTTGCATAGCAGGAATGCTTAGAAAAGTTCAGGAGAGATTACCTGGGAGGTCATAAAATAAAAACAGCTTAATCTTGAGATCCTTAGTCCGAGCATGATTTTAAGTATATTGATGCAGCTGTACTGATGTCAGTGGAGTTCCTCCGACACGGTGTGAAATATTTATAATCTCACATTCTGCATCTTGATGCTTGAGATGGTGGTGCTCTGTTCCCCAGTGGGTTTGCTGAGCTGCAACTCATGACAAACCAGATGGTAAAATAATCAGTTGACACACCGTGTAGACAACTTGGGACCACACAAAGGCTGTTGGCAGTGTAGACTTGAAGATTTAATCCTAACCTCCAGCTATCAGTAAGTGCAGATTTTTGTTGTTGTAAAGCACTAGAACATTTTGTAATGCAATTAGTAATAAGAAATTCCTGCTCTTGGCATGAAGACATAGTTCACATGCAGGAGTGACTGAAGAAAATGAATATTTCCCTTACCTGATCCAAGAAATTATTGTGCATGATGAAAAATTAGGAGAGATCAGTGTTAGGGTTGAAAGCACATGTGATGTGTTCTGCCAACTGTTAGAAGAGATAGAAGTGATGTATTTTCAACCTAGTTCTGAAACGGCTCTCTTCCCTGTACTATTTGGCCGTAAGTCGTAGAGACAAATCTTTGACCCTACTATGCCATTGGAGTGATGCAGCGTGACTTCAGGGTATGTCTGTACCTCATTGCCAATGCTCTTGAGGATGCACGCTACCAATACTCTTGAAATACGAAAGAGTTGTTCGAAAGACCATGCAAATAAATTCTTTTCTATGCCTACAGGGAGAGGAAAATAAGTAACGCACTTAAATTGCAAAACGAGAGAACTAGGTGGGTATGTAGAGGAATACTCTAAAAATGAGGGTTTATTAAGCACTGGAAAAGATTAAATAGAGAGGCTGTGGGATCGTCATCATGGGAAAGTTTCAAACATAGATTAGACAAACATTTATCTGGGATGGGGTTTTTTGTTTAGGATTTCACTTTTCATTTAAAAGGCTTATTTCTAAGCTTTTGTGACAGTAGTGGAAGGCTGGAAAACATTATGCCTGAGCTTCCAAAGCCATAAAGCAAATGGGAAGAGGAAGAGCTACTTGTTTTTTGTTGTTTTTGTTTTAAGTCGCATCATTTTAGGGATCCAACTCATGATTTTTGAGTGACTATATTGGTAATATTGCATGTTCTCTCATCCACTTTGCTCCATCAGTGAACCCAGCCTTTCTGTTACTTCTGTTTTCCCACCCTAGGATTAATCTGGCCTCCTCTATGGGCCTGCTGCTCTGCTACAATGGCAGAAAAGCACCATAAAGCAAAAAAACCAAACCCCCACAATGAGAGTGTAGCAGGGAGCACAGGAATAGGACTGCATCCATGGCAATGCTGCTGGGCTCCCATTGAATTACTTCTGCCTACAATGCTTAAAATTCAACAAGTGGGTCAGTTTCTGAAAATCGTCATGCTTACAATCATAGCTCTCCAAGGAAGCCCAGCCTCTGCCCTGCCCTCTTTTTTGACCTAATCTCTTGAGAGTAAGGGAAGGGTTTGAGACGCTTTCCAGTTAGGACTGACCTGCTCTAACTTTTCATCACCTGGAACCTGTCTTCTCACTTATGCTGGAAAGCAACAACCTTATATTCCCTGCCACCCATGAACGGCGCATGCCCCCAGGGACTGGGGGGACATGGCCAAGCTCCCTCAAGCAGGGGCAGTGCTGTTGGTGGCAGGACTACATAAGCCCAGTCCCCTCAGCCTCTCCTCATCAGTCATGCTCCCCAGCTCCCCAGCCATTTTCATTGCTCTCTGCTGAACTCGCTCCAGTTTGTCCACATGCTTTCTGTAGTGGGGGGCCCAAAACTGGACACAGGACTCCAGATGTGGCCTCACCAGTGCTGAATCGAGGGAAAGAATCACTTTCTTCAATTTGCTGGCAACACTCCTGTTCATGCAGCCCAGTACAGTTAGCTTTCTTTGCAACAAGGGCACACTGTTGGCTCTCATGTGGAGGTGAGCTAAGTCAGATTGGGACCAGGTTAGGACTCTCCAGTGAACATCTTCATATGTTTGGGGCACAGCTCAGGGCTGGGAAAGGCCAGCTGCTTGCCTTAGTCCCAGAGTTGCGCTTTTCCTCCCATCCTGGCTGGTCTGTTTTTAGGCCCCCATTCCCCACCTCCCACTTCGGACAGACATGCTCCCTCCCACCAATCCTGCCAAACTCACCCTTTTCTTCCTTCAACCCCATCTCCCCTCCCCCACTTTCCCCCCTGTTTTACTTAGATTGGGTTTCCAGTGCAGCTCCTGGCACTCGCAAATGGATGTGCAAGCTGGACCTTACTTATACGTTAGGCTGTGTGATTGCAGATCGGGTACCACGGACAAGTACGTGTACCCAATGCAGCAGCATGACTGAGTACCAGCTCCACTTGAGAGTCGTGCCTAAAAGGTACCTGGCTCTGGTCCTTTGTTTTACTTGGTCAATAAGGCTGAAAGTCTTAAGGGTTGCTAAATATGGTTGCTGGTATAGAGAAAAAACAACAACAAAAGACCCTATTCCAATATTTGCACATATATTAGGAGTACCACAGGGGACACAAATCAATGTGGAGCCAATTTAGTTTTATAGCAAGTTAAGTGTGGACTAACTGATGTATAGATCTTATACAAACAATGGTTTTTGCTCACAGCTGCAGAGCTGAGCGATCATTTTTTTTGCCACATGGCCTTTGCTAGAGCAGCTTGAATAAAATATAATTAAGTGCATAACCCCTGCAGTGTGTATCACAATTAAGCTAAAGGGAGGGGGGGAACAATAAAAGCTTGTAATTTAGGAGTCAGTTGAAAGTTCAGCATTTTGTTCCATAAGTGAAGTCTTTACCATAAAGAATATATAAAATCTATTGAGTTTAAGTGAGAAATGGACATAGTTACAGTTAATTTTCCTGCTCTGGAGCAGCCTTAAACTACCAGGAGTTGTATATCATAATGGCAATATACAATACAACTGTAGTTCTGTATTCTTAAGAGATACATCCCAGGCTTATCTTTCCCATAGGACTCCATTAAAACCCAGAAGGGCATATTTAAAAAAAGAAAAAGAAAAGAAAAATAGATTTTCATGAAGTGCATTCAGAATTGCCAGGTCCAAGAGTGATGATAAGACACAAGTCATGGGAGGTTTTATTTCCAATTTAAGAGACAAGCAACTATTGGAGGCATCACAAATCTCTCACGTGTTCTCAAGACACTTGTCACTAAAGTCATCCTCAGTGTTTGGTATCAATTACTCCTTCCCTTCAAAGATTATATTGTGACAATAATGTGCCAGGGACCACGGAGTGGTCTGTACTTTGGGATGTTTTTTGGCGCATCCGAGCATGTTTGATTTTTACAGTTTGCGTTTTTGATTTTTACAGTTTAGATACTGAGATTTACTCTTCCATGGGTCTATGAGTTATTTTGTACAAGTCTCCACTTAGCATTCATAAGTATTGTGCTTATCCCTTCTTACTGAAAGAACATAAACCTTACTGATGGAGCCAAGTTATTATTAAGCAAAAAACGTCTGCTATTTTTCTTTTCAGCTCTTACTTGAAATTGGTACTGCATCAGCATTCACAGGTCAGTAAATACCGAGCAAGAAACTTGAGAAATCTTGCTGACTTATGAACCTGTAACTGAATTCTGTGGTTATCTTATTTTAACAGAGCCAGGAATATTGTATTACTTTGTACTTGTCATTTAATTCAACGTGCTTCACCTGAAGTAGAGCAGATTAGAGGGTTAATGAATGACGCAATCGTATCTGGGCTGATGATGCAGGATCCCACCTCCCTACCCCAGCTCTCATTTCTTAAATTCAGTTGAGTTCCCCTTGTTTCAGTTCCTCATCAGCGACTACATTTTTAGAGCAGCTTTACATGTAGTGATGGATTGCTGTAGCAGTGCCAGCTAGCTATGCTACAGTTAATGATCTGTCAGGTTCCTACTATAAAACCTTTTATTTCTGGGTACAATGTTAATGAGGCTATGCATATTAAAAATGTTATGAAAAGAAGTTACTGTAGAGGTGCAGCAACCAAATTTCAGATGTTAGTATCTTGCTTGTTTTAACTATAAACAAAAAGTCAGAACAACACAATACTAATCCCTAATCCTCGTTACGAAGAAGTATCCTGCACAATTTATCCTGATAACATCAAACTGTTTTAAATGGCTGGCATGCCCTGTTGCATTTGAAACCACTACGCAATTTGATTTACATTTAAAATGCCCAAATTAACTTTAGTTAGTTTAAAAAAAAAGGAAAAAATATAGCTTCCTGGCTGTGCCTGCCAAAAACAAATTGACATGAGTAAGAAACTTTGGAAGAGTACATGTTCTGCAGTATTTTGTCATGGTCTATATTAAGCATGTGGGGTGAAATTTTGGCTTTATTGAAGTCCATTACAAAATTTCATTCGACTTCCATGGGCCAAGATTTTACCAGTAGAGTCTGATTCTGATCTGACTTACAGATTTCTAACGGCATACAAATAATGTTATTCCATATTTACAGTCATATAAGTGGGAACAGAACTGGTTACAAACTTTGAACAAAAGTTTGCTCCAGTTTGTGTTGGCAAGTGATGTTTTCAATGAAAAAGAGAGACAGGTAGTTAGCCTCGTTAGTTTGTAATCAGAGAGAAGGCAGGGCAGGGTTGTACTTGAGACTAATTCAGAGGTGCATAAGCTCTTGTAAGCAGCAACTTTGTCAAATGCTTGTGAAAGTGTATGCATTTCTGAACGAAAAGGTTAAGGTATGGCTCATTATCAATCAATCAAGTTTCCAGTAAGAGTCATAGAGAAAAAAATAGATATGGAAGCTTCAGTTTGAAACTTGCTGTAAACTCACTGTATAGGCACATTCCAGACTCCCAGATGTAATTGGATTTCCTTTTTATTTAAACGCAAAGTATAATTCAGTAAAAAATAGAACTCTGTCAAGATCCAGGAGTCCTGTTGCTGCTAGATGAAAAACAGCCAACATTCCTCATTTTAAAGATTATACCCTGTGCGTGGTTGCAGTGTTACTCTGTGGCTTTCTAAACATCAACCGTCCAGATGAGAAAGAAAAACGGAGGTCGTTCTGAAAAGCTGCCCCTTCGAACACAGCTGTTTCTAACTTTGTAAACATGCACTGATTCTGCTAGAAGGTGTTGGCAAAACCGGTTTGAATGGTTCAGGTCAGTCTTTCATTTTGCGAGTCAAGCGCACTGCAGGAAAAAGGGCTACGTCACGGTACCAACAAGCTACGGCGATGTAGCATCAGCGGGCGCAAACCCCGACGCTGCAGCTACGTCGCTGTAGCAACGCGCTCCCTCACTATAGCACATCGCTACAGTGATGTAGGGGCTAAAAGTAACCATGTGCCAGCTGCATGGTGCAGTAACGGCTGTTCCTGTGCCGTCATGTAGTACTTCCTTTAGTAATAACAGCGCCATTGTAAGAACGGCGCCATAGGGGCACATGTAGACGTGCCTAAAGTATCCCAATACAAAATCTGCTAGATGCTTTTCTGGTGCTAACAAGTTTTTTTTTCTGTAAAGCAACATCTTGTGGGATCTGGCACTGTTTGCACCTTTGGAGTCATGTTTCTTAATGCTTGGAATAGACCAGAAAGCAAAACAAGACAACAAAAAAACCTGTCAATTTTGGCTGTCTGCTTTTTATTTATTGATTTATTTTTCCAGTCGCGCCGTTAGCTTTTCTCTAAAGTTATTTGCAGATAGTTATTCATTCCATTTGATTAAAATGTTGGGTGGGAAGGTACTCTTATGTGAAAAAGTCCTATTTTTTAAACTGGTGGACGGTACTAGGAAGGTCATCTTTTCTTGAGAATGTGTAGCAGGAGTGAGACCACAGAAGATTTTATCCTCGCTTTTATTGGGATGCTAGTCTGGGCCGTTTCAGTGCCAGCAGGAGATAAGACTGCAGCCAGTTTCTTAAAGCAAAGCACTTGATTGAAAATACTGGTACGAGAAGCAGTTACCAACAATAAGCAATTGATTGATCACCTTTCACCTGTAGTGGCCTGCTTTGGATGGCCGGTCCTCTCTTGATAGCCAGTGATTTCAGGGTCCAAATTCTAACCGTTATGTCCGCTGGAAATGCTAATGCTTTGGGGCTCTTTATACCCTATAGTGAAGTGTCTTCACTCAGTTGTTGGCGCCGCTTGTTTGCTTCATGTGGCCTCGCGGCTTATCCACGTTAAAAATGGAACTGGTTAGCAACTTTGAGCTAAACAACCTCAGCTCAGTGAGACGAGGCAGAAACTTCCCCACTGCACTGTCCTCCATCCATTTGATTCAAAGGCTGTTGGATGCCAGGACTCGGGTTCAGAAAGAGGCTTGGAGCAGAATGTGCGAGGTTGAGAGAAAGATCCTGCTATCCATACAACTCAAGAAAAAACAAACACCCTGCTTAAGCTTAGTGATTGATGGGGCTGGGACTAGCGAGAGAACAAACTATCTGTATGCAAAGACTGGGTCCAAAATCTTGCTTGGCTTAAGTCTTGTAACCTGTCTACAATGGGCGAGCAGTGCCAATGGGGTAGAGCCATGCGGCTGGGGGAGGGGCAATGCCAGCCTTGCCCGTTTTTTGGCAAAGTTAAATCCTTTGCACAGGGGCAGTTTTAACAAGGCAACATTTCAATCACCCAGCACTGTCTCTGCTGTGCTTGTTATAAGGGAACAGCATGGCTGAGTATGGGCTCTCTTACCGTAAAAGAGACCAGCCGATATAAAACAATGATTCCAGCTATTTCATCAAATAGAAATAAAACAAAAAGTTGTCTTAGAAAGTGAGGCTTTCCTTGATTCCTTTAATTCTGAAGGCATAATTCAGAGATCACTGGGTGGATCACCCCCTCCCTCCTGCCCCGTGAACATTTTTTACTTTCAGAGGTTTTGCTTTGCTGAAGAACAAGATGTTTACTGTAATATTTGTGGTTGGTTCCTGAAACTTGGAAATAGAAAATATGCAGTTGCTAAAGAGGGATTTTCCCTTTTTAAAAAAAGTGTGCCCTGAGCATAAACTTGGATCAGCAATCACATTTCTAGCAGGACAAAGGTATTTCAGTGATTCATTTCTGAAACTAGCTGTATAAACCTTCATCATCAGCAGTTGCTCACAACCCATTTCAGCAGTCTTTACTTCTTCAAGCTATCATTTGAGGGCTAATAGACAGCTTCCAAGAAGAAAGCGAGCTGGAGACTGATCCAGGCATTATGCTGTGTTTTTTTATAACTGCCAGAGAATCCCAGTTGAGGCGATACAGCTTCAATCTTGCCTCTCCTTATTGAGTGTAGACCTTACTTGAGGTCATACTACAATATGCTCACTAGAGAGATGCACTGAATCATTTCAAAAGAGAACAAACTATAGATACTCTTGAAGTAGATCAAGATGGAAGAAATTAGCTCCCAAATCAGCAAAGCAAAGAATTTAAGTATGCGTTTCAAAGGAAATGGTTGCACACTTGAATGTAGCAACTATTCAAGCGCTTTAATGAGTCCAAAGGCAGAAGAGACAGGAGAGAAGAAAAGGAAACGGGCAAATCCCGTAAATAGAGACAAAATTGCTTTGCTCACAGCCATTAAAAGCAACTGGTGGATAAACACAAAAATCTGACTTAGCACTTTACTTTTCCTGCCATTACTCCCTGTTACTTAAGGGAAAGAGGAGGGTTTCAAGATGAGATTTAAAATGAGAGGTCTTATTAACAGTAAGAGCTAGACATGCAAATGGAAATTGTTGAATAAGAGCAACAGGGGACCGCTCTTATCATGACTAGGGGTCTACTTAAACCATGGAGGAACCAAACAATTTTCATAGGTTGATCGCAGTATAAATAGCAAATTCTGTGGATATTTCCTGGATGTGCTCATACACGATATACAACAGTGTAAATTATATGTAGAGCTGTACAAAAAGTTTAGAAACTCTCATTTATGCTTACCTCAATAAAAACAATCCATTAAGGTAGGCACCAGTGCCCTGGCAGGCGTGGGGGAAGGGACAAAGGGGCATCTTGTGTGTAGCTGGATCCAGGGAGAGTGGGGTCCTTGATAAGGCTGCCCTTCATGCCACCCTGCCAGCCAACAACCCTGCTCCCCCTTCCACCTCCCCAGCAGGCTGCAAAGCCAAGCCACAGCAGCAGAGCCAGCATCTTATTTTTATTAAATTTGCGTTTTTAAGTTGATTTCATAGATAATCGTGTATTTTTTGTTTTCCACAAAGTCTGCAGAATCGTGAATTGAATCGACCCTTAATTGTGACCTGATTTTTAGTGGTTCTTATCTTCAACTACCGCTGTTGACTGCGGTGGCAACTATGAGCCATCAATATTTTAGCAAAAACATCCAGTCAATGTGTAGTTATATAGGGATTTGAAGATGTAAGACAACGGAAACAATGTATGCGTGCTCCACAAGGGGCCAGATCAGTGGAAAAGGCATGAAAAACAGTCTGTGTCAAACATGCATGTGTGCATTGCAGAAGAGATTCCAGGATGGGAATGCACAGGTGTGGAGTGGACCTATTTACCAGTCAGTCTTCACCCACCAGAAATCTACATGACAGTCTGTGGGGAGAGCAGCCTCCTGTTTTACTGAGCTCTCCCATGTCCTGTTTTAGCTAACTATGGGTTAGGTACGAAAATGTCTAGCTACAATAATACTTTCTTGGTGTTTTTTCGAGATTTCCCTGCCCCCCCCCAGACCTTCTGTTTTTTCTGGTCTTGTAGGGTTGGGCCCAAAGGATGTTTCAAATGCCCACAGCTAGTATTTGAGTTTTTAAAAGAGAAAAGGAAAGACAATTTTAGATTTGCTGGTAGATCTTGGAAGGAAGCCATATATGCTAACTAAGACAGAAGAGCTGTGAAGCATCCCAGAATTACGGATTATTTAACATCAGGCTTGGAAATGCTTATGAAGTTGAATTCAAGAAGTAATGTCTCAGAGGTCCTGGGAAAACAGACTTTGTGAGAATATGCAAAGGCTTCTTGCAAGTTGACTGAAGATAATTCTTCTCAAGAAAATGTCTGTGTAGTGGCAATGAAGAATTTAAACTTAAATGACCTAAGTCATGTCAGAGATGCTAGTTTTATCCAGCTAAAACTAAGAGGTCAAAAAAGTCACAAGACAAATAATGCAGCTTCTTGTTAGTGGGTGAGAAATATAGTAAGAGTATGGTATTTTGTATGTATTCATTGTTGCTTCTATATTAAACAACAAATACCATAGTCTGCCGCTGCGCACATTGTTCTGGAAGAATATGTACTTTTTTGCTGTTCCCCTCAAATTAATAAAGAGGGAGTTGTTCTTATGAATCTTAACAAAGAAAACCAAGAAAAATTTCTAAAAGTTATAGAAAAAGAGAGATTCCATTTTCCTTTCTAATGGATACCACAATGATTGGTATCGGGGTGGCGCATAGAGGGTGCATGCGGGCGCATGTGCACCCCCTGAGCGTCGCAGTGCACTCCTGCAAAAAGGCATCACTGACGGTGTCGACGGCACCTGTGGGCAGTTGCTGCTCACCACCCTGCCACTGACACCGCCAGCAGCGTCTGCAGGCAGCCCACGATTGCCCCGGCCGCCACCGCCACTGCCAGCGGTGCTGCGGGTGGTCGCCGACTCCTGGTCGGTGCTCACCACCCTTGCCTCCACCTCCCAATGTGCCAGCAGCATCTGCGGGAGCTCCCGTCTCACTGCCACCAGCCGCCGGGGCAGTTGCTGTTCATTATTGGTGTATTTCAAATGCACAGGAATTTCTACTGACATTTACAAAAGACGACATTAGCGATTTTTTTGCTAAAATCATGGATTGATTTTAATAGAGAAAGAAATTAAGTGCTTCCAAAATTGGAAATAAGTTTAAAATTCAGGTCATGCATAATTGAAATTAAGCCAACAAGATAGAGCTTCAGTGGTACGTAACCCTTGGGCCAAGATTCTGTACAGGAGTGAATCTCACCTTAAAGTGAATCTAACTTTTTAATGATCTATTTGTGCAACTTGTCTCTGTCTCAAACACGGATTACCCGAATGTAGCAATCCAACCACATTCAACACAGCAGTTTAAACATGTTCTTGACTTTAGGCTTTAAAGTTATACATGCACTTGACTGCTTTGCTAAATGAGGATGGACTGAAATCTGTGCCTGTATACATGGTGAACTAGGGCTACAATACTGCTGTCCTAGAATTAAACAGCTGCTTATAGTGGCATTAAATTGATGCATTGTGGGAAGAGTTTATTTGGCTGTGGCCAGTAAAAAGTATTTTCTCTGTGTGATGTGTAGGGGTGAAATGTATCCCTGGATTCACAGCTGCCAGTATGATTAATAGGAAATGTCTGATTAGTTGAGTCTTCTGGTGTAGCTTTGTGATTTATGTCAGCTGTGGCTCTCCCCAGTTCTTTAACCCAGAGGAAAATTGGATTGAAATAACATGTCTAATTCGCATTATTCAGTATAATGGCAAAAGAATTTTAGATCAGGGTTTGAATAATCAGATTTTATTTTGGTTTACCAATGAATTCTCTTGACTTCAACAGGAAGCATAGTGGAAGAGAACTCATAGGAGTTAACAGGCATTTTGATGTGTCATGCCTCCATTGTACGAGAGATTATACTAGAGCCCCCGTTATGGGATGTATTGATGACAAGGTATGTGCTAATAATGCAGGTTTAAAAGGCTCCGCTTAGAATGGTGAAAAGATTCACTTTTCCCTTTTACAGATTTTTCTGTGGCAATGAATACAGCTAAACTGATAACTGAAGAATATTTTAACAAATGTAATCTGACCGATAACCCAGGCATTTAAAAAATAGGCAGGCCCATGCTGCTTGTAGGTTTTTTTTTTTCCCCCTTTGGCAGCAGTTTCTACGCTAATAGTTTCGCTAACATAAAAAAAAATATGTTTTGGATGGTGATCATTTTGAGAATAGCGCAGACTATCCTTGCTTCTGACTTGTAATAATGCAGCTCAAACACTGATTGTTTGAATAGTTAGCAAAGTAACGAACTTGGGGAAAGCATCGGCTACGTCAGGGGATTTGGTTTTCCTGAGCAATGCTTATAATAATTCAGCTACATGGCAGCAGATCCTATCAACACAAGAAATGAGATTTGATCCATCTGTAATAACTACTTGTAGACGTTTATATTTAAAATGGTTTTTAATATATATATATTTTTAAGCTTGGAACGAATTTTGCTTGAGAGGTATTCAGTGGCAGGTATATGATTTTACTGCCTATAAGAGTGCTAATTAGAGCTACTTAGAACTTGATTGATCTGCTTTGGTGATAAAAATCCACCTTGCAAATTTAAAATGCCAATAGGGACTCACTACATCCTCTGAAAAAGTCGGCATAGGAATTTGCATGTATGCTAGTAGCTGCTTCCTGAGACTTGCTTTGTCATGGCTCTGTATGTAGTGATCAGCTAGATTCATTTTGTCCCATTTCTTTACCTGATTTTGCACTCCTGTGCATCATGGCAGTGCATTGTGTTTTGTATCCTGTGTACTTGTGTAGTATTTTTTTACAAGCCACATCACACCGATGCACCATGATCTAATATTGAACTAGGCATCCTGGCATGGTCTTTTCCTTGTAACAAGGTATTTAGCTGAATTCACAGACGTATTAGAATTTGACAGGCTGTGCTGTGCGTGCTTCTGTTATGGCTTCAAACTTGCAACCTCTGAACTGTCAACTATGTGCCTTAACACCTGCACCACTGCAGTCTGAGACACATGCACACAAATATTGGTGCTAACACTGACATTTGGGGAACTCCATTTTTCACAGTTCGTACTCTGATTTTTTTTCTTCTGTGGCTAGTAGTGCGTTTAAATGATCTGCTAGAGATCATATTCATGATGGAAGCACATAGCTTACGGTCAGATATCACAGAGTACAGTTTATATTTGAGGCCTAGGTGGCTGTGAGACCACACCTGTTTTCTGCTTCAAATCCATTTTTATGTCAGATACAAGTAATGTAACTTGGTCAGTGGTACACCGCTTTTTCCAAAAAGTGGTGTGTTCTTTTGGGAGCTGGGGAATCAATGTTCTCTATCCTATTCTGAATTATGCGCTCCATGAGTTTGCATGCAATGCAGAGTAGCGAGATGGGTCAGTAGCTGTTTGGATACTCTAGTGGTTGATGGGGTTTCAAGATAACAGCTTGAAAGATGTCAGCTTTCCTCCAGGTTTGGGGAATCTGTTAGTTTCTAGACATTTATACATGAATTTCTGAAGACATCTTTTCATTGTGGTTCTGAGCTTGGTAATGAATTCAAGGAATAGCTTCCCTGGTCCAGAAGCCTTAACAGTCTTGAGTGCTTTAATAGCTGTGTCAAACTCATGGTTAGAGATGGGAGCAGATACATTAAGCTTGAGATGGGGTAATGTAAGTTGTTTTCACAAAACAAGCATCTAATCATTTGTGTGTGGCTTGCTTGTGGTTATTGTGCTTGCTGTTTGTTGTACAGTGTTTTTGTGATGGAGTTTGCTGACAGAGGGTGATGTCATTTTTGGTGCCTTTGCCTGGAAAGCAGTTAATGATGCACCATGCTTGTCTGCACAAGTGGGTCATATCCAATCCTTCTATGGTAGTGAGCCACCTCTCCTTTTTAATATCGTTCAATGTGGTAGACAGCTGTTCTGTAATTCTTTTTATAGTTACAAAGCCATTGCATTGCTTGATGATGTTGAACAGCTGTTCTCACTGCTCTTCCTAGCATGGCACGTGATGGCTTCTATAAGCTCTAGGTATGCAGTGTTTGGCTATTTCAATTAGGCAGTTTGTAAATGCACGTAGCCTTGATCAGTGTTGGTTCCTGATGGATCCTCTAATTGGTCTGCTCTCTTCCTAGTCAGTCTTTGGTATGTCTGCCAATCTGCCTTCAAAAAGTTCCACCTTGGAGCTGGTTTTGATGGTGTTGGCTGACAAATAATCATATTGTCAATGCTAATAAGTCAGGGGCTGTGCTTAGATAATGGAAACTTGTCAAGTACTTTTCTTATCAGTATGTTACTTGAGTTGCCCATTCACCAGCAACGTCTGGGTTTGTCTCAGTGGTCCAGCATCAAGAGTGGAAGTTACGTGGCTCCTTCCAGCCCCTTATGACTGTTATGTCATTCAGGCTTGCCCAGAGACAAAGACGGTCTCCACTGCTGCTGTTAATGGAGTATCCCCAGTCTTGATGTTGACAGTTGAAGAAGTCACCTGCATATAAGGTCCTCTGGTCAGAAATCAGCAGGAATGTGGCAGCGGGTGGCTTGTATATATTGATGATGATAGTCATTGACCTGCATAGTAGTCTGGGAGGGGTTATGTCCCTGGATCGTGTATGGCAGGTCATTTCTGATGAAGGTGGCAAGGCCATGGATCCTGTTGGCAACAGAGTCTGCAAGGTTGTAGCCCGAGAGCTTCATCTTCTGCAGATGCTCTGTATGTGTTTCTTGTAGAAGGACTACATATGGTTGCATTTCTCTGGTGATGCGTTCCAGCACTAATTGCTTGAGTGAGGTATAGCCTTCAACATTAAATTGAAGAACAGTCAAGCTTTCCCTTTATAGACAGAAGTGGTTGCTCTGGCTCATACTGTAGTTAGTATATCAGAGTTGGAAAATAGCGCATATCAAAACTGGAAAAAATTGAAAGTCTAATTCCTGTAGCTTATTCATGAGCACTTTGTTACAATTATTCAATATTTGAAAGTAGCGCTTAAGTTTTAGTTTAGAAAATGTTTTTTAGTTCAGCCAAGCATGTGGTGTTTCTTGATTGGATTAATTCAGGTTTATAGGGATCAAGTTGTTGTTTTTTTCCATTTCTACTAGTTCAAAATTTGGTTTTGACAAAATATACATTTTTTCTAAATAAAGGCTTACTTGTACTGTCCCTGTGTACAGGAATAAATCTGATTCCAGGAGTCTATGTGGTAAAAAGCAGTAATTCAGGGGCATGCTTGTGATTGTTTTAGTGGTCAAAAAGCAGTTAATTTGCAAGGCCTTCAACATAATCTTGCAGCTGTCATGTTAAGTATTTATGAAATGGTTTATGGAGAAATTTGTAATAAAATAACAATGATAGCAAGTACACTGTTTTTACATGTTTGACACCTATTTACTTTAGCAGACAAAGTAGTACATGAAACAACTTCCTCGTTATTAAATCCTGATGTTTATCAAAAAGTAGCGCTATAATACTCATATCTACCTTTGGTACCTCTCTTGAAGAAAGGTGAACTTGTGGTATGTCTTGGTTTACAATGTGATAGATCAAGGCTGAAGTCTCAAGTCTTCAGTGGCAGAAACCATAAGTCTGAGTGATCTCTATATTTTGTGCTAATAAAGGCATTTGTTTATGGGTGAAATTAAATTACAGGAAGTCAGATTAGATGATCTGACTTTTACTAAAAGTGTTACTTTAATTCAATTAGTGGAGTCAATGCCAGCATAAGATTGTACTGGTCTATCAAGTTGAATAATAATGACATTTCATGCAGTAACAGGAAATATTAAATAAACTTCTGGTCTAAGACTGACTCTTTCTAGTTCAAATTAAGAACGTGGTATATTGCAGTGGTGCTTAACCTCTGCCCTGCAGATCAAGTCTGGCCTACGGAGCCATGTCATCTGGCCCATAGGTCCCCCATGGTTCATAGAATCATAGAAGTCAGGTCGGAAGGGACCTTGTAGATCTTCAAGTCTGACCCCCTGCCTGGGCAGGAGAAAAACTGGGCTCAAATGACTCCAGCCAGGTAAGCATCAAGCCTCTTCTTAAAGACCCAAGGGAAGTGGTGCTGGCTCCTACCCTGGGGAAGTTGGTTCCAGATCCTAGCTGCCCTAACTGTGAAGTAGTTCTTATGGATGTCTAATCTAAACTTACTCTCCAACAACTTATGGCCATTATTCCTTGTTATGCCAGGGGGCAATAGGGGAAACAAGGTCTCTCCCAAACCCTTCTGGTCCCCGCTAGTGAGTTTATAGATGGTCACCAGGTCCCCCCTCAGCCTTCGCTTGTGAAGGCTGAACAGGTTCAGGTCCCGCAGTCTCTCATTGTAGGGTCTGCCCTGTTGTCCCCAGGTCATGCGAGTGGCCCTCCTCTAGATCCTCTCAATGTTGTCCACATTCCTCCTGAAGTGGGGCGCCCAGAACTGGACACAGTATTCCAGCTGTGTCCTGACTAGTGTCATGTAGAAGGGGAGGATCACCTCCTCGTCCCTGCTAGAGATACACCAGTGGATGCACAACACGGTCCAGTTAGCCCTGCCAACCGTGACCTCGCATTGTCAGCCCATGTTCATCTTGGAGTCAATGACTCCAAGATCCTTTTCTGCCTTTGTACTCTCAAGAAGGGAGTTTCCCATCTTATAAGTGTGCTGCTGGTTACTACTGCCCAAGTGCAGCACCCTGCACTTGTCAGTATTGAAACCCATCCTGTTTTTGTTAGCCCACCCCTGCAACCTATCCAGGTCTTGCTGCAGTCTTTCCTTCCCTACTAGCATGCTCGCCTCATCCCAAACTTTGGTATCATCAGCGAACTTAAACAGGTTGCTTTTCACCCCATCATCCAAATCACTGATGAAGAGAATGAATAGCGCGGGCCCAAGGACCAAGCCCTGGGGGACTCCGCTGCCCACTTCTCCCCAGGTCAATTATGACCCGTCCACCACCACCCTCTGAGTGCGACCTTTCAGCCAATCTGCAATCCATCTGACTGTGTAGGTATCAATGCCACAGTCGCCTAGTTTCTTAATGAGGATGGAATGAGAGACAGTGTCAAAGGCCTTGCTGAAGTCCAGAAAGACTACATCCACGGCGACACCTGCATCCAGTGCTTTTGTGACCTGATCATAAAAGGCAATCAGGTTGGTCTGACATAACCTGCCCCTAATGAAACCGTGCTGGTTGCCCTTGAGCAACATCCCTGAAGTTGGCTTACCATAGATATGCTCCTTGATGATCTTCTCAAAGAGTTTCCCTAGGATTGAATTAAGACTGATGGGCCTGTAGTTGCCCAGGTCCTCCCTCCTCCCTTTTTTAAAGATGGGGACCATGTTGGCCATCTTCCAATCATCTGGCACCATGAGTGCTCATAAAGCCGTGCCAAAGGCCCTGCAATAACCCCTGCTAGCTCCCTCAACACCTTGGGGTGGTGAGCATATGGACCCGCTGATTTGAACACGTCCAGCCCTTTGAAACTCTCTAACCCGGTCCTCCCCAACCTGAGGTCTAGAGGCGTTCCCCTCGGGTCCATCTTGCATCACAGTGGGGAAATCCCAATCCCTGCCCAAGAAAACAGATGAAGAATTGGTTAAAGAGGTCTGCAACCACCAGATTGCCCAGAGAGTCTTGCAGGGGCCCCACATTTCCCAGTGCTTTCTTCATCCTCCCTATATATTTGAAAAAGGACTTTTTATTATCTTTGATCTTGGACACTAGTCCTAGCTCTATGTCCGCCTGAGCTTTCCTGACAGCCCTCCTACAGGCCCGAGCAGAGGAGGTATACTCCTCTTTGGAGATAGCACCCCCCTTCCACCGGTTGTACGCTGCCTTTTTGGCAATCAGGCACTCCCAGACACCTTTGGTGAGCCAGGGGGGCTTTTGGGCACTCTTGCCCCCCCTTGCTTCTTGTTGGGATGGTCACCCCTTGGGCCCCCAGTATTGTCTCCTTAAGGAACGGCCACTCATCTTGCTGCAGGCCCTTGACACCCTGCACTGGATGGTGAATTCCAGCAAGCGATGATTGCTATCACCCAGGTGGTCAAGAGCCTGGAGGCCTCTTACCAGGTCATCGCCTGTGGCCAGGACCAGGTCCAACAGGGCATTTCCTCTGGTGGGACTGTGCACCTCCTGAATTAAGTGAAGGTCCTGTATCTCAGCCAGGAACCTCCTGGAACGGTCCAACCTGGCTGACTGTTCCTCCCAGCAGATGTCCGGGTAATTTAAATCTGGGAATTTGGCAGCAGGGAGACAGTGGCAGTGTTAATTGCTGCTCTCCCGAGTGCCTGGGGCTGGGTTGGCCCTCCACATTGCACTCCCAGACCAACTCTGTCACTCCTTTGGCCTAGGCAATGGGGTAGGTTGAGCACCACTGATGTATGGTGTTGGAAATTTGGTTAAAATGCGAAGCAGGACCAAGTTCTCAGTGTGTGCAAGTCACTTCCACTGAAGTTAGTAGAACTACTCCAATTTATAGGAGTGGAAGTTCAGGCCTCTAGAACACAATGAAGACATTTTGAAAGTAAAAACCTAAAATCTTAAAATGGTACCCGTCTACAAGTTACTCCTCACTTTGAGCCCAGTATTGCACAGACGCAATCTTCTCTTCCTAAGTCTCGACAAAGCGACTTTCTGAGTCTTTGTTAGTTGTCACCAAGGAATTGTGATGTAATTGGACTGCATGCATTTCCTCCTTGTAAAGCTATATTATATTTTCAGTAAAATTCTTCAAGGAGAATAAATGTTTACATCCAAGTCTTGGCAGATTTTCAATGAAGTGTGGGGGGTGGGGAGAAGGGAAAAAGAGAGGAGGAAAATGATTTAGGGAATAACTTAATAAAACAAAGGAAACTACAGGCCGGTCACCATTTCTCTCAGAGAGACTTTACTCCTAGTTTTGATACAGAAAGACAAGTACAGTGCTTGCAGGTTGAGGTCTGAGGACTGAATTCTTGAAAGTGCTAAGTGTTGCCAACTCCGATTGACTTCAGTGTTTAGTGCTTTATATGGTCTGATCCTAAACCTTGGCTCTCCCTGATGTAAAACACTTAATTAGGGGGGTTGAAAAAGGTACTTAGGACTGCAGCAACACACTATCAAAGGTCCCCATAGCAAGATGGATATGACTGACGAGAGCCCATATTTGCATGCACAACTGAGCATTCATGCATACCAAATAGCTTGTTGTTCATGTTAATGACCACTTGCATATGCATATTCCCACTTGTACAAACCTGCATTTATAACCACAGGTACGCTAGATGCAAGTGTTTTTGTAGCAATATGATGGATACCAATATAAGCTATTACAATACAGCTGTTATATCTTCATGCTTCTGTAGCGAAACAGATATAGCAAAACCACTTCTACTTTAACCCTACTTCATTTTTGATCAAAGTTAGGGTGATATAGCCACTCTCATATTCCTACAGGATCATACAGAGGTTATAGTAACAGCATAACAGTGGCTATGTGTTCCTCACTCTTGTAAGTTGGCTAAAAAGCATGTTGGTCCTACTTTTTGGTCGCTATTACTGAAAGTCACAGGAAGGAGAGATGTAATCTGTATCGCAGGAGTTTTGTTGTTTTTTCTTTTTCTCATTAACTATTGAAATTCCCAGAAGGTCACAGGGACACAGTTACCAGAAGCAAAACCATGTTCACAAGGCATTTCACAATCCAACCTGTTGGTCAACCAGTGCCACACACCTACCTCATTGTTCCCCCTGGTGGGATTGTGAGAGAGAAAAACAAAGTTTTGGACAAATGCAGAGTGGAGCCTAATTATTTCTTTCAAGGAAATGATGATCTCAGCCTTATCTAATTCACTTGGATTTTGTGATCTCATTTTCGTTTGCTTGTTTGTTTATCATTTACAAAACCAAACAGGCCAACCCAAGCAAATCCTGGAAATACCAAACCCCACTGGAAATGCATTAAGAAAACCGTACAAGGAGTTGCAGATATTTGGTATCTTATTGTGGCATTAAAGCTCGTGTCCTGGGAAGCAAGACTGACATAAGTTTACTATAATGGAGACTTGTTCTTCCATTCTTTCAAACTGCTCTTGCAAACTCTTAATTCATCTTAACCAAATTCAGGTGAGGACACACAACCTGGCCCCAGACTGGACCTTTAAATAGTTTCTCATGTGATAGCGATTAGGGAAACAGAAACAATATATGTGCCGAGTGTAAACATGCACTTCATTTTTTTTAAACCAAAGTCATGTCATGTTTGCACCCCTCTGTGTTAGCCTTGTTAGGCAACAAGTTTATTGGCAGGAGTGTTTTAGAAAAGCAGCCACTTTTAAAGAGTTATTGCAGAATATTCCTGGAAAGCAAATATCAAGTAGGCCAACATGGTTCCTATTGCTAATTATGCTCCTTGAGTGAGGAACCAGAAAGATTAGTATGTGGTCATATTTCCATTCAAAGCAGATGAAGTTTTGAATTGTGCTTATAATGTTGTCCTGAGCAAAAGTGAATGAATCCAAGTAAGTAGAGAATGTGGGTGCAATTAAAGAACAGAAGAAGAGACAACCTAACAGCTAAATTGTTCACCCAGCTTTCTGACAGCACCCAGAGCCACTGTCACAACCCTGTGGATCTACACTGCTATGGATTCAAGTTAGCCAGTGGATAGCTAGACAACTCTGAATTTGAGACCCTTATACAAGAGCTCTGTGCTGGCCTGTATGGAGTTCATTAACTAGTGGTAGACTCCATTTCTTCTGGAAAAATATCACTACTCATCCTTGATGTCAAGGTTCCTGTGCATTTTCCCCCCATCCCTTGGGAGACAGGGGGCAAACTTAGGGCCAGGTCTCATGCTGGCCCACCACCTGTCTCTATGGGACAATCCACCCCGTCTCGCCTGTCATGATGTTGCTGTTCCCATAAACGGATGGTAAATGGGAGAGACTGCCCATTACTTGCCCCAGTGCTAGGGGGCGCTATCTGCAGTTCCAACCTCCCCTACACTGCAGCCCATGCTTTGCAGACGGTATCCACATGCTGTAGTCATACTCTGCACCATGACTGGTGCTCCCGGGTCTCACAGGGACTCCCTCCTTCCCTGGAGCAGCAGGTCATTGTGCTCAAACTTCTAGTCTTACTTTCATCCCACACTCAGCCTCTTTGCAGCAGAGGCCTTATGGGAGCCAGGACCCACCCCAGCTCTCTGGCTGAGCCCTCTACTCGGTCTCTGGCCTAAACTACAGCCTCAGGCATCCACAACCATGCCTCTTCCCTACCTGGGACTCCTATTACACCTCCTCTAGGGCCTCTACACCATGCCCCACCCTGGGGCCTTATAATCTTCACAATCAACTTACTCATGGGGCTGGCCCTTGTGTTGCCCTTCAGGCTTACTCCCCGTTTGGCTCTGTTCAACGCACCCTCGGGACTGTACTTCAGGCCTACTCCCATTTGGCCCTACTGTGTGTGGGGCCACACAACCATGCTCCCCACATTACCCCCTCTGAGGTTTCTAAAGTCTCACATCCCTGCTGGGCTCATGTGGCACTCTTCTTGCTATGCCTGGCCCCACTACATTCAAACCTGGGGGTCTTACACCCATCTCATAGGCTCAGGTGGCCGCAGCCGTGCCTGGCCCACTACTGCCTCCAAAGCCCACCCAAAGATGGGGTCTGGGGTTAAGGTACCTCCACTAGGAAGGTAACTGGCCTGGCATTTCCTGGGGACTCCCGCACCACCAGGTGTCCCAGCAGGGTGCAGTTTTAGGTCATGCCTATGACCAACAGCCTCCTGTTCCTACCTGCTGGATATTCCATGCAGCTCAGCCAGGCAGTGTTCCTGCTTGAGCTGCCAGCAGCAAACTGCTGTGTTTATGTAGGCAGCCAGTGTTTTAAAATGGCTGCTGCAATCAAGCACCTGCTGGCTGCTTGACTCAGCCTTTAAAGTGCCCTGCCACACCGTGCTTTCAGATCAGTAAGGTTTTTCCCTCTTTTATACCACAACTTCTTGTGCTAGGTGCAAAGGTGTTCCAGAGGATGCCTCAATGCTAGCACTGAGAGGAGTTCAGTGCTATGGTTACAGGACCTTTAGATAACCAAACCTGTCATCTTGGGAAGTGGTTTGGAGATGCATTGTCTGTTTGTCTCAATATTGTATCAGTTTTGGATCTTCCCTGTATGTATGCAAGAAGCATCGATTCGTCTTGTCAATGCTTTTGGTTGAATTATCTGCTGAAGAGAATGTGTCATGTTTTTTTGGCTGTTGAGTACAATATTAAGAATGAATTTGGGCAACAGAACAAAAAATGTCCTGGGGCTCTGAAAGGTCTTTATATTTTTCTCATTTTTTTTTTGCATGACTGAACCAATTTTTAAATGTCTTTGATATCTGAAATGTGAGTCTTCAGTCCAGGCTATATACTCCTGAAAATAAAAATGTGTCACAGAACACTGATGGATTGCTGACAGCCCCTGAATCTTTCAGGCTAATGGAAAATGATGGCATCCCCTGCATATAGATGCCATTTTTTTTTTTCAATCAAAAATGCGACCCCTCTCCTATTTGTCAAACAGTGTTCTGTATTTGTGGCAGTCTTATAGTCCTGGTGCTCTGAACGGGAAATAAATATACATCACCTAGGTCTAGTTTGTGCTAAATTAAAGTAGATTAAATGTAATACTGTTCTAGCGTGGCTCATGTTGGATGGCTCAAATGAACAATGATGGACTCGTTTATTTATTCTGCAACAAGCAACGGGGTAGTCCAGGAGCTAGACTGCACCTGAAAGATTCATAGTCTTGTCTCTGAATACCCTCTTGCTCTGGAGAGGAACTGAGTTATAACAGACCTACACCTGGGCTTAGCTATCGCTGTCAGCAAGGGAGGGACTGGAGCCCAGAGCTTTTTGTCCTTGCCTGTCAGTGGGCCTGCATAGGTGAAAGGGGAAGGAGCAGCTGAGTGAGAGTCATTCTCCTCCCCTAATCATGCACAAATCCAATGCAGGGCAATGACAGTCTTGCCAGAAGCATTCAGCAGTTCAAGCATTAAGTGGAACTTGTAGCTACCAGCTCTGGGCCCTAAACTGCTATGTGTTGCCACTGTGCCCTATTTCATCTCTGACCTGTTTCAATACAGAGGTGGGGGTATGTCGCTATAAGTGAATGTCCTATATCCTAATAGGTTAGGAAGGAAAGGGAAAGTACAACCGCCAGTGCTTTGCATTTTTGTGAGGTAGATCTTCTTTGCCTATGCCAGACGTTCTGCAAAAAACCCATAAAATGTGAGTTAAAGATAAACATACTTCAAAATGCCTGAAAAGAGGGCTCTTGAACTGAATCAGAAGAGCTGAAGTGTATTCTTGTGTCCTGAGTTTTAAGAATTCAGTATTATTCATTTATTTATTTCTAGCCTGGTAAGTGAGGCAGCAACCACTGCAAAACCTCTGTAATCTTGATATCATTATTTACTGGCAGTGTAACCCACCCAGTCAAAGGAGATCATTTGGTCTGAACTGGCCAGTGAGGGCAGCTCGGACAAGTTAGACGTGCACAATTGTCAGATACAACATGGGAGCTTTCGGCTTCGCTGCTCTGTGCCCTGGGATTTGAATCCACAGCCTTTGAGGAGGAGTAAAATGTATGACATTAGGAGAGTTGCAGCAATGGGAGGCAGTTCCCAGAGAGGCTCTCACTACAAAGGGACTGATCTGGCTGCCATCCCAGCCAGGCCCGAGCAGATCAGTAATTTATACCACTGTGATAATATGTTGCAACGCCAGTAACTTTTTATAACTCCTCTCATAAAACTTCCTACTCAGGTAGGGAAACATTCCTTCATCATGGGCAGTAAAATGATTACTTTCAGATGTCAGTGTGGACTTTTATATTGACCATTTTGCCAAATACATATTAAGATGACCAGATTTTCTAGGCACCAAATCAAGGAGAAGGTGGTTTGGAGAGACAGGGAGAGCAGCCTATGACACATGTGGGATGATACCTGAGTTTGGAGAGTAGATGCGACTGCCACTTGCTCCTCACCTGCGCACCTGTCTTATCTGCAAGTGTGATGTTAAGCGTTGTCTCAAAAATCAATTGGATTTATACTTTAAACTTCGCTGTAATTTCTCAAGAGCCCTGCATTTGGTTTCAACCCTGCAAGTTTTTTTCAGGGTTTGTTCTGCCGGCCCACCCCTCCCTCCCTGCAGGTCAGCTACAGAAATGTAAAGGTTTAAGAAAACTTCAGCGATGTGCAGCAGCCCTTGCCAACATCGCAGTGACTAGCGGTGCCAGGCCAGTCTGCAGCTGGAATGCAGGTTGCTGGGAGTGTTGGAAAACTAAGTGAATTTCCTCCACAAAACGTTGCTGTTATCACTGTAGAAATGAGTTCAATCAATCAAACACCACCAAAATGTCATATCAGGTTAACTGTTTCACGTTAGCACCTATGAAGAACACCTTCCAGGACAAAACTCTGGCAAATTTCTCTGATGGAGTGAACTAACCACTGAACACCCCAGAATTTTTTATTCTATTAATGTCTTTATTTTCTTTTTCCCCCCCACTTGTCATAAAGTAAAACCTCAGCCTTTGCCATTAGTCCTGCAGACCCTACAGATGTCCACACAGCTAGGTTGGCGACACAGGCAGATCTGATGCCAGGGTAAAGGCCTAAAACATTGTTCTCAAAACCGCAAAGGCTGAAAATATAACCTCTTTCATTGTTTGTACCTGTTTCTAAACTACTTGTAACTTTTGTCCTCAAAAGCTTTATTTCTCCCCACCCAAAAATAAAAGGACATCAGCAACCTTTGGATGTGTAATGAAAAAGGGTGGAAACGGTAGTCTGTTTTGGATTGAAATCCTTATACGTCATAATCTCCAGTTTCATTCCCCTTTACGGCTTGATAAAAATGTTAATAGGAGACTTCAGGAAGTCTTGGACTGGACCTTTTCAAGAGCACACTACCTGTGGAAGGCATTTGGAATTGATGCCATACAAGTGAATCGAGCTTTAAGTATAAAATCGATTAAGTTAAAAATACTTTTGCAAGGCCTTTGTAGTAGAATATTTGTCAGGAATAAAATACTGTTAGTCTTTCTTGTATTTGACTCTTCTCTAAATATAACAGCCTCCCTAACATAATTACAGGTTTTGCACAGATCTTTTCCTTAGAATTACCGTGACTTGTCTCTGGTTATGGATGTTGAAATAGTGCAGGATCTTTATGAGAATTCCTTAGAAATACTGGTTCCCCCTCTTCCCTCAATATTTAACAACCTTTGTCTTGCTGGAAGAAAGATGTATTTATATATATTTTCATTTAAAACAGAATTTCCATCTTTTGGGACTCCTTATTTGTTTAAAGTTAAGCATGTGCATATGTCTCTGAAGGATCAGAATCTAAGTACTTTCTACCCAGTTTATAGCAAAACCATTTTCAGAATTGGCACCCTTACTGGGTAATGGTCAGGGTTTAAAGAGGAAACCTCTGTCAGCATCTCATTCATCGATATGGTCTTTCCAGAAAAGCCTTATGGTTCAAATTCTCAGAGATGAGAAGGAAAACATGTGTTGTGACTCTTCTGGATTTGCCCTGAGGGAAAAAAAAGAAAAAAAAAAACCCCCTTAATATTCTAGCGAAGTCAACCTAGAGCTTTTTTTCAGGCACTAAACCTGACTCGAAACAAATGAAAAACTAAATGTAGTTTTTTTGCAGATGCTGTAGAATGGAAATAACCCAGAGAAACAGGCCCTTTGTGGGGCTGTTAAGTTTATTGGTACTATTTGCCAAGAATGGCCAATGTGTAAGAGCAGTCATTTAAATAAATGGAAAGTAGAAGCAGGTCTTCCAAAACAACAATAAAAAAATGTGCTGTATGTATCAGACTAAGGGATATGCAGAAATTAGGTGTTACTTTTTTAAATAAATAAACACCTAATAAAGCCGTACAAGTGGGGTGGAAGTCTGTTTCCACTTGTACTTCTAAATGGTAGTTTTGTAGCAATGTAAAGGGCTGTCTCACTGAGCCACACACCCTTTAGCTTGTCCTCATCCTCCTTACAGTATATATTACCCTCTCATTGCAGCCCAGGGGGTTAGCATCAAGAGGAGCAGCAGAAACAGACCGGGACAATGCCATTGCCTTCCCTGTGACTCTCTCTAACACCAGCTAGCCATGGGTTTCTAGCTGAATATCTTTTGGGGATGTAGACTGGGCATACATATATGCATATACTGGGTGTGCGTGTCCGGTGGGGGATTTTTGGCCTTCCTCAGGAGCAGGGCATTGGCTGAAGCCAGGGCTGGGGCCAGAGCCAGGGTTTTAGATCTCCGTTCTGACACCACTGCCCCAAATTCTTGGGGGTCATTGACACTTCATGTCAATGACAAATGTGAAATGCCTCCAAATACATACAGCACTTTTAGACATGTGATGGACCCCTGTTCCGATGGGTGCCAATTAACACACAATTAATTGCGACTGCTGCAAGTCTGCTGCAGCGTGCTAATTAGCATGCTCCAGCAGCCTCTGCGTCACGTGCGTTCAGTGTCCCCACATTTAAAAATGGCGGCCGGGGTGCTTTAACTAAACTTTATCGAACGAGCTTTAGTTAAGGTACCCCTGCCGCCGTGGTGAAACACGGGGCGCCGAATACACGTGATGCTGCCAACTCAGAGCCACCATGCTGGAGCATGTGTATAGTCACCGATATAGAGCTAGAGCACAGAGTCTGTTCCCGTCCAGCCTGATAGCCAAAGACAGGACATCTGAGCCCTTGCAAAGAGAAGAATTGCTGAGAGCATTTCCCACATGAACTTTGAAGGGGGAATATGTAAAAAGGCAGAATGTACCCCTTAGTAATACCAATTGCAGAAATAAAGAAAGACACTTCTTTTGTGGCAAGGATGTTCTGCGACTCTTTAGTGATTGTGCTGCAGCATACTGTGTGTATTGCCCTGCCCTTGGAACAGTAGGTATGAGCCAAAGATAGGGAGTTGATTTTAATTTTGATATATCGATGTGTTCGTGTCAGTTAAAAGTATATGCAGAGGGCCCTGTAATGCTGCCAGTTAGGCTGTATCAGTTATCATTATATATTTTTCACCTTCATTAAAACCTTGTAAAATACAGGGTTCATGGTCTCGGCCAGTATAAACTGGCATTGCTTCACTACTGTCAATGGGCTACATTGATTTACGCCAGCTGTGGATCCAGCCTAATATTTTTTTAGGCCCTTTTCCAAGAGAAATTACTATATGAGCTTTGCTGAAATCTGGCAGGGCTTTATTTACCACCCCCTGCCTCTCCTTTTTTAATGGCTCTAGTTTGTATAAACTTAAACTAGATGTTGATCTGGTTCAGCAAACAGGATCCAGTCAGACTCTACTGCCTCCACAGGAGGCCTCTTCTTCATGGTAGTGCCTCACAGTTTCACAGGCATATTAAAATGCCGGGGTGAATACTTACAGTTCATGTGCCTCTGAGTACATCTGCATTGTGTTGCTAGCACACCCCAGCAGGTATGTTCCCACTCACATGCTCCAAATCTGAAAATGTGCAAGTGAAGCCATTCTGGGGGTGTCTTCCAGAGCTGCTTACAGGCGTATTTTGAGAGTGACTCTGGGAGGAGACCCCCAGGACACCTCTCCTGGTATGTTAGTGGGTTTTGCACATATAAGCAGGTGCGGCATGGCACACTGGGCTTAGTGTGGAGAGAACCATTGATACCTGGCGGTGACACTAGGGATTACAAGGTGCTCACACCTGATTGACTGCTTTTAACCATGATAACTCAAGCCTCTGTCCATTCAGTCTCGCTTCTGCTCTGTCTTGGCTATGGTTGGAGACAAACTGCAGTTTCTTCCTTCTCCTGTCTGATAGGGAATCCCCATCCACGTCTCAGTTACCTCCTTTCATGGAAAATGCACCCGATCTGGATGCTATTCCCTGCTGAACCCACCCTTAGGTGTCCACAAGTTTGTCTTCTGCTGGAAGAGCATGGCATGGGTCTGGAGAATACAGAAGGCTTTATTAGGTCTTCTGTTTGGAGAGCCCTGGTGAAAAAGGAGCCTCAATTGCTTTGATCTGGCTTTATAAAAACAAAATTCATTACAATGGAGTGTAATCTGGTCTCTCTCTGATCATAGGTTTCATGGGCCACCCACCGTGGCTGGGTAGTCATCTGGATTTTTAGTCAATGGGAAAAAAGAATCAGATGGGCTAAAACATCTGGAAAAAAAGCCTCCAGATAATTATTTTAAATTTCATATTGTTTTCAGCTTTTCCGGCCATTCTGGTGATAACAAAAGATCATTTCAAAAGCCTACAGGATTTTCAGGTTTTCACTGATTCAGACACTGCAGGATGTTTCCAAGAAGATAGGGCCCAGGAGGCCTTTGATTGAATGTGTGATTCTGACAATGTAAGGTTTTTTATTAGCTTAGGAAGGACAGGGAAGAGAGGAGTACTGGAAATTCAAAGCTAGAGAAGTAACAGGGAGAATGCAGCTTGAATTATGGACTAGAAGCACGAGTCATAAATATACTGGGCTTAGTAGTTTCTCTCTGAGGGCATATGAAACTAATTACTCTTCAAATCTGCATAAAATATCTTTCACTTGCTTGGTGGTTATATGTATTGGTGATTTCATCAGTTCGGACGGACAGATAACAATGATGGCAGTTTTCTGCTCTGGACAAGAAGCTCCACAGCACTCAGGGAGCCCTTCTGTTGGCACTCTGCATTATGTCAGCTGGAACAGAGGAGTCCCATAAGAGGGTCCTGGGACATCACTGCAAGTGTCTTGACTGGCAGTGATTTGAATTGATACAGCATTCAAGGTTGTACTTTCGCTCTGCTTGTTGAACTGCTGTTGATTCCAATCCAAAGGTGTCTCTGTTTGAGGTTTTATCATGGTGTCAGGGCTCACAGTTGTATAAGATGTGCATCCATGCCAAATGGACTCCCATGAGAATGGCGAGACATCCACTACCCTCACTGTCATTTGGGGTAAGAAAACTTCAATCTCAATAGCTGTGGCAAAAGTTCACAAAATGCGAATTGCTCTTTTCAGTCGGGTACAATGAGCTTTTTAGGTGAGGAGAACCCATCTCTGTTCCCTGAACGTATTGTCATGGCAGCAAGAAAGCTAAGCTCTAGGAGTTGGATTGACCAGTATTGCTGTGAAGCTGTTAGGGGCCCAGCATAAGGAAAAAAAAATGGAAATATTAGCAAATAAAGATGTCAGTTGTTCAATCAGTCATATATTCACTTGTGGCAGAACAGAACACAATCTGTTTCATGCATTAAACTGCCTGTTCCCAAGGCTCCTCATTCATTTGTTTATAACACAAAACACATCTGTGGAACTGCACTGGCCCCTGGATAGCATGATTTCATCAGGAGTGGTGGAGGAAGGCCAAATGGGTGCTTTTATTTTGCATCAAGCCTGGGACTTTTATCTTGCAAATCAATGCATTCAGCTCTCCCAAGCAGGGCGTTCTGATAGGTTGTGGTAGTTCTTCAAAGTATCTTATTAAACAGTTCTCATATTTAACACAGCCAGACACTTTCAATTATAACTGCACCTGCCGTTAAAACAAAAAACCAAATGGGCTTTGAATGACAAGACAAGATGTTACTTAAAAGAACAATAGCCTGTCACGTACAAAGTATGAGTCTCTTTTATATTTTTCCATGCTCTAAAATTAGCCTTTTCTTGATGGCTCATGTAATTGAATTATAAACAACTTTTTTCTTGGAAATGTTTTTATGCGAGTAGGGTTGTTTGATTACATTAAAATGATTTGCTAAGTCAGGAATACAGATATATGCTGTTAAGAATAAGTGTTTCCATGAAAACATGTGCATAGTTTTTTGTAGAGATGGATGATTTGCTTGGTGTGTCATGACTTTCATTTCATCTTGTTAACAGTTTAGCAACTCTCTGTTACATATTGCCATGTGTGTGTGCCTCATGTGGGTATGCTGTTTAAAGGTACACAAGACACGGGACCTGATTCTCCATGATCCTGCCCCTTGGGCAGCCATTTTTATACCTGTGTAGAACCGATGTCGGATTCCAAGTCGTTAAACTTTAACAGTTGTACAAACGGTGGTACGTGGTTTGTGCTCAGAGCTTGGTTAGCCTGATTGTAACGTCTGTGGCACGCTATGGGTGAGTTGACTAGCCCTTTACAGAGCTAATTAGCCACCCCAACTGCCGCACAGATGAGGCTATGCTGCTTCTCCTTTAGGAAGCAGTCTGCCTAGAGCAGTGCAGTGTGCTTGAAGGCCTTGCTGGCAGAGATGGGTACCATAGCTTTAGTTTCTCTGTGCCCTCATTCCACATCTGTAAAGTATGGATAATATGACTTCCCTGCCTCCTGGGAGTGTTGCGAAGATGAATGCATTAAAGATTGATGGGTGTTGGTTGGACCGTGTTGGTCTAAGGACACAGGCAGACAAGGTCCTTTGGGCCTGATATCTTTTATTAGACCAGCTCTAATAGTTGGAAAAAATTTTCTTTGCAAGCTTTCAGGTATAAACACCCTTCGTCAGGCAGAGGAAGTGGCCACAGTTGTTTTGTGCTCTTCCACACGAGCACCATCGTTTTCTGGTCACTGATGACCTTCATGGACATTGATTAGAACATGGGAAAATATTTACAGCAAGTGTTCTTTGCTGCAACTCTGCCTATTTTTGAGTTATGAAATGTCCATGATAATAGAGAAAGGTTAAATATTTCTTTAAAGAAAGGCCAGTGAAATATTCAGGGATTTTATTTGCGGGCAGTGACTTTGGAAAAAAGTAATACGAAAGTTTGCCACAGTGCATAACATTCTTAAATTTTAGGTCGGGGCACTTGCTTGTGATTGGCCATATGACAAACACAGTCTAATACGAGTGGACAGGCTCGATACAATAGATGGCAGCTCTAGTTGTCATTTCCTGACAGCTTGATGTTACTGTCTTGGTCCAGGGTTAAGCAGAAAGTAATTTCCCTTAGAGACAAACCAGTTAGTTTCTACGGGTGCTTGTACACGTGATGGGGGTTTAGTCCTTAGGGTTGTATTCTGTGCCCCCTACACTGAAATGATAGGTTTTTAATTGAAACCCACTATTTCAGTTTAGGGGTTTCCATCTTTGCTATGGTGAGGGGCCTGATCCTTATTTTTCTTTACAGCGGAGCCTCTCTCTTTCACGGGAGAGGTGGGCAGGCTCCGCTGCGGGAGCAGGGCGGGGGGTGGATTCAGGCATCAGCTGAAGGCAGAAGCAGGGAGGGGCCCGATCCTTTTTTTCTGAGGAGCCTGCCTGCGTCTCCTGCGGCCAGGGGGCAAGCTGACTAATGGCTGCAATACAACACTGCAGACTAAACTAGATCAGGATGTTGTTTAGTTTGCAATAATGCAAACTCATTTTAACACCCCCCCCAAACTCCAGTATGTTTACAGTGTGCCACCATTAAGCCACGTAAAGTGACATTTTTGTCACATGTACGTGGTAATGGTGTCACGTGTACAAGTGTCCTACAGTAACAACGTGCCTTACCTTCTAGTTAAGGATTAAATAGAAACCCCCTCTAATTTTTCTCTGAGGGAGCAGCTCCATTTCTATATGCTTTGTCCGATTCAAGCCCTATTGAAATGAAAGGAGTTTTTTATGCACTTCTTTAGGCTTTGCCTTAGATATACAACCACTGATCCGATCTAGTAAGTAGTTTCTCCGGACCAGAAGCTGAGATGAAGGAAATAGTATGGAGAATTCATTTGGGTGGAGTTTAGGGCAGGAGACTAGAACAGGGGCTGAAAACACAAGGTCAGGCAAGAGTGGTCTGAAGGAGAGCACAGAAAGTGGGGCAATGACTGAAGATGGGAAATCAGCGTGAAAATTATTTTTCTGTCTACACTGCAAATCCTGTACAAATTGGCTGGTACAGATGCAAACTTTTCCCGAAAGAATGGTATCCTGTATTTCATCTGGGGCTTTGAATGGTGTGTATGTGAAGCAACAGAATCCAGATCCAGCCTAAAAAATTGGACGAACTGTATTTCTGTTTGAGCTAGCAATGTCCCCCACCAGCTCCGTTAGCCCAGGAGATACCAGGATGCTTTGCATTTACCTTTATTTACTGATTATGAGACCTTGATAACTTGTGCCAAAACACAGCGAGTCAACAGTGAATGTATGGCATTAATTCACAAGGGCTGGTTCCCTCTTAAGAAACTGAATTGTTATATAATCCTCCTTTAAAAATTATCCAGGAAATTCAGAGAGCCTGGTTGGTATCCAGCCCTGACTGAAGTGTGAAATTAGCTGATTTGCAGACCAGCTCCAATAAATGCCAGGTTACGTAAAAAAGACGTATCTGGTGGTTGGGAGATGCTTAGGCTTGCTATTCACCACCGAGTTCTGCTGGCATTGCTATGTCAGTTAGGTGTATGATAAAAATCACACGCCTAATATACAAACAATGCAGGCAAATCTGTTTGCACAGACACAGGCATACCAGCCAAAGAACATTTCCCCCCCTCTTGGCAACTTTTATGGTATAACTATATTGATAGAGCCTTTCTAGTTAGACTAGGCCTCAAACTAAAATGGGCATTCAGACTTATTGCAGTACTTCAGGTCCCTAGGTCCAGGGTGCAATATGCTCAAATATAAGAAGTCTCCTGTTTTGACCTTCTGGAAATTATATGTATAGCTTAACTGAGATCCTCCTTTTAGATTGCTCTGCTCAGAAGTGCAATTTAAACTAAAAGAAGCTGTTTTTTGAAAAGAGAACTAGAAGATTTTCAGCTGTCCTACTGTCACTTTCAGTTTCCACGGGGTTGTTTGTGCTCAGTGATTTTGGATAAGAGTGAAACAGGATGAACAAATGCCAGTTGTTTGATTTAATTAAATCAAGCAAGAGATTTTTTTCATGTAGCTTTATGGGGAGTTCCACACATCAGATCCTGATTATTAGCTTGATCCATCTCATGCTAAAGCCTTATGGTAATCTTTCCGCTTGATTTAGTGAATACTGGTTCAAGCTCTAAATCAACTATGAGCATGATCCAGCACAAAGACTCAACACCTCTAACTTGCACTTCACGCAAATGGGAGTTGTCAGGAGAAACACAATATCTGTTGGCCTTGATCCAATGGCTTCATCTACGCTAATACATGACATTTGGTACACAAATCTCCTAAGTGGTGACTATGCTAGGATTCACACAGTTGCCAATTCTGTCACAGCTGCACTGATAATAGTAAACTGCTAAAAACTATATTAATGACTGTACAGTATACCCAGAGTAACTTCCCGGCACTCCAGACAAGGCCAGTCAGTGCCAGATCCAGGATTTACTTTATCATGTGATTTTTCTTTGCCAGTTTATTCACCCAAAAACTTAGCTTCAAGTTGAGTGCAAATTTGTGCCAGATATGGAGAATAAACATTTTGGGCCAAGAAAGGGGGTGAAAAAATGGAATACGTTGAAGCATTTTGCTTCAAAATTTTGAAAATGAAATAGTTGATTATTTTCTGTTTTGAAATAACACCGAGAGACCAAATTTGCCTAAATCTATATTCAATAAAAAGGAAAATGAAAAAAGGAACCAAAAATCAAATATTTTCTTTTTCCTGAAATGTGTGGGGTCTTTAATTTCTTCAGTAAAACCAATATTTTTCATTTTGGGGGGACCTAAAGAAAATTGTTTCTCAAAACTTGGTTTGGCCAACTAACTGAAAACTCATAGTTGTATAGCTCCAGCTACCAAATGTTCTTTGCCAGAGCTGCTAGTTTTAACTCTCTTCTCCCATCAGTGATATTGTGTTAGTTCTTATTGTTAGAAATAAAAAAATGGCTGATTTTTGGGGGGCAAACTTCCTGATATGTCTTGTACCATGGTGCACAGTATGATTAGGATGTCCCTCAAGGTTATGTTGTCTTTTATGTGATCTGTTTTTCTTTTTGCCAGACTGAATTGAATCTTGCACTTAGGGCAACTGGTTTTGTGTGCAGGCCAGTCTCCTTATCATTTGTCTTTGTTGCTGTTTTTCATTATCCAGCTGCTTCAACGCATGTGTGTGGTGGGGTGGGGGAAGGGAGGGGGTAAATGAAGTCAACAGTGCATCATTTATTCAGAGCACTGAATATGGTAGTAATCATTGCTAATAGCTCAGTAGGCCTCTATAAATCAAGTTTTATTTTTTTAAATATACCCTAGGTATAAAACTAGTTTCTGTTACAAGGACATAATAATTGTTTGAAATATTGAAGACAGGTTATAGAAGTAATATGCAAACATGGTGAGGGTTAAGAAGATAAACTCTATCTACAGCCTGTGTATAATCCTATGGCAGGAAATGTAGTGAATTTGGAGCGGTACAGACTCTGTAGCTTATCTACACTGGAGCATTTGCCCAGAATGGCATTAATGCTCATTTGATATCACATACAAATTTAACACCTGATTACGTATCAACAAAAACATGCTACCACAGCTGGAATGAACAATTAAATAGGCCTAGCATTCATTACAATATCAGTTTCTCCAGGGTGCAAGCGAATATGATGAAACGAGACGGATATAGCAGTGATCCTCATGGTGGGAGAATTCCTGAAGAATTTTTAGGAGAACCAAGTGATTTAAAAGAAATAGGTTTATATCATAATCAATCCCTACTAACTCAAAAGGGACTACAATGACTACCAGATGACTTGGCTATGTTAAATGCCATCTGTGTAAAATCGTAGTTTGGATAGGCCTGTGTGAGTAATAGAATGGATGAATGACGGAGGATAATGCGTCAGATTGGAGGACAGATGTACAAAGGGCAAAATGTTGTGATAAAATACACAATGGAGAAATGAAACGTTTATGAAGGGAGAAATGAAGGGAGACAACCCTTGTGTGTCAACCTGCTCATGCTCAGCCGTGTCCCTGGAGTTTGCCCTGCCCTGCAGGTGTAAACCTCTTCCTGGGTACTATTATTTGTATATGCCCTTTCAGCAGTGTGCACTTTTGTTTAGAAACAAAAGAGCCTTTAGTATTTCATCCCCAAATTGGCGTGAGGCTGACTGAGGCACCAACATGGGAATGCTGAATATATGTGAAAAAAAAGATTCGGAAGATCCAGTGGTGTCTGCATTGAGAAGCAAGGTTATCGAGACTTTGAGAGCAGATAAGAGAGGATAGGACGTTCACTACCAGGCGCATGGTTAGGATGTGGGAGGAGAAAGGATGAACTGTACAGGGATGTGTTGGAGATCCATGGAAAGGATTAAGGGCCAGGGGTTGAAATGGGGAACTGAAGTGATGGGCTACTTTTGTCTTTTTAAGGTTACTCCAGTGATGTTTTCACAGGACTGATTTCGGTCCGGCCTCTGTTGTACTTTAGAGACGGACTGATGCCAATGATGTTAGTCACAACAGCCAAAGTAAAAACCAGAGCCAAAATGTTTTGGGACTTGCCCATGTTTTCTTTATTCTCCTCTCTGATACCCGTGTGTGATTCCTGAGCTACTCCTGGGACATAGTAGGTCATTCTCCACCTTTAATTAGCTTTGTAAACAGCCATTCTGATTTCATTTAGTGGCATAACCTGATGACACTTTTTTTGGGTGGTTTTTTCCAAATTGTGATTTGCCATTGTGATCTCTGCTACCTCAGCACAAACTGGCTATCCCACAGATTTTACGTACTTAATGGGACATAGGTTCAGCAGGTCATGAGCCTTTAATGCTGTGTTTTAAAGCCACCAGTGAGCCCATTTAATCCACATTTATTAGAAAATAAAGGAGCTGAATGCCTACATTGGTAGTTTGTTAATACAACAGCTGTCATGATTAGCTGTCCTGTGACGGGTTCTTTTTTTTTTTTAATAGCTATTCATGTAACCATAGCTTTTTTGTTCACTGCATCTGAATGATCACCAGCTTTATTTCTCTACATAAAGGAGGTGACTGAATTAATGCATTTAATTATCACCCTGTTTTACTCCTTCCCATCTCCTCTAAGACCTTAGAACAGATTATGCATGGACAGTTGTATAATTATAACAAGTCTAGTAAAATCCTGCAGGGTTGTCAAGCCGTCATTTAACCTTTGTTTTGTAGCTTTTGCATTCCTAAAGGTCACCAGGGATCTAATAAACTGCGTAGCTTAAAATCCCCAAAAACTGTCTTCACAGTACACGTTTTTCTGTCCTAAGCACAATGTAAAGGAGATGCTTTTAACCACGGGCAGAATGTTACATTTTATGTAACCTACCATACTTGTGTTTTTATGCTGGGATTTCCAAAGAGAGTTGACTAGTTCCGTTGGGATACCAGGAAGGGATCCTGGATTAATAAACCATCATCTCTTTTTTAAAAAGACTGGCAATGATGCATTGCATTTTTGCTGGGTTATGGGGCTGGTGTTCCACAAAGTTGAATGGAAATTGGACCACCAACTCTTGCAGAGTCCTTTGAAAAACCTACCTACTACCATCTTGAGATCTTTTGATCCATTCACAATATCCAGCCAGCACTGCAGCTAGAAAAGCTATTTGCAACTGGGGAAGCTTATCACCATTTGAAAAAGAGAACATCTGAACTGGTGCAAACAGAGGCTTGCAGCAGTTTATCAAGTCCACTCCAGGGATTTGGGCTGGGTTAGCTATACCAATAGCTGAGATCAAGGCAAAATCTCATTGTAAACATAGCCTTGGATACAAGGGAGGAAACCCTTGTTAGAATGTTACTTAATCAATCTATTTAATTAATAGGCATAAACATCCACTCCCTACCTCTAAATAAGTAATTGTTGGATATTTTGTGTGCCTTATTATTTGCTTCCGAAATTTTTAGATTAGTCTAATGATTCATGTGGAATGAAAAATGAATAGCTCTCAAATAAAAAGAGCTGTGCTTTCTAATATGAACCCTCTTTCTTGAATCTCTTTAACAGTGCCATTTATGGATTGATTATAGTTCAGCTATTCTAATGGAAAACATTTGAATTACTATAAATATTATCTTTTTATTTATAGCATTTGTCATTCAACTGCAGCTATAGTTTAATTAAGCATAATAACATAAATCTCATAGGCCCCATTTCAGGAGAGCACTGAAACGTGTAGCTTCAAGCACATGCTTCAGGACTTTGCTGAACTGAAGCTCTACAGTTTTGGGTCCTAATTTAGGGGTTAGGCAAATGAACTAGTTACCATGAACTAAAAGGAGAGGAGGATTTGCTATACATCAGCTGTTCCACAGCATGCACACATTTTCCTGTGGAGAACTGAAAAGCAAATTGTGATAGCTGGCTGTCTTTCACTAAGGAATGAGGATACCAATGTGCTTGCTGGCACTTTTTCTAGAATTGCTCATGCCAGTAAATGGACAGCTCTCTTTTGCATCATGATAACTTGCTGTCTGCCTATACTTCTATACTCAGGAGTAACTTTACTTACACCAATAGAGTTAGACATGGATGACGAGGGTCAGACCTTTCTGATTTCATTTCAGCCATGTCAGGGTCTTGCAGCAGGTGCCAGCAGCCCAAGCTCATGGTGTGAAGCTTACTTTTTGAAGAAAGCCAGGATAAGCTCTATGAGTTGGGGGATATCTTGCCCTGGCCCTCTACCCTGAGTGAATGTCACCTGTAATAAATGGGTTTTTCAAACAGGATTTGGCCACGTGCTTTCCTAGCTCCCAAACCATTTGCTATAGCCACAACGGCAGGCTCCCTTAGTCAGTCTTGTGGCACACTACTGGGAAGATGCTAGCTCTGTCATAGTGGAGGCTGCTGTCAAAGTCTGGATGCAAATTTTTACTCCATTTCATTTTTTTGAACAACACAGATCATCTACCCAAACCTACCGTGTCTACCGACTACCGCGGCAATTCAGTTCTCATCTTCTTGCCCTAATTTGGAGGACTCTGGCCAATGCTTCAGGTTATTGTAACCAGATCCGTGTAATGTTCTATTTTATGAAATGCCCCATAGGGTTCAGTACAGATTGTACAAAACACTGTAGCTAGTACTCTAACCCCATAGAGATGTCTTTCCAGCTTATTATTGCATTGGCCAGCAATGGCTTTAAATTAAAATTTGTGTTGTGCTCACATAACCCTTTCAGCATAAAAGAAAAAAAATCCATTTTTGCCTTCTCATTCTTTGCATTTTGAGTCATGTCTCATGATCTAGTGAAGTAGCCTTCTTGATAGTTCCAATTGCACCAGACCTTTGAGTTTATTCCAGTGCTTTTATTTGTCAAGCTTATTGGATATGGCATTTCTCTGGAATTCCTTTCTGCTCCGATTTATGAGGCTAATTGGATTTCATTTATCTTGCTGTTTAAAATAAATTAAGACCAGGATGTTTTCTCCTCTTTGCTATCACTCAGTTCCCTATTATTTTTGTATAAAGATTAAAGTATTCCCACCGGATACTTAGCACGCAAAATGCCATGTAAGTATGGGATGGTGTTATGAAGGATTCTGTTCATCCAAGTAGTTTTAGGGTCCTCTTCATTTCAAAGCTATCAAGGATGTTACCCGTACAACATACCTAACAGCAGGACAGGGAAGTGTTATATACACCAAAAAACACAAAGCCCAGGGGAACTTCTCCAAGATTGCAGAACAAAAAAAAAAAAATCAGTGGATATACAGGGGACTGGTCCTGATCTAAGCAAAATAATAAGGCATGCACAATATCCAACAATTACTTATTAGAGGTAGGGAGTGGATGTTTATGCCTATTAATTAAATAGATCAATTAACATTCTAACAAGGGTTTCCTCCATTGTATCCAAGGCTATGTTTACAATGAGATTTTGCCTTGATCTCAGCTATTGATATAGCTAACTCAGCCCAAATCCCTAGAGTAGACTAGATGAAACTGCTGCAAGCCTCTGTTTGCACCAGTTCAGATGTTCTCTTTTTCAAATGGTGATAAATTTCCCCAGTTGCAAATAGCTTTTCTAGCTGCAGTGCTGGCTGGTGATCTACGGGTGTGAATGGAGAAATCCTCAGGAAGGAAAAGGCTTCAAATCTAATAGCCTGGGAGCCAGACTAATCATAAATTGGAACACAGCTCCATTGACTTCAGAACATGTTAATATGAGAATGTGGCCCTGATTCTTCCTTGCCTTGGGCCTTGTGTGCTTATTCGTATCTGTGCAAAGTGGGTATTAAAGCGCTGCAGTCCTGACTTGGTGGCAGCTGGGACCCACTTCTCCCAGGTGGCAAGATGGTGGAGGTCTGCACCCTTAAAAATTAGAAATCTTTCTTTATGTCCTTTGTTAGGCAGATAATTTAGTTTTATATGTAATGTTGATGCGATTAAATGCATGTAGGACTTCTGCTAGGAAAACATCTGTTTACACCAAAGCATTTTGGTTGAAAAAATAATCATATTGTAGCAAGCTAAAATACACCAAGGGGAGAAAAAAAGGTTGATTCAGCACTAACTGCCTTATAAAAAGCCAGGGAAGGTATAAAAAAGATATATAGAGAAAAACCCAAAGCAAACAAAACTTTTGGGCACCAAGTTAAATTATAAGGGTAGAGTTTAAACACAGCTTTTCAAGAAAGTCTTTGAAGTTTTGTGGAGTAGGGTTACTTTTACTACCCTGAAGGGCTGATTATAAAAATGGAGCTTTGGGGAAAACTGAATAAAATGTATGTAAATATCAACTGACCCAAACTTTTACCTAAGATCTGAAACAGAACCTGAAATTGCCAAGCAGAACCTAAAATTTAAATGAGGTTCAGAAAGGTTTGGTTAACTCAAATAGCCCTGCACTTCTTGATGTGGAATAGTTTTGAACATAAATACCATGAAACAAGCTATTCATGTGGCTTTTCTGGCTCTTTCCAAACCAGATGGCATGTGGGATCTCATGCAAGTGTCACATCTCATGAATCTGACAGTGACGGGGTATGGGCCAAATACTTCAGAAACTAGTTTGGGGGCACCGTTCCAAATTTCTGAGCTTCTTAAAATTAGAGTAAAAGAAAGTAGAGCTGAATATGTACACTGTCCTGCCAATGAGACACTTTTTATTACTACTATTCATCATCATCATCATCATTATTATTGTCTTATTAATAATTAGTTGTCCACTCCAGTTTTAAAAGTACCCAGGAATACTCAGGCAAAATATCTCCTTTCTTGAAATTCTAAAGCAGGTCAAAAGCTTCTTAATACAATAGTTTTCTACTGAGCAGTACAGTGGAATATGTAATTGGGAAACATTATAACAACAGTGAAATAATATTTCCCAATTATATATTTCAACAAAATTTTAGAACAAAGAAACCCCCATTGCATATTATATTTTTGAAAAAGTTCATGTTTTATTGCATAATGTTGCCAATATTATGAAGTTGGAACAATAAAGGCAAAATGTTTTGCCCTTATGCCAACGTACTTAATTCCAAGATTTTGTGAAAAATTCTGAAATGCTGATACATTTGGTATACAATGCTTTGTTACATTTGGGAATGAAATTAACTTTTCACATGTGAGCATTTCCCATAAGATGCCAATCTGATTTTTGACCGTGTTTTGATTTCTATTATTTTAAAACCTAATTTGTCAATCTCTTCTTGCTAATGAGCTTCCTAGAACCTTTTCAGTACCATAATCAGGAAATATAGTATTGCCGTCTCTATTACATAATTTTCCTTTTTATATAATCTAAAATTATGATTTACTTGCTGCAGTCTTGAATTGAATTAGGTTCCTGCTGTGCCCCCAAATCTAAATGTTTTTCAGTCTCTGTTGAATCATGGATTATTATCCCTTAAGCTTCTTTCAAATTCAACAAAAAATAAAGTATAAATATTATAGGCCTCATATCTAAATCGAAATCGTTTGGTGAGAAGGAAAAAAACACAACACAAAATCTAAATTGTGATTTTTTTAACTGCACATTTATGTTGGGTTATAAGAACACATCTTACAGCCACTGGCTCTCCAAATCTTGACGTTAGGCATTCAAAGGTAGCAGGCATTGTACAGGTATTCCTCCCAAGGAACAGATGGGTATGGTATAGCTTTGTCCTCTCTTACACCCTACAGAACAATTAGCTCCTCATTAGTGGTGGTGGGAAATTGAGTACATTTACCAAAAATAAGGTTTTTCTACTATACATTAATTTCAGTCAAAGTTGACAGATAGTTTCCATTGGAAAGAATATTTTTGAAACTTTTGAAACATGAGGATGATGAAGTAGGAGAAGATAACTGTTCACTGTCATCTTTTTTGCAGTCGGTCAGGGGCTAGAGTACTGAAACAGCTAGTAGAGACCCAGCCACTGTTAAGATTAGCTTTCAGAGACCCTGGCTTGCTTGGTTACCCTGGCAAACATGGTAGGAAATTCATGCCAAAGCTGCGAAATGTATTGAGTAACGCACACAAGAGGAAAGAGGAACAAAACAAGACACAGAACATTTTGGAAATGAAATTACAGTTACATAAAACAAACTTACTCAAAATGTATTAAAGTTCCTTTTGTGTTGGTTTGTTTTTGTTCTTTTTTTTTTTTTTTATAAGGAGCATATTGATTAGCTTTTACTCTGTCAAGCAATCCTCCTTTGTTGGGAGGAAAGAGGCCTGTTCAGTTCTGAGTTCTGAATGATAGTGACTTCTTACCTGTGACAAAGCAGACGAACATGAGCGGGGGAAAAAAGAGAGGTTTGATAAATTTGGGGGTGGGGAGTATCTGCCTGTCTCGGGATCTAATGCAGCGGGTCAGTCAGAGGTGGGTCATCTCATCTTGCCTTCCTTGTGTTGTCTGCACAGTTGTTCTTGGGAGAAAAGGCTGGGTGGACAAGATAAAAGCCGATGAGGATGGGCAACAAACATGCAATGGAAGGGAAGACAGAAAAGGGCCTCACGTCTAAGGCAGGGTAATCGTGCTGCAGTGGTCAGGAGTTCCTAATGGTCCTCTGGGGTCAAATGCCATCATCTTGTGGGTGTGTAAACACAGAACAGAGCTCCTGGAGAGAAGGAGAGTCCTAATGACCTCCAGGAATTCCTCAGCCAATACTTCTTCCTCTCCTAAGACCCATTTTAAAGACTCCAGGTATGGGCGACAGGAAGAGGACACCATTCTCTTTATTTCATTCATCAGCATGGCCTGAATTCCAAAACACAGACTTTGGTCCATTGATTTCTCTTCCATACTTCTCTTGTTTACCAGACATAATCTCGGCACCGTCTCTGGAGAGATCAATAGGCCTTTTGATTTGGTCAGATTCAGCCTCTTCCTCTCTCTCTCTTTATTTTATTATATTGTATTTTATTTTATTGCACCTTTTCAGTCAGCATTTGCTGTTACAAGTGATTTAAACATTTGTAAGTTGTAATTCACTTTTCCATAATTGAATTCCCAGCTGGTATAAGCTGGTTTGTTCCTTGTTATTACACAGCTCAAAAACAATATAGGCCTTGTAGCCCCCAATTATTGCAGCAGTGCCTTAACCACTAGGCTAGAGAGTTATTTTTCAATTCACATAGTTTAAGGTAAACTTCAGTTGCATCATAGGCAGAAATTAACAGCAAAACAGGCATATAATGTATATTGTTTAAAGAAATCTTCCTAGTTCAATGCACACATTAAAAAAACCCTGTATAATGGTCAAATCTTAGTCGTACTAAAGTTAATGGCAAAGCTCCCGTTGACTTCAGCGAGACCAGAAATTGGCTGTTTATGCATGGACATTACTTTTTTCAATAAAAGCGAGCCAAATGAACTGAAAACAATTTGGGCAGCTAACACAGTCTCTGATTCCCATATGCCACAAGTATTTTACGATTTGGTTTGTATCCATTTCTCACCATACATTTGAATTGGATACTAGCTATTTAGCTTGATATTGGGCCCCTTAGAAAAGAGACTGTTACGGAGAAGACACCGATATGTTCTGTTGTAGAAGATTGTTTTAAAATCATTTCATGTTTTTCAAGAGCTGTTCCATAAGCTACATAATATGAAGGGGACACAGTATACATGAAAAAAGGAACGAGAATTTTCTAACTTGGTATTTGCAGAGTGTCAACAATTTGCACGTTTTTCTCTTGGCCAAAGTTTAGGTAACTATAATTTATTTGGTGAAATACCCTTTCTAGCTCCTGTTAAATTCCACAGAAAGACTCTAGTTGAATAGCATTGGACAGGCCCTTAAACATCCACTAGTTTCAGCTGAGTGAGCAATTCTTCTTCACTTTTCCCCCAGTTATGCCACTGGTGAAAAGGCTGTCAGATTTCACCCCATTTATTGATAGTGATGACTTGTCTCTGAAGGAAAGGCTTCTGCGAGGGGAAAACTCAGCTTTGCAGAGATTCTGGGGAAATCTTGCTCTTCATACCATTAATCTCAGGACATCTGATCTAGTGTATCCTTCCTCACCACGACCCGGGAAGGACAGCTTGCCGAGGAGCCGTGACTATGACCCGTAACTAGCATAGTTCAGGCAATGCCAACATTTCCATTTGAAGCCTTGTATTTTAGGTCTGTGCAGGTTGGCCATGAAAATGTTCAGCGGGTTAAAACTTAAAACATTGGCAACGAGCCTACAGCAGAGTATTGTTTTTTATTTTGGGGGGGTTCCCTTAACAGATTGAAAACAAACTCTTTAGAAACCTTTAAATTTTAAACACACGAATAAATAAATGACACGATTGGCATCAACTCATGCCTCTCAATTCAAAAACAAACACTTTTTTTTTTTAAAAAAAGGAAAGACTTTTGAAGGTCATCCATCCACAGGGGGGGACAATCCTAGAACTATTATTTATATAAAACCCATGGGTCTGGCCTTATTACGAACAAAATCTGAGGCAAAGTTCCCATTAATTCCTAATGCAATAATTTACATGAGGACAAGCATCAGGATTTGGTCCAGTAGAAATTCTGGAAGACAGAAAAAGAGGGGAAAAAGGTGCAGCTGCTTTTAGAACTGGGATCTGCTTTCCATACTTGCTTTGTGGACATGCGCTGACAACTCAGCTGTCACTCTAGACGCAGAATGTCCCTTGTGAGTTAATCACTGATGAAGAAAGCGTTTGTTAAACATACATTCATTGGTAATATATTTCCTTTCTGCTTTCCTTTCTGTTTTTCCCTTCAACCATAGAAAAAAATTACAAGACACCAGGTTTTCCTTCATTTTTGTTTTCATTTCATTCAGTAAAGCAATTTTTATGTGTCGGGGGGGAGCACACTCAGAGGTGGGAACTTTCACCATTTGTTTGCAGTGGACATCATTGCAGACGCAAACGTATTTGCAGGGTTTCCCGTGTGTGGTGTCACAAAATGCTTTTTTTTTTTTTTGCTGGGGAAACGATCACTAAATAAAACCAGATACTTTCATTAGATTCCATCCTACACCAAGACTGAATTGGGCACAAACTCTCTGCAGAAGGCCTGCCTTGCATATTTACATTTGCAAATGTGACTTTTTTTTTTTTTTTTTTGGTTTTTATGTTTCTTTTTTATCAGCTCTTCAGATAAACCGGAGTCCAGTGTAATTTAATTAGAATGGGTTTGCTTACAGCTTTCTGATCTGTGGACAGAATGTGTTTTGTGGGGATGTCTCTCATGGTATGCTGCATTCATCCATGTGTTAGCATAATTCATAAGCAGAAGCAAAACTACTGCTGGCGTTGTCCGGGGAGTGTTGATAGAGTAGTTTTTAGTCTGCAAACAGTTTCATCCTTTACTTAAACATTCACTTTTTCAGCTCAAGACCATAGAACAAAATAAGCATACAGCTATATTACTCTATTAGTAGATGCCAGAAGTTTTATTTGAGCTGAAGTTATGCAAACCCCTTCTTGACGTGAATTGGGTATAAAATGGAAAAATAGATACATTCCCACAGAGCAGCGTCTCCTGCTGAAAGGAGTATTAACAATTTTGAGTAACATTAATTCTTTCCTGCTTTCACTCAAGTCTGCTAAGAATAGCATGGAAAAAAATGAAAACACGATTAAACTTTTTTACAGAAAATGGTAAATGTTAAAAACAAAATCAAAATGAGTAGAAAAACCACTGCTTTTAATTTTGGGACATCAGCAAACTTAAGATAGGTTTTTAGGGATATTTTAAGCTTTGCCTCAAACCTCAACGTACCAGCAAACCACTTTATATAACTTTGTGTCAGATGATCAGCATTAGTCATTGATGCTGAGGAGCTCCGCAATGCCATGTCAGAGCTCTCCGATTGCTGGACTTATTGACTGGTGTACATTATTAACCGCTGGATGACAGTCCAATGGCATGCCCTACATTAAAGGCTGCTTGTGTTTAATTACTAGGAAAGAGCAAGCAAAAAAGGTGGTATTTGTGAGGCCTCATTTTATGTCAGATGAAATCAGAATCCAAGTGTCACAAGTACGGCAGCCTATAATATCCACATCCCACATAGCTGTACGCTACAATTTGCGAAGCACATATAGCACAGTCTGCAGTAATTATATTCCATGGGTAGGTTACAATGTCTGCTTTCATTTGTCTTGAATTAGACTTTTTGATATTTTATCATCTCCCCATGAGGCAAGGAGATTGTCAGGCACAGTAATGGAAAGGACAAAAAGCAGAGCCCCGCATTTCTATTATGCGTAGTTCCTCTTGGGTCTAGATTTGACAGTAAATTACAAACAAGCTGCAATCTCATTTACGTAGCTAAATCAGGAAAGAGAGTTGATTGTTGCTGTCTGAACTTCCCAGGACTGGAATTCGTTTCCCCACTCCCTCAATTAAAATTAAAATGAACATGATTGTTTTTGGGTTTCCAGGCCTTAGGGACAGAGGAGCGAGAGGCCAAAAGTGTGGAAATAGCACGTGGCACTTTAAAGAAATGATCTACACTCAAAGGTTTGATTTTTACTGTCACTGTGATGAAATACAGGTCCACATTAGAGCCTTAGCTCTTTTACTTTGAGGCGCATAGGAAAAGCAAATTTGAGAGAGCCTGAAACTGCATGTTTTATTTAAGGTCTTTGGCTATATTTTATCTTGAAGTTTTTTTGATTCCTGTCATCAGACTTCCCCAGATCATCATTACCCACTGCAAACTAAAGCTGCTGAACGGATTACAAAAGTCAGCGCCTGATTCTGGAAACATGGAAATCTGTGCATGACTTGACTCGCAGGCACACTTGCTTTAACAGCCATGTAGGGACTCCAGTGAGAAGTTAGCATGGGCAGGGGCTGGCTTTAAGTTGTGTCCTTCATGATGTCTAATGCACAAGTGGGGTTTTTCCATTTACACCCACAAGGCACAGCGTCCCCGGGAGCTGGATTCTCCGTAACAATGGACTGTCATTGCTTGAGGCAGCTGCAAACTCCTCCTCACTGAGAAGGGGGATGGATGTCTTGGTTAAGGAGGTGAGGCTATAGCTAGAGAAGGAGGAACATCGGGGAGAGTTGTTTTACAGAATAAAAGCTCTTCTTCCATACCCAGTCCCTTATAGAAGAGGGCGATATGCAAACACTGGCCAGATCCTTTTCTTGAATAGAGCAGCCCACTCTGGTGTAGGGCGGTGCAGTTTGCACTTGACCTTCAAAAAACCCAAAGGCATTGGACAAACAGTGCAACCCTGCAACATGTACACAATCAACTGGGAAATGCTTCGTGCCATCAAGAGCCTTGGTATTAGGGAGGAAGATCTGGACTCTCCTGGGGCTTGGAACCCATTCAGATGAGAGATCAGGCAATTCCTCAATCCTTTGGGGATGCTAGTGGGGAATTTTGCTTTCATGTGCCAGGGGTGCTATGATTATGAGCAGTTTATAGGGAGATTAGGTTGGATAAAAAAAATCTCAGTGTCTGCTGGAGTCAGCTTTCTATTTATCTATGGGGAAATGATGTGAAGATAAATTGTCATGTGGAATGAAGGTAGTTGCATACTTTGCCTAGTATTATGAAGGTCTCCTTGATGTGCGGTTTTAGGGATAGGACACTGAAGCTGTTCCTTGCAAGGAGCTACTCGGTACAACACACCAGCCCCTGTATCAGCAAGCATTTTTTTCCAAAAGGGCGCAGGGGCTGATACTCATTCATTCTGATCCCCAAATATGTTAACACCCACTATACGGCAGCACTGCACATAGGGACCTTAGTAAGACTGAAAATCAAACATATGGTCTCTGTTTTAAAAACTCGCACGAGACAATCTTAAGTGACAAGATATTTAGGGCCTTTTTTCCCCTTAGTCTAGGCATTAAGGGTTATATATTCTAGGGAAAAAAAGAAATCCAACTGACAGACTGTATGCAGCTTGTTGATTTTGTTGCTTTTCACACACAGACTCTAGTGAGGCTAAACATAGCCAGATATAGCAGAGTTGAAGCAAAGAGACGAGAGGCGGGACAAACTCAAAAAGCCAGGGTGTTTGCAGAAATAACCGTGGATGGATCAAGGTTTTGCTGATGGGTAACAGACACAAACTTATCATAACTTTAAAGCATTAGAAAGGTCCTGGAGGTGCTGAGGTAATTCTCTGAAGTGTTTTGTTCTTGATTTTCCAATTCGTATCCTGGGAAAATCTGATTTAACACGTACTAGTAACAGTGCATTTAATGTCAAGGTTACCCGGCTATCATACAAAACTGTTTTTGAAATGGCATTATTAACCGTCCTCTTAGTGGATATTTCAGGTGTGTTCCTCTTCCTTTTCCAGACTCATGCATTTTTTGCTTTTGGGTAGCACTCTTATTTAGATACTTCAGACTCCTGATTTATTAGCAGGCACAAGGAGCACCCAGCTAAACTGCAACTGTAGTCGCTGCTTAGTCACCTGCACCGTGCTGGTATGATTTTCTTAAAATATTTGTATTGCAATGCATCCCCATTACCTCCTGATGAGCCTTGTGTGTGCAGTGCAGTAAAGAATCCTAGTTATTGCAACGAAGCTCCTGAATAACTGTGACTCCTTTGAAGAGAATCTGATATGCACATGTGTCTTCACCAAGAAATTTTCTTCCCAATCATTTGGGATGCCTTTAGTATCACCTACTACAACCCCTACTCATACAAGTGCCCTTTATGCAGATGAGAAAATAGTCCATGTTAATTCATTACCATTTATAATGGGTTAATAAATTAGCAATATGTGATATAAGCTTGTTACATACAGGATTGATATCTCTTAGTGTTTACAGTAGTATGGGAATGGTTGGAAGCGATCTTTTCGATTCTGTAGCCATTAAAGACAATTGATTACCTATTTATTAAAACATATATTAGTTCTTAATCTTTTGTAAAAAAAAACCCCAAATCAATGCAACCTTCTATTCATAATAGATCTTTTAAAATTTGATTGCAATGGGAATATTCACATAACTCAAAGTTTTTTGGGGGAAAAAAGAGTACCAACTGCTTCATGGCATAAAACTACCCCTAACCTAGGAAGCAGGAAGAAAACTCATTATAGATTAAATCATAGCCCTATTGGATGTCAGTGTGTGTTTTACCATTGATTTAAATTAAACCTGCTTTTCACCCTGTTATTCTCTTTTGACGGCCTGCTGCGGAGTTACAACTGCCTTCTGCTAAAGCTATGGGTACAGGCAATTGTCAGAGCTGGGTATTGCAACAGATGGTCTGCCACTCTGATCCAATGTGTTCCTAAACGGCTTTCTGTTTTGTAATTATACTTACAGTGGAACATGAAGATCGCGTCCTGTTCCCACTGAAGCCACTGGGAGTTTTGCTACTGGTTTCAATGAGAGCAAGACAGAGCCCCCAGAGTCCTGCAAAGCTAAAGTAGTCCTGGCTGGGCAGAAGCAGTCCATTAAGAGAAGTTAAAAAACATTTTTTTGGAGTAAAATGAATTCTTTTAGTCAATTAAATTGTACCATCAGCTGCTTTTGTTTGGCATAAAATTACAGTTTTATTAGATCTAAAAGCATTTTACTTTATTTGACTTATATAATCTATTTTCTTTTATTATAGGGGGAAAAAAGAAAAAAAAAGTTAATGTGATTTACAGATTGTGTCACAGGAACTTTTTGGAATGTGGCACTCTGGTATATTGCCTAACTACTGACTATTGTCTCTTGTTGAGATGCTTTAAAATCCAGGTTACCAGAGAGTGACATTTCACTGAAGTGAAAAGAAGGATGGGGGGAAGGGGTGAAACCCTTTTCCAATTAAGGAGGAACATCAAATCACTCAGCCCATGCCCATTTTGAATTGTTGTGCTAACAAATCCAAGGAGAGAGCTTGGAGATTTCATGGAAAGCCTTGCCAAGCCCTAATTACCACTGCTGCATTCCTAAAACCATTAGATCAGTTTCCAGAGGGACCCATCGCTGATTTCAGGAATCGCATGGAAAAACTGAGCTAGAGACAAACAGAGCGAGGTGGGGAGTCGGGTGGTTTTGGACTTATTAGTATGTATGGCACAAGATGCCTTCATGTGACGCTTTGTGCCATATGCAAACTAATAGACCAGCAGACAATAATACCTTATCAGCGGCTTGTTTCTCTTCCTGGGTTTTCTGGATCTCGCTGCCAGCTCTGGCCTTGTTTGGCTCTGTGTTTTGTACAGCTGAAATTCAGATGTTCACTTAGGTCTTTACTGAAGAAAAAAGAGAGAGAATGGCCGTTATTTGTAAAATATTAGAAGGGTAAAATGCTATCGTAGGTTTGGGGGCAGGAGCTTCTCTATAGGTGTGGGGGGTGGCAAGAAAACGGCCTCTAATATATAAATTTTGGATCAGGTAGCCATGCCAGATTCAAGTTGCTCTGCAAGGCATTGGGTTCAAAAGGACATTTGGCATGCTTTTAAACTGCTATGGCCTGGGTATGATGAGAGGAAAGGCTATACACCTAGATATTCAGGCATAGCAGAATTTTGCCTGGTGCCTTCATAAAAAAACTAGTTTTCAAGTTACCTTCCAGATCCTAGAGCCTCTGCTGGCTGAGGACCGGTGAAACCCGGGGTGCTCCACGCCCAGTGTACTCACAGGGCAGCAGGTGCAGTGCTGGGAAAGATAATGTAGAGTCAGCTCCACTGGTTTTATACAAGCCCTTTTACGCTCTTCTGGCACAACACTGTGGCCAAACCATAGGCAAGAATCTAGTCCTAAAGATCTGGATTGCTGTTTTTCATGTCCCTTTACACTGACAAGAATAAATAACACCTCTTCCCCCACACAAAACACTGGTCACCTCCATCGCTGCTGTAAACTGCTGCAACTCCACTGGCTTTTTATTTACCCATTTACATGGACTATTGATCTGGCAGGCCCCTGCTACTTGCTAGTGGAGCAGAAGTTAACAAACCCAAGGCTGTTTCCAGAGCACCCGGCCAGATGTTGCTTACGGTTAGCGAAATAGCGATGCTAATTTCATCTCCGTTTCTGCAGTGGGATAAAAGCAAATTCACATTTGACAGAAGGAGGAAAGAGAAAGCAAAATGCGGAGAATAAAAATGTGAAAGCTTGTGAAGGGATTTTTTTTTGAATGGTGGAGAGTGAAATTCAAAGCATCAAGTCCCGTCCTACAACATTTTACTTGGGAGAATTTAGTTCCATTGTGGCTAGCAGGATCCTGGGAGACCAAGGTCTCAGGGGTACGGTCTCTCATCATCTCACTTCTAATCTTCCGGGCTAGACTGTGCTATAAAGCCACAGCCCACTGTGAGGAGAGGTGGTTGTGCTGTCCAAGCACAGCAGAAGGAATTTAGACTTCCTCCTGTGGGTTAGTGATCTTCGACTGGCCTATATCAGTAACCAGTGATTAACTTTATCCGGTCCCTCCGGGTTCTCATGGCTCGCTTAATTAAGGAGCAGAATCGAGACTCACATGAACTGCTCTGGGGGTAGCATGAGGGGGCAATAGTGGGCACAAGGCACCTGGGGATCGGCATTGCAGGAGGAGTGCTCACTCCCTCTTGTATCGCTGCATGTATGTGGAGACCCAGGAGGGGTGCTTTAGGGATGACGAATCCAGCAACTGCTGGTATTGTAGTGAAATACTTGAGTGAACAAGACAGAGGGATCAGACCCTATATTATTCATCTTTATACACAGCAGTAGCCCCAACTGGGACCTTTTGTGCTGGGTATTACACAGAAGAGACACGCTAAAGAAACAAAGACGGACAAAGGGTGGGAAACGAAATGTCTTGCCCGAGGTCACGCAAAAGCAGGAACAGAACCCAGGTCTCTTGAATCCTAGTGCTTTGTTACCTCCCTGATTACATAAAAGAAATACTTGCCCTGTGATGCACAAGTTTAACCAATTTCACCTACAACCCCTCACTATCTCAGGCTTCAAGCAAGAGGAAGTTTGTGGGTAAGATTTTCCAGGCTTGTTATAACAGCTTTGTCATGGCAATGACTGAATGTTGTACTGTTCTGAAACTCCTTGTCATAAAATGTGACATTACAACTGGAATGTTTATTGCACTCTGTCATTATTTACACTCCGCTGCCTCCATTGACTGGCTGTCCCACCCATTCCCCATAGATTAATCAAGCCAAGAAAAGGATAAAGGACGACCAACCACGCCAGGAGTGTAATAGCTAAAAGGTCCAAAGAAAAAGCAGTCCACTACTATAATTCACAAAGAATGTGATGCATTGCATTGCACAGACCCCATTCTCATGGCCAAGATTTTAATGAGAATGGAAAATGCTACCATAAAAATCTACTCCTATAAAAATGTTAGCAACTAGCTTAAGGAACGGTAAATATTTTTACTGTTAAACCTGGTATTCTGTTTCTGGCCCTGGTCTATTATGCCTCCTTCTAAGTTGCTTTAAGCACGTCCTTAAAACACACTTCTTCTAAAAGGCCTGTGTATAATATACCCCCTCATTCATACATAAGTGTTTGTAGAGGAGCTCAACAAAATACATTCAGTTATTATCTATGTCAAAACTCTAAGGAATCATGAAGCTAGCAAGCCATGCGGTATAGGCCTTATCCAGCTCCCAGCAAAGTCAGTGGGAGAAGCTCCTCTGACTTCAGCTGAAGCTAGTGCTGGTGCTGTTCCTAGAACTCAGACCTGTATCGATGTTACTGACTCGTATCGGGGTCGCCGCTAGGGATTCCAGTCAGAGCCCCGGACCTTATTGACCACGTGCTATATGAACACCAAAGAGGAAGGACAGTCTCTGCCTCAGAACTTGTCATTTAAGTAATTGCCTAATTGCTGCTGTGTTCATATGCCATGGAACCACTAGGGGAGTGAGAAATGGGCCATATTCTATTCGCATTTGGATTTGGATTTGGCCCAAATTGGGGACAGTGATTCGATTCATTGATTCGGATCACTGTCCTGATTCGATTCAGCCAAATCTGAATCTGAAGATTTGATGCTGATTTGGAGAATCAGCGATTTGGCCATAGACACAGCTTTAAATGTTTTTTCTACATACCTCAAGGTACCAGGAGTGGCTCACAAGTGCTGTGATGGTGGGGCAGATGGACCGTCCCACGGGAGTATGGGGGGTTCCCCAGCATGCTCAGCAGCAGACCAAAAGTGGACCAGAAGTACTTCTGGGTCTGCTGTCGAGTGCGTGAAGGACTCCCCCAAACCCCCTCCCATGCCCCCTGGCTCAGTGATTGGCCATGGGGGGACCCTGGGTGCCCCCTAGACCCAGGAGGCACCAGTCACTGAACTGGGGAGGGGCTGTGCGCTCCCCAGTGGACCTGGCAGTGGACTGGAAGTGCTTCTGGTCCACTTCTGGGTCTGCTGCCAAGCGTGCTGGGGAGCTCCTCACACTCCCGTGGGATTCTCCATCCACCCCAGCATCGCAGTGTTGACGAGCCACCTGGTACCTTGAGGTATGTAGAACAGTCCTAGTAACCATCTTCCCCTTTGCTTTGATGTGGTAGGTCTGCAGTGTGCTTCAGCAGAAGCCCCCGAACAACCTCTTGCTGACTGACTTGGGTTCTGGGAATTTGCTGTGCAGCAGGAGCCCCACCACACTGGAAAATGGTGCAGTGATTTCTCCCCTCCACATGTCCCATATTCCTGCTCTGCCTTCACTCCATCCTTTTCTTTCTCCTATAAGGGGCCTAACACCAGCAGGATGCTGGCAAATGCTGTTGAATGCCACACCAAGTCCCTATAAAAAGCAGAGAGATCATGGTGTTTCCTCCAGTAGTTGGGATTTTGATGATTTAGGATTTCAGTCTCTCAGTCCTTGTGCTCCCTGAATATAAAGGGCCAGGAGTTTCTCTGCCTGTATATGTAGAAAAACAAACAGGTGAGGACTTACTGTCCTTTGTCTTCTCTCCTTTGCTGATTTCAAAACACAGGACATCTTGGTTCCTTGACTGCAATATCTTTGGACCAACAACTTTGCCGCCTTGTTTGCAGAATGACCTGCAACAGTGTGCTGCTCCATAGAGGATAAACATTAGCTGATTCTTATGCTTATGATTTTCAGTCTTGTGGGAAACGAATACATTTGCTAATCCCACCTGCTGAAGCTTAATGTCAAAGAATCAAGTAAAACCAAAACAAGAGTGTGGCAGTGAATGCTGTATTTGCTGCTGCTTGTGGTAGTTTCCTGATGCCCTTGAACTCAGTCTTTCTGCCATTGCTGATGCTTGTCCTGATGGCATTTTCAATTTCATAATGGAGTATTACACTATGAGATGTGGGTGCACTGAATCTAATTTTCCCAGAATTTGAGTGCTTTCAGGTCAGAATCACCTGCAAGTCTCCCAAAACGGGCAGGATGCCCGATAGACCACAAAGAGAAAGTTCTGCGTTCCTTTTCCATCTCTGAATAAGCAAACCACTTAAATGCCTGTGCACCATTTTCCCAAGTGAAGATAATACAATTTCTTTACTTCAGAGGGGAACTGCGAGGGTCGGTGTGTGAACGAAGTGCTTTGATGATACAAGTGCAGTCTGAATGTTAACTCTTGAGTGTCTTGCATGGTTCTCGTCTGAGGCACGTGTTCATTATCTAAATAAAATGCTGTAACAAGGGAAACCTGGAGGTCAACTGGGAGAGGAAGCCTTGTGGAAATGTTAGCTAATAGGAACAATATCATAACTTGCTCCTACTCTGAGCATCTTTTCATGGGATTATATTTTGTGCTTGCCTTCTGGCCCCCATTTCAGCACTTGTCATCACATAGATATTGCTTCCTTCTTAGACTGTCTGTGGGACCTGACAGCTGCATGGCAAAGGAGAAACTTTCTGTGAGTGCTACTATAGCAGGTGATGGGTAAGAAGACCCAGCTGTTTATCTAACCCTGCAAAACCAGAATCAAAGAGGTAATATGTCCATTCTTAAACCGGCTTGTCAGTTTGCCAAGCCATCTAATTTAATCCTAGTTAGTAGGCTACCATGAAAACCAACAGGAGAGGAGAAATAAGCAAGTGCAGGAGAAACATGTGTTTTTCATTGTATAAAATGAGACATTTCAATTAATAACATCAGGTAGCAGAAGACAGAACAACAACAAAAATACCAGTGTCAAACCTCCTCAGTAACAGTCTAACAGCTTGGCAAAATCACCACAAATGTGTACCAGCACGGGCACAAAATCTTAGCCTTATTATGGTGAGGGTAATGAAAAGTATTGACATTTCATTTATCCGTCCAAAAAAAGAAATGACATGTTCCAGAGAGTCAGCTGAATAGACATTAGCAAAGCTGCTGGATGTGATGCACAAACAACTTTGTCCTTGTTAAAGCTGGCTCTTTCCAGATCCAATTAAGAGTGCATAATAATGTAAGCAAACCATTGCGAGAAACGTAACATTAAGTCAGGTTAGAAGCCAGCTTTAATAAGTAGAATCCCACATTGTGCTTTTTGGAAGAAGGAAGCCTACAGAAGAAAGTAGACATAGGTTGGGCTTTTGAATACCCGCAGGTAAGACAGTATATTTGGGGGTTTGATTTAGTTCTGTCTGAAAATTAGCTGCTTCTTCGCCCATTTAACTCTGAGGTGATATAAAAAACCAAAGTGTACAAGACTGAAAGGGCAGTTTCATGCTGGGAAAGTGGCTGTAAAAATGATGTTATGCCTCATAATAAGTTCCTCTTCTGGTATGCTCACAAGTAAAAGGAAGGGTAGCTGGTTGTTTCCCCACCCTATGCCCTGGCTCTGCAAGCTCATCACAGATTTTGAAAGATATTTTGGGACCTTTTCATCTCATGCATATTTTTGCATTAGGCTTAAAGATTTGTCTATAAGGGAGGAAAGAGAAGGTAGTGCCACCATTGCTGAATAATGGTTTTTCGCTGGTTCTCCATGTGGACACTCATTCTGCCTGGAGTGCCCTAGAAAGGTTTAGCTGAAAGCACAAAAAAGTCCTTACAGGGCGGGGAATAAAGGTGTCCTCACAGGGAACTAATTTGAAATAAATATTCCACTTGAAATAGACTGTTTCCCATGTAATAACTTTCCCATGAATCCCCTGTCTAGACAAGCCTTACATTATGCTGTCAATGGCATCTTTAGAGTCTGGTTGCTGTAATTAGTTTTGCACAGGTGCGACTGAATGGAAATTATGACCTGATCCAATGCTCCTTTGAAGGCCACGTAAAGGTTCCCAGTGAAGCTGGGATTTGGCTCCTACTAACTGGTTATGATTTTTCTGCCCAAGGAATAGGAACAGCTTGCTCACTCTCAACTGAGAGTGGACATGGAAGAAAAGCTAAAAGAAGTAAAATAAATAAATAAATAAATAAATTAGCATATGTTATTGTGTACAAGCGGGACTAAAAGCCGGGCTCCCAAATCCGTCTTTGAGTACCTTCAATAATATGCCAATTTTGCACTAAGCACCCGCTGAAGTCTATGCCTAAATATGAATGAAAAAAGTTTTAGGCGCAAATTCTTGAAAAGCTTCGTCTGCACTTTTCTAAATGTACACAGGGAGCAGCTCTATTGAGAAAGAAGGTGAGTTGTTAATGCTCCTTCTGTCACTTCTCTACACTTTAAGGAATGCAGGTTCTTTGAGGAGTCAATGTATTGGGCTTCAGGGCAGGGAGAAGTAGTGGGGAGTGACAGAAAACATGGGACGCAATCCTTCAGTCCCCAGTACTTCTTACACGCATATGGTTTGAGATTGAAGAACTGAGCCCCATTTCTCCTGGATTTTCATTAGAAACTTTCAGATCTTGTATTTACTACTCTAGCCCTTAGTTGCTAACCAACTTTAATTTCTAAAGTTGCTTATCCTGCAGTTTCTATTTGTGCAAAACTGCCACTGAAGTCAACTCTAACTTTCTAATGAAAATGAATCTATACCTTGTTATGGCTACTTTTCAGTACTTCTGTTTGTCTCATTTATTACCAAGATTTACAACAACGTTGTGAGTGTTATTAATCCAGACTGAAATCAATAGGAGTTTGGCATTAATTTTACACTGTAGTGTTGGGTCCTAACTAGTTCTGGCTTCAAAATAATTTAGAACAGAAGCATCTGTTACTGCCTGTAGACTATAGTAGGCCTTACGTTGCTCAATGGCAACATGGCACAGCATTTTCTTGCATTTGCTTGACCGAAGTTTGGGTAAGAGAGGAAGGGGAAAAAATGACTAGACCAGATGATGTCACAAGGTTTGATCCATTTTAGGAAGATTCAAGAAAGATGGAATTGGAAAGAATAGGTTTGAGGCCTCACTAAGGTCACTTAAAGTACATTTAGTGGTTAGACAAGACTTAATTTAGATGGGATATAGCTTATATGGGAGATAAAAGTTGGAATATGAATATTAATTAGAGTAGCACATATTGGGAATGCTTTTTTTAACCTCATTTAGTAAGCTTTCTGATATTTTAGCTAAGCCATTGAGTATAAATATGTTGGTTCATCTCAGAATCTTTAATCTTCAGTCTTGAACTACAGTTCTTGCTCATTTGCAGATGAACTAAGCTAAGAACTCCTTTAAAACTTATTGTGAAACCTAGGTGAAAAGTCCTTTTCCCTGACAGGCTGGCCACCTGTTAGAGGCTTTGAAAAACTTTAGGACTTAGAAATTTGAATATTAATTTGCTTTCAAATATCAATGAAATGGTTATATATTTAGATAATTGTTCACTTTATAAATATTTAATCAGTTGCTTGATATGCCTTATCTGTACTGTTTGGCTATCTACATCATTTCTGTATTATTAAATTTGTTATTAAAAATTATCTATGTTTATAGATGTGAGTATTTAATGGTGGTGAGACTGGCTCTGAACGTTTCTCAGTTCTCTGAATATATCTGGGTGTCAACAGGCCTCATATTGGCAAAATACTCATTTACCTACCAAACCCAGAACAGAAGGGGAATGGGGAGAAAGGGGAAATAACATGTCTGTTCTTCATGTTTTAAGGAATGGCAGGAAGTAATGCCAACTTCCTACGCTTCTATGGATGCATATGAGCAAGAGGTTTGATTTGTGGGTCTGATCAGGATGCTTTGAGTCAGGAATTCCTGAATTCACATCCCATAGCACTGACTCATTTTGGAGCAGTCATTTGATCTCTGATTTTTTCAGATGCTCTTAAGCATATTCTTATTTCCCAACTCATGAGTAATCCCTGGCTGATATCGATTGGCTACTGAAAGTTAAACACATGCATCTTTTTACAACTGGGCATGAATCTCTCGACCGCAACTTCCCTAGCTTTCAGATGAGGATCACACCTTTTGGTGCATCAAGTGGGTCAGTTAATAAGCTATAAAGTACTAATTATTGTTTGCAAAGCTGCAAAAATTACTCAGACTCCAAATTCCCATCCCACACCCTCCTCTGCAGACCCAGTCTTACTCAATGTTGCAAGTGCAGGCACTCTGAGAAAATATTTGATTAATTTCTATTAAAACCAATTGTGCATAAGGTGGTCTGGACATAACTGTTGTTTTCCTTTCCTTCATTACTTGACACTGCATTTTGTGAACTGCTCAGAGTGAGCCCAACTAACACATGCGTTATCTTGGGTGGGGCTGTAAAATCTGAAAACTCAGCTAAAAACCATGCCAGGAATTTAAACCCAAGTCTGGAGAGATTTCAGAGCTGGGGATTTTTAACTCTTAGGTTACAGTCATTTTCTACTCTCAGAAGGACTTTGTTCCCAGCCTCCTTTTGAAGAATAAAATCTGTCTATTAATGTACTACTGTATCTATTTAGCACCTGGTAATGAGGACAAGGAGGATAACATGACTATTATTATTTCTTATACGTGATACAATTGTTTTTAGAGTCTCGATCAGCAGTCAGGATCCTTTTAAGCTAGATAGTGAATATACAGTAAAGCTAGAGACAGACATTACACATAAACTGGTTTAAGAGATCAGAAATTGGTTTAAACCTGTAACAGAACAGAAGTTCAGTGCACATAAACCAGTCTGAAGATGCCTGAAACCAATTTGAGATAAGCCTGGTTGAATGTGGCATCAGACTTAACTGATTTGGGTCAAACCGGTTTATGCAGTGTCTGTCCCAGACCCCTTCCTGGTATAACTTTAAACCAGAGTCCCCCAGCATCCCAAATGCTTTGCAGGCATGGGCAGTGCTCTCTGCTCCAGAGCGGGACTGGCCCAGCCCCTCTGCTCCTTGTGGAAGGGAAGGGAGGGCTGCTGTAGCACCCGTTGGCTCCTAGCCTAGGCCACTGCAGACATGTGCCTGCATTTCTTCAGTCCAGAGGGGATGTCTGTACAGTTACAAACTGGTTCCGCCTAGACTAACTTGCAAAGATTGAATCAATTCAGGCTCAGGCGTTTTGAATGTTTGTCCCTAGGCTAAGACACAAGTCTCAGCCCCAAGCAGGTTAAAGTCTAGGCCAGGGGTTGCCAGCCTCTTTGGAGAGGTTGGCTGAAATGTAGTAATGCTGCTTGTTTTAAGTCAGGCCAGCACTTCCAATCTGGCTACTGCCCACAGGTGGCAGCAGCGTTGGCAGCGGGAGCATGGTGGTGGTGAGTGGGGGGCAGGCTGAGTGGCGACTACATGCAGGTGGCTGTGGCGACAACAGCGGCGAGGGTGGGCCGAGCAGGAACCACCCACAGGCAGCCGCAGTGGTGTCGGGAGTGAAGGGGAGAGGTGGCGAGCGGCAACCACCCACAGATGCCAGCGGCAACATCAGCAGCAACCAATCGGGGGTGGGGGGCACGTGCCCCTGCTATGCATCGCCTATGATACTAGTCTTACTCTGTGAATACATGTCAGTCCCCCATAAACCACCAGCAAGTGCTCCAGGGACCAAGTACATTCAACAGACTGTGCACTTGGAGAAGACAGTGATGTATAAAAATGGGCTGGGTGTTTTCCTTAGTCCAGCACTTCAGGAAAGCTAACTGAGATGTTTTTAAATGGATGGCTCTTGTTATAAAAAAGCTACCGTCCACTTCTCCTCCCCGCAGGCAGACAGGACATTTGGTACTGCATACATCCAGAACTAATCAAACATACATTGCAAGGTACAATGATCGAACACCAGAATTCAGAAGGCTGTCCCCCTTTTCCTTTTCCTTATCCTCTCCTCCCTCTTTTTTCCCCCTAAACCAGAACACTGGTTTAGAAGCAGATAAGATGGTTTTCATTCTGCTGCCCACACTCTCTGTCATCACTTTTCAATCCTGCATACCTGCCTCCTGGACACAGCAGCTGTTAAAAGCACAATTCAAAGAATCGGGGAAGGTCACTGACATGTAGCAGTTTATGAACAAAATTCCTGCAGAAATTTTGTGCGTTGATTGCTTCTTACCTCAGGCAAAAGGAAATTTGAAAGCAATCTATGTTCACTATTACGGCAAGCTGTTCCAATCATAGCCTCTAAGATTTCACCATTTTTATTCCTTATGTGACTTGTCTATCACAGGCTTCCATGCTTTGCAGCATCCTAGGATTTTGTAACCCATCCTGGTACTCTTGGCAGTGTTCCTGTTGATCCTTGGGCCAAACTTTTTCATTGGCTAGTCCTAGAACCACAGCTGGAGTAAAGTGGCTCAGCTGACTTAGCCCAGTGAAAGCTCTGGCTTTAATCCTTAATAAATTATATTCTAGTATAGAAGAACGGAATTGCAATTTTCCATTATGTGGATGACTTCTTTTTAGGGCACAATCTAGCAACGGACTGTGAATACAATGGTTTTGGAGGACTAAGACTAGGTTCTGGTGCACTAAGCTGTTTCTTTAAAATATCTAACTGCCTAAAACAAATGTGACCAGCCTGTAAAGCGGACAGTTATTCTGAGCCCTTTGTTGCACTCTGTGGGTAAATGTACTTCAGTTCTTTCAGGCAATCAGGAAAATGCAAAGGAAATATTATATTAGGTGAGAGAACCTAGTCAATTAAGCATGTCATCCTCGACATGGACAGTAATCCAGGATAGCTGAAATCCTTGTGAGGAACACAGGAAAAAGTTGGGAAAATGCTTAAAGGTTGATTACACTCCAAGCTGATCTTCTTCGTAGGCTGAATTCTCAGCCCATGTAAACAGGCCCCAGTCCATTAGCGGTGCACAGAGCTACCCCCGTGTACACCAGCTGTGGATCTGCCTCCCTGAGTTCTGGTTTTTTGCAAATGAGAAAAGTATCTGCCAAAGTGGAAGGCAGGTGCCCTCTTCACTTTGCAGCTGCCACTGCACAGCTCGGTATCTGTTTGCTTTTTAAAATAAAGAGGAAAAAAGAACCTAACTTCACAAAGGCTCACCCCACCCCTCGCTTGGCCATTCTCCAAAACATCCAGCTGGCTGGGGCTATTTGTCTTCTGCAGTTGTATATTCCTGAAGTCTTAATACATTTTCCAGAAGTCTCCCAGCCCCTTTTTTGTAACCCCGTTTCATCAGCTTCCTGTGTAGCGCCTGGGCTTCTAATTGTCATCATTCCCCAGCACGCACCAAGTATCCCCCAGAGACGCAATGAATTCTTGCTGCTTAGTTTTTAAGTAGCAAGAATTTACCAAGATCCCTGATTTGTGTGAAGAGCACTGGAAAATAACGCATGGCACCAAACAAAGTTTGCAGAGGTATTGTTTCTTAAGTGGCATTATCCTTCCCCAGGGTATCTGAAACACAATGGATGCTGCACTGATACTACACTATCCTTTAGGGTGATGAAGATGTTCTTCCTCTCTTTCTTTTGTGACTATTGAAGGAACAACATTTCTCAAGCAAAAAGACTTTAATACCTATGGTTTTAATATGCAAGTACAATGGAGAAAGGCTAATCAAGTCCCTTCACATGCATCCACATAAGGCCCCCACCGTGCCCTGCCCTTATACCTGATACTAACCATCAGTTTTACTAACGATTCTGCTTAGTGCTAGATGCATCCATGAAAACACACGTGCAAATCAATCAACCTTGTTTTGCATGCCAGATCCTCTCGCTAAAGATGTCACCACACAACATCAATGCAAAGGACATACATTCCCACTGTATCCATAATTTCTCTTAAAAACATTATTCATTGTGTGTGATCTGGCTTCCTATTCTTCCTGAATAAAATTGCTCATAGTGGACTTTTTCTAAGAGCAAAGCTAACATTTCCCCATGAATTAATATGCTGCAGCATTTATGGAGTGGTCACTTAATTGTCCATGTCCCAAGATCCAAAAAACCCAGGCACAACAGGAATCAGAGTCTCAGAAGCCATCTCTTTCTATAATTTAAATTTCTTGTATAGCAGCATGCTTGCTCTCTTCAAGCCAGGGAGATCTGCATAAACTTTTTTCCTGAGAAGTTATAAACACTCAGGTGACATAATTTGTTAATGTAAAAACCTGCTTGTATATGAAATCATCTGGTATCAATGTCATTAAATCAATATTAGTAAAGTTACAGGATCTAGGTTACATAAGAGCCATCAAACTCAGTTATACTTAAAAAAAATGGTATTGAAACACAAATCAATTTGTTTTTCCTACATCAGCAGGTATTAACTTTTCCTGATGGTGAGCTATCAGAGATCAATAAGAACTTTTTCCCCTTTGTAGGCAATTTCTTACACTGGAGAAATTCCTATTTTAATGATTAAGTATTGTGGTAGAGTCTTAATGAAGTCCACGTATTTGTGAGTGGTTTACAGAGGGTGGAGTTATTGTTAACAACTCAGAAACAACTAGATCACGTTACCCTTGTGCGGGGTGCCCAGGATCTGCTTTGTCAAATAGTGCCGCTCATATCAGAAGGACTGCTGGCAAATTAAGATAATCACCCCCAAGAGTAAATGCACCACAACTGGGCCCATAACTCAGATCACTGCTGTTCAGTTATGCCAAAATCTATGTAAAATTCTTAAAGGAGAATGACTTTGCGAGCGCGCCTACATGAGACGCTTACTGCTCATTACTACGCCGCAGTAACTTATTAGTGCTGTGCAGTAACATCGCAGGGCACAAAACATGATATGACGCTTCTGCACAGTATTAGCGAGCTACTGTGCAGTCAGAGTCACCAGGAAGCTCTGTGGGGACGCTACTGCACAGCGACGCTGGTTACTGCGCTGTCATTTAGTACTCGCGTCTGCAAGTCCTAAAGGACTGCGCAGTCAGCGTCTCATGTAGATGTGGCCTGGGTGAGATACTTCGCTGAAGTTGTTCCAGTAAAGTCACAAGTTGCATACAGGTTTTATTTTTCTTTTCCTATGTCTTTTTTTGGGTCTTTGCTAGGAATGTACCATTTTACGTAAGCTAAAATAGTTAAAAAAAACTAGGACAAGAATTAAAAGCACAGCAACAAAATAAAGACAATATTCAAGATGTATGTAATAAGTCTCGATTGACCCTGCCGAGGGTCTAGAAAGACCATCCTGCTATTTGTCACTGTTATGCACACAAAAATATTGGACAGACTCAGAACTCAAGTAAGCTGACACCTTTGCATAGACACATTGACAAATGTAGCTGTGCATCTGTTCTCTCTCTCTCTCTCCATATATGCGCACATGTAGGTAGCAGTATAGACTATAGTAGGTTAGACATCATGTGGCCTCACTCAGTCTGCTGCTTTGAAGTTTGTTATATTTAGGTTTAAAGCTAAATTTGCTTTGACAGGAGAGACAATCGTTTGTTTATTCATTTTCCAGAGGGAGGCACATTTGGGTTTTATTTGTGCAAAATGCTTAACTAAAATACACAATTGAAGCACTGTATCTTATTAACTACAATATATAACTGAAGCAATGACCCTCAAGAGTCCTTTCCCTTTAGTCAATTAAGAATTAAGACTTAGCTAGAACTATCTTGCAAATGCAGGATGACTGTTACCATCTGAGTTTAGCTTGCTATAGGAAATCTTTTATTTTTAAGCCATCCTGTCTCTCACTGTCATACAAGGGAAATGATTTGTCATAGGAACCACTCTAAGATTTCTTTCAATTCCCTTCTTCAAGAGAGCAATAGGCATGATGGACACAATATAATACACATAATGGCCAGAACATTAGCTTAGGTTCTGCTCTATGCCCTGACTGCTGGTGGAATGAAATAAACTCTCCCAAGGAAACTCAAGACTATATGAAATCACAGAAAGCAGCTTTCAAGCTGTTGGTTGTGGCCCATTAGTCTTCTGCAGTTCCCTAACTCTCTTGGTCTGCAGAAATAGTTCAGGATCCAAGTACTGGAAGCAAGGCTGTTAGAAGGGAAGCAGTTCACAATGTGAAAAGTTTAGAAACGGTATCATTGGAGTATTCGTGTGGCAATAGGTCCTTCTAAAAGAAATGTGACAATTAGGATTAAAAACATTTGCAAAATATGGAAGCTGTGAACCAGACCCTGTGGGCAGGCAGGAGTGTCAGGATCTTAATATACACCAGAAAACAAGAAGGGGATCTTTAGCTGTGATTAATCAACCACATTGGCTCTTCTGCAGTCATACTCCCTGCTTCGCCCTGTGAAAGAAAGTGGCACAGTGGGTGTAGGGGTTAGATTGGACCATTTTCTGACAGGTCATGCTGTCATAGTGGCGTCTTGAGGGCCATTACTAACAGTCCCCAGCATTTATATAGTTCTATGAGTGGTTTAAGCACTGTCTGGATAATTAGTAAATCGCTGTGAGGATGGTGATACATATCATTACCCATTTACAGGTGGGGAAAATGAGATTTGGAGCCAATGCAACTTGTCCAAGGGATAGCATGAGGCCAGCATTAGAAAATACACCCACTTAATTTCCAGCTCTGGGTTCAGTTTTGCAAACTGTGCTGGTTCTCATTACAGCCGTGCTCTCCCTACCCACTGGTTTGACCTGTTTGCGGTCAGCTTGACTCTTGACCACTCCCAGAGGAAGAGAGCCAGAGCGGTGAAAGCAGAGAGCTGTGTTCCCAAAGCTTTGCACCAAGCTTGATCCTGACACCGTTGAGGCTTTAGCACTTGAGAGAACCCCTGATGGAGAAAAAGGGGCATTTGGATAGCACGTGAGAAGATTCTGTAGAATTATTGCTTCTTTAGGAAGGCAAGGGGGAATGAGATGATGCTTCCCCCCACCTCAGGTTCTTTGCCAACTTTGTTACTCATTTTTAAGATGAAGATGTAGAGAAATGATTGTACGTAGCACCCGTCAAATAACTGTGCAGCACAGTGCGCACCTGTCAAGTAGAACAGAAATTTCCATTAAAATTATCTAGAGAGGAGAGTCAAGAACAGTTAGTAAATGCCCTTATCTGTTGGATAGATATTTGGAGGCTGTAAACCCTAGAAGTATGTTGAAATTCAATAGCGATCCTCCTGGACAAGATAGGAAGTTCTTTGTTATGAACTGGTTTGGGGGTCTCTGTGTTGCCTGTGCTTGACACCTCTTGTAGCCGTGAAGAGGGAAACCGCATCAGAAATGTCTTGTATGCACTTGATTTTCAGACCTCTGTGAAGTTTCTTTTAAGTACAAAACCAGGAGAGCAGTGCTTGCTTATCTTGTGGTTTGAGAGCAGCGCCGGCCTGGTGTGGTAATGTTCGGACCACTGTTAGTTTATCAGTAACTTGCTTATGCAACAAGTCCTAAAAGTAACCTGGAGGTGAGATCTAGTTCAGTCCTGAGATTCTGTACGTCATGAATGTGGCAGTGAATTGAAGATGGAAAAGGCCTTTGAAAGCAGATTGTAGCAGATTTTGTGCCTGATTCTCCAGTCTGTGACTATGTGAGTGGAGTTAAGCTGGCATAAAATCGTTGTAACATAGCGGAAAAGCCCTTCTGAATGGAGAAGGTTGAATCAGCAAGTAGTCAATTTGGAGAAGTGCTAGAGTGCTGCCTAAATGCCAAACTCTTAAAACCAAACCTTGGAAACTGGTTTTATTATATGTTTAATAACAATCACCATTCTGCAGATTAAACGCCTACTAATCCTTGCAATACATGACTTTCACTGATATTCACCATAACGTTTTATGGCTGTTTTGGGTAGTTGACAAGCATGTTTAACTTTGTGCACAGTGGGTCTATTAGAGCTTTGTTACTGTCTTAAATAGGACAAGGATTTCAGCAAATGGGTCAGCTCACTCTATGTAAAATTCAGCGTGTGGAACTCACAACGTGTAACATTCAGATTTAACATTTAAATTAAAACTGAAGGCTTTTCACAGCTGGGGTTTGAGCACATAGCACTAGGAATAAAATACTGTTGGACAAAATCTGCTTTCAGTTACACTCTGTTAATCTGGATTAATTCTACCGAAGGCAGTGAAATAATGAAAATTGACACTAGCTAAACAGAGGGCAGAATTCGGCCCTTTTAATGTTTGCATTTATTATTAGCTTTTTCTCCCTTATAATTTCTATTTTTCTTCTTTCAGGCTCCCTGGCAATATAGTCAAGCAGTGAATAAAAGCAACAAAGTTTACCTTTACTGTGCATTTCTGGACTATAGGTATGTGTTGTAATTCTGAACATCTTTACTGTGATCTGCTTAAACTAATTATTTCTGACAAATTTGACAGTATCTCTGCGGCCTACTTGACAGATATTCTCTTTGTTCCCTATATTCATAGGATTTGTTAAAGTAATGAAACCACAGGATGTATACCAAAAATAGCTTCAAAGTCGTCTTTTACTATAGGCATGGCATTTCTCATTTTATTTGATGCTGTCTGGATAAGGTGGATTATTGAGAGAATCAACAGTTTGGGGATGAAACCAACCTATGAGGGCTGATTCTGTTCATATTTCTGCGGGTTTTATGATAGTTTTACCCATTAGGCCAGAAACTTGGATGTCGTCATTTGGCATAGCTCCACCAGAGTCATTGTTTTCACTGGACTTATGCTTGATTCACTCCGGTAAAACGAGATCAAAATGAGACCCATTTTTAAGCAACGAGTTGTGCCTGACAGATATTTATTGATGAAGTAAGCTGCCACAGGGTTAAAGTGTACGTACATTTTCACATCTTCACACATATTTACATCTTCAATTTATGTTGCAGCGAGTAAACAGCAATTACCCACAAACGGTGGTTATTTTTCTGGTAACTTTAGATAGCTATTTATAGTATAATTTATGTGTTTGGTTTTTCCAAATGTGATGAGTTTCTGAGCGAATTGTGCAATGATACTAACTGAGAACTTATGAGAATTTAGCAGGGATGAACGTTTTTTAAAACTGAAACAGTAGCAATACTTGATACTATTTTGTGATACCTCCTATCCAAATTTTGTATGGACAGAATCGGCATGCTTGTTTTATTAAAATTTCATTGCAGATATGTTGAGCTGTCCCAGATGTCTGTACTCATTTCGTGTTATGATTATTCATAAATTGTAATAAATTAAAAACATGCTTTATTGAAGTTTATTTAATATGGTTTGGGGCAGCACTCCCATATCATGTTCTTTTAGGGATAGGCCACTTGAGGCATTGCCTGAGGACCAATGACTATAATGAAAATCTGTCCTTCCAAAATGAGCTTTATTTATGTCAAGATACTCTTTCTCGCCAACGTATGAGTAATTAGCAGCCAGTCTCTGAATTATTAGCATGTCTTTGGGAAGTCATGGAGGAGAGGAGAGTTCCCAGAGGACAGGCGAAGGGCAAGCATAGTTCCTGTTTTTCAAAATGAGGGGAGAAAGGAGGACCTGGGGAATTATACAACAACCAGGCTTTTTTTTTTTTTTGATCCAGAAAGGTACTAGAACAAATTATTTGACGATCAATTTACAAGCATCTAGTGGGTAATAAAAGTGAGATAAGACAAGAACAAATTGTGTCAAAACAATCTCATTTCCTTCTTTGGTGGGATAGGTGGCCTAGCAGATTATGGAGAAACAATAGATGCAATATATCTTGACTTTAGCAAAACTTTTGACATTATCCCACGTAGCTGTCTCACAAGTAAACTGAGGAAAGATGGTTTAAATGAAATTTTAATAAAGTGGGAGCACAGTTGGTTGAAATACCACAGTTGCAGAGCGTTTCTCTGGCAAACTGGGAAATCACTACAAGTGAGGTCTCTCAAGGGTTTGTCCTGGACCAAGTCATAGTCATTATTTTCAGTGACATTACAGATGAAAGTTACTTGTAATCTCTCTCAGTGGCACCAAGCTGGGAGAGGTTGCAAGCACTTTAGAGGACAGAATTAGAGTTCAGATTGACAAGATAAACTGAACAAATGATCTGACTTCAGCAAGTGAAAAATAGTACTTAACAAATCAAATATTCAGAAGTTCATATGGAATTACTGTTTAGGCAGGAATGATGTAGAAAAGCATTCTGGGGATTCTGGTGCACAGAAAAGTGATTTGAGTTATCAATGATATTTGCCTTTTTCACAAACCAGAGTTACATTCTGAGATGTATTAAGTGCCATACACAAGCAGTGTCACACGTAAGACACGCAAGGGTAATTGCTCCAGTGCACTCAAGAGAGGTGGGGGTCTCAGCTGGAGTACTGTGGACAGTTGTGAGCACCATGGCTTAAGAAAAAAGTAGACAGAGAGGAGCAAAAAGAATAAGATGTTTAGAAAGTGGAAGCACTGAGTTTGGATTGACTTCTGGTAAAAAAGAGAAGACTGAGAAGCTGCACATGCTTTATAATACAAAGGTTTGTTACAAGGGTATGGTGATCAACTGGTCCTCAAGTCCATGGGGAGTATAACAAGAATAAATTGGCTCAATGTGCAGCCAAAAAAACCTTGGTTAAGTATTACAAAAAATCTGGAACAAGCCACCTAAGGAAGTTACACAACTTTCTCACTGGGATATATTTTTTTAAAAAATCATGAATCAGAGATGCCTTCAGGGCATGGAGATGGACAGGATGATCTTTTGAGGTCTATTCTGTTGCCATGTATCTGATTAGTCCAATGCAATGTGTCATTTGGCATTGGTAGAATAGGAACAAACTCAGTCCAGATCTTCACTGGGTATACAGTAATTATTACATGCGAGTCAACTGACATCAGTGAGGCAGGTCTTCAGCATGTACAGATTAGTGCAGTTCCGGTGGCCAGGCCAAACATGCGGTGGTAAGTTGGTATGGTGCCACTGAAGTGAGATAAGTGACTGCTGAATTTGATCTGTAGGTGTTGGCATTCAGTCCTTTTTTCAGACTTAATTTGTCGTGTATCAAACATTGAATTGTACTTTGCTAGGTGGGCAATTCCACTGAAATCAATGGAACGATTCGACCTGAGTGAGGGCGGTGGGAAGAGGCACTTTGTGTCTTGTACTATACACAACTACTTGCCACCAGGAGCTCTGCAAGTAGTTCATAATTTTGCCTTAGAAATAACTATCCCAGAGGAGTGTAACAGTGATTTTCCTTCCTCACCATTAACAAGTCCACAGCAACCATCAGTTTCCATTTTGCAGTATCTCAGTTATGAGGGGTTTTTTCCTGTTTTAAATTTACGGAAAAAACTTCAGCATCCCAGGTAATAAACTTCAACTTTCTAATGGCAATGGCTACATTGATTGAATTCAAGGGAATTAGTGTTGGGACTATATTCTTTCAATTAGCAGAGTGTTTACTCTGTGCTACACTAGAAGAAACTGGGTAAATTAACCCATAATGAACTGCCTTAAGCCATAATTAGTCTGTTACTGGTTCTTTAGCTTGTTAGTATAATGCTTAGCTCAGGTATTTCTATACGATTTACCTGGGTAAATAGGTTCAGTTGGGTACACAAATTACCTAGAGATGGTAATTTGTGTGGAAGACTAAATATTCTTCCATCATGCTAAGTTTCAGCAGCACATGAATTTCAGTGGACATAAGATGCAAATCAGTTCTGGACAGTTCTGTTTTTTTCTTGTGGTGTTTCTTTTGGCTGTATTATAATGTTTGAAAGGTATATTGAAAAGCTGTTGTGACACAAAGCATTCCCTGTACTGATAGCTGCACAGGGTTTTGTCTTTCTGATTTACTTTAAATTTGTAACTCAAATGCAAACTAACCTTCCTTATTTCTTATTGCAACCGCTTCTTTTGTTATTGCATCTGCTTGTTTTATCTAATTTTGTAAAGATGACTTAGTTAAGAAAACCTCTTGGGTATGGAACTAAATTAGTCTTTTATATTATTGTAGCTACTAAGAATCAAAAGGTTTATTAAAAAAAAGTCTCCTACTTAACAGAATTAACATGCAATTGATGTCAGAAAGAGTTAATTTTATTAGGAGTTCCTGTTCAATGTTTGTGTTCTTTGCAGCAATGGAAGTGGTGTCTGGTCTAATGAGGGCTGCGTGCGTGAGAGTGGGGACCTCAACTACTCAGTCTGCCTTTGTAACCACCTCACCAACTTTGCCATTTTGATGCAAGTGGTACCCCTGAAGGTAAGACTAAGAGCTCCAGACTGTGCACAAAGAAGAGTGTCCACTTGTATGGAAAAAATAGATTTCCGACATTCAACCATCCCTAACTTCACACTTGCATTCATGCATTATAAGGAAGTAGAACTGGGCTCATTCTGCCCATCTCACCTTTATTGCAAAATCTGAAACTTGACTTCTGAAATGTTGTTTAAACCTCGATTGCTTGTCTTCATTTTACTTCATTTTTGTAACTGAAATAGAATATGAAATGAGACAGGCGTGATTGTCAGCGAGAATCATGGTGCACTGCACTTAGTTCTCACCCTTTTGACATTACTTTAGGCAAATAAAGCACTAGAGAACATGGTATGTGGAACCGTCTTTTAATGGCCAACTAAGGTGTAGGCTAGAAGGTGAAATAACAGGTCGTTTTCACCCATAGTATAAATGACTCAGTTTCAAGATGGAGATCAGCTGATATATGGCTGTTTAAGAGTTTTGGTGGCTAGAAGGATAGGGGTGCGTGTGTGTTTTGGGGGGGGGTGTTACAACACAAGAAGTATGAGCTTATTTCAACCACCCACCTGATTCAAAAACCTTCTGAGTTACTGATTGATACAGCAGTATCTCTATGCTTTCTACATGTGCTTTCTACATCCTCCCTGCTGCTGTTTTCTCACTTAAATGGCAAATTAGGTCTTGTTTGAGAAGGATAGAGCAAAGTCAAGGATGAAGAGTTGAGAATGAATATCCTCATCTAGAGTTTCTCATCCCACAGTTTCTTTGTACAAAGAGTTAGTGATTGTGCTTTCTCTTCTGTGGAAATATGCAGCCTGTGGATAGGCTTTTTTACTAACTGCTTGTATTACTGAATGGTTTCAGCAGAACTTGGTCAAATGCCAGTTGGCAAAACTAGGACTGTGTTGGCCAAATGAGTCTTCCCACTAACCCTGTCACTGAGCCTTACCAGGAAGTGAGATCCTTGGCAGTTTGCACAAAGATTCTTCACATATGATGGCATCAATACATTGCCTACAAAACAGTGGGCATGTTGGCAACACATAGGGGGCACATGCAGGTGCACATGCACCCACTGAGCATGGTGGTCCACCCCCTGCCAAAAGTGCCACTGACACTGCCGGTGGAGCCCGTGTGCAGTTGCTGCTCGCCTCTGCTGCCAACACTTCAGGCAACATCTGCAGGTAGTCTCCAACTACTTGTCGGTGCTTGCCACCTCCCCCTCCTGCTGCTGGCACTGCCATGGCTGCCTGCGGGAGCTTCCCAGGTGCCGACACCACGCCTCCACCACCGACACTGCTGCTGCCACCTGTGGGCGGTTGCCGTGTCCCGCCAGCCTCTGGGGGCATGCAGTGTTCATGAGTGGGTGCGTCTACTTGTGCAAATAATCCAGTACAGCTTTCTCTAGAATAAAATACTCCTGAGTAAACTTTCCCGGGCACACATCTATATGTGCAGGAATGTGGGAGCAGATTTGCTGCTCCTATCAGTAGACTGCTCCCACTGCCTGTGGTCCTGTACCAGGCCAGTGGAGCAGCCAGAGGGAGCCCTAGGAGGCTCTGCCACCACAGCCTGGGTGGGGACAATGTCCCTCTCTCCCAGCAGCAGGGAGCTCCCAGCTTCCACTCTGCAGTCGTGGGATTGGGGTTGGGAGATTCTTATCTCCCAGCCCAAGCCCCATGGTCCTTATTTCCCAGCCCAAGCCCCATGGTCACTGGAGCCCAGGCTTGGAGATCCTTATCTTCCAGCACCAGCTCTGTGGTTGTGGGGCTGGCATTGGAAGATTCTTCTCTCCCAGTGCTAGCTCTGCAGTCACGGGGCTGGTATTGGGAAATTCTCCTATCCCAGCACCATCCCTGTGACCACAGACCTGGTGTTGGGAGAGAAGAATCTTTCAGAGCTAGCCCTGTGACTGCAGAGCTGATACCGCTGATAAGAATTTCCCAGCCCAGGCCCCGCAACCATGGAGCTGACTCTGGGAGAGAAGAATCTCCCAGCACAGGCCCTGCAAACATGAAGTTGGCGCTGGGAGATAAGGATCTCCCAGTCCCAGCCCCATGATTGTGGATCAGGGGCTGGGAGCTCCCTGCTGTTGGGAAAAGGGGACATAGTCCTTGCCTGGGCTCTGGTGATGGAGCCTGCCCTGGCAGTAGGCAGCGGGCAGCTCCTGGGAGCAGGGAGCAATTTCCCACCTCTGGCTGCCTGGGAGCACATTTGCTCCTGGTCAGGTGTTTACACATGCATTATTCTGCAGTAAGTAATCACAAGTAAATTTCTTACTTGCATTTGCAGGCAGCAAATTTACTTGTGATTAGAGCAAACTACTGTACATCCTCCTGAATCTGGGGGGGCACCTGCAGAAGCTGCCAATGGCCCTGTCAGGGGGGGCACCAGCCCTGCCGACAGTGTTAGTGTGAGCTGTTGGGGGGGAGGCACCAGCTCCATCAGGGGGGCCATGTGCACCCGCTACCAGTTGCCTATGCCACAGGGGCCCCTGTATGCTCAGCAGCAAACCTGGAAGTGGACCAGAAGTACTTCTGGGTCTGCTGCTGAGCGCTCAGGGCCCCCGCTCCCCCGCACCACCCCAGCTCACTGATCAGCCACTGGGAAGTGCTTCTGGTCTGCTTCTGAGTTTGCTGCCAAGTACACTGGGGACCCGTCTGCACTCCCATGAGACGCTTCATCTGCCCCACCATGGCAGCATTCACGAGCCGCCTGGTACCTTGAGGTATGTAGAAAAAACATTTAAAGCTGTGTCTATATCCGTATTGCCAAATCTTTCCAAATCTCTCCAAATTGATTCAGTGGGTTCCAGTTTGATTCAGCTATTAAAGTGTCTCCTGATTTGATTTGGATTTGGAGATTCAGCCATAAATTGGGCTGAATCTCCACTGAATTGAATCAGGGACCAAAGCTTCTCAGAGCCCTAATAATTAGCGCTAATCTTGAGTAAAATGTCTCGTGTAGACATGCCTAGTGTCTCTTATTTCTCTATTAATTGGTCCAAATGATGGGTTTGCTATCACTTCAGATAGTGGTTTTGCCTTGAAACAACTTGCAAGTTTCAGGTTTTGTTCAACATCTTTGTGAGAAGAGCACAGAATTTCTTTCTGGTAGAAACAAAGTCAACTGGCAACATAAAGAAATTTTAACTTAAAGATTTGCACAGAGGCAATAACCCGTAACTTAAATTGCCGTTAGGAGCACTGACATGCTAATACTGTTAAAACTACTAGTCAAATCTTACTCTTAGTTACGTGGTAAGAATTTAGTGAAACTCCACTGAAATCAGAATTAGAATATAGAACATTGTCATCATTCTAGTACTCTTCTATTATTATAGCCATTTTACAAAGGATAGAAATGAAGCACAAAGTCTTGTATAATTGTACTAGTTGTTGTACATATCCATAGTAAGACAGTCCCTGTCTGAAGGACTTGCCATCCAATTAGACAAAAGAAGGGAACTATGACTATCTCTGTTCTACAGAGTGGTAACTAAAGCACTGATAGATTAAGTGATGTAATCAAGGTCACAAAGAGAGGTGACAGCAAAATCAGGAATTGGACCTAGATCTCCTGAGTCTGGGGTCAGTTCCTGAAGTAGAAGGCCAGAAGGAATTAGGTCAGGGCGTTGAGAATCAGAGCTTACCATGGCTTAAGTACTAGACTGCATTTCTAGCATATTGATATTTATATTGTTTGGAATAGTTACAAGGAGAATCATTCATATTTACAGATGAATTGCACAGAACAGACAAATCCTTGCCGATGTCAGACAGGTTAGCATCTTTATGGAGCATAGTAATCATAACTGGACAATCCTAGCTGCGTTTTTATTTCGCTTGAAATACATCAAACATTTCTAACTTATTGATGTGAAAATGTGTCATAGCTGATATTATCCAAATAGTTAAATACTGGGCAGTATTGTAAGTTAGCTGAGTCTACACTTGGAAGTGATTCTGAACATTCAAATAAATAGAGCAAAGAGAATCCAAGAGCAAATCTGGGGTAAATTTTAATATTGTGCAATCTGGGCACTTGGGGAATCAAACTCACACATTTGATGCCGAAGGCCTTGGGAGTTGAATAAGTTTGTATCTTCTTAAGGAGAACTCAGTTACAGTAAATAGGAAAGGCTAGGAGCATAAATATATTGTCATATTCTCCACTGCTGTTTAATAATGATGTTATTATCTATATTTTTTTCACTGGATTTTTTTCTTTTTACCCTCCCAGAGTGTTCCATCTGTTTTCATGCCCTTTTTCCAGTGTTTACATAATTGTCCACATTTCGGTTACTCTGAAGTAGATCTGGTTTTGTTTCCTTTTCTTTCTTTTTTCCCATATAGCAAATTAGAAACAAAACAGAAATGCTACTGAGATGGGAAGTGTCTAAGTGGAATGTATAGATCAGCTTAAAAGCAAGGAAAATGTCTCTACAATGCGATGGATGGTGTCAGCACCCTGAAAAGTCCATCTTGCCTGACTAGGTGTAGTTAATGTTATAAAAGAATCAAGTTCTCTTGACCCTTAGCTATTTTCCTCTGTTGTGATAATGTATTTTTAATAAAAGAGTGGATAGAGCAAGACAAGAGTTCTTTTGCAAAGCTCATGAAACACTGAAGGATGCACAATTGCAAGGCAACATCTTTCATTTTTGGGGGGAACCATGTGCCCCTAGGATTAATCTGTGAGCACTGGAGATACTTTCAGTACTGTAAAATAGAGTATTCACAATGGGCAGGTCAGTGAGGAGTGGTCAGATTTTCCTTTACAGTCTTTCTAACATCAGCCTAAAACAGACTTTGCTTCCTGGCTTTAGAGTGAACAACAAGCTAGGGAGCTCATTTAAGCACACTTCTGGACTGGAGCTAGTAATAGGGTTAGAGTAGCCCCGGAGAGACTCAGAAGCTAATTACTGGATTGTCCAGCCCTGAAGAAACACCCCCTTTCTCTCCTTCCTCTGCCACAAGTCTTGATATAAGGATTCAGTGGAAGCAGAACTGGGGTTTAGATTAGGGGCATGGCCTCAGTATGCAGCACCGTGGAGATTCTGGGTAATGTTGCAACCCCTAAGCAGCAGTGCACTTACCTTTCTGGGCACTGGCCGCTACAAGACCAATATATTAAAGCAACTGCAATACAACAGACACCCTGACCAACTTGGGACCCCTCAAGGTTGTGACACCATTCCTGCTCACAAGGCTACCCAAGAAGGCTGCCATAACTTAAATCTACTTTAACTCCACTTCCCTGGCTGGCCCTTGTGTGTTGTACCTCTTATGCTACTAGAGACTTAGCCCAGAACCATACCCTAGTGATTTAGGAGTCTGGCTGAAGAGATTGATTGATTTTGAATTGACAGATCAGGATTTTATTTTTTAGTTGCAATAAATTCAAATGTAAGTATAAAAATAGGGAAACAGACAGTTGGGAATGACACCCATTGTATATGTCAATCTTAACTATGTAATCACTAGGGCTGTGCAAAATTTCCACAGCCGTTTCGTTTCGATACTGTTTTGACTCATTTTGAGGTTGAAACAGCAAAATCGAAATGAAACAAAGGTCATCGAAATAGCCTTGAAACAAAATGAGGTTAGTCAAAATGTTTTGAAAGTCGAAACATTTCGACCATGGCACTGGGGAAGGGAAGTCAGTTCAGCTGGGCTGACTTCCCATCCCTGGCACAAGATCTGGCAGGGGGCAAGAAGGCAGCCCAGCTGGGCTGCCTCTCCACCCCCTGTGCTGGATCGGGTGGGGGGCAGGGAAGCAACCCACCTATAGTGATATATATAGTGTATATAGTGATATATTTGATAGAAAACACTCTTCCGTCCAGACCTCGAAACTGAAGTCGGAATGGAACAGTGCCGTTTTGCACAACCCTAGTAGTCAGTGTGTGGCTTGTAACAATATAACTTTAAGGTCTGTCTATGAGGTTACGAGGCAGGCAGAAATAAAGCCACCTAGCTATAGAGGATTACAAACTGAACTATTCCTGGTAACAGTGAGCTATATACTTAATAATAGAGTTTTCTCTCATGCCCAAATGATAAAACCTAATGCTTCCATTAAACGCTGCATCATCGCCCCCAGATTCCCCTGGAAGTCTGTTGAGAAAAAGGGACAATAACATGGTTTATAACACACATGAATACCTGTTCACCTCTGGAGCAATTCAGTGCTGTGAAGTGGATGAGGTGAGCGTTAAGAAATGCCATATGATCAACCCTCTGAATGACAGGCTGTCAAGGCTCAATGGGAACAATTGCAGTACAAATATACCAACTCTGTTACATTTGTATATTCCTTTATTTTATCCCCTCTTAAGTGAAGTCTTACATGTTGGCTTAGATGTGGAAAGAAAAGGGCTTGAGTATGCATATGAACAATGCACCTTTCCAAGAGGGCTACATGTTTTCCATGGAAAAAGTTGATATATTCTCAAAGACATTTTAATAACTAAAACTTTTTGTTCCTAGACAGTTTCTTCAGTCATCCTGTTTGTTGTAGTTTTGATGCTTCCACTACTGTGTCTCCATCACAGTCAGAGGCTGTGTATCAGTCAAACAAATGTAGCTGGCCTGAAGCTGGACACCTGAAATATTGATCACATTTGAAAATGTATGTCTGTTTGGCCTGGGGCTAGCTTGCAGTGATTTTGGGTTGCTATTTGGAGGAGGCATGTAGGTGAGTGGGTTTAAAAGCAATGGAAACCGGGAAAAATTATGGGACCAAAGTACATACACGGGCCAGCCTGTACAAAGCAGCGTCAGCCCCGTGGAATCTAATATTAGGAAGAAAAGGATGGATGTAGAAATGAATAAGCATGCAGTATGAAAAGGATCTAGTTGGCATAGCTACCTTTGATTGGGTAGGTTTTCCTTTTAATGAAGAAGAGTTTAATGAATGCCACAGCCCAGGTATTTAAAGAGAACGATTTGCTGTTCACAGCCTGAGAATGAGATGACGCCCTCTCCACACAGTTAAAAGCTCTGTTCCCTTTGAACAGGGAAAACCAGTAACATCCCTTACAAATATTCTGCTATGCAACAACATATACTTAGTGCATTTAATAAATGCAACAACATATGTTTAGTACATTTTATGCATGCAACAACATATATTTAGTGCATTTGACAGCAGAATGTCAAAGACAATGACCATTTCTTTTGAATCTTTGTAATTTTGATCAGCCAATAACAAAGGGAGGCAGGTTTTCATGGGGCTGCACGTGCCAGTGGTAAAGGTCAGCGCACGCTAGGGGCTTAGAGGAGAAGATTTCACCTGGAGACTGTCTAGTCTTTACCTTCATCTATTTTTTAGTGTGCTTGTACATATTTTTGAACATTGGCCAGATGACAGGAATGCCACATCTCTGAGCTGATGACACAGAGTTGTCTTTGAGGTAACAACGTCTTCTGGAGGCGTGTGATGTTTTTCCATTTAAAAAAGAAAAATCTTTACTTCTCTCAGTCTGGGACTGAAGTTTTAGCTTTCAGGGGATTAAAAACAAGACCAGTGTCCCTCATCAGACACCTAGTTACCATCAGCCTGGACAGCTCCAGCTTTGTTCTTAGTCATAAGAATCTAATGTTAATATAAATGTATTTTAGATGACATATTCGATGATACCACTGCACATGGTGGACAAGGTTCTCTCCTGCTTTCCATAGCATACCTCAAACGCATCTACCTTCTGTTCTCCTCATAATGCAAAATATGTTGGTTTTACTACACTTTCAATCAGCCTTGATCTCCCCATTTTTAATCATCTGCTCCATTTCTATACACATTCTCCCCTCCTTTCTCATCTCCCCGTCCAGCTGGGCTGTTCACATTTTGAAATAATTTGCATTTCTGTAGCATGCGTGCAAATTTTGGCATGTACTTTCTTGACTCCCACTTACTATTGCGATTTTGGATACTGAAAGCAACAATCAGGTTAGAGATATGCATTGGGGAGGGACAGGAACCTGAATATTGCAGTATTTTGTGTTTGTTTTTTCCCATGTATTAATTTTGCCCCTGGGATCCATTTATAGAGACAAAAAACGTATGAAATTTGGTGTTCTGGCAACGTTTCCTCTTCAGGGACTGAAATGCCATGAGAGTTAAAATACTGAACATTTCTCTAGAGCCTTACAGGCTTGATTTGCTGCTGGGATCAGTTTCCACAGGGGATCTGTTAGAGACTGATTATGGGTCCTTTATTCAGTGGTTCAGGATCTACTGCAGCGTAGGTCAGACTGGCTTTGGAAGCCGTCCCAACTTACGCCAATTGGTACTGGGTCCCAGGAGACCTTACTGGGAATGGAAATGTATTTTCATTCCAATTTTCTGAGAGAGAAACTGAAACCAAGGGAGCAAGAGGTCTAATTTAAAATCTGGAAGCCCATGCAAAATGATTGGCACTTTGATATCAGTGCACTGATCAACAGCTTAGGGAGAAAGGCTTCTTTGAATGCCATCAGTGTTGGAATATAAGTGTTGGATTATAAATGTGCTAAAACCGTGGTTTTCAACCTTTTAAAATTTGTGGACCCCTAAAAAATTTCAAATGGAGGTGCAGACCCCTTTGAAGTGTAAACGCGAGTATTCACATACTTTTGATGGATCATTGTCATCTTTTGCAGACCCCGTAGACATAGTCTGTGGACTCCCAGAGGTCCATGGAGTACAGAGTGAAAACCACTGTGCTAGAGTACTATTTTACATCTCATCTTAGGTTCAGCCACAGCCAAGACACACAAAGACAAGTCTTGCTAAAGCACAGAGTGCTGAGGGGGAGGAATACAAGCAATGCTCATGATCAGCTTGATGTATTTTAGCTGCCCTTCAGTAAATGCAGGGGATTAACAGTTTTAACAGGTTTATAATCAGGAATGTAATAACAATGTTAGAAAAATTTACAACCATGTGGCACTCAGCTGTTAGTCTGGAGCTGACCTGTTAGCTTAATGATGAATTGGCACCAGGCAATGCTGAAATTATTTGTATCTTTATCACTCTGCTGCTACATCCATATCATACTTGGCTGGAATTCAGGTTTGCTCATTGAAACAAATTTATTGTGTCGGTTTAAGGTTGAGAAGTAATCACATTTGCTGGGAGTTAAGTAATGAACAAGCACTAACTAACGGAAGAAAAGCAAAACACACGCAAAAGATAAGCAGCATCTTTAAGGGACAAATTCTTCCCTTAATAGTCTGAGGTTACATAGATGCGATTAAGGTCAGAGCACAATTAGGAGTTGGAACTTGATCTAAAAAGTAAACTATGTTTTCACTTCTGTAATCATATTGTTAAGATTAAGCCTTATACATGCTGCCACATATGCCACATTGTACAATGAAGTGCCCCAATGGGACATTCGGAGTATGCTGTACAGATGTTAATTAGTCTTGACAAAGTCTTTGGGAGTTTTGTAAGTACTAGCAGCCCCATGTTACAGATGGAGCAACTGGCAGAGAATGAAACTAAGCACTTTGTCCAGGGCCCACACAGAAGGGCCCTTTGACAAAGCAGAGAGCTCAGGAACTCTTGTCTTTCTCACTCGTTTCTCAGTCCACCACTTGACTGTGTTATTGTCTGATCCAATGCACACTGGCATCCGTAGGAGTACTTCACTGGGGCTTGGATCAGCACTGCGATGCCTGCTGCCCTGCCCATTAGGAAGACAGCCATGCATTTAGTATCATGATGTCAGCTAGCATAAATCTGCTTAGCTGGAAAGGAAAGCGTAAGGCAAGGTTTGCACTGATTTATCTCTGCTGTTTTTGGCATCAATGAGGGCACAATGTACTTGTAGTGGCAGGTGCTTCCCTGTGGTGTAGCTGCAGTGGTGCTGTGCAGCATAGCTACAATCTTCCCTCCACCTTTCTGGGAGGGGAGATAACCAGACAGGGATGACCCTGCCTTGAGCAGGAGGCTGGACTAAATTAAATGACCTCATGAGGTCCTTTCCGGCCCTACTTTCCCGTGATCCTGTGTTGGTCTCGAGGGCCCATAAGCTCAGAAATCTCCAATGGGAAAGCTCCTACACAGAAACCTCAAGCTGCAGTGTAATCTTTTACCCCCAAGAGACAAGAGTCCTTGCTTAGGTGATGTGAATCCAGCTCTGTGTATCTGCTAGTATTTCTGAGGCATGTATGGGAGGAGAAGTGGAGATGATATCTGTGCATGGTGGGAAGGAAGCGTTTCATTGGGGCCTATAAATCTGATACCGAAAGAAGTTCCTGGAGTGAGTCGTGGCATGTCACGAGGTACTTCTTAGACAGCGGGAATCAAAAATAATATAGGGAGCAAACGACATGCCAAAGACAATCCAAAGAAAATTCAAGCTGTTATTTTATTCCAGGCAGCTCCACTTCCCCACCTCGGTCAGTGGGGCCCAGTACTCGGTGCCAAAAAAGCATGTCAGCTGTCTGGCAATTTTTATTTTTACAGAGATCCAAGAACTATGCAGCAGGCCAGGCTGTTTGTACCATCTGCCATGTAAAAGTCATTTTAGTAAAAGGATGGTGGACACCTGGGGATATCAGCAATCCAACCCCATTTTGATGGGGGGAATCACCAGTTCTTGCGGTGAAATGTGAGCCTGCGGCATAGAGACTGTTGTAAGCTTTGCAGAGATGGAGCTCTTAGCCGTAATATTTTGGTCCCAGCATATCTACTCTTTTTTCCCCTAGTGAGAGGTACATGTCCTCCTGCATGCTCACCAGCATTGCTTCGAGTCCAGAGGGTTTGGACATGAATGTAACAACACCCAAACCTCATGCTATGTAAATGCCAGTTGACGTTCGAAAGGAAAAGAGGCTAGTAGAAACAGTGGTTTCTGGAAAACTAAGTAAGAGAGATTCATCCATCTGTGAGGGACTGAAGTTCATGTGTGGGCTGACATAGCCAGAAAAATGCTTAGAAAAAGACACGATTACAGCTGAACTCTCTTGCCTTCTTAACATACTGAAGGATTTCATGTCTTAATGAAACTGTGTCTGTACCGTGGATTTGGGTAGTGGCCAGAAGCCATTTTGTGCCTTCTGTGCAGAGTTAAAGATCGTGTATGGTCAACCGCCCCATTCCCCACATGCATTTATTTATTCTTTCCCATGGTTTGCCCACTCATAATGGGAATTCTTTATTTTCCACCGTTGTAGAAGAGGGAGGGACCCCTGACTCATTTAATGCAAGAATGAGTTGACAAACTAGTCCGAGGGGACCAGCAGGCATTGGGGGAGTCCCTGTTCCCCCGAGCACGACCAGGAGTGACCAGGAATAATGGTCACAAGCTGGCAGAGGGTGGATTCAGACTAGACATCAGAGGCATGACTTCACGGTCAGGGCGGCTAGGACCTGGAACCAACCTCCAAGTGAAGTGGTGCTGGCTCCTACCCTGGGGGTCTTTAAGAGGAGGCTTGACGTCTACCTGGCTGCAGTCGTTTGACCCCAGTACTTTTTCCTGCCATGGCAGGGGGTCGGACTTGATCTGCTCTGGTCCCTTCCGACCTGACCAACTATGAAACTATGAAGAAGAGAGTGCCTATGCCATCTGTTTAGATTATAAAGCTTTTCAAGGCCTATGCTGTCATCTTGTTCAATGTATGTAGAGCAGATCAGTGGGCCATACATAGGGCTGGTAGGTGCCACCAAATACAAACAAATAATAATAAATACCACCAAAACTATGCCCTAGTTTTGACATCGCTACTTAGCACAGTTTATTGGTTAATGTTAATGTTTTAGGCTCTCATCCAGCAAAGCACTTAAGTATGTGTTTAACTTTAAACATGCGAGCAGTCTCTCTGAAGTCAAGTTTAAATAACCTTAAAGGGAAACTATTACCTTTTGATTTAGATTCAGAATGAATCAAGATAGATTATCGACTCACACCAGGAGGTTATTTCTTGCCAGTGACTGCAATTCCATCTGTATACAATCTATCAAAAATGAATTACATGTAAATACCATCTCATTTGTAATGAGTAAATTGTTATCTAGTACAAATCACATCTAAGAAAAAAACTAGAAATCTCCCTTGTGTGGTTTTTTCCTAGTTCTCCTTGAATACGTAGCTTGCCTCATAACTAAAACACCCGGAACAGCTGAACAAAGTACACAATGGGATGGATCATCCCTACTTTAACTTAATTGAAGTTGTGGGTGCTAAAGCTCACAATGCTTTTAGAGATCCAATTTGGTCACTTGTAGCTCTGAGAACTTGCATGGCTGCTGAATCAAAGTGATGATGAAGTAAAATAGACAGCCGAAATATTGTTTAGGTTTTTAAAGATACATTTTGCGTTCCAACCGCTAACAAATGACTTTGTGACGCTCAGTTCATAGTTCAGAAGGAGGTATCAATCAGCATGAGTCAAACTGCCTGTCAGTATGCCTGAAAACACGGAAATATTTATGAAAGGAAAACATCTGAAGGACTCCTGCTCCTGCAGCTGGAATGCTGTTGACAGCCCCTTGGAGCTGTAGGATCCTGCAGTCTGCAGGGCGGAGAGGGCTGGTGCAGGGTTGTAGTTGCAAAATCAAGGCTGTGGCTTTCCCTTTCTGTGACGGCAAGAGATATTTCACCTGTTTTTTACTGTCGTGGTTCAATATAAGTGATACCAATTTTAGATTGCATGGAAGTGTCTCTCTTCATGCCCATAAAACCAGTTTTGAAAATATCCTAAAATTATCCAGTGTTGTAAAAGGACAGAGGAATGTATGTGAGCATGCGTAAAATGTATTGGGTTAGAGTATTTTTCCTTAAAGTAAATATTGCACGGGTATTTTTTTGTTGTAAACAACTGCCACTCTCAAAGGACATAAAATAATAGCCTAAAATCATAATCTTTCTTTTTAAACTTTTCAGCTGGTAGCGGTCCAGATAATGTGCTTAATGGGACAATAAAATGCGTCTATCTTGGCATTCACACTGGTCCCTGGTGTGCTGCAATTGAATACATTTACTTGTTTTGTGCTTTTCATTGCTGGGCATGTGAAACAATGCCTTTGCCCTGTATTTTTTCCCTTTGTGTCTGGTTTTTCAAAATTAGGCAGGTACTGCAATATTTTTTCCCTGTTGGCTATCACTGACAGCTTATCTAGCCAAAGAGATCTTTGTTCAACGGATGGGTAAGAGTTGTCCAAACTGTCTGCAAAGATAAATCGGCCTTACTCCCCTTTTCTCCATTTTATCCTCATATATGTTGTTTTGAGGATTCACTGTTAAAATGACTAATGGATCAAAATGAGTCCTGGTCTTAAAATGGCATTAACTCAAAGAAACATACGCTATTTTCTTGCACAGTTTAGCTAGGATTTCTAAGTGTGGAAATTTTAGGTCATAACCTATGTTGCCTTTTGTGTTAAGTATTGATTCTTTCTTTCTTTTAATATTGTGGACATACTGCATTCCTATGAAATTCCATTTCTAGGTCAAATGAAACTTGGTTACTTTCAGTAGAGGCCCCTTTCTGGATTGTCTGCTTCCCATCATGATTCCCCTGAGGAAAAGAATGGTATAATGCACTGGAGAACTGAACCCTAGGACATATTGTTGATAGGCAGATGACAGAGCTATCTGTCAATTATTGAATTTCATATAGTGGCAGAGGAAGCAAACTAACTGTTCTTGGAAGTGTATAAAAAAACCTCGAGAACTATCATGTTTTTGTAAACTCTTTTGAACAAGGAATTCTGAATCAAGTCCCACTGTAATCAGTATCCTTAGCAAAACACCACAGGCTTTCTTCCCCAGAAGAGGTGGATGGTGGCAGTCACTATGTTGCATCCTTTGGTCAATAACTTTTTTTTTGCTAAGGACTTCCCCTGTATGCGGCATGGGTCAAACCACAGATGGAGTACTGCAGGGATGCTACTTGCCCTCTATGTGGCATTGGTCAGACCACAGTTGGAGTACAGCATCCAGTTTTGGGCACCGTACTTTAAGAAGGATGGGGATAACCCTGAGAGGGTCCAGAGGACGGCCACTCGTATGGTTAAGGGTTTGGAGGCCAAGCCCTATGAAGGGAGACTGAGGGACCTTCTCCACAAGAGAAGGCTGAGAGGTGATCTTGTGGCTGCCTACAAATTCATTAGGGGGATGCAGCAAAGAACTGGAGATGCTCTGTTCACCAGGATGCCTCTTGGGGTAACAAGGAACAATGGTCACAAACTGACAGAGAGCTGATTTAGGCTAAACATGAGGAAACGCTTCTTCACGGTAAGGGTGGCCAAAATTTGGAATGGGCTTCCAAGGGAGGTGCTGCTCTCCCCTACCTTGGGGGCCTTTAAGAAAAGGATGGATAGGCACTCTTTCCTGCCCAGGGTGAGGGTCGGACTCGATGATCTGTTGAGGTCCCTTCCGAACCTACATCTACGAATCTGTTATCTTCCTATCATAGTATGACTCATATTGGTAGCAGTTGACTTTGATTTCCAGCTGGCCTGTATCAAATCTCATCAGATTAAACCACCACTCCAAACCCTCAGGCACCCATCCCCACCTTCATCCTTCACATGCCTGTGTAGTAGGGTCAATGAGGCTGCTGTGGGGGGTTCGGAGGAGATTTTCTGGTGCAGGAGCAGTAACAGGCAGTTGAAATGACTCTAGGCCAAGCCCTGCACCCGAGGCCTGATATAAGGAAGACCACAGTGCTGAGTGCTACGGGGTTTTGAGCTGTTGTCCTATCCATAGGAAGCCCTGGGAAGACTGCCATTAAACCGAGACATCTCTGGGTTTTCTATAAATAACTCCAGGTAATGCTTATCTTGGCAGCTGAGAATCCAGAGACATTTAATATACTGGTCAATTTACATTTACTGTAGCCCCCAGGCTGTGCCTGGTAGAGGGCACCATTCAGCTTCTGCCTCTCAAACTACACTGTACGGCGGGGTGGGCAAAAAACAGCCTGCGGGCTGAATCCGGCCTATGGAGGGACTTTGTCCAGCGCACGGTGGGTTCCTGGGTCTCTCCTGGCCCAGGTGCTGCCCAGTCCCATCACCCCCTGCACACCCTTTCTAGGTAGCCCAGGTGGTGGTGTCTCCTTCCAGCTGCCACCACCACTGGCCCCAGCCCTGTGGTACTGGTGGGGACCTGCCCTGATGTGCACAGCCCTTACCTTGGACCACTCTGCACCTGCTCTGGACTTCGCCCAGTGGAGCAGACCAGCTGGAACATGTGCACACAGCCCCAACCCTGGCCCTCCCTTCCCCACTTCTGCTTCAGACTCGCTGGCCTATGTTAAGCAGCAGCGGTAGTGGGGCAGAAGCTGCTGCCTGGCACAGGGAAAAGCAGCCTCCCCCCTTCATCACTGCCAGGCCCTTCTGGCTGCAGCCACCCAGAGCTTGCGTCTAGGCTGCCCTGTGGCTCCTCTGCAGTGCCACCACTGCCCCACTGGGCAGCTCAGAGGAGGTGATGACAGCAGTGCATAGGAACAACAGGGTAGCCTGGGTGCAGGCTCTGGGTGGCAAGAAGAGCCTGGCAGTGGGGTTGGGGAGCATGCTTTTCCCTCATGCCAAGCATCAGCTTCTGCCCTGATGCCACCGCTGCTCAGCAGGTGGTCCAAAGCAGGCATGGGGTGGGCTGGGGTTGGCGCTGGGGCTATGCACACGGGTTCCATCTGGTCTACTCCAGCCGAGGCAAGTCTGGAAGGGGCACGGGGTGGGCTGGGGTCGGGACTGGGGCTGTGCACAGTTGGTAGTGGCAGGGTGGAGCTGCAGTGCCTGCAGGCTCTGGGTTGTTGGGATGCTGGGGGAAGGGAGGTGGTGACCAGCCCATGACAGCTCCCCAAAACTGCCTATGTGGCCCTCAGGCCCATATAATTGCCTGTCTCTGCATAGGGAGTGATGTGAAAGAGCAGGGAGAGAGCACGTGTGAGAGAGAGTTCTGGGTGTGTATCTGCTTGCATAGACACAAATTACAAGGTAGAAATGAACCGCTATTGAGAAACCCATGTGTAGTGTCTTAACATTACAGTTGAGTTACAAATAGTCTTCACTATTTGAAGTAGTACAGCTGTTGTGTTGGTTCAATTAAAGGGTCACTTGCCCTCAAAGCCCAAGGAACCAGGTTTTTGTGTTTCTTTTGAGGAAAGGCACTATTAACAGGCACAAACAGCTGTTCCTTTAGCAAGCATCTTGCAGCTTCCACATCTGCCTGTGATATACTTGTTATGTTGGCCAAGGAACTGAGCTTAATTTTATATCGTCACACAAGCTGGGGAAAATAATGCTGCTCCCCTCCATGCTGACTGCACTAAATTGTTTTGTGCTTTCTACTATTGTGAAAGCTTTTAAGAGCATGAGTTTGCAAATCAAGGCTGCCATCCAGGCCTATGAGATGTTTTTGTAGAACTGGCAGAGCAAATGTTTTAGCAAATGTAACTTACTATATTTTTGTTGCCTGCTTACATGACTTATGGGGCTATGACAGCTCTTGCTGGGCATAAATTCTTGATTCCACAATGTTTTAAATTATTATTGCTTTATATTGCATAGGTGTGAAGAACCTCTTGTGCCTTGTGTGCAGAACAAAAAGGACAGTCCTTCCCCAAAAACTTACAGTCTTGTTGCCTGATCCCAACCAGCCTGGTCTTATTCATACTCAAATCTCTGTCCTCTATTCCCTTCCTCAAAGAGTGATAGTATATGTTTCTGATTAGATGAAGGGATTGGTAGCTAAGTGACTGAGATCAGACCTTGAGCCCCAGCGAGATTGCTTTGTGCCATTCCGCTTCATATGACTTTTCCATGTGCTCTGGTCTCACCTCTGTGCTATGAAATCATCTTTTAGAGCAGGGATGGTAGAACAGAGGAGTCTGGAGTATGGACTACCTTGAAGCAGATACTGTCCTGAAAAGCAATAGACTTGCCTCTCAAGCAGAAAATAATGATAAACTTATCTGAAAAAAACGTAAGAGAGTTATACACCCTAATTCTTTTTTTACTTTCATTTGGGTTTGTGTACCTAATTCTCATAGGCTTCTTTGGAAATCTCAGTCTAAGAATTTTACAAGAGACTGCCACTTGTCTCCCAACAGAATGACCTCGTGTTGAGTTTCCCTTTTGGCCTCCCCCCTTGGATTTCCTGATTTGGCTGTTGATTGGGGAGGAAGGGTCTATTAAGTCTGTTCACACCAAGAGCAGAAAGCAAAGCAGAATAGAGCAGATGGACTGCGTCTACACGTGCACGGATATTTGGTTTCCTGGGGACAACTAGCAGCAGTGCACCTTGTGCCACCACTAGTTGTCCCTGGGGAAAGCCCATGCCACGGGCGCTCTGGTGTGTGGCAAGTTACCTCGGGTGGGGTGGGGGAGGCTGGAGCCAGCTCAGTGCTGGCCCCAACAGCCTTATCGGGGGTTCAGGGAGCCTCCCAGGGCTGCAGCAGAGGTTATCCTGCTTCATGGAGCCTGGCCAGCAGCTGGAGTCAGCCTCCAGCCAGCCAGGCTCTGGTTTTGAGTGGCATGTGCTGCCCCTGTATGTGCCGCTCCAGGCCCCTTTTTTTGCACGTTTTTTTTGAGCCCTGCTCCCTTGCAACATGGAGAACAACTGAATATGTGGTATGTGGCACCACAGACGCATCCATGTGCCATGTACCACACAGCCGTGCTTTTCTGGACATGGCCCTGGGGGTCTACGGACAAAAGTAATTCCTTCAGTTTAACAGTGAGGTAGACATATTATGTTAGCAAGACCAAACAAGGCAAGAATGATGTAAGCCTTCAACCTAAAATGTAGAAAGAAAAGCAAAACTCTGTATACAAAGTCAGAGACACAGGGAAAGATTTATCTACTTGGTTGCTTTCAAAACCTTTATAATAATTTGGTTCCAGTTTTCTTTCACAATTTTTGATTCCATCCTCCCTACTGCTCCATTTTATGACATCACTGAAATTAAACTTTGCTGTGTGAAAATTGTAAGGAGCAGATTACCTACTGTTTGATGACATCTTTCCCACAGCTATTTTGAAAAGGACTACATGGTCTTAAATAATTTTTAATAAATACCTTGGCAGAGACCTTTGGAGAATTTGAGATTTTGCATGTCTTAGTGAAACTGTTATTAATAAGCAGCCATGTGGCTGAGCTGGTGAGAAGAGAATGGTCCTTCAAAACATGAAAAGCCCCTTTTGTAGAAGGAGAGACTTTAGAAACAGGGCTGTTGGAAATAGCTGTTTGGAGGATCCTACTGCCAGGCAAGAATCTCAGATGTTGCGTTAGCATCCTAATCAAGTCTAATTGTATCTGATATCTAAAAGGTAAAGGAAATGAGCTATCTCTGTTCACACAGTTTAACAGAGTTTTTCTTCTCTGAACAGAGATTGCACGGTGCCAATGAGTAAAGTACCTATGGCTTCCAACATGGTGGAGGCACGTCTACACATGCACACCCATACTGTGCAGTAAATACCATGACTTATGCCAGCACGAGCATAAGTTTGATACCTTCAAATTTGTGCCTGATTAGTTACTGTGTGGTAACGCATGTGTAGACACCTTACTGTATGGTAACACTGTGGCTGGACTGATTTAATTAGTCTCAAGTCAGTTCCCACACAACATTAATGCACTTTAACGCCTGCATAGATGCTGACCTAGTCCCACTCACTGTGCAGTAACTTACTGCACAGTAAATTTAAGCTAGTATAAAAGCACATCTAGACATGCCTACTCTGTCCATAAATTAATGTGTTGCATATCAGAAACATAATTCTTGCCTTAGTGCATCTATTTCTGAAGTGAAACTTAAGAGGGAAACTTAGAATGTTCCTTGGACATTGTAGTGCAAGGTTCCTCAACAAGGCACTTCATTTTTAATATATAAATAAGGCCCATTTGGATTGAAATTCAGTTTTAGCAGCCTTTCTGGAGGCAATTGGAAACGTCAGCCTCATCGGCCAGGGCCAGCATTTAATGCCTCCAAAGTACTCGGGCTGCCAAAATTAATTATTCATTCCTTCTTTAATTTGATTCAGATTGCATTTTAAAGGTTCAGCTGTAATAGGTTAGCTGGTTCTTAGTTCTTAATTCAAAACGAAGAAATGTTTCACAGGAATCGTTTGCATTGGCACCTTTTGAAAGTTGATTTCAGTGTAGGACTGAGCTCAGGCACTGGATTGTCTCTTGGTAGATCACAGTTCAATTGCATAAACAGGGTCCAACATTTTTTCCATTGTAAATGACCTCATGATACTACTGCTGCTTTTGAGGAGAGTTGACCAGTACAACAGTAAAATATAACCAGCTATTGTATCAGCATGGAGTACAAGAATATAACTACAATATCCCTTATTTCCATCAACCAGTCAAGGAAACAACCTTGGTTTGTTTCCTGCATACACGTTTTTGTATGCGGGTTGTATCCTGTTTATGGATAAATTTGTCATTAGCAAGTCAGAGAGGTGATCATTTTACAGTCGTGCATTGATATCGCTTTCTTCAGAGTAAATAATAACAATAGAAAATAACATTTCAGATGGATACAACTATGACACGGTCAAGTTTTGGTCTGCAGAGTAAATGACATTTTCATAGTTAAAGAAATATTTGTGGGGGGGGCAGAGGATCATCTGGAAAGTGAGCTTTTGTTTTGAGCATCTGTCAAGGCTGAAGTTAAGAAACAGCTGTATTTTATAGTATTTATGACTGCTCACACCCAAGGCTATATCAGTGTGTTTCCTAGCATTTCACATTTCTTCGGCGTTTCGCAGTAAGAACATTCTCTGTGGAGCCAGAGAAGCAAAGTTTTTCAGAAGCACAGAAAAAGTTTTTTTAGTGGATGGAAACAGTCCGGAGATTTGCTCTCATCACATTTTTTCACATATGGTTCAGTGTTGCTCTGGATACTCTTTAATCTACTTTTGTTTAATATCTTCTTTGTAATGAAAAGAGTAAGTCTTATTACCCATCTGCATCATTAATGGAACAGATGGTCATTTTTTGTCTTGGACTACAAAATTGTCCCATTGGATAACTGACTTGCTTAAAAGATTATCTGCTGAATTCCAACGATGTGAAAAAATATAGGAAAAGCAAACTACGGTGGAATTAGCTCATTGGGAACAATGCCCTGATTTATAAGACGCTGTTTCTTTGCTCAGTGCATGGTGGTTTGAGGTCCCAGGCACCTTTTAAAAAATCCTGTTGCATTCTGTCATAAGAGCTGTGCCTGATGGTACTGTTCCAGTCATCTAACAGCATGTCGGCAATAGGCAGGAGACCGCTCCTATCCTCTGTCCAGCCTAGCACACAAATGGTTCACGTTGCAGAAATAATCAGAGAGAAGTGGCCATAGGCAGCATTTCTGCTGGCCAGCTCATAGGGACGTGCATTGGAGATGCTTTTGAAGAGTTCATGTGCACCTTTTTTCTATCTGCCAATAGCACAGAAACAAGCTAGAGCTCTGTATTTGGGGCGAACTAAAGCTGGTGGCAGCCTCATGTCTGGTTGAAAGAAAACGCCACAGCGTATTTCATAGGGACCTCATGCCGTCAAAACAGTCGTCTGGCTCGTCATTTTATGATCCGCACGCTGTAGTCAGGGCTGGAATCCATCGTGTCTCTACAAAAATGACTGCATGTGAATTGACACCGTTGGTAAATAACTACAATACAACCATGCGTATGTGTAAAACACATCATTAGCGTTGCTATTTAAACTGAGTCTTTTTTATTTTTTTAATAAGCCTTTGGGTTGCCTTCCCCACCCCCCTGCTTTTAAAGGGCTTTTGAAGAACAGCTTGTTATCAGAGCTGCTTGAGAATTTCTTAATGAAATGTGGTTTTGGGAACTAAGTCCGTTAGTGTGGAAGGGACAGTTTTGGTGAATTCCCTCCTTGAAAAAAACAAATGTGGAAATAGTCTTGGAAGGGCTATATTTCCCCTTATTTTGCAATTTGAAAATGTCGTTACGTTTTTTCAATTTTAAAAGATGTTTTCGTCTGGTAATGCAAGTTCACTTATAATAAAAAGGTTGAAATCAAAAGAAAGAATTTTGAAATGATCAAAATTAAACATCTTGCTTGAACCAGTCAGATTTTTTTTTTTCAGGTGTTCTGTTTCTGGAAAATTCAACTTTGTATTGAGATTTGACACTTAGAAAAATGTGGCTCAAAACTTCTTGTGACATGATTGAATGGCTTCCTGCCCCATTCTATTTCTTACATTCAAATACCGCCTTGCCTCCACCACTGGATATGGCTTTTTTTGACATTTTTCACTCAGAAGGAAATTTATGTTGCAATATAAAAGGAATAGCTAATGGCAAACTGCAGGAACATTCACTGTCCTACCGAGTGGTTTCAAAATGAACCATCTTAATGCTCACCCTGGGTAAGGTGGAAGGGCTGAGGATTTGGTGTTTACGGAAACCAATAACTTTTTTGTTCCTACAAGATACTCTTTCCATGTCAGGATCAAAGGTGATGTTAGAGGTGGATGTTGTTGCTCCCATTGCTGTGTTTCTTCTGCTGTTTGAGAGAGGAGTCAAACCAACTCCTTTAAAAAGCATTATATTTACTGGCTATCTTGGTTTATCAGTTCTTACTGTTGTGGTGCATCGATGCCATCTGTGCAGCGATGCAAGCTATTGTAGCATGAGAGCATTTGCCAAGTGTCTTAAAAGCTATAACAATCTAACCCCGTCATGGTTTGCGCAGCTCCGATAGGCCGACAAAAAGCAGTTTATCTAATCTCAGGGATGACACTATCACAGCCGTGTAGATAGAACCAACCTCTGCTGACGGCATATGGTCTTGTATTTCATAAGGGGGGAGCTAAGTGACACATATATTTGAATGCCCTGGGTGCCTGACTTTCAGTTCAGATAGTGCAATTCATTTCCCGTGCTAGAAATGGTTGCAAATGGCACTGAATGCAGTGATGCGTGCAGAGACTGGGGTGGAGCTACCCCTGAGGAAGAACGCAGCTACGTCTGCTGAAATGCCACATGCGCTTCAACCTTTGTCAGGGTATACAGTTCTGTAGTATAATAAATCAATTAATGGATTTTCCTGTTGTTTTCCTTTTATGCACAGCTGACCATTCAACACCGGGTGGCACTGTCATCCATCAGTTACATTGGCTGCTCCCTGTCCATCTTCTGCTTGACGATCACGCTGGTCACCTTTGCTATACTGTCGTGAGTCATTTTAACTTCATACCCGTTGAGCAAATGTCGCTCTGAAAGTTTGACAGTTTTATCTAGAATCTTCATTCCCAGCCACCGGACAGGAGGCTTTCAGGTATTCAGAGAATTGTAAAAGGTTATTAATCCACTAACCCCCTTTCATTAGATTCTGCACATATCTTTGTAACAGTTGGTTGGCTGTTCCTAAATTAAATTTCCCCAAATTAGAAGGTCTTTAAATAGCAAGTGATTTCCTTTGCAATATACTTTGGGGATTTTTTTCGATCCCTGTTGTGCTGCAGTTTTGAAATCTGCAGAGAGGGTGAGCCCCATCCTGAGGTCAGGGAGTTTAGCCTGAGCAAGGAGCTAAAAGATTGGATTCTCCCATATACCTTTATATTAATCAGAAACAATAGTATAGGCAAAGGAGCAACAGGACATACAGGCAATCTTTCGCCTGCTTTTGTAGGGTTGTAAGGTTGGAAAGGGGTTGTAAGAATGGCACCTGGGGAAAGGACAGAGAAAGCATCCACAGCAGCACCCTTTGAATCCTGTTTACTCTCTCAAGCTGAAATCCTGGACCACCAGAGTCAATGGGAGTTTTGCCACCGACTTCACTGGGGCCAGGGTTTCACCCTGAGGGTTAAAGTGGGACTGATATGCTGCACAGCTCTTGCCTCTTCTGCACAGGGTGGAATTTCACACTAGACCGGAAAGTACTTTTTGTTAAAGTGGTTTCTGCTTTTGATCTGTTAAGAATACTTTGTTACTTGTTACCGGTTTACTACTTCACTAATTTTCCCAAGGAAAAATGCATGGGGTTATGACAAAACACGGGGTAATAGTGCCTAGCTATTCTTTTCCTACCTGGATTTCCCTGCACTACATTTTCCTTTAATATTTTAAGGGGCTGCCAGCAACTAGCATGTAAAATTAAAGTGGAATAAATCTTCCTGAGAAATGACTGAACTGGAGTACAGCATGGTGCAGGCACCAGTCGAAGTAATTTCTGAGTTGTGTGATGCGATCCTTGACTTTTTAGACAAGAAGCAATGCACAGTGGGCAACATACTGCAGTTTAGAGACCAAAAACAAGGTAATGCAAATGAAAATAAGATGCACTCAGGAAGGGCCCACATAATCTCAGCCAATTTGGTTACCACGGTGAGAATGTAGATAGGTTCGGAGGCTTCCAGGACTGGATTCATAATACAGTTTGGGGAGTTAAGAGATAAAATGTTGTATTTCCATATTTATAGAAACCCACCCATATGTAAATACTAGCACAGTGCAGCATTATAAAGATCTGGGTTTATATAAACATGGAAGTACTGGGCTTGCATCTCCACTCACTCATTCTGGACTTGTATCATTGACCATGCTGGAGTTATTACAGATTTGCAAAAATAAGGCCTAGGTAGTTAGATATCAGTAGGTAAAAGAGTCGATAGTTAATTTGGTTTTAACTGTTGGAATTGATATTAGCACAGGAGGTGTGTGTGAATAATGAAAATAGATTAAACTGATAGTTATCCATTTCAAAAATCCCCCCCAAATTTTATTTCTATATCTATATATCTATTTCTAATCTATATTGCCTGTTAGCAGTATGAAGAGTCTACTTTACTCCTTATCTCAAGTTTTGTTGCCTTAGGATAATAGTATTTTAGAATGGACACTGAAAAAGAAAAGCACAATAATCTATAATCCTGAAGTGGTAGATAGGACTGGATTAGATGACCCTGTGTAGGCCTATCCTGTCTCTAATTTCTATTAAATTTATCTTAGATTTTTTATAGGGACTGGATACAGTCCACAATCCCACATTTGTTTTCAAGGCTTTAGTTTCTCTCTGCCAGCCTAGTTTTCAAATGGGCTACTCTATTAGGACAAATAAATGGTGCAGAGAAAGTGAAATTAATGCCAGGGTCTATGCTACATCCCTTTGCATGCCTTCAGTCTGTTAGAAACATGGGGATGCTTTAGGGGGTTGTACCATCAAGAGAACATTTGTCAGGGAATGCACTTGGCATTTAAGTGCATTTTTCATTATTACTTGTATTGCAGTAGTGGAACCGAGATCAAGGCCCCATTGTGCTAGGCTGCACAACACATTTCTGAATAAGCTTGCAGAAAGTGTATGGTTTTAATAGATATGACAAAAGATGAGAGGGCAAACAGGTGCAAAGATTTAAAGTGCTTTGCCCAAGGTCACCCAGTACATCAGTGGCAGAGCGAGAATGAATCCTTGTCTCCCAAGCCCAGTCCAGTACCTTTACCCCTAGCTGTCACTGGGTTCCAGCTGTTAAGGTGATGATTTGACAACCCAAGTATGACTTCTGTACATCATGTTGAGGAGCCCACATTAGAAACTAGAGCATTTATGCTTATGGCCATGCTTAAAAAGACTAATTTAGTTTAAAACATTTATTCAATTTGTTCGAATCTTGTGGCAATTACTTCTAGGTCTCTGGAAAGTCTTCACAGGTTATGCCCGAGTTCAGCGTACAACACATTGCAACACTTTCTATGTGTGTGATGTGGGGAGTGGTCAGGGTGGAATTGATCTGCTCTGCTTCTGATTGTGAGCTCAAAACAATGGCTGTTCATGTATTTGAAAAGGGATGGAGCTTGGTGATAACTTTGTACAATGCTGGTGAGAACACTTGGGTTATTGTGCCCCTATGGGAAGAGGAGATATGACAGGAGTTAAAAAGAGCACAGACCCAACTCTTTGGCTCAGTGCATAGATTGCATATAGCAATTTAAAGCTATACCATGCCAAGTTAAAAGAATTTGATTAAGTTTTCATTGTAGGGTAGGGCTCCATTAGGAAGCTGAGAAGAAATGTTTCAATACAGTGTTAAATGACAATGAGGTCAGTGAAGTTCTTAGCTACTGTACACACTGGAAACAAATAATCAGCATCTACATGTGTTGCCCTGGTTGCCTCCTGGGTAGGTGATGCTTCAGTTTGTCTAGATGCAGTTCATTACTAGAGAGAGATTGCCACTGTGCTACACTGCTCGTCTCCGAATTGCTTCTAGGATACAGACTCTTTTCTTTTACTTCTGACATTCTAATTGGGTGTTAAAACACTGATAAAAAACTCAACCAAAGTATTTTTCTTTTAGTCTGTGTGTAATAGGAAGCCTACTGGGGCCAATCTCCACGTGGCCCACCCACCTGTTCTTGGGCAAACCGCCCACCACACCTTGATCTTAACTGATTAATTAGTTGGTAATAAGCAGGAGTCCGCCCATTTTCTGCCCCACTGTCTGTGGCTCCATTCCTCCCCTACACCGCAGCCCAAGCCTCGCAGATGACATCAGTATTCTCATACACGCCAGCTCCCCATGATGGGGCCCAGAATCCTACTGTAGGACCCCACCGGGGTTCTTCCCTTCAGGCAGGCTCTGCCGAGGTCATACTGGGCCATACATCTTCCTGCCACCAGTTCCCCTTCGGGTGTGGTCCCCTCAATGGGACCTTCGGCTCACGCTAGCCCCAGCCCACCTCCAGGCCAGTCAGGACCCCAGGACCCCGGCTCTTGGGCATCAGTGGGCCTCCTTGCCCTTCAGACCCTGGCCCCCACCTGGGCCAGTCAGAGGAAGCTCTGGCAGGCCTCGCTGTATGACCCATACTCTTTTCCCAGGGTCCTCCTCTCTGGGTCCTCCTCTACAGATGTGGGGAGCTGGGGTACCTCACACCATGACTGGTGCCCCAGGGTCTCACAGGGGACTCTCACTCCCCCCCGGGCAGCAGGTTGTGGTGCTACTACTGGTGTTATACTCAACCCAAACTCTGCCTCCCCACATTGGAGGACTTACTGGGGTCAGGACTTGGCTCTCTCTCTGGCTGGGCCCCCCTCACACTGGGAGCTCAGGGCTTCCCTCCACAGGTGGGCTCAGGTGGCCATAGCCATGCCCGGCCCCAACTCTCCTCCTTGGGGTCTCGAACCCCCGCAGGGCTCAGGCAGCCTTGGCCACACCTGGCCTCCAACTCTCCTCCTTGGGGCTTGCACCCCCACAACTACCTCCAGTGTACGCAACCCACCCAAAGGTGAGGACTAGGGGTTAAGGCATCCCAACCCGCCTTTCACCAGGGTGGTAACTGGGCTGGCATTTCCTGGGGGTCCTACACCACTAGGAGCCCCACCAGGCCACCCACTCCCAGCAGGATGCAGCTTCTGGTTGTACCCAGGACCAGGAGCCTCCTTGCCATCCCCTACAGCTCCTCCCTTACCTCCAGATGAAACTCAACAGCCCTCAGGCCAGACAATGTTGTTACCACCTCTCCAGCAGCCAAACTGCTTTGTTTATACAGGCAGCCCTGAGCCTAACATGGCTGCCCTCATTAGGCACCTGGAGGCTGCCAGCTCCAGGGCCTTAAAGTGGCAGGCACACCTAGTTCCCTGCCACACTGCGTTACCATGCCTAAGAGCGATGTGTCATTCAAAACAGTTATACGTAGAAGGGTGGAAATGTTCATTTTGGGGTACAGGCAGACAAGGCTGTTTGGGTAAATGTGGTATCTTTTATTAGACCAACTAAATAGTTGGAAAAATTGTTCTTTACAGGCTTTCGGGCACAAACACCCTTCTTCAGGCATAGGTAGAGTCTGGTTTGGGTGTAGAATACGCTACTGTCCTTGATACCAAACACCCATCCATTTACCATTAAACAGTTAGAACTAACAGGTAGGAGCTGAAGCCATGTGCAGATGAAACAAGGGGTGTGTGTGCACGACACTTCAAAGTGCTTTTGCACCGCTTTAATGGTGTCAGTGTTTGTACGCCTTGGCAGTGTATCACACAGTCATTCCAGCCACTGTAGGAAATTCAGCAGTGTAATGTGCCTTAAATGACTTGGGGTGCAGAAAACTAAAACTGCTCCGGGGGGAGGGGAGGGGTACCACTGCCTTGGAGGAAAGCACCAGCATGTCCCCCCCACCCCCAGGGACCACTCCACCCACTGGCAGCTTGCCCTTTGTACCTGCTGACGGAGAGGCAGGTAAGTCTGGTGTGTGCACAACACGGGGTTTAATCTGCCCTAAATTGAAGCGGTGTTTTTAAAAACCCACCACTTCAGTTTAGGGCCGCTATTTCATCTACGCATGCCCTTAGAAACAGATTTATTAAATAAGAAAGCTTTTTGTTCCTAAACATTCTTCTCTTAGAATCAAATTATGCTGATTTTCTGACATGTTCAGATGAGTGTGTGTATGTGTGTCTTCTTTCCCTCTTGGTTCTAACTGGGAACACAATCAAGTGATTGAAAACTCCTAAGAAAGCCTGTTCTTGTAAGATTTCCAGCCTGCTGTTTTAAAGCCAGTGGGAAGGGGTTCATTTAATTTGTTTTGTAATCAATGTTCAGGTTTTGTAATCAAGGTCAGGCCCTCCTTAAAGTGAGCATTCCCCAGGCATGTAGGTATATACTGTTCTTCATCTATTCCTGCATAAAATTATTGTGCTAAATACCAGCAAAAGTGCTGAGGCATGGGGCTGGATCCTACAAGGTGCTAATCTACTTCTACTCCCACTGTAGTTCTGGGAGCCTTGAAAGTTCAGACCTTTATTAATACTCTTCCACCAGTCATTAATACAACTATTTCATGTGCAAATCAATGCTTTTGGTGAATCCATTGTCATGTCAGCATACTGTTGAACCTGATGATGTATTGCCTACTCCTGGAAGATGAAAGAACCCAAAGCTCATAATAATAAAAAAGCAAACAAACTTGCAGATAAATCAAATGTACTTTTGCTCTGTGGAATACTATTTTACCTGTGAACCTTTTCTTCTTTACCCAGGTCTGTGAGCACCATCCGTAACCAGCGCTACCACATCCATGCCAACCTGTCCTTTGCCATCTTAGTGGCTCAGATCCTGCTTCTCATCAGCTTTCAATTCAACCCCGGGACAGTAAGTATTAGTTAAAAAGTATTGGGTTTTTGGCAAGGTACCTCTGTGGGAGTGAATGCTTCATGCCAAGCCCACAGATGCTTTCCTTGAAGTCTCTCTCTCATTTTTAGCACTTGTCTAAACCAAAAAAATCCAGTTCCTATATCACAATAGTATGTACCCAAACTATTTTTATTGTTATAATGGACAAATATAAGAAGAAACAATTTCTGTTCGGTGCCATTCTATGTTTTCATACTAGTCTTATCACCAAAGTAATTGGGTACTTTTCAGTTGTGCGTTATTGATATGACTAATATCTATTATCATTTTTTTCTTTCATTCTCTTCCCAAGGAAATTGTGGGCACAGCAAAGTATTATAGAATCATAGAAAGGAAGGGTTGGAAGGAATCTCAGGAGGTCATATCTAGTCCAACATCCTGCTCAAAGCAGGACCATCCCCAACTAGATCATCCCAGCCAAAGCTTTGTGGGTTTTGAAAAACCCCAAGGATGGAGCTTCCACCACCTCTCTGGGTAACCTGTTCCAGTGTTTTACTACCCTCCTAGTGAGAATTTCCTAATATCCAACCTAAACTTCCCTTGCTGCAACTTGAGACCATTGCTCCTGGTTCTGACATCTGCCACCAGTGGGAACAGTCCAGCTCCATCTTCTTTTGAACCCTCTTCAGGTAGTCGACGGTTGCTCTTAAGTACCCTCTCAGTCTCCTCTTCCTTAGACTAAATAAGCTCAGTTCCCTCAGTCATTCCTCATAAGTCATGTCCCCCAGCCCATCATTTTTGTTGCCCTCCGCTGGACTCTCTCCAATTTGTCCACATCCTTTCTATAGTGGGAGGCCCAAAACTGGACACAGGACTCCAGATGTGGCCTCACCAGTGCTGAAGAGAGGGGAATAATCACTTCCACTGACCTACTGACAACACAGCTACCAATGCAGGCCAGGATGCCATTAGCCTTCCTGGCAACACCGGTACACTGCTGGCACATATTCAGCTTATTGTTCACTGTAACTCCCAAGTCTTTTTCTGCAGAGCTGCTGCCCAGCCAGCCAGCCCCCAGCCTGCACCGGTGCATAGGCATGCTCCTGTCCTAAGGGCAGGACTTTGCACTTGTCCTTGTTGAACCTGATGAGATTCCTTTTGGCCCAGTCCTCCAATTTGTCTAGGTCACTCTGAATCCTAGCCCTACCTTCCAGTATATCTACTACTCTCCCCAGCTTGGTGTCATCTGCAGACTTGCTGAGGGTGCACTCAATGCCATCTACCAGATTGGTGATGAAGAGATTGAACAAAATCAGCCCCAGGACTGACCCCTGGGGCACTCCACTTGATTCTCGCTGCCAACTAGACGTTGAGTCATTGATTACTACAAAACAGGACAGATTTCCTGGGATAACCAGAAACAGTGTAAAATATTACTTTTGGATGCCACCATCTAAGAGCCTAAGCCCAGAGAAGTTTCATTACTCAGGATCCCAAAAGGACCCATGGCCTGTCTCTGGCTCTCTCTTTTCTAAACAATTACACAGGGACATGCTCAGTTGGTTTCTGTGGATCCTTTTCTTTGGTGCCTAACTCACCCCATGCATCATTTAGAGAGTCAGAACACCTCTTTGCAGTTCAGGATTTCACTCTAGGAGAAGTTACTTAGGAAACCATCATTCAATACTTATTGGATCTAACATTGAAAAAAGGCAATCTAGCATGTGTTGAGCATTGTGGTGCTGTGGCTAGACTGCTACTAGCACTCATAGATTGCGAGGCTGGAAGGGACCTTGGGGGATCATCCGGTCCTGCCCCCTGCACGAGGCAGGAAAGACGACTGGGAGTCAGGTGACCCCAGCAAGGTGACCGTCCAGTCTCCTTTGAAGATTTCCAGGGAGGGCGACTGTACCACCTCTGGAGGCAGCCTATTCCACAGTCTAGTCACCCTACTCTTTGCTACGCTGCAATCACAGTGATTGCAATGTAGACACACACACCTTCAAGTGCCAGTGAGGAGTCTGGGAAAACTCTTAGTTTATGAACTGAATTGAACAACTGTGGATATATACCAATTTGCAGAGCCTGCAGTCCTAGATGTACCTAATAATATGTCAATAGCCTTAGCATCCTGGTGATGGAAAAACATGAAATATGTTCCCACAAATTATGGGGAAATTATGTTTTGTATTTTTGTTTGTTTAAAAAAAAATGCTATTGAAAATTAAAGTCAGATCCTATGATATAAATTGCCATCTGCCTCAGGAAGAAACAGAACCTTATCTTGAAATAATTTTACACTGCACTTCACTCTTTCAATAGGATACAATTTGGCTGCTTTGGAGATCAGCTGTTTTACCATATTGCTTCTGACAAGCCATCGGCAGTTGCTACTCATCCGTCACTCTTTCAGTTTTTAGTACAAGTAAGGGAGAGGGTCTCGTGCCTTTTAATTCTGTCAACACAAAATGTAGGTAGCTTAATAAACAAAAATGTCTGATAAATAATAATAACATTAATAACAATAACAGCAACAACAATAAGAAATATCTATCATCTCTATCACCACTTTCAACCGTGAATTTAAAGGCACTTTGTAAAGCTGGACTACTTTACTCTTATCTTACTGAAGGGTAAACTGAGGCCCAAAGAAGGTAAAACACTCAAATATTGTCCCCTAGTGAATCACTGGCACAACCAGGAATAAAATGGAAGGTTTCTTAACTTCTGCCGTCCTACCAGCTAGAGTCTGTGGGCTATGCTTTCCTTGCCTGCAGCCCATGGCAGCGTCATTCCTTTCTCACCACATTTGCCACTACAGCATTGTCTCTCTCATGTCTGAGAACCACAGCATTAAACTATTCTGATTTTCAGCGAAATAGGGGCCGTGGCACTCGTCTCCCCTACCAACACATCAGCCCTTGAGGTGCACGGCACAGGAGCCAAGGTTGGCCAAAATCACAAAAGAGAAGTTAGCATTTCACTCCCAGACTTTTCTTTCAGCTAAAAACAAGCAGGCCTGGAACTAGATAAGGTGCATGGAAGGAAATGATAGAGAAGGGGTTGATGGAAAATAAAATGGAGAAAACAGAAAAGAGCCCCAAACACAACATCTGAAATAGAAAGTAAGGAAAGCTACACACTAAAATAATCTTCAATAGATCAGTTATAATGTTAAAACTCCACTGACAGGATATAGGCTTGAGAGAAATAAAATGTGTATACGGCACAGCACAGCATCAAGAAGAAAAGGATGCCATTGTCATGGTCTCTCTTGCAATTTCAACTGAAATAGGCTTTTTGAACAAAAATCCTTTAGCACTTTCAAATTGCCAGCTCCCTGCCAGCCTCTAAAAAATGTTGAGAATTAACAGTTGCCTTTCCAGTTCAAGGTCTTTCTGTGTATTGGGTGTTGGGTAAATCCAGCTCCACCAAAATCCTAACCGAGTGCCATCCACCTGGTGTGGGATTGTGGTCTTGGCCATACGACGTGCATGGATAAAAATTACGTAAACAAAAAACAGCATTGTAAAAATGATCTAAGCATCTGTGTAGATACTAATTTCCATTTAATCGTGGCATATTTCTATTGAACTAGAACATTTTATGAAATAGACTTAAATTGAACTGAAATAAGTCTGCCTGGAAAAAGTAGTCTGTTATCTCAAACTCTTCAGCTGGTTTATCTAAATTGTTTTTAACGTCTGATGTTAACTTCAACTGGTGCAGCTCTGCTTGGGCATACCGCAGTTGTGAGCTCCTTACACTGGGGAGAAGTCTGCATCCAGAGAGGGCAATAGTCTGTTGCTTTCCACTTTGTCCCATCATCTACACCAGTGTAAAGGGGATAAGAAGAGCTACCAAATCAGAAAGGAAGCATTTTACGCCCACTCTACACTGTAGGCAATGTGTAAGCAACAGAGAATTGAAACCTTCGGGTGCCAGTGGCAATAGAAAAATCAGCCTTTTAGCCTTCAACATTTGTACTCAAATCTATTTTCATTTTCCACTTTATTTTTAGCTGCAGGTATTTCCAGCTCCTCTATTTAGTCAGAGCACTAGATGCACGTTAAAGTAGCAAACTGCTCCAAGTCAATCTCAGGATAATTCCTTCCTTCCTTTCCAACTCTTACAATTTTTTTTTCAACATTTATTTCATTTCTCCCTCTTTGAGCCTAATTTTTCATTCTGGCAGCAAGTCAGGGCTGGAAAGTAGCCATTGCTTACCCTCTAATGGCATTTTCATTTATTTACTGATCTTTATTCAATTCCCAGATATATGAGTGAGGTAGGGGTAAGCAAGTGAGCCAAGAAATTAGCACTTAATTATGTTTTTCTGTGATCAGACACCTCCCCCCCACCACAACCATTTCTGGTCATTAGCTGAACTTTATTTTACAGTGAAAGCAGCAAAATATAAAATTATTTAGTTACCCCAAGAAAACACAGTGTGTTGGTCTCTTCTGCAGAAGGCTGAATCTTAGCATAAAATGGCCACGGCCTCTGTAGGAGTTATGCAGTTTACTCCTTTTGAAAGTACAATCTGTAGTAAGACATAAGAAATGTGTGCTATATGTAGCGTAAGAGCCAAGCCTGTATCCTGGCAATTGTTTGAGATGTCATTTATGAACATGTCACTTAATTTGTGTCTCATCTTCATGACATAGATTAGCAATAATTGTAGGGACACAATATGGTATATGTCTTTAAGACCTACATATGAAAAGCACTCAAGACATATTAACAACATTATTATTTGTAGTTAGTGTTCAGTTAGATGGCTTGTGAGCCTTGATCTTGTAGTTCATCCTTTCATTATTCTTACCTTCTTACTACATATTCTGCTCTTACTCTTACTGCTCTACTTTTACCACTGATTTTCTGTAATTGCTGTTTTAATTGCATAGGCTGGATGATACCGTGGGAAAAGAAAGTGTTTATTTTAGATGCTGTGATTCGCTACTGCTTCTGTTTCTGTTAGAGATAAGCCTGCTTGGTTCAGAAGAATATAGTCTATTAATTTTACGCTCTGAGTTTGTTCAGTGTAGCCAAGTAAAGTATAGCAGTGCCCTGGGAGTGATGTTATCTGAACAGACAGTCCTGATGCAGCAGTGCCATTCCTGAAACTACCATGCTCGTGGATGGTGCTGCCCTTAGAGTATCTCCTCTTCCTCCTCTATCACCTGGGGTCTGGGTATTTAATCTTTGATAGCAAATATAGCAGCATGAACGCCCAGTATTTGGGCCACCCGAGCAGATCTGTTACATTACCTGCCCTTTCACACTGTCTACTACAGTAATTTTCCATTTGGAGGGTAGGCAAAAATGTATTCAGTGGATGTACACTTATAAAATAGAGCAATTCTTTCCCTTAACAGTATTGAGATCTTTGTAGTAAACGTAAGGCAAGATTTTTTTTAAAATCTTACCCTTAATACCAGATAAACCGGAATAACATGTTCCTACTGCTTTTGCTACTAAATTAATCCTAAACTCAAGATATTTTTTCCCAAGTGATAGCAGCTTCTGCATATAGAATGTTTTCTGCTGGTGCTGACAGGCCTATCAAGCATCTTTGCCAGCCAAATGACAGCCCAGTAACTTCCCAAGTCCTGTCACTACGAGATGAATTTGTTTGCTCAATCAAACTCACTGTGCTGTGTTTCGGATCTTGTCACGCATAAGAGAACACAGGTGTCCTTTAAGAGAATCTCATGTATCAACGTGGGATTAAAAATGTTAAGCCTTAAAGTTTTCATAATGGGCGCATCCTCATGCAGCAGCAAAAATAGTAGCGGCGTAAAGTTGTGCTGCTAGTTTTTGCTGCAGTGCACACCCCTGCATGTGTACTTTCGCTTGGGGCAAATTGCCGCGCTTCGGGGAGACGGCCTTTTCTTTGTTCCTCCTGGCTCTCGGCATGCTGGAGGAGCCAGGGGACAACTAAAGGAGTGGCTGCTGGCCAGAGCATCTCCAGGAAGGACCAAGCCTCTGCATTTGCTGGTGCGTGCTCCTCTTATGTGCACTAATTTTTTGCTATTAGAATTGCAGACCCCCTCCATTTTAATGTTCTGGGCATGCAGTTTGTGGTGTTACAAAGAGGCTTGTGGCACCACAAACCACACATGCTGGCACATCTGGATACAGCCGACAAAGCGACATCCAAAGCTGTGTATATTTTGCAAGGAAAAAGCAAGCGTAGTTAGACTCGAGCTGTACAGTGAAAACTACAGTGACCTACATGTTGTGTATAGCATTATACTTTACTGCCGTAACTCAATATGCAGCTAATCCTTTGTAGCTCTACAGCTTGAACTGTTCTCACTCCTTCCCTCAGAATAATATTAACCCATGGACAGAAAAAGAAACCATAAGAGGAACAAAACTATATTACTTTTGTTTCTGCTATAATCCAGTGGGTGTCTTACCTAACTCAGGGCCAAAGGATTAGTGCAGCAGTGTGTGGAGTTATGATGAGCAGACAGTTTCATAGATTTCTTTATGCCTGGCCAAAACTGCTTCTTGGGTTGCAAGCATTATCATAAACTGCATTTTAAAAAGTTTGCCCAAGTGAACATCCACCTCTGAGGAGTGCTGATATCTGGGCACTGAGCTGCTGGGCCTGTGGAAATGAAACATAGAAGAAATACTTTCCTTTTCTAGATACTGGGCACATCTACACGGGACACTACTGTGCAATGGTTACTGCACATTTCTTTAGTACTTGTATAATCAAGTACTAAATAAATGCACAGTAACTGGAGTTATTGTGCGGTAGTGCTGGTAAACACCTTTTTAGTGATGCTAGTGCTCAGTAGTAGCCTAATAATATTGTGTAGTAGTGCATTAGCACTGTTTGTGCTGTAATGTACTACTGTGTAGTATTATTTGGCTACTGTGCAGTTAGTGTCTCATGTAGACGTGCCCACTGTGTAGTATTTTATGTAGCAGATGACTGGTCATATTGCATCTCTGCATCGCATCCATCAGAAGCTCTTTCGCTTCTATATTGGTTTGGCTTTGTTCAGCCATTCGCTGTTTCTGGCATCTCTTTCCCCCCAGCCACACAATGCCTTTATTGATGCAATAGCTAGACTGCCTTACTCTTCTTAACAACCAGAGCACTTTGAACCTTCCTCCCTGGTTGGACTGGATTTCTGTTTATACCAGCCAACCCAGCAGTCAATCACAGGTCTGGCAGTGGTGAGGAAAGTATGTCAGATCATTCAACCAGAGCAGGCTATGCTATACGCTGCAGTAACACAGACCTGTGTGTTTTCGAACTCTGATACAAAATACCGGTGTTCTTGCTTTAAGAAAACACAATATAATGACAACAATAATATAGTCATATCCATAACTGTAACATAATACTAGTACTGTGAACAGCTGCCGTGCGTTTTGCCACTTCTTCAAAAAGATGACTTGCCTTCTTTTATTAAAAAGACACTTAGATATGTGTAGGAGTGAATGTTAAGGGATCGTAGTTTTAGAGAGGACACTGTACCGCATCATAGGCTTAAGAGAGAAGAGTATACAATACTGCAGTTACAAGTCACAGTGCTGTATCAAACTTCAGAGCAGAGATGTGGTTCCATATTAAATAAAGAAAAAGAGAGAACCGTTTGTAACACAATACCAGCAGTTACAAGTTGGTGAAAAAAAATGTTGCTGTTTGGAAAACCCAGGGTTCAGATACCTGAGGATGTACTACATTCCTAGGATGAACTTACTGATGTTGTAATGGGGTTTTTTTTTCTTGCCTGGCTTATGAATTGCGTTCTGACTGGCAAGTCAGACAGTTCTTATTTGATAGATCAGCCTGTCTTGTAGGTCAGTTTTCTGTTGCATGCTTTTCTTTTGGGGCGGCTTTCCTGTGAAAACAACAGGGTGTTAGAATATGCTCCATTTTATACTTTGGCCCTACCAGTATTTTATACTTTACCAAAGCGTTTTATACTTTGGCCCTAACCTTCTGCCTTTACTACTAGTTGTGTTCCTGGCAAATACAGTTTTGTTTATGACGAAGAACTTAACCAGGATATTTTTACAGTAACCCGGGCGTTTTGTCAATAAACAGGCAATTGCAATTAAACATCACCAACACAGTTCAAAACACCCACTGTATCATTATTAAAATTAATTTGTACGCTGATTTGGAAGCAGTGCAAGAATAGGAGGACAGTTCCTGATCTTGCCTACATCAACTAAATCCAAACTCTGATTACAGTAACAAGTCCCGAAACACCCACAGAAAGGATGAAATGCCATCACATGGCAGCTAAGCAAATGTAACAAAGAGAACTGCTAATTAACATTTGAAGGAGCGGAGGCAGCACATTGGTTCCTCTTGGCAACAATATTTCAGCAGAGAGGTATCTGGGCAATTGGAGTCTTACTGTGTGCTTTGCCCAGGTGATGGAAGGGCATCGAAAAGGAAAATAAAAACTGCTTTTTTGTCTTTTCATTTAAGTGTTAAGTAAACAAGAAGAAGCCTCCTGAAAGTCAATAGGTATCTAAGAAGCCTTTTGATTAATGTTGTGATTGCGAAGCACTGCCGTGTTCATCAGCATGCCAGGAAGATGCAGTATTCAGATATGTCTGGGATTCTGTCCAAAAAGGGGTCTTAAAATATACCTTAAAGCATACTAACCAAGGGTGCCTTGCAGTAAGATCGTTGGCAATCGCATCTGCCTTGTGATAAGTCATCCTTGAAAAAGCAAACTGGTGGCAAAAGGACAGTGTTCTGTGTGCAAGTGGAGAATAATGTTGGATTTGGCTTTGTTTTTTTTCATAACGGGTTAGTAGAAAATTATAATGATCTCTTTGGGGAACAGTTGGCGAGAGAAGTTATGACGGCCTGTAAAGAAAATCTGGTAATTAAAAGCACATCCTTGCATTTCCTGTATTCTGTCTGAAGCCCATGAGTTTAGCTATAAATATGATCTGAGAAGAGTGTCTCCACTTCAAATACTCTCTCTTAGTATTGCCATTTCTCCTGTTGTTGCAGTTGCTTTTATTTCCCATCAGAACAACTTCTTGAAACTGAATTTACTATTCCTGCTTATCCAGGGTAGACTGTCTTACTTCTTGAGTGGTATAACAAAAGTCTGTGTTTTCCCTATTTCCAGAATTTCTACCACTCACCGAGCTATGGATGAGGACTTAAGTAGTGTTAAAGAGGATTTAAGTAGTCTTAAAAACTCTGGTAGGGGTGGGGCTCCCAATCTTCTGCCTTTACTACTGGTTGTGTTCCTGGCAAATACAGTTTTGTATATTGGGAAATGAAGGCTATGGCAAACTGGGAAGATAACTGTATAAGCCAAACTAAACCAGATTACTGCCATAAGGCAGATATGGCTCATGGCCAAATTCTGCTTTATTATAACCCAACTGTGACAACATTTAAAATCTCCCAAGACACTTCATTAATTGTAGGTGTTAAGTGAAATTGGGATAGACCCATCTGAAATACAATATGTTTGAATCCAAATGTTGTCCTATGTTTACTGTGAAGAACAGCAGACGAAGGAGTAACCGGAGTTAGAGACTAAGATAAATATTACATTTCACTCGAGGGAGTCCAGATTTCCCCTGAAAGTCAGCTCTTCCAGTGGCTCTCACCAAACCTTCAGTGGAAATACTGCTTGAACCCTATAATTCCTTCTCTCATCACAAGCCAGAAAAATCCTTCATTTCCATGCCTCTTAATGTCTGCTACTGACCTCATGCACCATCCCCTCTAGAACATCCTAAAATCCTCATCGACTTTACTGCCATGTTGGATGCACCTGGAATGCACAAAGCAACAGTTTATTGGCTTGGGTAGTACAACCTGGCATTTCGGGGAGGCGGGGGGTTATTAGGAACCTTTAAGAGGGCTTGTCATTTTGAAGCTAGCTCAAAAAGTTATACTCTTGGTTTTGCTATTTTTTCTTGCATTTTTTTTGTTTACTCCAGTGAATTTTTGTTTAGTGATAAAACCTAGAAAAACAAGGCTGGGAAAAAGTCATCAAGATGCTTGACTTTTTTCTTGTTTCCTTCATATTTTAGGTGCCATGTAAAATCTTGGCCATTCTACTTCATTTCTTCTTCCTGAGTGCTTTTGCTTGGATGCTGGTGGAAGGATTTCATCTTTACAGCATGGTGATCAAAGTGTTTGGGTCAGAAGAGAGCAAGCATTTATATTACTATGGAATTGGATGGGGTACGTGTTCAGCAACAATTTCACATGAATCTTCTTAAAACCTGTAGTGATACTGCATGTACGAGTCCTGGCCATATAATTTGTATAGCATGTATTTGCTATATAAATTTTTTTGAATTGCACAGTATTGTTTTTGATCCTAGGATACTGGAATCCCACAGACAGCAATTCACAACTTCAAATACAGGATCCAAACTATGACTTGCCTGCATGGTGAATATTTTATTCAAAACTCTTTGCACAACACAAAAGATATCTTACTGTCATTGTTCTAGAGATGTGTGAATGACACTTGACAAAGCTCCACAAGTAAAGAAAAAAAAAGAAACTGATTCACAGAGACAAAAGGATGACTGTGAAAAGGTATCAAAGAAGAGACTATCTGAGTAATTATGGATAATTTTAAAAATATTTAAAAACATGCATTATCTTTTCCCCATGGAATCATTTGGAAGCTGAATCAAAACCAGTTATAATAATAATACACACCTACTGGAGACATAATTGGACTATTTAATACCGATTGCACGCTGCAGATCTCGATAGCAGAATGCCATTCATTTACATGTGTTTCAACTGCAACCTGCTTTACATTTTTTTTTTAGCATGACCTTTTTATTCTGCTCATCTTTTTCCTTTCCATTTTTTATAATCTTGTTCTAGCCAATTTTCTTCAAAGGGACTTTGGATACACATCCAAAGGTTACATGATCTCTTTCAAACAGAGAGAAGCAAACTGTAGCTTAATTAGTTACCTTTGGGGGGGAGGGGGCACCATTGCTTCTTTGCAAAAGATTAGGAATATCACGTTCACTTACAGCACTGTCAGTCACCTTGGAGAACATCCTAGACCAAGTAGCTGGTGTTAATTGGACATGGCAACTAATAAGTTGGCACACTAGACGCTATGTCGCTGTAGCGATGAGTTTTGGCAATGTAGCTTGTCACTATGGCAAAGTAGCATTGGCAGGCACGAACCGTGACACCCACGCTACTGCACAATAGCAATGACACAAGAGCAATAAGCTACTATGTAGGGTCGGAAATGATCTGGGCGCCACTGGGATTGTGCAGAAATGGCAGTTACAGCACAGTCATTTAGCCCTGGCTAAAGTATACTAAATGACCGTGCAGTAACAACTGTGCAGTTGGGGGCACGTGTAGAAGCGCCCAGTAACACTTCAACTAATGAAAGTCCTTGGGGTATACAAACACTTTTATTTGTTGCAGGGGCAGTTAACATTTATTCCTGTTTACATGATTGCTAATTGAGTGCACAAGCTACGATCCCCTTTCACCTCTGATCTAGTGTCGCTGCCAGTGGCTGCTAAACGTTCCTCACTGGCTAGTTTTTGCTGTTGTTTGGGGTGACAGCAGAAGTAGGAAACTCACCCAAAGAGACCAATAGAAATCCCTCGAAGAATGCACAAATGGCTGGAATCTTTTGAAGGGGAGTCATATTTTGGAGCCTTTGCTCCCCTTCTCCATAATCCGTGCCTGGCGGTATGGATTCAGGCAGCTACTGCCACTGTAAAACTAGTAAAAAACAGAACTGCCCTCCACATGATCTTAACTTAATTCACCCAGTTGTATAAATTCAGATTGAATTTGGTCCGAGTCTGAATTTGTAGATGAAATAAGGATGCTGAGGATAAGAGATCAGAGAAGCAAGTCTGGTTGAATGGAACAGTGTATTAAGTGACTGACCAAAGCTTCAGTCTTCATGCATGCTTGATGTTCACATCTAATGATTATTCATTGCTATTATCCTTTTTGTTTTTATTAATTATGATCAGCCATCTTCACCTTGAAATTAACCTTACGTTGCTATTCCATCAAACTGCCAAAATGTGGTGCCAAATTTTGATGCTGCTGAATCCTAGCATCCCAGCAGATGTTAACCTGGTTGATTTTAAATCTAACCTGGGGCTAGTAAGATTTTTTTCCCTGCCTTCTGGAGACTGCAAGGTTAATGCAAATTAAAAGGACAGTATTGACTAATGACAGCTGTGCATTCTACCACCTAGCTTCACGTCAACTTTCTGTTAATTAATTTTACTTAAAGACTTATGGAATGTGTCCGTAGGCTAATCTGTTTAAAATGGGTTGTCTTCTTTAGGGAATGGCCAGTTTGCACGCCAGTGGCATTCCTCATGTATCTTACAGCTGGTAGTTGATACAGTCATTTCGAAGCCATTCTGTAGAGCTTTCAGAAGAGTTGTGTGAAATATTTGCAGAGAAACCAGGTATCGTAAGAAAAACTCAAGTGGTTTGGATTGTATTTGTAAAATCACAACTCTGTTCAGGGAAACTGGAGGCAATGCTGAGAACCTTGGGGCAATTCATGATTTGGAGTTGAAATTTCAAGAGGAAACTTAAGTTCAAAAATCTCAAAACAAACCTCAGCCCAAGGCTCAGATAATGCAAATCCAAATGGACTGACATAAAATAGTCTTTTCACAAGTCTATGGAAATGAAAATGGTCAAGTGTCACCTGGCTCTTGTTTGGAAATGCAATAGAAATATGAATTAATATAAATACTTAGAATTGGAATCTCATTCATAGGTAACTTTGCTTATAGTAATTTTGATTAAGTTATTTCATATACAAATTATTCAGAAAGCAGGGCAGGGTGGGACTTTATAGGGTAACTCATTTCGAGTAGTGTGAGCTTTTGTAGGTGAGAGTCTGCTTCAGATACCATGAGGAAGCAGACTCTTGCCTATGAAAGCTCTTGCCTCTCTGAAAGAGTTAGTCTATGCCGTGACACCCTGTCCTACCTTCTGCCTATCTTCAGACTAACATCGCGAACTATCTTTCTATACAATTTATCATTAACTGTCAGGTGAAAATATGTTAGTCTATGATTTGTATGCTCAATGATGCAAGCTTGTCACTACTCACAATGCAAACGTTTTTCTTAAGTAAGCATGGTCTGCATAGTGTTGTGTGAGAAACTAAGATTGTGTAGGTATGGTCAATTTTCCATGCTCCCGAGTGTCATCCTTAAATGTGTGGTGCCACTCCAGACAGGCTGCTCCTTAAGCCAGAAGCGGTACAGTCATTTTGTGCAGCACCCGGACTCAGCAGTGCTAATTAAGGGTCGCTACATGACTTCTGATTCAGGAAGCTGGCACCTCTGATCAGCACATTTTGGTTGCGGATACATGTTTCCCATGTAGACTCGGTAACTATGTAAACCAAGGTATTCCAGTCCTGCCAAGTTTACTTGGTAGTAAAGAGAATTCACATGAGTAGTACTCGTGTTCAATTTTGCCCTGTCCCTCCATCTACTGCAATATGACCTGATATATTGCAATATTATTGTAATAATCAGGACAACGATTTGACTTAAACTGTGGCAGCCTGATGCAATAAATGCCGACCTGAACCCAACCTGACACACTAAAACCACTAAAAAGTGGTTTTAGTGGTATCATGAACACAGTTTTGCGAGATCAGGCCCACTGTCCTGCCCTAGGAGCCTGCAGTCAAAATAGACGTGGGACACTAAATGCACTAGGCAGCCAAGCGGAGAAGGTTCTACCCAGGGACAGAGATAGAAGGGTTTTCCGTACTAATGCTGATCTTTCAGACATAGTATGAGACAGTCGTGTTTCCATGGATATAGCTAAGAAACTGGATGAGACAGGCAGCAGAAAAAAATTGATCATGTATGGTGCTGTTTATAATGGACTTTTTTTTTCTTTTTTCAGTATTTATGTTCTAGGGCTGTGTGAACCTTTGGTCCCTGATTCAATTCAGTGGAAATTTGGCCTGATTCAGTGGCCGAATCTCCAAATCCGAATTGAATCAGAGGACCCTTTAATCTCTCCAAATCGAATTGGAACCCTCTGGATCGATTCAGAGAGATTTGGAAAGATTTGGCAATTTGGACATAGACTCAGGTTTGAATGTTTTTTCTACATACCTCTAGGTACCAGTGCAGCTCATGAATGCTGTGATGCTGGGGTGCATGGGGTGTCCCACCGGAGCTTGGGGGTGGTCCCCAGCATGCACGGCAGAAGACCCAGCAGTGGACTAGAAACACTTCTGGTCTACTTCTGAGTTTGCAAGAAAGCACGTGGGGGCTGTCCCATGCCCCCTGCAGCTTGGTGACTGGTGTCTGCTGGGCCTAGGGGGCCCCCCCAGCGCACTCCCCAGTGGACTCAGAAGTGGACCAGAAGCACTGCTGGGTTGGCCCCCCCCGAACACGTGGCGGGCCCCCCCCATGCTCCTGTGGGATGTTCCATGTGCCCCAGCATCACAGCATTCACAAGCCATGCTGGTACCTTGAGGTATGTAAAAAAAAAATGTGAAGCTGTGTCTACGGCCGAGTTGCTGATTCTCCAAAACAGCATTGAATCTTCAGATTTGAATTCAGCTGAATTGAATCAGGGAGAGTGATCCGTATCAATGAATCAAATCACTGTCCCTGATTCGGGCCGAATCCGAATCCAAATCGAATAGGGCCTGCTTCGCACACCCCTATTATGTTCCTGTATGTCACTTTCATAGTAGGCCCATGGGGACATGAAAGGGTCAGGAATGCTGAGGACACCTGGGTATATCAGTTTGCAGCTCTTGTTATTGCTAGTATTCTGGCTTTGCACAGGGTTGGAAATGCGTATTTAAAGATCAGCCCTGTCAAAACTGCCTTCCGCAGCAACGTCTTAACGAATCTTTTGGCTCATGTTCTAATGCACACAGAGCTTTGATTTGGGTTGCTGGGTTATGAACACGATAAAAGTATTGTGGTGGGGAAATATGTGCTCTGGGATGAATTTACACATATTAACAAAGCCCTCTCAGGTCTCGGAAAAGACACTTGGCTGTGAAATAAGGGTGAAGTGAATGGCTAAGTCAAGAGCTGAATTGTGGCTCAGCTTGTACAGGAGATGTGAAAACTTTGTCCCTGATGGCACTGTTAGGCAAAAGAACCACACCCAGTCTTTTCCTCCACAAACATCTGCGCTTTTCTCACTTGACTGAGGCTTTCGTTGGTGACATCCATTTGACAGACTTCCATGCGGGAGCTGCGTTATCCATCTGTTAACAAGGAGGACAGATTGCTGTCATAACAGTAGAGCATTAGAAAGGTTGAAAAATATTGCAACAATATTCCAGCTAATCAGCATTCAGCTGTAGGGAGACAGCAAGTTAGTGTTTGCACTAATGCAGTTGTCAAAAGAGGTTCGCTTGTTATCTTGTTGCCCTGAGACATTAATATACAGGTTTCCCTCGTTTTATGTGGCTTCTGTATGTGCGAATTCACTCTAATGCAATGACCCTTTTTATACCAAAATTCATTATGTGAGAGGTAAATTCACTCTTACACAATTGGTGTGGTGGAAGCCTGTGGCCAGCTGCTTTGTGCAGTGCATTCTGGGAGTGATGTGCATCAAAATATAGTCTCCTGTGTGGATCTGTGCTCCTCGCTCGTTGTCTGCAACACGTGTTTCTGTAGTTGCCATCCCCATTATGGTAACAGTCACCACCACCCTGTGCTTGTGTGTACCGTCTCCTGTTGGCGAGTACCAAAATTGTCTTGTAAGAGTGGTAGAAATGGGTCTGGGGGTCAGTACAGTCGAGGTCTTGGAACATATTTCTTATATTGGAAAGCGGGGTCCCTTTATGCGAATTTGAGTTAAGCATCATTTTCCAGGAACGCATGTACAGCACAAAGCAAGGGAAACCTGTATGTCTTCGATGTGACTTTCTAGATGTCTGACCCAAGTGGCCAGTTTTACTTGTGTGGCTCAGTTGCTCATAAACAGCGGCCCAAATGAATGTCAGTGATTGAAGGCAGCGCTGGTTGATTTCATATAGTCAAAGTAAGATACCTCTTTCTTTATCTTTCAGTTTTATCTTAACTGTAAATAAATCCAGCCTTTGCATACTTACAGTTTCTGGCATAATGATATGAGCCTGATTTTACAAACCCAGGCAAACAGTCCTTATTATATAAGCATATTGGACTACAAGTGTGAGTAGCATTTGACAGGATCTGTATGAATACAAAGCTGGAACTTAAGGCAAGACCTGACAAAGAAGCTCTTGACTACTTATGACTAATATCCTAGCGGATACTCTGGTGTTTCAGAAAAAATTACTTTGGTGAAAGGAGTTCAACGGTGATCAAATAATCAGACTACCCAATGCCCTGAGTCAACTGGAGCCTTTAGTCCCAGGCTTTCATTATCTTCAGTTTCAAGGTGCTACACTTACTTAGAAACCTGCAGTTGTCAGTAATTCAAAAAAGATCAATGTTAGGAAGATGGTGATACCTACCTTTAACACTACTTTGAGATTGTTTGGGAAAACACTTTGTTGCCTTGGTGATTCACCATAATGGATATAGATTAATATATCAAACTTTTAAAATACCTTTTCCCTGCACCTGTTTGTTAGGACATTGATGATCTAATTTGTTGTGTGGGAAGTTACTACTGTGGGATTTTGAACTTAACATGTTTCCTGCATTGCAGATCATTTTCTAGTCCCTTAGATGTTTTTTTCTTAGAACTGGGATATTTGGTTTTGGACGGTTAGAGTCCATCCATTTAAAGCCTGCTTATTTGTTGCTGTTTAACTGAGCTAGTTCCAGTATCCCTAGACAAGCCAAGAGATATGGATGGGGAGGGGAATAGGAAGTCAGATTTAACTCCGTGCCAAACAAAATGGAGACTCGTCTTTCCTGCATCAAACCAATACATAGATTTGCCCATGCGTTTCAAAGAAATGTTCTTTATTTGTGCTTGATGCTTCTCTGAGTTTTGTACGTAACACTGAACAGTTAGAATAAATGTCGTAGAGTTAATAACTGGCCATAGGTTTTCCATAGAAAAGCTTCCTTACTACTTCTATTCTTTTTTCTCTCCACATAGAAGAAAGTCCAAGGAAGTGGATTGAAATATTATAACTTTTTTTCAATTTTAAATTTTGTCAGCACCCCAGAAATATAAGAAGTATGGGAACTAGACAGTGACATGAAGGTTGTTTCAAAGTACCACATTCCTTTGTTAGCAGTATATAGCTACCTCTTAATTTTAGGCCTATGAAAGATCAAACCCCATTTGGCTTCAACAGGAGTTTTGCCTAAAGGGACTGGGTCCCTTGTGCTTGGTTACCTTACATAGATTGTAACTTTGGATATGTCTGTAGTAGAAACTACAACATTGAGACATCTGAACTAGCTATGAATGAGCCAGGTTGGATACCTGAAATGGGCTAGCCATGGCAGCCCTGAGCTCAGTGTAGGTTTCTAATTTTATTGAGAAGTACGGTAAATTAACCCATGCTGTTGTGACTGGACTGATTCTGGCACCTCGGCTGGCTTGGAGGTCTCTGCATGGCACTGGAGCCTGCAGTATAGATACACTCTTAGTTCTCGAGACTGAGGGACCGATTTGGAAAAATCACTGCCTCAAACTGAACCTCGAGGTGCCAAACATTTGCATGGCTTTTTCCCTCCCTAGGTGGGGTATTCATTTTCAGACACCTTTGCAAGGGCTGGGACTGGAAACAAATGCCCAAAGAGAAATAGGTTTACTAGATTTTTAACTGTAGGGGTACATACAGACATATGGGGAGGTTAGAGGGAGGTCTGATCACCTTAAAAATGGCCACCCAATCTAAAGGAAGTCAGGGTGGGGGAGCTAGTGGGGGATCTTGGAGGGATCTGGGGGTAGCCGGGTCCACAAGGGAGTTTAGGTGAATTGGGAAGGCTAGTGGGGTCCACAGGGAGGGATTGGGGAAATTAGTGGGGTCCGCCAGGGGGTTGGAGTGATTGGGGAAATTGCGGAGTCCGGTGGAGGGCTTGAGGGAGTTAGCAGGGTCTGTGGAGGAGTTGGTGGGGCCCAGGATGGTGTAGCAGGATCAGGTGGGACTAGCAGAGTCCATGGGGAGTTAGGGGGGATCAGGGCGGCGAGTGGGGTTTATGGGGGAGGGGCTAGGGAGCTAAAAATAGACCAGTGCTGGAGGGGAGGAAGGAAAAGTGCAGCCCTGGGGCTGGGGCCAGTGGCTGGGCTTTCCCAGCCCTGGAGCTGTGCTGGGAATTGTACTACTAAAGTTCAATCAGATACATCTTGCTGCCCCCAATCTAAGTTAGACTACCTCCAAGGTACAGGTAACTTGGATCCGGTCAGCCATTTTTTGAGTGATCCATCCTACCTGGAACTTCTGCATAATTTGCACTTGGATCGACCTAAGTAGGGATCTAAGTGTAAGGTCTGCATCTGGGTGAACTAAGTTAGCTCACGTGGCCATTTTTAATGCAGTTTAGCCTCCCCACAATCTCCCCAAATATCTGTACCTAACCTGAAGGTAAGCTTTGTTTAAGATACCAGCTGAGTGCTTGTCCCTGCTTAATTGGCGAGAGTCCAGAGTCGCATTAGAAAAGGCTTAAGATATACATTTTTACCTGAAATGTATATCTCAGCTTGCTTAGTATAGAGGGATTTCGAGTGACAGTTTAAGTCCATTTATATGGATGGCTCCAAGCTGTGAAGTTCAAATCCAGATCACACCTTCTCTAAACTTTGAGGGTATGGTATCCGAAATCTCTGTTGCCATGTGGGCCCATACATCATTCTGTATATGCTGTCTTGTGTGGCATGCTCTGAAAGTGCACGTTGCAAATACCATCGATTGGCCAACAGCAGAGCTTACTATGGTGGTCTGTGTTTGCTGCTGCATACTCAAAAGTACAGCTTACTACATAAATCTGAATGTGGGAGGTGGAATCAGTGAGCATCTTTGTAACGTGCAACTGAGAAAAGTTACGCACCATATAAAAACGTGACTTCTATTTCTTACATGGGTAATACACAGCACTAGGACAGCATTAGCACCTTTCCTGTTGTGTTGCTAGAATGAACTGTCCTTGAGTGCTATCTGAATCTCATAGCTAGTTGAAAATTGTTACAGATTGACCAAGGATTAAGAAAACTCATTTAATTTATTTTGGAATATATAGCCCATGGCAGCTTTTCAATCCAGATCAAGTCTTCTGATTCCCTTCAGCTGACCATGTTTGTTTCTAATCCTTTTAGCATTTCTTGAATGCGTTTTTCTTAGAACATGATATTTGCTTCATAGTAACACGAGCCTCATGCCGCTTTCCACCCCAACCTATCTTTTTAAAATCCTGTTAATGTAAAGTAAGGAGAAACACGGTGCTGTAGGCTGAAGACCATTTTACATTCATTGCATTAACTGTTCTTGTTATCCAGATGACTGCACTACATTTTATCTGCATAAGTTTTATTATCTTGCCAAAGAACTCTGTATTTAATTTTCTTCTTCACTGCAGTTTAAAATTGATAAACAATCAAGTTAAAGCCTCCGAATATCTGAAGTCTGCCTGGAAAACAGGCAAGCTAGTAAGATAGAGTAAGCACAAGCTTTATTAGCACGTGACGAGTTAGCCTCTGTGGTGCCTGTTTGCCCTGGGAAGGGACTTTGCACCACAGAGCTGTTCACCTCAAGCAACAAAGCTGGGCTGAGGGTCTGTCCTACATAGTTATATTTAAGTAAGATTTAATCTAGGTACTCTGTGTCTCAGCAGAAGTGAAACCAGAATGGCTGAATAAATACCTGGAGTACCAGGCTGGTTTGTGCAGCCCTGGCTTCCGCAAGTAGTGAAATCTAAAATATTCCTCTATAGCTAAATATTCCACTAAAATAGATACTCTTGGTATCTAAATGAGGTAGACTAAAGCTACCTCAGATTTGTTTCACTCAGTCGGTCAGTGCCAAGGCCACACCGCCCATTGGGGCACATCTGATGGAGCAATAAATTTCCTTCATTCTTCCACCCTTTTTTTTTTTTTTTTTTTTTT
>NW_017728921.1:9570437-9609209 GCF_001723895.1 Crocodylus porosus
CATCTGATGGAGCAATAAATTTCCTTCATTCTTCTAACTTTCTTTTTTTTTTTTTTTTTTTTTATAATTCTTGTACAGTCAGTCAGTTTTTATCCCATCCAGTTGTTGACTTTGGTGGTCTAGCTCATCCTAGGGTTTCCTCTTTTTCCGTCCACAGCACCTTGCAGGATGGTATTGGTAAGGGTTCGAGGTTACACGTCCAAACCACTGCATCTTTCTTTTTTTTTATGATGCCAAGTAAGGGTGTATATTTGCCAACTTCTTCGGATTTGTTTACATAAGCTGTAATTGTCCCACCTGATTACAGTATTATGCATACCCTTACTCAGCCACCCTTGCAATAGTAAAAATCTGGGCTTTTGGCACTCAGGCATTCCCAAGAGCAGGGCTCATGTATAGGCATATGGGCCCCACTTCAGTGAAGCACTTAAACAGGTGAATGGACTTGTTCTAGGCATCAGATATGCATGGGTAGGATTTTCACATGAATGGAGAGGATTTTCCTATGTGTGTTTTTTTTCCCAATAAAACCAGCTGATGGTTCTCAAAAATATTTTAGACATTGCAATGCACTCTGGCTTGGCACTTTTCAGACTAAAGGACCCACTTATGTTAATCAGGAATCATTTCACACAAGTTAGCTGGGTATGAAGCAAAACCTAGAGGTTTTATTTGTTAGCGGTTGCATATCCTTGTCATGTAGAAGGATGGGTTGATGCCGACTATAATCATTTAAGAATTTAAGCATCTCTTCCTAAAATTATATGTTCACCCTTACGGACCAATCCTATAACATTTAATAGGATAAATCCAATAAAGTTCTACAGAAATTAATTTGAGCGTTTTGTAGAAACTAATGCGAAAAGCTGTAGATTTTAATGGAGAATCATCTTTTTCAGTATGATTTTTAAAGCCATCTTTTACAATTCTCTGGCAGGGACATGATGATTAAATTCTGTAAGATGATAAAAAACACCTGTCATTTTATATTAAATTACATGAGACATTTTAGAAGGGCCTGACAGGTAATTTAATATTTAAAGAGCTTTAAGAGCGAGTTCACAACTGCTGGCAATAGGAACCTTACTTCCTCTCCAGCTAGTGGCTTGGAATAACAATGCTGAAGAGGCACAGCAGGATATCAGCATGCTCTGGGCCAGATTTGCACAGCTACTGTTGATGGCAGAAGCAGTTATCAGGATTTGTATAATAATTCTATAATCATGTAAAACATTCGTTCCACCTTCTTGGAGGCCGTGCAATGGGATTGTCAAGCTCTTTCTGGAAACATAATTTACTGAAAAATATACATGCCGCTAGCCCAACCCATTCATATGAGGAAATGTTTTCTGATTGGGCATCTGAACGGCATCTTAGTTTGCTTCAGTTCATTCATAACTGTCTCTTCCTACTCCTGTCATGCTCAAGAGAGTAACTGAACATTAATATTGCTATACTATCTTCATATTAATGATAGAGTCACCTGGGAGACTCAACTCTATTTTTTAAGATTATTTTTTGGATTGGAAGTACATACTCAGGAGGTGAGCCCAATGATGCTGTACAGGTCGTCGTTGGAAGAGAGGGAGATTAGCTGCCAAGTTTGGTGGAAGGAAGGAATAGAGTGCAGTTCTGTTACTAATTCTGACACTTATCTCTAAATTTTTCAGGGTGCCCGTTGGTGATTTGTATCGTTTCTGCAACGTCCGCCACTGACAGCTATGGACAATTTGACAAGTGAGTACTAAAAGTTTAGTTACAATAAAAAGTCAGAAAGGTCTGTGGCTAATGCTGTATACCTTCCAGTACTGCCTGGTTCTGAATGTCCACAACTCATCCTGGCCTTATCACTATTTATGGTAGATCCGTTGCATTCTGGGATTTTATCTGCAACTCTTTGTGTATTTACTAGGGTTGTGCCCAACTCTGGAAGTTTAGAGTCATGTTCAGATCTGAATCTGAATTTCTTTGAAGTTTGGACCACCGGGTCTGGTGGAAGCTTGGACCCATCACTGTAAAAATGAAGAGAGGGAAAGCACTGAATCTATTAGCCATGGGCGTAGGTGGCATCTAGGCTTACAGCCCTGTGATGCCCGTGAACAACCTGAGATTTCGTGGAATGTGTTCATCACTCTGGTTTACTCTACGATGAGTGGAACTGGTCCAAATAGGGTAAATACTTTTAATGAAGGAAATAGGCTTTTTCCATAAAATGTTTTAAATGAAAAATTTGGGGGGTTGTTTTTGTTTGAAACAAGTATTCCCTCACTCTTTCTCTCTCAACTTCTTTTTTCACTAGAAGAAACAAGGGTTATGGTACAATCATAGAATCAAAGGTTTTGAATAGATGTTAAGGGTCATGTATAGTCCAGTCCCCATACAAATTACGATATGCAAGTGTGCTGTTCCTAAACCATCTCAGACAAACACCTTTCCAGCCCCTTTTGGAGAGTCCATCATTTTCCTGGGCAGCTTGTTCCTTTGTCTGACTGTCCTTACAGTTAAGAAAGTTTTTTTTTCCCCCCTGAGTTTTAATCTAAACCTGCTTTGCTGCCACTTAAACCTATGGCTTTGGTTCCTGCCCTCTGTGAGAAGGGAGAAGAGTTGTTCTCCCTCTTCACTATGGCAGACTTTCAAACATGTGAAATCTGCTGTCATGTCTCCCTTTTATCTCCTTTTTTCCAGAATAAACATACCAGGTTCTCTCAACCTTTCCTCATACATCTTATTTCCCAAGCTTTTTATCATCTGTCGCTCTCCTCTGAAGTCTTTCCAGTTTCAATCTGTCCTTTCTAAAATTCAGAGCCCAGAAATGCATGCAGTGTTTTCACTGAGCCCCAACTCAGTGGGCCTCAGTGAGAGTTAACTTGAATCTGGAGGAAGGGTCTGGGACAGAAGTTCAATAAAGCAATTTACCCTAAATCAGTGAAGTGTGTATGACTTCCCATGTCTTGCATGCAATGCTTCTGTTAATGCAACCCAGACCTCCATGTGCTTCTTCTGCAACAGTCACATGTCTGACCCAGGATGAGTTTGTGAGCAGTGAGAACCCCCAGGTCCTTCTTGGCAGAGTTACTGCCTAAGCAATTCTCTCATTCTGCATTTGTGCATCTTGTTTTAGTTCTCTTGGAGTAGGGTTACATTTTCCTATGTTGCATTTCATTTGGTTGTCTGTGGCTCAGTTCTGGTTTATCAAGGTCCTTTTGAATTCTAACAGTCCAAAATATTTGCAGTTCCTCCCAGTTTTGTGTCACTTCCAGGCTTGATCAGGACATTTTCTAGTCCTGTATCCAAATCATTAGTAAAATTGTTAATCAACACCTGCCCCTGAACAGACACCTGTGGAAGCCCCAGCTTGAAACCTCTAGCTTTTGTGACACCGATCCGTTTATAGTCATTCTTTGTTTGGGGTTACGTGGCCAATTCTTCATCTACCTAAGTATCCTTCTGCCTACCCCACATCTCTTCAGGTTACTTATGAGACTATCAAACTGCATGTGTCACAAGATTTTTTGAAGTCCAAGAATATTATGTCCACTGAATTCCTTTCATCCACCAAATGAGTCATTCTGTCAAAGAAGGAAATAGCCAAGTACTCCAGGAGAAAGTTTTACACTTTTAAATAAACATTAAGCTAAAATGTAAAACTCATCCTGAGGAATAATGTCTGCCAAACCTTTCTTAGCTTGTCATGATTCTTGGAGCTCATTTACAAATGACTGGGGATGAAACTAGCATCGTTTGGACTGTTTGCGGGGAAAAAAAAAGCTTAGAAACCATTTTATAGCCATTTATGCTCCGGGATGAAAAGTAATTTTTTAGCCAAATTGCTAAACAGGGAGAAATATATCTTCCTCCACTTGAGTGCAATAATGTACAGAAGATTATGCATTTGAAGAAAGGATTGTGAAATGGCTCTTAGCAACAAGCATGATTAAATGAACTATTGTTCTTATAGTCGTGCCATGCTGAAATGTGTGATTGGTTCTTTGAGGCACCCTTTGCTTTCCAGCATTTCTCTCAGAGGCATGTGGGGAATGCCTCTGAGTTTTGTGAGCGTGCGTCTGGCATACTGCATGTACTAAGACCATCTACAGCTGTAGTTTGTTTCCTCCTTTGACAGGCAGTGTCATCCGCTGGTTAAAACTCCAGTTCGGAAAAGTATTTAAGCAGGTGCTTAATGTTACACATGCAAGAGCTCTCCTTGTGTAAATGATCTTAAAGGGACACATATGCTATGGAGACTGTCCATATGGGGCCAGGAAACTCTGTCTTGAGATGCACCTTGCTAGCTCTGCGCAGTAATAGGGCAGTGGGGCGATAAATCCCTGCTCTACTTGGCATTTAGCTAGACCAGAGCCTGGGGGAGAGGCCTCAATGCTAGGAAAATGTGCAAAATGGTCACATGTTGTGATGAGGACCTTGTTTCGTTTCTGTATCTTGTCAAAACTATTTGTGCATCCTTGTTAGGGCCAAGTCAAATTTGACAAATTTAGCACTGGCAAAACCGTTTGAAGTCAATGGGATATTGAATAGGTGCAGCACCTCACTTACATGCTTTGTTCACTTAATATCAAGGTCAAAAGACATTTATTCCCCTAAACAGCATATAGTTTGGGGGCACTTATGTCTACTCAGATGCTCAGTAAGAGATCAGGAATAAAGAGGGTTACTACCTGTAGATTAGATTCATATTTGTCTCTAAAAGCCAGGGAGGAAGTACTGAGGACACCATAAACCACATACCCAGCGTGGCACCCTGTCCCCCTCTTGTGATGGCTGGGCTATAGATGGAGACTGATGGAAGCTCATGTATTTATCTCCAGAAGTCATGGATGCCAGTGATACATCTAGGTACACAGTGTTAAACTCCAAACAGCCCCCAAGGGAGTCAGGACTGTATCTCCCTTTCTTTATACAAGTATAATCCTTAATAGGCAAACCTGATATAAGCATCACTGAAGATCTAGAGATGGTTTGGAAGTTAAAATTCTGAATGTTAGTAACAGATAATATACATTTGGAGTTAAAAAATGCAAATGTCCATAGTGGAATAGACTGGAGCGAGACCTTACCAAATATGAGCAAATGAGTAACTTTTCTTTTGTGTATAAAGAAGATCCTGTGCTTCTGCCATTTCAGGATGATTCAGGTTTTGTTAAATGAATTGATTTTTTTCCGTTTGTTTTTTTTTTCTTCCTTTTTTTCCCCATTCAAAACTGAAGATATAAGATACAAGTCTAAAGTTATTGTCCCTTTTCCTTGCTCTGCCTTATCCCTGAGCAGCTAGAACAAGAGAAGAAATCTTACATTATTTCTTACTGCAAAGACAATGCCCCCAGCAATCTCTTCATCAGATGAACACCATATTTTATAGTGCAGCTGCTGGAAATGACAGATAATGCATTTTCTCTCTCTCTCTCCCGGTGTCTCCCTTGTACCACCCTGAGGCATGCTGGGGCAGGCAATTGCCACCTTCCATCTGTGATATGCAAATCTGTGAGCCATTCTGCCTGAGTTTCCTTTGGTACAGCTGGAAACAGTCGGCTCCATCAGATTTCCTATTTTAGAATTTCTCAAATGTTCTTTGACACAGTTTTTCCTCTTTTCTGATGAGGAGAGTTTCTAATTCAATGACTGTGTCTGTGTGTAGTCTTGCAGTAGGGAACAGAAAGTAACCATCCTGCTTTCTCTCTGCAGTTGCTGGCTTTCGCTGTCGAATGGAGCAATTTGGGCTTTTGTGGCTCCAGCCCTGTTTGTCATTGTGGTATGTATACCCATTCTTCTTGCATAGTTGCTTCTCTCCCACAGTCACACTTTACCTGCCACTATGGTATGACCCTAAGTCGTGTCCTCATTAGTGTCTGTGCAAAGCCGCCAAAGTCAGTATGGCTGTCTGTGCTAGAACCAGTATGTTTGTGCTCTGCTTTTACTTTCACATTTATGTCAGTGTATAAATTTAAGTGTGTTGAGTCCCACACTCTCCATTTTACTAAGTTGTGGAACTATTTTTGTGTTCCAGTTGGCCTAAACTTAGTGGCTGAAATGCCAAGGGGAGAAATTGCTTGAAAGTAGGTGAGAACTAGGGTTGGGTATTTGACTGGTCAAATAAAGCTTGGTCAATTTGACTGGTCAAATATTGATCAAAATTGTAAAAAGAAAAAAAAAATGCCAATAGATCCAAACAATATGCAGAAAAAGCTCAGTTTTCCATTAAGAAATGTGTCAAAAAACAAACAAAAAATCATATTTCTGTCAAGAAAAGTATAAAAAAACCCGCATTTTTTGGGTAAAATTTTGATAATCTTTGACTGGTCAAAAAACATGGAGTCAGCTGACAATATTTGACCAGTCAGTTGACCCGCTTGCCAACTCTAATGACAACTAGCAAGAATGCTTCCAGCGTTTAAATGTAGTATTATACCAACATCCCACCAAATAAATACTTCATATCTAATCTAATTTCATAGATTAGATAGAAAGTGGTCTAATTTCATAGATTTTCTATGAAATTTCTATCTAATGATGGTCCTGAACCAGAATGCTTAAACTGACCCCATTTAAACTTGGAGGGGTCCAGACTTCTCAGCCTAGGTCCAACTTTCCAACACAAATCTCAAGACTAGATTTGGACTAGATCTGGATCCAAAGCTCCTCAGAGCTTTAAGGAGCTTTTTGTGGATGAACTTTTATATTCTTGGTGTCCGTAGGGTGTTAGCCTACTTTATACTGTTGAATATTAGTCATAGAAGTAATCTCACTGACTACTCGTTGAAATAAATGCTGATCAAAGTGATTAAAGATCTATTAAGATAATATCCTTTACATATGTGTTACTAAAATTGTGTAAAAGTGAACAGCCTGAATTGGTAAAGTGCCTTTTTTCCCTCTAGCTGCAAGTAAATTAGGGCATAGCTCCAGGACTTTTAATAAGTCACAGGAAAGTCACAGCATCTATTGTATGCAGATATGGATATAGTATGCTATATTGGTTGACAATTGGGAAATGTTTTGTAACGTTAGTTACACTCAAGTCAAATTATGTTAACTGCCATTACATCTTTACAGTTTTGCCTTTGTATATACATAATACAACATAACTCATGTATTAACTGTATTCCAAATTAGTAATGTATTATGGATGCTCAGGGAATAATTCAAGCACCAGAGTAATATTATTCCATGCAAGGAGTTTTACAAAAATTTTCACAGGCCAAAAAAACATCTAAAATAATATTGTAGCTACTAAATTATAACTCCTCAGCAAACAGATATTATACTTAAAGACACTACTGAAATTCCCAAGAAAACTATTAATTTGAGAGACAGATTTAGACCAACAATCTAAATGTGAAAAATTCTATATAGCTTTATTATTCATAACTACTTCTTCAAACCATCCAGCAAGCAGCAAATACAAGGCTCTTAGTCACTAAATAATCTGGGCTAGACTTGAACTAGTATTGTAGAAGTGAACTGACCCATGAACTCCTCCCCAACTCCCCCCCGAAAAAAAATCAGCATCAGTGATCTATCCTGCGTTTCACATTAGGCACAGAAATAATCATGGTAAGAATACAAGGTGAAGATGCAAAACAAAATGATTGTTTGCAAAATGTTTGCTTGCTGCATATAGACTTCTGCTTGGTCTGCTGCAGATAACAGTAACATTAGTAATGCATAATTTAATTTTCCAAAAATTCAACGCAGATGCTAAACTGCAGGGTTAGCTGTTATTTATTATGAATGTGATTGCTGCTCAGATTAAGTGAAACTGAAGTCCTCCCTAGTTGATGGATTTTACATCACGGGAAGGCTAGGTAAATAGTAAATAGCCACCATCTGCTCAGCCCATCTTATAAGATTTCATAGGCCAATTTTTCACCATGCTCTTATAAGAAACTCTATCAGAGTGAAGGAAAAACAGGCTGGCCACATCTCCCTCAATGGGGATACACCATGTGTAGGGGAAATCCTCAGTGGATATAGAGCTATTGTAGTTAGATCCTAAGCAACGCTGTGATATTCTGGTCCCAGCCAGACCACTGCAGTCCATAGCATAGAGAAGGCTCCACGGTGTCTGTTGACATCTGGTATGTATTCGAATAGCCCCAGACTGCTCACAACTCTGCCAAGAGCAGAGATGTGAAGAAGTAATTAGGCCAAGATACTGGGGCAAACCTTGACTTTAGGACCAAGTGCTTTGGCATTGTTATGGTGGTACAGAAACGAGAGAACTTTGCTGTTTAAAATGTGCTTCAAAAAGATCCCCACGCTGAGTAAATGGCATGATATATTGTTATACACATCAGAGAGATGAATGGCTGATTCCATTCCACTGGTACTTAGACCTGCTGCCATTCTTAATATGTTGGGCTATATCTTTCCAAGCCTAGTGCCCTCAAATTGCATGTTATGGCAGTGTAAGAGTGATGTTGTAGCTGTGATGGTCCAGAAATTACACAAGAAGGAAGGATTTCTTAGGATGATATCTTTTATTGGACCAACTCTGTAGTTGGGATAAAGTGAGACAAGCTTTCAAACAGAAGCTTCTCTAGCCTGAGGAGACCTGAAGAAGAACATCTTATATTCAAAAGTTTGTCTCACTTTATCCCAACTACAGAGTTGGTCCAATAGGCATCACCCTAAGAAATCCTTGCCTCTAATCCCATGACAGTCAGTGGGATTTGTGGGAAATATTACATAAAGTATTCCCTCCAGCTAAATTCTGGGGAAGGCGTCTTGCTGCCTACACTTTCCCTTTCTAGTAAGAGTTTTAGAGCAGTGCAGTGAGATGGCATCTAGGCTATTCCTTCCCATTGAAATTTCATGTCAGACACTGCAGTTTGAGCACTTGATCAAAGAATGGCTGTTAAAGCTGTTAGGTTCAGATGGCTGCTTTAGGCACATCTGTTGGTTGTAATGAATTTAATCTTTCCAGAGGAGAGTGCAGGTTCATGACTCAGTTACTACTACATGAATGTATTACAACTGTTTAATTAAGCCCACACATTAACTTACAGTGAATTGTTGCTTAATCACTTTGATTATTCAAGGAGTCAGGGTTGTTTGTAGGGATTAACGAGGGGATTATCCCTCTGGAAACATCTCTAAGACGTCAGTCGTGCAATGCTATAATTAGTTAGACCCCCCACCACCTGTGCAAGTCCAGGAGCAGGGCCGAGGTGTCCAAGAAGCAGTGTAAGTGAGCAGAAGATGAATGTATTGATTAGAGAAGTCACAAGTCCATGTTAAAAACCTTAGACTTTTAAGGGTGTCAGGTTTGAACCAGAACCCAGCCCCTACCATGGCCACTTTCTTTGGTGACATATAGGGGCTGTTAAAGGTTGCAGTGAAATGGAGTTCCCTTAGTACAGAAGCTCTAGGCTGCTTTCCTGCGCAGGCTCCAGCCAAGGCATAGGAGCAGCAGGGCAGGGACCAGGATGGGGAGTAGTTGGTCCAATTGTGGGCTGCCCTTTCTGTTCCTGACTGGGCCTTCTGCCTACTGTCATGGGGCACGCTACAAAATCAGGACCTTATTATTACCCATGATGAAGCAGCAGAATGGGAATTTCGACTCTTTCAGTATGGGCTGGATTCCCAAGAATGGCCCCGCAAAGTGTCCCCAGATGTCTGTGCTCATACAAAGCCAAGTCCTGGTCTTTGCAAATAAGTATTTACACAGTGGGCATGGACAGCATGTGCTCCTAAAGCAACCGACTTTTATCTCAACCTCATGCTTTACAACTGTTTCGGCTCATACAAAAGGCTGGATTCATGTCTGTGCGACAGTGAAATCTCCAGCTACCTTCAAGGTGGATTCCTTCCCTCTGGAGGGCAGGAGATGGATCCAGGGCTAACCCCTTTCAGCAGAGGACCTAAATAAAATCTGGCTGGCAGAAGCTCTGAATCAGTACACCACACAGACAGTACAGCTTAACCTCTACGTGGCTGTGAAAAGCCCTGTAAAAGTTAAGAGGATTGAAAACTTGATGTGTTGTCTCTCGATTTTAAAAGCTTGGTTATGTTGACATTGCAGAACTTGCCGCATGCCAGCATGGTACTTGTAAGGTGATCGGCAGTGCCGAAGAGTCCCATGTGATGAGAGCAATTCTCTCTGTACATAAAAGAAAGCATAGCTGATCAAGTAAGAGGTATAGAGATGCCGGGGATGTGGCAGGTTTGATGCAACAACCCTGACCTTTTTTTTTTTTTTTTTTATAACCCGTCCATTTTTTTCTGCTTGTCTCATGTATTTTTGGACATATGTAGGGTGTCAAAGGTGTTAAAAAATGTAAAAGTCTAAACAACGATGAATTGGGAAGAAATGAAGTAATCCAGTAGTCACATGTCACCTCATCACCTCAAGGTGTGCTGCCTTGCCAATGTTATTTTCTGTGTAGGAAATAGGTAACATCAAGTCCTCCCAAGCTAATGCCCCAAAATAGTATTAAATGGAAAAGACCTTATAGTAAAGCACTTGCTAGATAGATGAGCACTTACTTCAAGTGTATTATTTGTGTGAGTAGCTGCTTAGCAATGTAAATTGGGGGTAGCTATCTGGCCCTTACTTCTTATTTATTATTCACAGTACTCCTGACAAGACAAGATACATTTTTACAGGGATACAAATATTTGGAGAAAGAGAGGGAGAATGAATGCATGCGGGTGCTGTTCATCTAATGATTTGCTAAATATTCTAAACCCAGCTCAGCTCAAAATAGCAGCAGTTTGATAATGCGTTCCCAATGGATGCCAAATATTCCTGTTGAAAAGTGAGGTAATAGCAACAGAAGAAAACAACCAGGCTAACTGCTATTGTATTTGGAAATACATATGCATGCTTGTGTGTGTGTGTGCACATGCATGTGTGTAATAATGTATTTAGTCATATTTACTGGTGAAAGGTCTTTAAATAGTATACTGTTAATGAATTGCATACACAGATGTTTTCCTGGGAAAGCATGGCTCGGAAAGCAATATTTAAAAACTTGGCTTCTACCACCCGCAGCTTGTCCCTGGCAAGGGTCTTGGGAAGGGGGAAATGGTCTGTATGAAACTGGGGAGTAGGATTTGCAACTCCCAGTCCCTATAAAATGGGCAGGGCTCTTTCCCCAAGATATGTGAAGAGCCCTGTGCTTCTTTCCTGTCCCAGCCCTTCGCTCTTGAGCATAGCAGCCACTGGAGTCATCCAGCAAGGCCTATGTCTTCTAGGTGCTACCTCCTTAAAATGCAGTTGCAAGGAATAGTGTGATGGCTGAGTGGCACCCCACCATCAGTGGGTTGTGAGACCCAAGGGGCTGATTCAAGGGACGATGCTGTGAGCGGTCTCCTCTGCATGAAGATCTTTGTGGCCCCTATCTTACCCCTACCTCTTACAGTATGGGCAGATGAAAACATTAAAGTGAGATAAATTAGGCTATGGACAAATGTACTTTTTTTTTTTCCACTGATTTCGAAAGGTGCTGGGGAAGGTGCTTCAGCTGTTGAGGTGTAACTATTTCACTGACCTGCCCCTGGTGTGATAGCAGAGTGTAGCTAAACTGCTGTAACTTTAACTCTGTTTCATCCGAGATTAAAGTTGTGGTTATTTCCACAATTGTATCGCTATTGAAACAGGCAGGCATAACAGCTACATCACAGTATCTTACATCAGTATCATTTGATAACAGTACACACATTACAACTGTGTCTACCCTTACACTGTAAAGCCACATTGTGTCACTTACTTCATGATAAATGTGTGTGGGCATGGTTTTAACCCATGGTAGTTGGAAGGTATATCACTCATTGAAAATGGGGTTACAATGCCTTAGTACATCACCTTACAGCAAGTGTATGAATTCACACCCTCACTTATCTCATGGTAAAGCATGTGTAAGCCCTAACTTTAACTCTTTAAAAAACATGAAGACATCCCCATATAATAACTTTGCAAAGGAGATTCATTCAACTAATTTGAAACCCCAATCAATTTTAGTTAGTGTGAACCAAGAAAAACATTTATCCAAAGAGAAAAAAAAAGTGATATAGCACCTGAATTTTTGGAACAAGGTAATAAAGACTTCTGGCAGAAAACTTCATTCTTTATCAGCCATCTGCTACCTTAGTGTATTTCCATATATATGGTAGAATTAAGGAAATTTTACTGAAAGCCCAAACATCTGTAATATTTTATCTAATAAGTAGTATTTGAGACACTGAACTAAATCAAGAAGGTATTTATCATGCTGGAAAAATATTGGGTAGTCATCAGCAGGTGCTTTTTACTGCCTTGCCCATATACAGATATCTTCCTAGGTTAATACTGCCTACTGTTACCCAACACTGTCCTTAACTGCACTTTTGTCTCTCTGTGTATGTGTACAGATTTCTTTAGTACGACCATCAGGACAAAGACTTCTATCAACTTGTGACATAGGCTAATTGCTTGCCATTAGTAGTCATCAGATAATATTTCTTTGGCTGTCCAAGTCTTGGTCTCAGACTCAGGGCCTTGTTACACAATGATTTTGAGCAGTTCCTGGAGTTTTGGGTATTAATGTGGCAGTAAGGGCTGGGCAGGCAGGTTAAACCTTCCCTGTCTGCTCCCCTGGGACAGACAGGATAGGCAGCCACAAGTAAGTAACACCCTGGGGCAGGGGGAGCAGGGGGGGAACCCCAAGGCAAAGGGGATATGGGCAGAAGTCTGGGATTGAATGGGGGGATTCTTAACTTTGAGTCCTTCAGGTCCCTGGATATGTCACTCCTTCAAAACCAAACTAGCACTAATACGGATAAACATCTGTGTAGCTCATAGTGGGTGCATTTACACATGCCATTAAAGCACGGTGATAAACTCTGGCACAGTTTGCACCAGAGTTTATCATGGAACATTAATGGTACATGTAGATGCTCAAGCTGCTGCAGTCCAGGGTGTACATGCAGACACTGCACCTGGGACTGGGGCAGTTTGAGCCAAGGTGGAGCAGCCCCAGGCTGGCGGGTGGCCTGGGGGGTCAGCCCTGGGCTCTGGGAGGCAGTGTCAGGCAGTGGAGGGGCTGGCTGGGACTAGGCACCAGACGGGGGGTCTGGCTCCCTGCTGCCTGGGCTAATGTATTCCTGGGTCAGCATTTACACATGTTCAAGCGCAGTTATTTTTGCCACAGTACTGTCCCCAACTATCTTATGGCAGCAAAAATTAGTTTGCTGTGGTCTAATAGTGTCACATGTATAGCCTGTGATGCTTTACACCACTGCAAATTAGTCTACCGTGCATGTAAGTGCACACGTAGCTGCACCCACTGTAAAGTGTAACAAGGCCCTCAGCGATTGCCATCACTGCCTTATGCTGGTATTCTCTTGTAAGCACTAAATCCCTAGGACAAGATCCTGATTCTCTAATAGTACCTAATTCCATAAAGTCTCTTGACTTCTGGGCATTACTCATTGTGAATAAGGGCAGAGGCATAACTAAGTGCATACGTAACCTGGGTGGCAGTTGTGCAATGGGCAGCATCAGTGACTTTGCTTTGGACAGCGATGGCTTGGCTGGAAGCACAGTGGCTGCTATTTTAGGCTGCTTCTCCTACTCTGTTGGCACCCAAGCGTAGTGCGCCAGTTGCTCCCGTCTTCATTGTACTACTGAATAAAGCTGTGGAACCTGCCCCCTACACTGTCATCTTCTTGCTGATAAAGTGTCTCTTCCCCACCAACCCTATTTGTATGCTGTGAAATCCAGCTCAGCTATGTGTTCTGAATTGCCAATTCCTTTAAGTAACGCTGGTGAAAATCCAAAGCAACTCTATGTAAACCAATAGAGTGATTCCAAAATTGGTCTCAAGGAGCTGAGAGCAAAATCTGACCCATGGTTCTTCCAGCATTGAACATCCATCAGCTTAATTGATTAGCTCCATGTGGAAAATGCAGTATTTCCGCTAATGATTTCCGATGTGACCTAGCAACAGACCACGGCCACAATAACTGGCAATGACAGTACCCCGTTAACGTTGGGAATAAAATTAACTTGCATCACCAGGGAGTAGATTAACACCTCAGGATGGGTGAATCTGTGAACTCCTTGATCTTATGCTTGTAACTAGAATAGAACTTAATTAATGGTTTAAAGAAGTTTGGTGCATGCACTTAATTAAATTAATTTATGTAGTTTTATGAATTCTTTTGCACTGCCAGGTTCTGTCCTGAAGTCCTAAAATGCCAGACAGGAGGCTTTTTCTCATATTCCTGGACCACAGAAGATAAAGAATAAAAAATGAATGCGAGTGGGATAGAATCTGGGAGAAACCCTTATAAATTCAGACTAATTTCCAACTACAAGAAGGAAAGAAATTGTTCCTACCCTCTTTCCAGTATAGGTTTGCAAACTCGATATAGTTTTTGGATAAGCAGCCATTTTCTGAGCCAACTACCCTTCACAGAAACTGAAAGGTGCTTGTCCACATTATTGGTTTTTTCTAGCTAAAGATATTCCCTAGGGTTTCTTGTTCCTCTTCTGGTCCCGCTGTGCTACAGGGCTAGGCAATAATGGAGGAGCCTGACTCTGCAGCTGAATCTCCTTAAGATATTGGATGGAGGTTTGGCCGAGGGCTTGAGGATTGTATGCTACGATAGCAGATTTGGGTCTCAAATTCCAGTTGTAGAGCTGAGTTTTGTTTACCCTTTCATGACTCTACCCTCTTAGACAATACTACCTGGGTGAGGAAGCAGAACAGGGTTTAGGTCAATATAGTGTTGTCTTTCAGGGACAAAATACTGGTTCTGATGGGAAATCTCATAGAGAGAGAAAAGTGATGCTGAAAGGAGGTGATTGACTCTTTAACTATGGCTCCAATCTAAGTCTTTTCTCAGATGTATTCTCATTGGGCTGGATCAAAAGTCCATGAGAGTCTTTCCATGAACTTTGGTGAGCTTCGGCTCAGACTGAAGGTAATTAGCCCCTGTAACTCCCAGTAGCTTCAGTGTGAATGCAGGGGCTCATTACTGCCTGGGCCTGCTGACTTGAAAGGAACTTTTGTCTGAAAATAATACCCTATGAGTCATAAAGCCTAGACTATTGCCATCGCCTGTATTTTTAAAGTGGCAGATTGTGGTCAATCCACTGCAAGCAGCAATGCAAGTCCCTACAGCATTAGAAGGCAAAATAACTGCAGCTGTGAAACAAATATGGCCCTTCAGAAAAAACAAGCAGCAGGAACAGCCTACACTTCTCTTATCTAAATGTTTGTTCTCCCAGTCTGAACATTTTAATATGTGAGGTCTCTGTATTTAGTCGTGTCTTCCTATTAGGCTCTAAATCTGAAATAACTTTAGCCTTGTGTTATTTTGTCAGTTAAAATATAATGAGTGTTTCACCAACTAAATCTCCTCCTGTTCAAGTTGTTGAGAAGGTATTTATGCCAGATGTCAAAAAATCACTGGGGAAACCATTCATTGGCTCTATGGAGTTTAGGATGGGAATGCAACTGCTTCCTTACTTTGTTTGCTAGAACATTAATAAGACATTTGCATCTGATCAGTTCATTCAAGCTGGATGAAAATATGGTAATTCTCAAAACAGCTTATCTGCCTAAAAACTGCTTTTTAACCTTCTTGCACAAAAGTCACTTCTGATTTAACCCAGTCTGTGCAAAGACTTTTTTATTGTGAGTATTGACAGCACATTCAAACTGCACAGTGAGTATGTTAGATTAAAAATACATGACTTTTCAGTTAATGTGGGCTATTAAAATAGGGATTTGCCAATTATTTGATGGCCCTTTTTAGTAGTAAGATCCCAGCATTTCTTTCCTGAAGAACAGTGATATTAGTGATGTACCCTAAATGAGATGTAGTGACAAAGACTTCACTGGAGCAAAAGAGCAAAGGGTTTATAAAACACTAGCATTTCAGAAGTCCCCTCAGATCACTGAAGTTTAAGTTTTCAATCATTTCTCATTCGGTTTCTATTGCATAAAATTCTGAAACTGAAATTTGCTTGCAAATACTTAACGTTCAGTCCACTGGAAAACAAAACTGTTTCTGCTTGTTTTAAGAAAGGGCATCTAGCTATATTAATAAGTTACTGTAAAGCAGGCTAAGGTATGAACCTATAGCATGCTTTCTACTTCCGTGACTGCTGGTAAATATGCTCTTATTTTGCAGTATATATGAGGTATCTTACCCTGTTTTCAACTACCGTGCATTTACTGCTGGGTAGCTAATGTGCTCTCATTTCATATTCTACTGTTCTTCATGGTAATTCGTTTTCATAGGCATGTCTGGGACCTGATGACCTGTTCCTAAAGGTTCATAATTAATTTGGATTTGATTCGGCATTTCACCCACAACTTCCACTGAACCTACTAAGGAAATACTCAGAGCAACCAACTCTTATTGCCTGCTGCTGCCTTTCTTTGGTTTCGATGGGAATTTTGCCTGAGTAGAATTTGAGTGAAGACTTGGCAGTCAGCTTACTGGCTTTAGTGAGCCCCTCATGTGAATAAACCCTGTAAAATCTGACCCTATTCTCTAATTCACAGTTAAAATACTCATTTAAAATAAGTTCGGCCTAGGTGACAAGCAGGAACCACTGCACTCTCCTTTTTTCCACCTGCTTTCTTTTTATTTTTGCTCATGCTGATCCTGTCCTTAATCCCTCATCCTTAGCTTCATGCTAAACAACACGCTCTGCCGTTTGCTGTACAGCTTTGGCCAAAAAGGGAGAAATACGCCTTTTACTTTCTCTTTCTCTCTTTTAAACCTAAGGTCTTTTGACAACAAGGCTGTCTTGCTGAGTCTCCTTTAAATGATAAAGTTTTTTCCTCTCTTGCTTCACCTGTGACTCCAGAGGGGATGGCAAACATTCCTTTGTTCCATTTTTTCAGTGTCAGTCTTTTCAAGATTTCCTAGATTTCTGGTGGGAGTTCGTTTCATTATAGGGATGTTTCTGTTGGGCCTGACGTCAAACGTAGCATGCCTTTTGAAAAACTGAGTTCAAGCTTAATTTTTTTCCCCCCTTACTTCTACTTTGAAATAATCTTGTGGAAAGGTTGCAAGCCGATTTTGGTAAGCAGAAAGAATTCAACATGGAAAGATTTAATGAAAGGTGCTAAAATACATGTGTGTGTGCATTCACACTCACTTACATACCCAATGCATCTCACACTGCTTGTCAGCCACTGATGCAAGTGGAACATGATCCTGCGTGCAGCAAGGTTTTTGAGCCGTACAGTTTGCCTCAAATCCACACTTCTGAGGGTGGAATGGAAAGCCGCCAGTTAATTCATAATTGATTAGTCCTCTTTCAGCATGGTAATCCAAACTTTGTTCTACAGATTGTGAACATTTCTTATTACAAAATAATAAGGTGCAGTGAAAGAAAAGTGCATGAGCTCTGGCCTCCTTTCTTTTTGTAGCAGGACAGCCAGAAAATCAGTGGATGCAGATTTCTGGGAATTTTTCTTGCACAGAGAAATGGATGGTGGCAGGAAGCCCCCTCCCCCAGACCCCAGGGGTGTTCTTGGGGAAAACAGCACTAGCTGCCCCAATTATCCTGGGGACTATGGGCAGCAGGCCTAAATGAGAGCGGTCCAAAATTAGAACCCCGTTGTTGCTAAATACAGCACAACTGGTAAAATTACTGGGTTTTGCTGGTTTTGAAGACTACTCCCCTTAATGGACTTTGCATCCCAGGTACATACAGTCCTCCTTTTCCTAAGTCCTACTTTTTCCCCCCCTTCTTTAGGTCAATATTGGCATTCTCATTGCGGTCACACGAGTCATCTCAAGAATCAGTGCAGACAACTATAAGGTGCATGGAGATGCCAATGCATTCAAGTAAGTCTCTTTCTCATTCAAATTGCTCTGCAGCAAGTTAATTGCTTAGAACTAACTGTGCTCTATCACAGGAATATATCCCAGGCTCCTCTTTGTACGGGTAAAATGACCCTGTAGAAGAAAAACTCGGTTACGGTCAGCAAGTTTGTCTTCCCCATCTTTAATGTAGCCACTGAACATCTATGTTATTATGGAAGAGGGGAGCCGAGTTGAGATTAACTCCTTTTTCAGAAGGATTACATTATTCTCTAGCCATCCTCCAAGAATCCCCCCTCACCTGCTGACTCATGATTTTGTTTTCTCTTAAAGCCTTGTTTTATTTCTTCTTGAGAATAGCTACAAAATACTGTCATTAGTTTATACTACAGTACTGCAGCACACCCTCTTTCAAAGGGTACCCATATTCAGCAAAGTATTTAAGCAAATACTTTTCTTCAAGCCATCTCTATTCACCAAAGCATGTAGGCCCATGCAGAATTTCAACAAAGACTTAAGTCCCATTTTTCTGTATCTAATATACTAGGCTGGTGGCCTCTCAGATCCAAACATATACAGACATGAGACTAAATGCTAACTTCTAAAGCTTCTGGGGTTGTGCTGTTACATCTGAGAACTTAAAATAACTTGTTGAACTGAGCTGGGACAAGGTATTTTGCAGTTTATGCAGACATGCTTGTATCTCCTGCAGATGCTTTTAACCAAGTACAGAAAGGGCAGATTGAAAGGCTTAATGAGTATATTACTAGGGCACTTGAAAAATGTGTTGACAGCTTGTTTTTTATGTTCTGAGTCCTGATCCATGATATATTCAGGATTTGGTGCTGCTGTCCTGAAATTCTGACATGCGGAGTCATCTTTATGATTAGATCACTTGTGTAATTTCTGAAATGACAGTAGCTTTCCAATATCAGTAGCACTTACCTAATTAAAGTAAGTTTAGTTATTGTATATCTTTTCTGGAGCAAAAGGAAAAACAGTAAATATGTCTGCACAAAAAATCTATAAGATAATTATTCTGTAATGGATTCAAAACCCTGTGAATTACAATGGCTTGTGGGGCTGGTTTTGGCTGAGTCCCTGTGACCTTCAGAAAAATGAACAAACTACCATAGTTTAGGAGACAAATGACCATATAAGTCAATGCCAATGCTGTATTTTCAGTTAGTGTTATAAACAGCCTCTATAAATTAATACCAGCTACAGAGATACGCTGTGTAGATCTTTTGGTGACTGGTATTATAAAGAAAAATCATGATTCAGCTTGTGTACAGGGCAGGTGGTAGAACAGGGAAGTGCAAATGAATAATACTGTCCTTAATTTACATAACACCAGGAACAGAATCAGCATGCCTGAGACCTAGCCTAAAAATGTTTTTTTTTGAATCACTAAAGACAATGTGGTTTGATGTTGTAGGGTCTCTCTTGAGTTGTTCTCCTGCATCCTCAAATGCGGGGATCTGACCTAAATCTCCCTCTCAAAGAATTTCTACTGTAAATGGTATCATTGGTGAAAGTCATTATCTAATTTTAATTCTGGAGTGCCTCACAGTGTCCTAGGTGCATGGTAGCCCAGAAAAAAGATATGAGCCTTGATAGGGACAGCTTCAAACTTTATTATTACTACTGCAGTATAGTTCGTGCAGGAGCTTGAACATGACCCGGTACAAAGGCATGACCGAAAGATGTTTCCTAGCCCAAGGAGCTTATCATCAAATGTCAGACCTTCCATAACAAGGAGGATAATAAAGCAATATGGAAATGTAGCAGGAGGATAGAAAGCAGTAGGATAATAATAATGTTGTTGTTCAGTGGAGGAGTGCATATAGCATGGTAGCACAACTTCACTTACAGCATTAAATATACATAAAACAGGTGTATCATAGTTAGCTGATTTCCTGTGGGATCATTTGTAGAAGGATGCTTTATCAGGAGAATTTGGGTGGCTTTCTGAGCTGGTTTTTGGAAGGCACTGAGATCCTGATTAGCAAAGTGTTTAGGCATGCTGTACTGCATTGGTGTTTCATGCTTTAGAGGATGTCATGTCTGATGTGGTTGTCAGAAAAGAAGAAAAATGAATCATCAAGCAGTGGCTTTAGCTGAATTTAGTTTTGCTCATTTGCAGTTAGTATTCAGTTAGTACTCAGTATGCAGTTGTATTGTTTGTGGACTTGGGGGAGGATTGTAGTTTTGGTGTTAAAGGGTAGAGATCACTCTTTATTTTGGAATTTTACCAAAAAGAATAAAACTAAACTGTACCAGAGTCCCCGGAGTTTTGCCAGCTGCGTAAAATACTTATTTTTTTTCAGTAAAAAGTGAAGTAAGTGATATTTCTAAATATCAGAGAATCTGGAATGTTGATTAAAGGCTGTTAAGCATCTTTCAGGGAATGAGCATAGCAAAAGTGAGACAATGACATAGAGCAAAGGGAAATCAAAGCAATTAGTTCTGTGGTTTCTGTGACACTACTGTCGCTAAGGACCACAAGGTAGTTTCTAAGTCAAAAAAGTTCAGTTAATGTGGGAAGAGATCACTGGAGACTGCAAAATGTTTCATGTAATACAGTCTTTAAAGGGCCTGTCAGGAATCCATCTGGATAGTACAATATATTTGACATGAGCTATGGTGGAAAGTGTAATAAGTCAGAAGGAATTTGTCAGCTGTATTTTTTTGAAAACACAGCATGATTAAAATGGCATAACATGGTTTTGGTGAGACAAGAAAACACGTTGGATAAGATCTGAATAGGTTCACTAGGCACTGTTACTTAGGTATTGCTGCCTCTAACTTTGGCATGCCTGGGTCTATGAACATTATTCTTATAGCCACAGTTAAGACCTAGGATTATGCACAGCTTTAGATGCCTCTGAATTTGGAGTTAGTCACCTTGGCTGTCTGTACAGTGAACAGGGAGAGTCGATCATCTTCAACGGGTGACTCAGAAAAGCAGGAGGCACTTCGAGTTAGTCAATAGGTAACACCAAGCACAGTGGTATCTGCATTTCTACCCATCTCGGAAGTGTAGGTGCTCAACTCGGGCAGCACACTAAGCATCTCCATGCACTTGGGATCCAGAGTGTCGAGGCCCTCTTGTCAGACCAGTGCCTAACTAACTGGTGTTAGTCCCATTCACTTCAAATCTAAATGTAGGTCTTACATTTAGGCACCCAAACCTGACAAATCTACTTTACAGCTCTTATGAGAAAATCCAACTCCATAGCTGCCAGGGTTGGCTACTGGAGGCAAACTTTCACTAGACTGAGAAATGTCGACCTGCTCATGAAAAGAAAGCTGATAAAAGTTCTGATATATACTGGTATAAGCGAAAAAACCCAGTTGACAAAAACAATTAAATGAGAGTAATTATACTATAGGCACAGTTTAGGCATACAGGGCTATACAGCCCATTACACAAAGTAGGAGAGATTTCCCCCTAAAATAGGAGAAGTTGATCTTCCAAGGTACTCTAAGTGCTCTCTGCTTCTCTTAAATACACTAGGAGTGGAAGAGACGCTTAGCACTTGGGCAAATCAGACCTCAAGTGGGTGCCAGGCACTTGACATACTTGGCAGAAGAAGGACACAGCATGATGACACAAGCTGAAAAGAATATGTATTGGTAAAGAAGTGCTGGTTGTCCTAACACATTTAGGTTCCCTAAATATGAAGTTTCTTGGCAACGTAAGTGGATATTATCAACAATAACTTGTTTCTCCTGGCAACAGACAGCAATAAAATGATGTAATTATTTACAATAATTGTTCATGATTTTCCATATGGCAACAGATCCAGTCATCATGCTCACTCCAGTACAACTAGGGGACAGCATATGCCAATGTTTCGCTAGAAGTGCGGCATCTACTAAAACCATGCATTTTGCTAACTCCTCTTGACTATGAAATATCCTGTACTGTCCTTGTTCAGAAATCTGAGCTTTGTCGTTTTGCACACTGAATTTGCTCAAAGCTTTATTTTTAGCTGATAAGTCCTGAATATCATATATTCTAAAACAAAAGTAGGAGAAACAGGAAGTTCCTGTCTCATGTTCAGAGTTCAGTTTCATTCTTAATGGGAATCAGGTCCCTACTCTGTATAGATTCAGGTTGAATATTACAGGCTGAGAGCCTGTCTCAGTTGAGCTGCCGCCTGTCACTGTGAAGGGATTGGGCAGAGCTTTAGCTTATCATTTATTCCAGTTTCAAAGACTAAAGTTTAGCTCAACACACCCTCCCCCAAATCACCGATGAAGATATTAAAGAATACCAGCCCAAGGACCGAACCCTGTGAGACCCCGCTGCCCACCTCCGTCCAGGGTGAAAATGACCCATCAACCACCACTCTCTGGGTGCGGACCCTAAGCCAGTTGACCACCCCCCTGACTGTGTAGGCATCCGCTCCACAGCCCGTTATCTTCCCTATGAGAATAGGATGCGAAACTGTGTCAAAGGCCTTCCTAAAATCCAGGTAGATGACATCGGCCTCCGCTCCTGTGTCAAGGCAGTGTGTGACCTGGTCATAAAAGGCTATAAGGTTTGTCAGGCAGGATCTACCGGCAATGAACCCATGCTGGTTTCCTTTCAGCATCGTTTCCCCTGCTGGGCTTTCACGAATACGCTCTTTGATGACTTTTTATAGTATTTTCCCAGGGATAGAGGTAAGACTGACTAGCCTAAAGTTACCCAGCTCTCCCGTTTTCCCCTTCTTAAAAATGGGCACCATGCTGGCCTTTTTTCCAGTCCTCAGGGACCTGTCCAGAGCACCATGAGAGCTAAACCAGCCATGCCAGTGGCTCAGCAATGACACCAGCCAATTCCTTTAGTCCCTGCAATAGCGCGCCAGGGTGGTGTATGCCTCATTGGCAGCTGCCCCCTGCTTCCACTGCCTATATATCTCTTTACCCTGGGTCTTTCCTGAAGCTCCCTGTTCAGCCAAGGGGGCTTTTTATCCCCTTAGCCCCTTTCCTGCATAAGGGGATAGACTCCTTTTGTGCTACAAGGATCACTCCCTTGAGAAACTTCCAGCCCTCTTGGACCCCCATTATCCCAATGCTCTTGAGTTTGGCCACCTCACTAACTAGGTTCCTAAGTTTAGTAAAGTTGGCCCTTCTTAAGTCTAAAACTCTAGCATCACTAGATATTTTTGTCACCCGTCGCTGGATAGTGAACTCTACCAAGTGGTGGTCACTATCACCCAAGTTACTGTGTACCTGCAGGTCCCCCACGAGATCACCCCCTGTTGCTCAGACCAGGTCCAGCAAGGCGCTACCCCTGGTGGGACTGGACATTATCTGGGTTAGGGGGAAGTCCTGCACACAGTGTAAGAACCTTCTTGAGCGGCTTGTTTTGGCTGCCTGTTCCTCCCAGCTGATATCCGGGTAATTTGGGTCCCCCATGACCACTGCCTCCCTCACCGGTAGGATTCACAGCAAAATGATTAATTCTAAGACCTACTGAGGAAGACACTTTCTGGAGCAGAAGGTGGTTAAGTTCAACAATTCTAGGTAATTTGAGCTTTAAGTTAGTGTGACAGGTCCCATATATTCCATATATTCTCATGCATATGCTTTTTTTAATTTGCTGCCTGTGAACAATATTGACACAAAACTCGAATGATGTTCTCAGTAACTGAAGACAAGCATGGGCTGAAGCGAGTGTATTCAAACATTTATATAAGAACTAACATAATATTTTTAAATGTTCCATCTGGTTCTACTAGTCCCTGATATAAAAACATATGTAGGCAAATGCCCAATTTTAACCATGGCTAGTGTCTCTGAGTACAATGGGCAACCCCTCTTCAATTCTCTTGGGTTTGGGCGAGGGAGAGTTGCTTTCCTCTGCTAGGATGAGGAAAAATGGCCAGGTTGGCTCTGTTCTCACAAATATGAGTATTTCTCCATATAAAAAAGTGAAAAAGTCCATGCTAATATCTCACATAGAATCATTTTGATGAAGTAAGCTGAAAGCTCCCGGATTCATTAGGAATAAGAGTTTGCAGGTTTTTCGAAGGCCTAATTATTGGAGGCATAAGGGACTTCAGATAATCAAAATTCCTCTCTCAATCTTTATTTCAGCAAGGATCTTTTTAGCTTTGAAACCAAGATACCAGCTTTAGAAATTTCACTGTATTTTCCAGCATGCTCTTTTTTGAATTACATTCCTCCTACAGAGTTTTGTTAACTTACAGAATTGCTTCTCACTGTTTTCTTTGCACTGTTCCAATGGGTTGGAAAAAATCAGTATGATTTATATAAAATCTACTTTTTGTAAGCTAGTGAACCAGATGGCTATCACAATGAGCCATGGAGAAAGTGATGATGACATAATTAGAACAATGCCTTAGCATTTTACTCTATTTCTTTGTTTCCCTTTTTCATGTCTTTAATATCCTTTCAGTAAGATAAGAAAACAGTCCCTTAATCCTCTGCTCAGTGGCATTTTTTCCTGTTCAGTTAAATGAACTGAGGAGATCTGGAAGACATGCACACACACATACTCCAATGAAGATGGCCCCTATCTGGCTCCCATTAAAGCCAATAGGCTGCTTCCCATCAGCTTCAGCTGGGACAGGCTAAGCACCTATATTCTGTTTCCCTGAAAACTCGATGAAGACTTTATGAGACACAAATCTTTGAAGAAACTTCCCAAATTGCTAGCTGAGCAATGCTTAACTTGTGATTATACCCACTCCTTTTGCATGCATTTTGGGTGTCACACATCAGCCTTTGCAGGTACAATTTGAGCCTGTTAAAGCTGTGCAGGCCATTAGAGATTTCAGCATTTCCCATAAAGACTGTGTGGTTTAAAGGAGAGGCTCATGTGGAAATGTGTTATGTCTTGGCTAAAGACATTACACCTCCCTAGTGACTTGTCCCACAAAAAATGTAACTTCAGCTTATCTAGACATAGCTGAGAGCGCTTTGAATTAGCTAGATTGGATGCAGTACAGACACAATAGTGAGAAACTCAGCATAGATTGCAAAACCCATCCGAGAAGATGAGTAAATATTCAGGCGGTTAATATGTCTTGAGCTGTATGGTGCTCTAGATACACTGCTGGGGAACCTGACTTGGCCAGGCCAAAGGCATGTCTGGCTTTTGTGTGGCAGTGTAGAGAGAGCTTATTACTATACTCAGTTAATGGAATTACTATTTTAACTCCAATGGTAGAGGCCTATACTTCCTCCTTGAGCTAAAGGTGTCCTTAGTTCTGTTCCCACTGCCAATCCATAAGGTAAGTAGAACAAAATAGTATACTGCAGTAGATCAACTTCTCTGGACTTCCCATGCTGAAAATAAGCTGCCTGTGACTGGGAAAACAGGTAGCACCTGGACAGACGCACACTATCCTTTCCTGATGTGTGTAGAATCAGGGCAATATTTTTTTTTTTTTTTTTTTTTTGGTGAGGACAGATAGTCACAGACCTGTAACTCCAAATTTTTAAGGTCCTTAAAGAAATGCTGTTTGTGTTACAAAGTAGAAGTTGGTTCCTAAGCCAAGTGCTAAATAAGGATACGCACCATTAACAACCATGCAGGAAAAATGTTTGTTTCCTCTTGAAAGCGCTCTTATTAAAGTCCAAAAATTTAAACAGCATAAAGTCACAGAAAATAAATGCCAAGTTATCTGATGTTGTTAAAGCCTTGAGATACAAGCCTTTCTTCTTTATTATTTGGATAAGTGGAAAACAAAACATTAATTCAGCTAAGCCAGTGACTTCTTGTATTTCCTAATTTAGACTAGCTGTTCATCCTATTTCCATGATCTAAGGATTACAGCTACATAACTCATGCTCTTTTCATTTCCTTGAGGCATGTATTTTTATTTTATGACAGCGATTACTATACAAATGCCCTTATTGGTAGCGTAGCTATTGTCAGTACTTCGCCAGAAACACTGAAACAGCTCTTGTTTCTAGCCCACGGACGGGCAGTTATTTCGGGTGGAGGGCTGCTTACTGAGTTTTGGCAAGCCATCGAGGGCCGCATGACAGGCAGCCCAGGGCAGATAAATATAAATTTTCTAAATTTTTTAAGGGCCCCGCGGGCCGGACAGAATGGCCTGGCAGACCGCATCCAGGCCGCATTTTGTCCATCCCTGATCTAGCCTCTTTCAAACATGTGTCAGAAAGCTTATTTGTATGTTGATGCGGCAACATTTCTTGTGGACGGAGTGGTGGAGTAAAGGGGCACCTTCCACTTCCAAGGGCCATGAGAAGGGCTTAGTATGACCACAAAATGCGAAAAGCAGCCATTTCCATTAGTCCTCATCAGAGTTACCTTTCCTGTAATGGAGGAATAAAAGTTTGCAGAGAACAGAGAAGCTTTGACGGAGAAGAGGGAATCAACGTGTCTCTGTCGAGGGCTGGAGTTCCTCACAGGGCTGGACGCAGCGGAGACCAATTCACTGAGATCCCAGGTATTATGTACTGCATGAGAACCGGAGAACCGCAAGTGTCTATGAATGGATGTCGCAAAGAGTGGCTTCATTAGCTTAGATTTTAAAGGTGATTTTATTTATTTTGGTTCTTTGCAAGAATGAGCCTGGCTTGTTACAAAACTGTTGATGTCACTGAAAGTCTTCCTGTTGACTCAGGTGGCAGCTGGATCAGGCCCGTAATCTCTGATGTGGCGCCCCTGCTGAGCAAAGCTGCCAAAATCCTCTGATGTGCCTGAGACCTCAGGAAACACTGAACCGTAGTGTACCCACAGTTTGCTGCAAAAGCTTTTCAGCCAAGCTCCAAACACATATTCAAGGAGCTGTGTGAGACTTGGAAGCTTTAACTAGCTGGATTTTCAGCCTGCCAGCTCTTAAACTTCCATTTGTTAGGGAACTGGAAGCACAAACTATGCATAGGATTGGCAAACTAATCTAGGCACATACAGCTGCTCCTCTCCTATGTCAGTTTTAGTTGTTTTACACTTCTTAAGTGATGGTACCGCAGCAACCTTTCAATTCAATTTGGATTTTTTCATTCCACCTGCCGGTATTCTTGCTAACAGATTTCTGACATGAATATTTGTCAATATGTTTCATTTTGGAGTACATTCTTGTTAGGCATAACTAACCTGGGCTCTTCTCCAACAGCTCATGATGCCGCGCACATCCACAGGGTTCGTCTCTGTAGCAGAATATTCCAAAGCAGTTTGCAAAGCCATACATTAGGAGGAGCATGCTGACTGCACTAAAGCAAACTTCCCATCTCCATAAACGATACAAACAACGAGCCATTCTGTTTCATGGCCCTTAATCAGCGTTTCATTCTCTTTATAAACGTTCCTTCCCTCCGTTTAGCCAAGCCACAATTTATTTCAAGCTAATGTGATACAAGCTTCTTGGTTATGCTTGCAAACATTGGTCTTTCTATTAGCAATGATCAGCGCCTCTATATTTGTCGTGCGTCTCTTTTTGAATGTTTTTTACCTATGATATGAAACAGGAGCTGAAAGATATTTCTTTCAAAGGACTCTTTTAGTTCATCTTACACAACGGCAAGTGGTCAATCACATGCCTCTTTGAAGCAGTGCATGGACTAATAGCGGCTCTCCAACTGCTGGCCATAACACTACGCTATGATTGAATTCAACCACTTTACTTCTCTCTGGTGGCCATTTATGTAATGCCCATTGAAAAAACGGATTAGTGAGGAGCCTGGATCTGGAACTTTCCTCAAAGTACATGAGGGTGCAAACTCTGTGCTACTAGTTAAAATATTTTCCGTCTCACTGGGCAACAAATGCCACAGCTGCAACACTTGGATACATCTTTTTTTTTTAAATGTACTGTTGTCCTGAGCCCCTGCTTTCATTTGTTCTGTTCTTTTCCTGGTTTCTTGTCTTCGCTTTTTAATGGGTAGATTTCCTTCAGTAGTTTGGCAAGTCAAGTCTGCTTTCAGCAATTATTTTTCTTGACAATTTCCAACGGTGCGTAAGGAATCGCATTCATTGAACATGGCTTCAAACAGAGTGAGGGATGTACTTCATGAAAACTCTTTGAAGGGAGAGAGTGAAGACATTAAGACAATAGTGTTAAGTGATGATAATTAGCAAGCTGAAGTGCTACTGCTGAGGATAATGTCTTAAACCTAATTAAATCTTCAGCTCATTGTATATGATCAAATACCAACGTTGTTTGGGTCACATAAGGAGAATTCTGATATAATTAAAAGTTCCTGGTTTTGCAAATGGGAAATGGAAACAATAAAGATGTAGTGCTAATGTGGCAGGGACCCATCAGTGATATTAAACATGAAGGTACTGTCCAATCCATAAGGCCAAATATTGGGTCTTATAGTCACACTGAAATTCCCATTCAGCCAAATATTTAAGCACATTGTAAAAGATAACGTCCCTCAACAAGGCACCCCGTTGCAAGTAGTTGCTGTCCTATAAGTTCCTCCATTTCCTCTTCCTCTTCTTTTTGATCAGCTCAAGACTTTGCTTATACCCTTACTTTCAGCTGGTTTATTAACACTGTCAGTTCCTGATGGTTCTGGAGTGTCTCTGTGTTCAGCACCATCACACCAAAGTTTTTGTGTGCTTGTTTTCTTCTGCCACTCCTGGGCTCCCCTCAACCTGATTTGTCTTCTCAAGCAGCCAAATCCTTGACTTTTGCCAGCACTTTCCAGTGGGCAGGAGAAATCCCAAACTAAATACCAACCACGTGTGATACTCACTACATTGAGTTCATCACCACAGCTCCATTCCTTGTGCCGGCTCATGAGCCCAGAGGGTTGCCTCCCATCTTTTCATTTCATTTCTCTACTGCTCCCCTCTCGTGCAGATTTGGCTCTCCATCCCAAGGGGCTTCTCCCCCATTCCCAGATGCCAACTCGTTCTTTATAGAAAGCACATGCTCTCTATTTATGCATATTAAAAAAGAGACTAATTAGACACAGGTTGGCTGGCCAGCTGCATCTTGACCCTTCTACACATGTACTCAACTTTTTCCTAATCAGTGCAGTACTTGGACATCTGTTTAAGTGATTGCAATTTTGAATCACTGTTGTTTTAGTTAGGATTCAGTTGGGTCTCTGCACCCATGGAACCTTCCAATCCCCTTTCTGAGACGATACCAGAAAACTATTTTAAAATTTAAGTTGTTGGGGGCCTGCCCATATTAACTCCAATGGACTTGGGTTCAGGCACGTTATTTCTAAATCTCATGCAAATGATGCAAAGGCAATCAGCAGATCTAGCTCCAAAGCACTGTCCTGAATCAACAATTTGTACAAGACCATCAGAAATCTCCATTATAACATGCAGAGTGCTATTAACTAACAGGATGATTGGCAGATACTTCCTTTTAGTGGTTTTAATATTGCCTTTGAGAGCTTACTATAAATGAACAAAACTAGTGCTACTGGTGGTGACCAAATTATTTTGTGTAACTATTTCCATGATACACACCTATATGGACAGAATGTACCAGCAGAATTTGATGTTCATGAAGGGCTGGACTGTCTGAATAAGAAATGTGATACTCAATAGGGCTGTTTAGTGTGCGGCTAAGAATGGAGTTTATTCAACTTTGGCTAAGTAGATCCCATTCATGAATCCAGCCAACTGACTCCTAGCTGACAGAAAAAAACTGATGAGGCCCCAAACAGATTTGAAACAGAAGTAACCAAAACCCTACAACTATAGGACTTGATCCTGCAGGTTATTGGATGCTCAAGACAGGAACTGATTTGTAGTCAGGTATATGTTGCTAATGCTCATGCTATATCACTGAAGGAGAAACAGACCTTTGGAAATGATTGAGTTGTCAATGGGTCAGGTGGATCAGCCCCAAGACCTACTCAAGTCAAAGGAGGGATTGCACTGGATTTAATTATTATATGGCTCTTATATGCTAGCCACGTCCATAAGGCTGGGCTGTACCTTGGGATATCTGATAAACACCAGTGGAAGCAGGATTTTCATAAGCAAGAGAGGGGCATGCAGGACAGGAGTGGGTATGAATAAAGTGTTTGAAATGTAAAATTGACACCTTGGAGCATAATCAGAAGGACTTTGGGGGGGGGAAAATGAACACTTTTTAAAGTCAGATCATAAAAAGAATGTGCCTTGTTGGCTTTGTCCAGGGAACAGCACTTTGATACATTTATTCAGAGCTTTTGCTTTTGATTCCACTGATGCTGCTAGATCTGCTGTAGCATAATGGTATTTTTCTTTCCTTAGTGGAAGATTCGCGTGCTATGCTCCTGGCACATCTCCCTTCTGTTTCCCACATTTTTGTTCCCGCTGAAAGGATCAATGGCTAGGGACGGGCTTGTTTATAAGTAGCTCACTGCTTGATTAAGAACAAATGCACTAGTGTAAATTATCTCACAGCATGAGAAGTCACCAAACTTGACAAAAGGTACAACTGTTCAGTTTAAAAGAATGGGTCTGATTTATCAATCCTTAGCAAATTGCTATAATAGTTTCACATGGCTGAACTGACAGGAGGCATTGATATTCTACACCCTGCATAGAAAATGGTTATTTGGCAATATAGATTCTCTCTGAAGAAAAATATTAACTTTACAAACATCGTGGTTCAGTCAGTGGATAGGCTGCTGGTCTAGTTTTGGTATTCCCGGACCAAAAAAGCACAATGTGCAGTCTCTGCCACTAAATTGCTGTGCATCCACACGCAACCCACTTTATTACTCTGCTTCTGTTTCTACTCTCAGTCTTGCCTGTTTAGACTGTAACCTCTTTGGGGCAAGGATTCTTTTCATTGTCAGTCTCGTTTTGCTTCAGCAGGCTTTGGATAAGGCCCATCTAGCTCAGTGGGATCCCAGAACCTTAGTCGGGGCCGTAACACACCACTGTATCTAAGTACAAATAATATTATAGGTTTTGGAACCCCCAGTGAATAATCAAGGCCTCTGAAGTTCACATTTCTTTCTTACCCAAATTGTCTTAAAATTTCAGTCCTGAAGTATATGTTTATCTTTCTGTTTGTTGCTCAAGAACTCTGATTTCTAATCTGTTGGACATTTCTGCAGGAGGAAGACACTGGTATATGAGTCATATCACTTTGCATGGCACCAAAACAACAATTAAATGTTGATTGTTCATCATGAAATGGTCCAACTCGCTGTGAACAGCAATAACTTAAGAGTTTGCTTGGAGTGTTGCGTTTCCATCCTAGAACCGATTTATAATCCTAGAACTCTGTCAGCTTTATGCAGAATAATAAGACAAATATTATAGTTATGCCAGCACATAAACACTTATTCAAACAAGCACCTTGTGCAGAGCTGTAGGCAACTATGTAAATCACTAGAAAAGTCTGACAGAGCTCTTAGCCAAGTCTGATTTGCATATTTCCCCCACAATGCTCTCTCAAAATAAAATAAATGAAAAATATAGGGTACCAACAGAAGAGAAAAGTTCATATTTTAGAATCAGTCCTTTCAAACTCTTAGATTTTTTTTTAAGTAAGTAACGTGACTCCATTAACTATAGCTGGTCAATGAGCCCTGAAAACAAAAATAACCACATGTGTACATTGCAAATGTAGCCCTCTACCTCTTCCAAGCTCAAGAGATTATTAGCAGGAACAGACGTTTTATAGAAATGAATGATACGAAAAGAACTTTCATATAAACTCATATAAAATGATTTAATCAGACCATTAGGAGGCAGGAAGAAGCACATGGCTGTCTGTCTTGCCCAAGTTCATCAGGGGCTGGCTCTCCAATGGGCTCTTTCTATCATGCAACCATTGCCAAGAAAGAAAAACCCATGAATACTGGAAGTGCCAGGATACAGAATGTAAATTGCAAAACTCTTGGGTGGGGGTCCATAACCAATGGGCTACATGAGGGGTGACAAAAATACATCCTGTGGGTCAGATCCAGCTGCAGAATCATGTCAGTAAGGTGACAGAGAAGAGACAAAAACCCATACCTCTAATCACCACACAGGGCACCCATTGCCCTGTGTTCCCAGCCCCAAGTCCACTACACTTGCTTGGCTGGGCTGTCCAGTGGCTCAGGAAAAGTTTTGGAGAAAGTCAACTGAGCCCTGTTTTCTGAACCCTTGAGTCCTACAACCCTAGCTGTACAGTGACCAATCAGGAAGAGGAGGGGTGGGGCATACAGCCATCTGTCTTAGCCCAACAGCTCTTTGGGGGAGCCACATGTTTGTCTGCAATGCCCTCCCTGGCCATACTTAAGTCCAGTCTCCTTCTGGATTTTCCATTGAACCACCAAAAAAGCATACCAACAGGGAAGATGGGGAGAGATTAGATGCCAGGATGCCAGCCTTTTAGCTATGAGCCCAAGCAACTGGGAAAAACTCTAACCTTTACCAGCTACTTTCCTTCTGGTAGCTTTTTCATGAGTCTCAGAGAGCAAAATAACTTTGTTTATATTGCAAAGAAATGCCACCACACTCCTTCCGAACAAAAGGATGAGAAGCGGGAACGTACCGTTTATGGGTATTATTTATATAAAACCATTTTCCACATTGAAACCCACATTACAAATAAAATAAAAAGGCAATTAACTCAGAACATAATTGATAGCATATGATAAGTTGGGATTTCCAAAGCAATGGGCTGTATCAAACCTTTGAAGAACATTTTTCTTTAACACAACTGTGTTTTCTCAGGATAAGGTGTCTCACTGTTGTGGCTTTGCTCATTGATTTCTAGGGGAACTTCAGGGTATTTGAACATTTTGTTTGGAAACCCACTGGGAAGTTCAGACACTGAACTTTATCCAGATCTCAGATCTTCAAGATTGAGCCTGAAATCTCATATGGTACAGCTGTTCATTCAGTATTTCTGCCTTTCGCCTGTAAGTTGAAAACTGAAGTTGCAGAGGCCCTGGAAAATCAAAATGAAGTTTTTAGAATTCTCAACGTCCTTTTAAACTTCATGTCAACTTTTTGTTCATACACCACACTTGATCATTTTGTTACACATGCTTGTGTTGTTTACTGCACTTTGCAAGCTCTTTCATTGTACATGTGCCTTTGCAGCAGGCATTGTAGCATGTGTTGCATAGTCTGAAGCTCTCCTTGGATGTCGTATTGAGAGGTTGGGTGCTGGTGAGGAAGCTCATGCATGACTTCAGACATTTGTGTGCTGCAGGATGGTTGTACAACAGGTGCCTCACATCTTCAGCTTGCCTCGCTCATTCTGTCCTGCTGGGCACTGGTCTTCTGATGTCAGGTGGAGCAATGCCAGCCAGCAGGTACACACTGTTTAGACTGGTAGGCTTCAGACATCCTGTGATGCATTGGCAGCTATAATTCTGAATGGGGTCAAGGTGCTTAGCATGTATGGATCTCTCCCATACATACATACTCAGCTAAGGAGAAACGGACAGCCAGAGCAGTGGTGTGGATGATTGTGGGGCTAGCTCCCCATTTTGAGTTGATGTAAAATGCTGTAAAAAGTGATCACCTTTGCTTTTGTCTTTGTGATATGTTCTTTGTATGAGAGGGTTCAATCGAGGGTGACTCCAAGATAAACTGGATTTGGACAGTGGGATCCCAGACCATGTCATGTTGAGCTGGTGGTTGGTCTCATGGTTTTTCAGATGGAAGGCACATACTTGTGTTTTTGCTGGGACTGGGTTAGTGCATAATTGGTTTTCAGTGTAGTATGCTGTTAGGCCAATTAGTGCCTCACTCTGAAAATCCTGGGAGCATGAGCTCCCAAGCTCTGAAGCCAAGGCTTTCAGGCTTCCTCTTGGTGGGTTGACAGGGAGTGAGGAGCTTGGAAAGCCTGCCTGTTGGTTTGGTTGTAGCCAGCATGGTGGCCTACCAAAGAGCTGGGAGCCCTTGGTGCTGGAGTTCCCATGGCTTTCCAATATCTGGGCCAGCCTCTGGAACAGATACCTCTGGAGTCAGGCCGCCTGGGAAAACTGCTAGTGCAGAAGTAATTGAGTCCCCGACTTCGAGGTAGTCTGTAGGGAGGCTGCCCCAGAGTTGCAATGCTTGGCCCCTGGATGGAAGGCTGCAGGAAAGCAGGCACGTTTCATACGTTCTGGTCAAATGCTCATTGAGAATCAAATCTTTTCATTCCATCCGGGAAGAGCACAAACCAACTGCTGAAACTTCCTCAGCTTAACAAAGGGGTTTTGAACCCAAAAGCTTGCTTAAATTTTTCCCCCCAGCTATTTAAGCTGGTCTGATAAAAGATATCAGATTCACCTGAAGAACCTTCTCTGTCATTGAATCAAAGTGTTTCAATGTCAACAATTCAACTACATAAATGATAAAATATGTATGTTGGAATTTCCCAACCACCTCTGTCAGACATTTCTCTAGCAAACATAGCAAGTGCGGTTATTCCAGCTAAGGTAAACATGATAAAAGCTATTAATATTCATTTTTAATGTATTTTTTTTTATGAGCTTGGGGCTAAGAAGTAATCCTTTTGCCTCATTCTTTTATATTACAGGGATGTGCATTTATGTGTGTATTTGCCACAGTGAATACTGGTTGTTTCCAGAAATGGGATAGGAGGCTAGAAGGACTGTGTATTTCCCACCAAGTCTTTTTTTCCCCCAAGTACACTAAAAAAAAAAGTTCAAGTAAATACATACTATTTACTTTCTAGTGCTGCAGTTAAGACTTGTATGAACCATTACATAGAAAATTACTTTCTTTCTTTGTCAATTTATATTCCTGACCTTGATACCTTTACTGTTCACTGGAGCTGTTGTCATGGAAATGCAAGAACAATCTTCCTGTGGATATCATTGCATAATTAAAGATTATTGGGACTGTTAAGGTCAAGAGAGCTTTTCCAGAGTTCCTCTCCGAAGGCTAAAGATGTTATTTTGCAGAAATTCTAGGTACAGGCTAAACTGGTTTTTATTCTATTGCCTAAAATTAAGAGGAAACAGAAACATTTGCTGAACCTATAGATTTTCAGTAAATGCCTTCCTGATGGTTCTCTCTCAGGCTTTCTTCGCTGTCTGTTGCCATAATACTCTTGGCTGTTCTGAGAAAATTGTGTAGCTCACCTGTCTCTGAGTTACCCAAGGCAAACTGATAGCATCATACCAATATAAAACTGGTATAAGAAAAGAACGAGGCCCAAACATCCAAATACAGAGATCAATATAAGTTGCTAAGTTGGTGTAACTTCCACCTCTTTGAATTCCTCTTCCCTGTCTTTAATTCACCAAGGTCCCCCTATAGGCTTCTTCTTGTGCATCTGGCTCCATATTTCAGTGCAGAAGAGCCTAAGTTTCTCATATGATGGGGAGGGCCAGCCAATGGGAGATCAACGTACAGCAGGAAGTCAGACTACGGAAGCGAGGAAGGCCCGATTCTGCTTCACCTTATGCACTTAGGTCCTTGATGCATGAGCAATGCCAACCTAGAACCTCTTTCTCATGAGTGAAAAGGGGCAATGGTGCTCAACCTTTTAAAACTTGTGGCACCCCTGGACAGGCACACAACCCCCTTCAGTAAATGCCAGCTCTCAGTTTTTCACTCTTTTTGACTACAGATAAAATAATACAGTAATTTTTCTGTTGCGAAGGACACAGAAAAACCACAACTATGGATTTCTATTTGAAATCTTTGGGTTTATCTTGTAAATCATGTTTGCAAACTTAACATTGCTAACGTTATGTGATACCCTGCAGCACCCTTGAAAGGACCTCAAGGCAGTGGTTGAGAATTGCTGGTCTATAGTGATGCGAGGAAGTCAAATTTATACCATCTTTTGTACCTAAATAAAGATAATGGGTTCGCAATCACTCCCTATTTGTCAGAAATACTGAAAAAGACAGGCAAGGCAACTTTCTGAGGGTAGATGTGATATCTTTTATTAGACCAACTAAGAAGTTGGAAAAAAGTTCCTAGCAAGCTTTCAGGCACAATCACCTTGTTCAGGCTGCTGGTCTGAGACTCCCAGGAACAAGAGCAGCTAAAAGTGTGGCAGGATGTCAGTGAGAATGGAAATAGTTGAAAATTAGGGAAACAAAAGGTAGAACAGGGAAGGGAGGGGGAAAAGCAGGAGGTGGGGGAGGGGGAGGGGAAGCCAAAGGTGAGTAAGGGAGACTCTGCAGTAGTAGTAATTCAAGGTAGAAAAGAGACTGTCTGTGAAAAAGGAAATAAATAGCTGGGAAAAATTAGCTACAGCCAAAAACTCAAGAATCACCAGGGCCTTTTTCATAACTTCAGTAATTTGACACGCCTTCTTTATTAGCACTGGGTCCATCGTTATGGTTTCCCGCATAGAAAACTAGAAAACAAAGATGTGCTCTATGTGATATAACCATGGTTAAAAATGATTCAGATGGTTGTAAACTGATCCTTTGCAAATAGCACAAGAGGCCCCATTTCAGCATGTCATTTCAAAATGGCTGATGGAGATTTACCTAATTAGAACCAGTAAAGAATAAGCTGCTACAGATGCTTGCTTCAAACTGAGAATATGCCCAGAGGCAGAATAGACAGAGAGCTGCGAGGAGATGCAACTCCCGTGCTGATGCCTGTGAAAACAAGACAAGACGTAACTATGGAGAATATACTGCACAGAATGAGCCTGCAGCTGTGGGGCTAGAGAGAAAGACCAAATGATCCAGCGCGTTGCTTCCTCAGCTAACTTCACGGTGCCGTGATGAAAACAGTGATGAATTAGTTAGATGCAATCCGAATGCAGTTGCCTTACCTTAACTAAGCACCTGACCCAATTCATAAAAAAATTCTGGACCCAACTCTGCAACCCTTCTTGCCTATTTACTGCTCCTGCTTACAAACAAATCCTCTGGTACACTTTTCATTGTCTGGCTGACAGGGAAGCAAAATGCTGTACCAGTCTCGAGTGCTTGCTCTGCAAGCTGTAATCTTAGAAAACAGGAATGCTAATCAGCCCGTGGAAACAATCTGATGAGTAATAATTACACGTTTTGCCTTCCACTAAATAAAAATGATCTGGCCCATTAAGACGTTGCACTTCAGTATTTTAATAATAAATGGGTCCCCCCCCATCCAGTCTAGTTCTCTGAGAATAATAAAGAGCCTCTAATGGGAAAGGGGTTAATGATTTTTTGCCCTTTTTCTCTTCTTTGCTACCTCCCCTGGAAATAATTCCAGCGACAGCTTTCAAAGAGGGGCAAAACAATCAGAGCTTGGGAAGTAAACACTGTGTGTTCAGGAAATTCATACATCTTCACCGTTGTGAGGATCAGGGCCTGTCCTTTTAAAAAATTGCTTTCAGATTCTGTGTGGGTTTCTGAGCACTTGATTACCCTGGCTTCTGGCCATGGCCATCAATACCAGCTGCTGGGGGAATTCGTTCTCCTGTCACCTGGTTTCAAGCCTACTAATAAACTTCTCCAGCAGCAACCCTATGTGGCCTCGTAGTAGATTGAATGTGTTGCTGTGCAATAAAGACCCACCCTGACAGTCTATTTTGTTTTTAAAGAAATGTATCATTGATTACTGACTTGCTACAAGCGGGTATACATCAGAGAAATATTCCATGGGTAGCTGACTGCATTGCGAGACCTATCTTAAGAGATCATCTAACTTGAAGTGTTCCAGGTTGTGTATTCTTGCAGAGGTCACGATGAGAACAGGGAAGGTGCATACTCAATTGTGCTGGGGCCATTCAGATAGCGATGGTGAAGGAAGGACAACACTGTATACCAGGGACAGGCAATTATTTCTGGCAGAGGGCCGCTTACTGAGTTTTGGCAAGCCATCGAGGTCGCCAGGGGCAGAAAAATATTAATTTTCTAAATTTTTTAGGGACCCTGAAGGCCAGATAGAATGGCCTGGCAGGCTACATCTGGCCTGCGGGCCACATTTTGCTCACCCCTGCTGTATAGCTCTTGGTAAGTCAAAGTACCAGTTTATGACCAGATTTTCTATAGGGTTTGACTCGGCAGCTCCCTTTGAGAATAACACAGTTGTCTGTCTCACTGAGCTGTTGAGCACTGTGTTCCTTTGGAAAGTTTAGCATACAGGATTCACTGTGGCACAAAACCGTCAAACCCTGACAAAACCCTATGGCTGAAAGCATAACAACTGCTATGAATGTAAACTCTTTAACATTTTCTCCCCTTCTTTTGATGATTTGGAAGTAAAGGTCAGTTGAAAAAAATGAGAGATGGCCTTAGACTTGGGGGACTGAGAAGCAGAGGCTGAAGGAGCAATAGTGTCAGGAAAGCTGAAAGACAGGAAAAATGAAGGCGCTGTAGATAGAATGGAAAAATCCCAGTACAAAAAGAGGATTGTCTGGGGAGCTAACCCCTGAATGAGCTTTATGTTCAGTTCATAACTTGAATATGGAGAGAGGGTGAAAATGTTTTATTCAGCCCTGAGTACTTTCATTGGAGAAGAGTATTATTTGTTTTGTGGCTTAAGCCACAAAAAGGATGGGACTTACCTTCCTGGATCCTTTGTGGATCTAGCCCTACCTAACTATTGCTTTTGGCACTTACATCCACTCAGCTGCAGGGCTCTGGTATCCCCCATCTTCCACCCTGCCCCTCCCCCACACACCCACAGCTTGAAAAAAGGACTACCTTTTCCTTAGTATTTGAAAAAGTGGGCTCCGGTATCTAAAGGGCTCAAGGCTGTGAAGTCTGAATGGAGAGGAGCGCTTTTGGGAAGTTCAGCATAAGGCACTTGCATCCAAGAAGGGAACAGACAGTCCCCCATTCTCAGAAAGTGATGTGAACACGTTAAGGGTTAATATAATTTTGTGTCTGCACATCTCTGACTTGGTGCTAGATGGCTGGGAAGCAGGGGTGTTGTTAGGAGCCAGGACACCCGCATTCTATCCCTACTTGGAGGGTGTGGGGAGGATGGGAGTGGTGCATCCTGGGATGCTGGAGGACTCTACATTGCTCATTTTATCTCCTTGGAACAGACTGAAGTTAACAAGAGTTAAGTATCATAGAATTATAGAAGTAGGGTCGGAAGGGACCTTGTAGATCTTCAAGTCCAAACCCCTGCCTGGGCAGGAGAAAAACTGGGCTCAAATG
>NW_017728921.1:9609946-9611188 GCF_001723895.1 Crocodylus porosus
TGCTCTCAAGAAGGGAGTTTCCCATCTTATAAGTGTGCTGCTAGTTACTACTGCCCAAGTGCAGCACCTTGCACTTGTCAGTATTGAAGGGCATCCTGTTTTTGCTAGCCCACCCCTGTAACCTATCCAGGTCTTGCTGCAGTCCTTCCCTCCCTACTAACGTGCTCACCTCATCCCAAATTTTGGTATCATCAGCGAATTTAAACAGGTTGCTTTTCACCCTGTCGTCCAAATCACTGCTAAAGAATCACTGCTAAAGAAACTTAACAGCATGAACTCAAGGACCGAGCCCTGGGGGACTCCGCTGCCCACTTCTCCCCAGGTCAACTATGACCCATCCACCACCACCCTCTGAGTGTGACCCTTCAGCCAATCTGCAATCCATCTGACTGTGTAGGCATCAATGCCACAGTCGCCCAATTTTTTAATGAGGATTGGGTGGGAGACAGTGTCAAAGGCCTTGCTAAAGTCCAGAAAGACTACATCCACAGCAACACCTGCATCCAATGCTTTTGTGACCTGATTATAAAAGGCAATCAGGTTGGTCTGACATGACCTGCCCCTAATTAAACCATGCTGGTTGCCCTTTAGCATCATCCCTGAAACTGGCCTGTCACAGATATGCTCCATGATGATCTTCTCAAAGAGTTTCCCTAGGACTGAGGTAAGACTGATGGGCCTGTAGTTGTCCGGGTCTTCCCTCCTCCCTTTTTTAAAGGGGGGGGACCACATTGGCTATCTTCCAATCATCTGGCACCTGGCCAGAGCACCATGAGCGCTCATAAAGCCATGCCAAGGGCACTGCAATAACCCCTGCTAGCTCCCTCAACACTCTGGGATGGAAAGCATCTGGACCCGCTGATTTGAACACGTCCAGCCCCTCCAGAAGCTCTCTAACCCAGTCCTCCCTAACCTGAGGTCTGGAGGCATTCCCCTCGAGTCCATCTTGCATCACAGTGGGGAAGTCCCGGTCCCTGCCCAAGAAAACGGAGGTGAAGAATTGGTTAAAGAGGTCTTTCTCCTCTGGCGCAACCACCAGATTGCCCAGAGGATCTTGCAGGGGTCCACATTTCCCAGTGCTTTCTTCATCTTTCCTATATATTTGAAAAAGGACTTTTTGTTATCTTTGATTTTGGACGCAAGTCCTAGCTCTATGTCTGCCTTAGCTTTCCTGACAGCCCCCCTACAGGCCCGAGCAGAGGAGGTATACTCCTAGATAGCACCCCCCTTCCACCGGTTGAA
>NW_017728921.1:9611573-9614230 GCF_001723895.1 Crocodylus porosus
AGGTGGTCAAGGACCTGGAGGCCCCTTACCAGGTCATCGCCTGTGGCCAGGACCAGGTCCAACAGGGCATTTCCTCTGGTGGACCTTCCAGTCCTCGTAGGATCGGGTCTCCGATGACGAGGACCCGGTGTTTCTTCCTGCTGGTGTTCGTTCTCTGCCAATTCTTTACCATGTGGGGGGTGGCATCATCCCCACTGGAGGCAATTTCACTGTCTTTCTACATCACAGCTGCCAGGGCGTCGAACCTGTTCCCCAGGGGAACCCGGGGAGCTTCCACCACTCTAGGCCTAGCAGCTCTGGATTTGGTCATCTTCTGCCACTCCTGCGTTGGATGCGTCTCCTGTGGGGGCTGTACAGTGGGTATGCAGGCCTGCAGAGAACAGAAATAGGCATCAATTTCATCCTCTGCATCCCTGATGAAGTAGCATGGCCCTCTCCTGAAGTGACATAACTTTGAGATACTCGGTTATACTTGGTATGATCTAATAATATGCAATTGTGGGGCCTAATTCTCCCCAGGCACTGTTTAAGGACCCCAGGCATCTAACTTGGATATTGTGAATTACAGTAGGTGGCAAGGTACCTAAGGTAAGGTAACTATACGGCAATGCCCAGTGTCATGGAGACTAAACCATTGTGCGACTCTAGCCTGTAACATCTATTTTTGTCTCTGCCATAAATAATCATATGTTTTAATTATCTCAACCATTTATAATAACAGGTATCCCAAAATACATATATGCTACCCTCCCCCCACAGCCCTTTCACTCCCCTGCCTGATCCTCCTCCTCCGTGTTACTGTCAAAATTCATGTTATAACTTATTTTCTGTTGACAAGAATGCCAAAGTATTTAGCATTAAGGAGTTCCATGGACTTCACAGTATATTACACATCAGCAAACTATAATACACTGTAGTTCTATCCCTAAGGTGAAACTTTGAAGAGCTGATGGCACCTGTGGAAAAAAAAAGCTAATTTCAAAGAGCAGAAAACTTCAGAGATAAGAACCTCATCTCCCACCAGCAAGGCTCTAGCTGCATGATTTTATTTCATTTGCTGGACTGGAAGCTTTAGTTTTTTGGAAGTGTTGTAAGAATAACCAATTCTTTGGCAGAGGCTTCATGGTGAGAGGCTGGCTATTATTCACAGAGACTCTAAAAAAAGAAAAATTTTGATTTCAGGAGCCTGGGAAACATCCTTAGGTCTTTGTAACTAAGAGCTACATGAATTCATAGAAACTCTGTCTTTTCTGAGTTGTAGAACCTTACCATACAATAAGCGTAGGATCTGAAGTGGTTACAAATATGGCTGATTTAAGACTGAAAGAGTAGGAAAATCCTGCTTCCTCCCTTCTAGGCTAGGGACAGACATTCAAAAAGCCTGAGCCGGAATTGATTCAATCTTAACCTGACTAGACTAAATCAGTTTGTAACCATATAGACATCCCAGAAATTCAGGCACATGCCTGCAGCAGCTGAGGCTAGAAGCCAGGGGGCACTACAGCAGCTCTCCCTTCCCTTCCACAGTGCTGAATTGAGGGGGGACATGGTTAGGCCCCAGAAGGATGCTCTGATTAGGGAGAGATTTCACTCCTGCCCCCAAGCAGCCCAGAAGGCAGTTGATAACACAGTGTTTATTACTGCATCAGAAAACAAAGCCTCTCTCTATTAGTTCAAGCTCTTCTTAAACAGCTTTTCCAAGGAAGGAACAGAGGGACATTACCAGCTACCTGTTCATTAGCTCAGAAGAGCCCTAAGCCGACACTGCTGTCTGCCTTTGTCCCGTCTGCCACAGCACAGACCATAGCCATCATGTGGTACGCTAGTTAATGTTGAGAGGTGTCTGTGTAAGGCAGATGGGAGTGAGGATCCCTGATTCAACAGGGAATGGTGAGGGGCAGGGGGAGCAGGAGGAATCCAGGCAGACCCCACCGTACTTGCAGTCTCTGCCAGAGCTACAGCCAGGGAGCAGAGGGGTGGGGCCAGTTCTGCTGGGCTGAAGCAGAGAGCAAAGCCCCGCCCAGAGTTGCAAAGCAACTGGGATGATGGAGGGTTGTGGTTTAACTTAAACCAGGGGATTCTGATTTAACTTAAACCTGGGGCAGACATTGCATAAACCAGTTTGAGCCAAACCAATTAAGTCTGATACTACATTCAACCCAGTTTCTCTCAAACTGGTGATAGCCATTTTCAGACTGGTTTATAGACACTAAACCTCTGTTCTGTTACAAGTTTAAATCAGTTTCTGATCACTTAAATCAGTTTGTGTGTAATGTCTGTCACTAGCCCTACAGACAGGGCCATTCCTGGGGCGGGGCAGAAATCAGGGTGACCCCATGCTTTGGGGGCCCTGCAGAGCCAGGTGGAGCAGTGCTGGCATGGAGCTGAATGGAGCATCGGCTCCATATCCAGCCACTCACAACCTCCCTGCTGCCGCCAATGGTGGTGGCAGCTTCTTCAGGTCCGGGATTGGAGAGGGGCAGGGCCCTGCTTGGGCTGATTTGCCCTGGGCCCTGCACCCTGCTTGGGTCGTCTTTGCCTACAGATGGGGAAACTGATGTATATGAGCGTTAAGGATCTTATTTTCAAACTACAGGGAATTTGCTGCAACCAGGGACTTCATATTACACATACACACACATACATATATACACATA
>NW_017728921.1:9614330-9624595 GCF_001723895.1 Crocodylus porosus
AAAGTGTGTGTGTGTGTGTCTATTGCTGTGAAGCCAGGACCAGGATGCTAGGAACTGTGAACACACATTTTAGACATGTCTCAATTTATGCAGCCTACTTTCTATATAGACAAGATGGACAAGAGGTGGGAGGGGAAATAGAGGTTCCATAACTTGTGGAGGGTCATATGACAGGTTAGTGACATAGCTGGAATTTGAATCCTGGTCTCTTGCTTCCCACAAAACCAAAGTTCCTGCCATAGTTCATTTCACTTGTAAAACCAAAGCTCCAAATCACTTGCAACAAGGGTAGAGACTGTGTTGATAGGTTGGGAAGAGAACCAAGACATTTTGGCTATTAGGTTATATTTTTTGAAGGGGAGAAGACAAAAAGCCATCTCCCCAAATCTCCTATTCATGTCCCGGGCTTTGGATTGGGGTCATATTGTTCACAAATTTCCCCTCATTTCCTCGAATCCTGTGACAATACCCTGGCAAGTTTTCTCAAGCAATTTCCAGACCCAAAACTGTTCCAGTACTGTTCCGTGTAGTTACATGTGCTGGCTGATGGCTGGTCACCTCAATCACCTGGTACATTGGCTGTGCTTTCTGAGTGAATGATTGAGTAAGTAGTAGCAAATAACAGAATACAGTTTTCACTCATGAATCCCATTGCACTAGGAAACAAAATCCTCATGGGAAATCCTGGTGGATAGCAAATATAAAAATGGGGGAAGGAACATATTTGAATTAAGTAGCCATTCTGATGGTGAATGAGAATTTGTGAAAGCCATTTCACAGCATTTAAATTAGAAGCTAGCAGGTGCCTCTAGTAGTAAGCTGGATCTGCATCCATCCCCCTCCAATTTTATTCTTGGTTTGTTACACTTTTGTGCACAAAGGATACATCTGACAGCTGCTAGTGGGGAATTTTAGAAGTAAAAGGGAAAATTCATTTAAAAGGTCTATTTGTCAAAGTAACCATTTTGATGAATTGTTGTGGGAAAGTTTTGTTTTTACAGATGATATCTCCTCCCACTCGTTACATAATCTTGGTTTATGGGTTTGAATTTAGTCCCTAACTCTGCACACTGAATGGCTGAAGCCATGGATGTCAGATGCCTTAAAAGGATTAGCTCTCTGTATATGACCAAAAAAATTGATTTGTGAATTACAGATCCCCTCTCTTAGAAGTAATACAGTTTGCTTCTTGAGAGCAGTGAAGTTTCTTCCTCGCGGCTGTAAGCGCAGTCATTCTAGGTCAGTATACGTTATTGGCAGCATGCTCACAGCAACAGGAGAGGGGAAAAATGAAATAAGGGACAGGGAGAAAGCTATATTGAGTAGAATTGTTCCAAACCAATTACAAATACAATAAAACTATAAAGCCCAACCCTGCTTCTTGGCAATACTCTCACTGACTTTAATAGGAACAAGACTGAACCCTTATCTCGTATTATGTCATTGATAAAAATGATACCCCAAAGGATCTGAACCCTGATATTCCTCATTCACCTTGGCTTTAATGCACCAATGGCACATTAAATTGGTTCAAAATTTACTCTTTCCTTCTTTTCCACTGGCTAGAATTTGGGAAACATCCCTATTGACTTTAGTGGAGTGACACTAATTAGCAGTAGCTGAAGATATGGCATTGATTGTGCAAGGTATACAGAATTGGACCAAACTCCTATCTAGAGTTAGAAGATTGTTAAAAAAAAAGAAAATAAAGTAAAACAAAAAAATCAGTTGGACAGTTCACTTGAATGAAAGTTCTGGGTATTCACAGTAAGGGTTTCAGTACTGGACCGTAAAAGGATTAGGAAACAAAGGGATGAGATAGGGATGTAAAGAGAAAGACCAAGAGTCCATTAGATCAAGAGACTGAGAAAAGCAGAAGCAGGCAGCAGGAACTGCAAGAGATCTGGTTTTACAACAGTGTCACAAAGATGTAAAGGAAGAGAAAAAAGACAGATCAGTGAGACTGTAACAGGTCTGTGAAAGAGTTGAAAGCCCTACTTGTCAACACCTGGGGTCTGGAATAGATTCGTCCACATGTGCAAGTCAGAGCAACTATCCTTAAGGAGGTCATCTGATTGCAAGACAGTCTATATGGGTCTGATTGCACAAAAAATGTCTGCTGGATAAGGATTGTGGCCTTGACTGGTACAGATTCATTGTTGTTGGCTATGGATCTGAATTAAATCAATGCACACTAAAGCAGTTCTTGCTGAATGATCTCTGCACAGCATGTTTATTCTGTGAAGTCCATCTGAATAGATGGTTATGACTTTAACAGAGTGAAAAAGGATCCCCATCTACAGAATAAGCTGAGATGTACTATGTACAGACAGTAGGTGATATTCCAAAGTCTACAGAGTATATACTCTGGGCATGTCTACATGTGTGCTTTTGTGTGCAGTAGCCTAGTTTACTGTGCCTTAAAGTGTCACATAAAAAGCTGTGCAATTACGCTAATGCACAGTAAACTAGGCTACTGCACATTAAATGTCACTTAAAAACTGTGTGCATTAAGGCAGCCTAATTGGCCTTAGTTTAGTACCTCACAAATTGTTTACTACCATTGGAGGTACAAAATTTAATGTGCATTAGGAAAAGCATCTTAATGCACGTGTAGATATGCCCACTGACTATAAAAATGTAATCAGACCAAACATAGCTTTGCAGTTTCCAGAAGCTGTCTATGTTATGAAGCAGTAACTACAACATATTAAAAGAAAATAAAATACAATTGGGAAAAGGGATTAAAGTGGAAGGACAAAAGAAATCCCTCATCAGGCTTTTGTCTGGCTCCAAATCAGTTCATTTCAAGGCTGATCATTAGAAATGCACATGAATGTAGGAAGCAAGGAAAGCTTAATGCTGTTGGAAAAGAACAACAGTGATGAAACACTGTCAGTTTGAGAGAGAAATAAACCCTTCTGGAGCTCTGAGAAGCCCACAGGGAAAAAGCTTTGCCTAGAACATCTATCCCTGCAGAGGTTACAGTCTGATTAAGACTTCTCTCCAGGTCATCTGCACATATTTGCAGTGCATTTGTCTTCTGGCAAGCATGGCAAAAAAGAAGAGACTGTGTATCCTATACTTCACTCTCTTGTGCAGACTTTGACACTCTTCCCCAGGCCATGAGCCACTAGGGTTACTACCATGACCTCTCTCTAGGGTTGTGTTTCTGTGCCTGTCTACTCTGGTTGCAGCACACACACCCATACCTAAGCAAACGTGAGTGTAGCTTGGAGGACATGGCAGTAGAGGCTTCTCTTTGGAATACGCAGGCCTGCCGGGGATCTTGGGTACTAGGTCAGACAGCTGACCTACCCTGAAGTCCATGCCACCTTCTCTGCACAGCTGCTGTTACCTCAACTAGCTAAATTAAAGCTAGCTCAGGTGTACCTACATGTGCTGTAATCCCATCTCCCAAGTGCAGCACAGATGAAGTGTCCGAGGCACTCTGTGACCGCCTGGCCTCGAAAAGCCTTGGTGCAGACAGTCAGTGCCGGATGTCCCGAATTTCCTGCAGACTCTGAGGTAGATGCTTATCACCAAGGGGGTCACCTCCAAACTCGCCTGCCATGACTCTGAATGTAACTTTGGTGGGGAGGTAGCCTGCCAGGGCTCCTCAGTGGTGGATAGTCCACCAGATGGCTGTCCATGGGGCTCCACCTCCCCTACACCTCAGCCTCATGCCAACCTCGGCGGGTCACTGGATCTTAGTGGCCGTTCCTCCAGTGTTTCTGTGCTCTTGACCCCGATGTTCTCTTAAGTCTTGTGTCCCCTGGCACTTTCTCTTATGATGGCCTAGCGAAACCACTATCTAGCCTCAACTGGGCCTCCTTCTGTCCTAAGTTGTCTCAAGCTGGGAACTGAGGGACCAAACAGCAAATAACACAAGAAAATAAAGGGGAAGAAAAAAAGGGAGGACGGAAATGAGCTGCCCTACTGGCACCTCTATCCTGCACTTTCTTCCCTTTTACCGGGACTTTCCTTGTTAGGAGACTTAGTCCCCTGGCATCGTCTCTCCTACCATACAACCACTCCAAAAGGGGGAAAAGGAAAGAAAAAAGGAACAAACAAATTACAAATTGGGCAGAGTTCGCCTGGCTACCTTCCTGACCCTTCAGGTAGGATACGGAGCAATCTTGTCATCACTCTCTTCATGATCCCTTTGGCTTCATTCCCGCCAGCCAGTGTCCCACACCTAGTACCTAGGCACTCTTTAAGGAATGATCCATTGTCTGGCCAAGGGTGGCTAAGGCTTCTCTTTCTGGGCCATTACTCCCCTCACGCTGCTGAATATGGCTCGCAGAGTTGCCCTGCCCCAACGTCATCTGAGGCGTCCAACTTCCTGTGCCCCGTGGTACTTCCTGGTTTGGTTGGCTGCTGCTTATGCGGTCAGGTACTGCCACGTATGTTACTTCCCTGCCAGGCTCTCTCTCTCTTGTGGCTCCCAGCAGTCTCTGCTGGTGCAGAAAGCCTCCTCTGGCTGTTCTGCCTCCTGGGCACTCCGGCCTCTGCTGGTGCACAGAGCCTCTGCTGGCTCTCCCTCCTCCTGAGCACACTGGTCACCACTGGTGCAGGGAGCCTCTTCAGGCTCTCTCTCGTTCCGGGCACGTCTGCCATTGTCGGTGCTGTCAGTCTCCACCAACTCTTCCCCCTGCTTTCCGCTGGTGATCCTCTTTATTCCCCCGGGTGGTGATTGCTGATGATGTCACCGGCTGGCCTCAGCTGAATAAAGGCGTGGGTTACAACCTGCGCGGGTTCCCTCCTTCTCTCCGGCTGCATTGCGGGCCCTGCTGCAGGTAAGTGTTTTTCTTTTATTATTTCTTTTCCATTCGTGCCTGGTCTTTGCCCTAGGGGTTCCCAGTATGCAACTGGGGCTCTTTCACCTGATCGGCCGTGACATACTCATTCCCTGGTCATCTCTAGGGCTGGGCCTGTTTTGTGCCAACCTCTCCTCTAATCTAGAAATTTTTCTACACCTATATTAATTGACCAGAATATTGATTAATCCTTACTGTTCAGCTTCTCAAGGTAGCACACAATTACAAATATGACTTATTTCTGGTTCCCCAATTTCATAGACAGTACAGAAACCAAAAGATGATGCTTATGCATTGTTAGGATTGCATGGTCTGACTTGCATGACACACCTGGAAACCTTTCAGAAGCAACATTTACTTGGCTGCATTTTTACTTGGCTGTATTAGAGCTCATCTAGAAGAGTAATATTCATTCAACATGCACAACATAGCACAATACTGACTGCATTTCCCAAACTGTTGTGATTTTTACACATGTGATCATAGTGCATGCTTGCTTGAGTTAGGTTTAATTCCGTATGTATCTTTAAAGGTCAACAAGGCAATTAATCAGGGGCAGGAGGGAAGGGAAAAAATATCAGGAAAAAAATACCATCAAGCCTTGAAGCTTGTTGATAAAAGCTTCTTTACTCTTTGAACCAACAGGGTGAAATCGTCTGGGCAGCCTACCCACACAAAATCCACACATCACTTAAAGCAGTGGGCTTGGTGCTAGTGCTTAACTCAAGCATGGTTTTCTCTCTTTAAATATTAACAACTTAACTTGCAAAGGCGCATTTCCAGACAAGGTTGCTGTGTTTTGTATTCCCCTACCAGCCAAGAATCTTTCTATTGCATGTGTGCCATACATATTAAGTTTTTAAATGGAAAAGGTCTTCGTTAAAGCCCTCTACAAAAAAATCAAGCACACAAAAAGCAGATTGTTAAAAGCTATTTGGACACCTCAACAGGCAGATAGATGTTTAAATGGGATTTACAGAAAAGCCTGACTAAATTAAATGCGTAACTCCCATTAACTTTTAATGGGAGTCAAGTATCTAATCTGTTTAGGCACTTTTGTACATTCCATTCAGTGTGTAGCTGCATTCTTAAATGCCCAAATAGCTTTGTAAATCTGTCCCAAAATGCCTCAATATGTCTATGTCTGACCTTGATTTTGGTTCTTACACGTTATTCAGTATTTCAAGAGATTTATTTGAATAGTATGGTTAGAGTTTTTGTCTGTAATGGGAAAAGTTTGTGACAGTCCCATAATTTCAGTGATAGATCAAAGTATTTTGTTCAAATGTTAACAAAAATAAACAAAACTCACCTTTGGCAATAAACCAAGCTAGAAGGCTATCTCCCAAAAGACAGGCTTTATAAAATTAAGAGCTAAAAGCTAAAGGGGAAAATGTAAGAAGTTTATCATGGAAATAATGTTGCACATGTAGTTACATAGGGCATTGTAACCACCAGTTTACATGGGACATCTAACATGTCATGGAATCTGAATTAACATGATCCATCTCTTCTGTATTCACTAAAGTTAATGGTGCTTTGTAGAGGTGCTGAGGTTGTTTGTACCAGCGCATTTCCAGTTTTGCTTCAATGACAATTCTTCAGTGCAATGCATTGTTGCTAAGGTGAAGGACTTCATTCCTGGGGGGGGTGGGAGGGAAAGGAAATCTCATCCTTCCATCACAAAGAGATGCATGTACTATTGATCAAGCTGTTCTTAAAACCCTGTTGTTTGCAGCATATGTTGTAAGTGAATAATAGAGCTCAGTGCTTATTGTATTCTTTAGTTCCTGGCTGAGCAGACCTATTTCAGAAACAAATCGAGTTGTACAGAAATATTTGTGGCCAAGGACACCAAAATTCTCATCAATACACAGATGTGATCTAGGCTTTCTTCCCTATCCCAGATTTTCTGGTGGATGTGAATCCCATGCAGTATTTCTACACACTGTTTTTTTAATCAGTGATATAACACTTTGTGTACTTGGGCCACTGAGATGAACAAGTGTCATGAATCTCTGTATTTAATTAGAGAGAGATTTTTCCACTGAATTGTGTTGTATAGCAGACTCATTTTTCTCATGTTTTCAGTAATTATAACAGGAAAAAAATAGCTGGAGGCACTATAGCCTGTACTAAAGGTGAATTTCCTGCTTAGAAAACATCATCACCTGCGTTGATTTCCTGCTTGGAATCTGTCATTTCCCAAGAAGAGCAACTGTAGTGAGCCTGGGCTGATCCCTGGCTTCTCACCTCCCACTGTGCACTACATTGTTGATCTATTGATCGCCAAATACACCATAGCCCCAAAAGAGTGAAACACTGAAACATCTATTGAACTTTAAACCCTGTGCTTCAATTGCACTGACCTCAGTAGGATTTAAGTATGTACCAACATGTAAGCATCCTCTGCTGACTTGAGACCATAGCCCTGTGGTGGGACTTGGAAACAGCAGCACTACATACAGCCTTTTCCCACATGCTACATCCACCCATGTTGTGCTCCTCTGCTAATGAAAGGGATGGTTTGGTTCTTGATACCCTTCATCAATTATTTGATTCACAGCGTAGGCAAATCTGCACCCATTCAAGTCTTCTAGCTCTGCTAAAACTGTAGGGGCATCAGCTGCTAGAAGGCATTGTGGGCCCGAGGAATTTCTGCCTCTTTGATTCAATAGGAGTTTGTGCGCAGTAGTGGCTACACTGAGTACTCACTGGTTCTCCAAAATACTGAGCTAGGTGTTCAAACTCTGCATCCTCAGAAGGAGTGGGGGTGAAGGGGAGAAAGTGGGTTATAATCAAGTTTTTCTGTATTTACAAGTGATCTGGCTTCCTCTTAACTCAGACCAACTTTCAGTACGTAAAAATACCATGAAAATGGGCTGTAGAATTTGATATTGTTTAACTGAATGCAGAGGGATGGGACTGTATTACCTTTCTTTCCATACTTCCAAAGAGGCCAGGGCCTCAGTGCAAAATGCTGTTTTGAGAGCTGCTGCAGTTAGTAAGGTAGTATATATGCAGAGATGATTTTTTTTCCAGCGCAGGTCAATGACCAATGCACTGAGGACTTTTTGGAGAGGATACTTGCATAAGGTACCAAGCAATCATTCTGCCATCACTTTTGCCAGAAGTGTGTGCCTTATATAAAATCTAACTGTTGAGCAAAGTCAGCAGAAATTCCTGAATACAGCCAGGAACGATGAATTGCATTTATGGAAATGCATGATCCTGCAAGATACTGACTGCCCTTAACTCCTGTTGGAGATCAGTGAGATTGGCATTTTTGAGGAAGGTGCATAGCTCTTTGCCCGTGATGTGCAAGGCGATAGATACCATAACACAAGGTCTATCATGAGAATTTCCATCAGTGAGAATCATAGCCCTGTGTATTCATTCTACCTACAATAAAACCAGACTCAGCTCCATAGCTGTTAGCTATTGCACAGCTGTTGCAGATAATGGCAGCTAATCATTTCAACTGTTAGTAAACTATTGTAATTTCTTCCCACCTTTCACTACAGCAGCTATATCCTGATCACAGTGCAGTAAAATAAATGCACCAGTCCCTCCTATTTTGGGCATTAACTTTTACAGTGCTATGTCACCTAGTGCGGAAACTTTGCTGGCACTCCCAAGTTAAGCAGAGTGAGCACTTGGAGGGCAAACCTACAAAGAAGATGATGCAGAAAAACAGTTCAGGAGGTGGCATGCTTTCCTCATCATCCACACCCAGCCAAGCATTGTGGTCTTGGAACAGTTCTCTGCCGCTGCACAGTTCACTGTCAGCAAAAGAAGTAAAATCAGACTCCTTCCCATTTGCAGCCATCAGTGATCTCAGGGCATCTTTCAGAAGAATAGAGGTCTGTATTCTTGAGGACGAAGTCTAGCTTTGAGCAATTCTATTTGCATATGGACACTTTCTCTCTTATTTTCAAATGGACACAGTTGCCTTCCTCGCTTCTACTCGTGTGGTCCTACTTTCTTAGTCTAAGCTACCATCCAGTACCAGGTGAAAAAATCTCTAAAACAGCAGTATGTTTAGACCCTTCTGTACTATAGTAATGGTGAATGCCCTGTGCATTGAGAAAGTACTACCATATTTTCCTCTATATTATATATCCCCAAATAAGAAATGCACCTCAGTTTTGGAAGGCAGAATAAAGGGAAAAAAAGACTTTTCCAGAATCATGGCTGAATACCAGCTGCGTGCAGCTGGGACAGTCTGCTCTTCAGCATCACTCATCTTCCTCTTGCTACTCAGCTAAAAGCTAGAGGTTTAACCCTTTCACAGCAACTGCTGAATTGACAGCAGCTTCTGGCTGACAGTATGCCTGCCAGGCCATTCCAGTGTCCCCAAGTTTCCATTAAGCACCTTTGTTTAGTACACACACACCAATTTTAGATGGCTTCTTTTTAGGTTAAAAAGTATGTGTGGAATGCAAGTAAGTATGGTAATATCCCTGTGTGCACCTCTCTCCCCCTATATATACATAAATTAATTTCCTTTCTTCAGCTAAAAAAAAAAGAAAGGGCTTACTTACTCAAGGTCACAAAGGAAGTTCATGGTAAAGCAGGGAACAGTGTGCCAGCCTGGTCCCTTGACCACTTGGCAACTATTCTTTTCTGTCATATTTCTACTTATATATAATTAAGCAAGCATTTTAAATGAGTAGTCCATGGTGTTCTGTACTATCCAACTGAGCTACATTTATAAAACACCGTGGGTGTTTCATACATTATATAATAAGCCCTATTACTGTATAATGTAAACCCATTTAGTAAAGTGATTCCATTATGAGAATACTATTGTTGAAATTCTTTCTACGTGCAGCAAACATAAATATGTCCTCCTTTGTTTGATTAATCAAAAATGGGAGTAATCAATCCCACTGCACTGCTTACCAGAGGATATTCTTTTGCAAAACCTCTGTGGCAGGAAATATTTGATTTTAAAAAAACCCTTGCGGTATGGTTTGGAATATGTTAAACTTGTACTCTCTGCTTGGTAGCTCTATTAAATTTCATGTCCTTTTTTTCTCTTTCAGGCTGACAGCTAAGGCAGTTGCTGTATTGTTACCCATCTTGGGAAGTTCATGGATCTTTGGCGTTCTAGCCGTCAATGTCCACACATTAGTCTTTCAGTATATGTTTGCAGTATTCAACTCCCTGCAAGTAAGTACATGGAGGGCCCAGATCAGTGCGGAGGAATACTGCACAGCCAGCTCTTTAGCAACATTTTCATAGCCTAACTTTGCAATTCCATTTCCAGAGCAGAATTTAACTTACTCCAGATTCATGTTAAATGTCCATTCTATTCTCTGTGTGCTTTCTACAGTAATAATGTGCAATACTCAAACCTTCTCTCTTTTTTTTGTTCTTTTAAGGGTTTTTTCATCTTTCTGTTTCACTGTCTTCTGAATTCAGAGGTATGTCTCTGCCCCC
>NW_017728921.1:9624695-9630293 GCF_001723895.1 Crocodylus porosus
CCCCCGAGTCACCAGGTACTAGTAAAACCAAGGCCTTAGTGATGCTAACATTTTTTAAGATAATGTTAGGTTTATAAATGTTGACACGAATCTGCCTTGCTGTTCGTAGGACATTTTTATATAACGTTTTAGATGTTACTTTGAGTGTTCAAACTATATCTCAGCCTCCATTTCTTAGCAATGTGAATATGTTTAATTTAGCCACTGTCATTGCAGCTTATGAAATATTCAGGAGAGGACTCTGTTAAACACAAGCCTGTGAATGTAAAACAAAGGGGAAAAGCCTCCGTGTCGCTGACATGTATATATTTCTGTGTCAGCAAACAGGGAACCACTCGTGATGGTTTGGTTCCTCAAAACGGCTGCCCAAACATCATCTCACTTCACTGCAGCGGGTGAGATTTGGGGCGTTTAAGAGAAAAAGGGGATTTCCTAAAATGGGACAAGGGTCAGAATTTAAGTCCAGAAGCAAAAACACTCTTCGGGCCTGGAGGATCGGGCAACATTTCTGAAGGGAGAATCGTTGGACTGGGGCACCAGGATGCTCGCAGTTCCTGCCATTAGGCCTGTGACTTCATAATACATGTAGCAATCGAGAAAGGCAAAATTATTATTCATCTCAGGAAAACATGCCTTTAGCATTTACTCAGACATTTCTTAATGAGAAAACAAACCAAATATTTTCCAGGTATTTTTCTTAGCAAGATAAAAGACTCAGGAGGGATTTTTTCACACAAGGACTGTCTCTCTGGACCGACTGCTTTAGAGTCAAAGCTTAGCTCTAATAAGTAGGTTTTGCAGAGGGGATCAGTGGAGCTGGAGTAAGACTCTTCACCCTCTGCCGTGCACAATATTGAAACACAATTGTTACTATGTAGAAGCCTAGAAAACTACTGCCCTGTCAACCTCATCAGCGGATATGTCGGTAATGACTTCCTTTCCTGCCCTACCAAGAGAACTGCTCCACAGCCAGCCTCTCCCCAGCATACCCTGGAGCCACTCCAGTGTTTTTCTATGATCCTGCTCTGCGCGGGGCTCTCTCTGCCTGTGGAAGACCAGGCAGGAAATGTTGTTCGCAAAAATCAGCTACTTACTAAGCATCATCAGCATGCCATTTCCCGGAAAGAATAAAAAGTTATGGTCTGTGCTTTAGTTCACAGTTAGGGCCCAGTGCTGAATTCTCCACCTTCAGCAGCCAAGATCTGTAAAGCTGAAAGGGCTGATAAAAATGAAAGAGGAAAAATACTTTGATAGTCTATTTTTCCCTGAGCTCTGAAGGCCTTTCCTCCGCACCGCTCCCCCTGAAGCATCTCATTCCCAGATAAAACAACCCAATATCCAGATATAAATATCTGAATTGCAGCCTTTTCCATAGGACCCTAATGAGAAAGGAAATTCATGCAATGTTCTGAGTACTCTTTGCCGGCATTGGATCCTTCACAATTTGAACCCCTGGCAAACAGCATTGCAGCTGAAGAGAACGATCACCTTTTGGCGAACGGTTCTCGTTAGCTCCATTTTACAGTGTGAAAAGCTACTGGAAACGCCCCTTCAGAGAAACTTTGAAAAATGCTTTGCTTCCTAAAGTATAGTGTAAGAGGGAAACCCAGACCCAGTAAAGCAAAACTGGAGATATTTTGAATCAGTGAGGTAATACAGAAGTTTCATTCCCAATGTTTTTTTACAAAATCCACATAAGGAATATGTGCAAAGAAATGCAGTAGGTGGCCATGCTTTTGATTGCTTTAGGATCTGTACCTAGACTATTCTTACATCCCTCCAATTACTTTTTGTCCTCTCTTTGGAAAATAATACAATGGTAATAAAGTGATGGAAAATATACGTAGCTGTTATAATGGGTGGTAAGAGAGAGAGCAATGTAAAAGACATATCTATGTATGTATATACACACACACCCACACACACACTGTAATAGGAACCCAACTATACAGAGCACCTTACTGTAAGTGTAATTGTATGCCAGGAAAACTTATGCTTCCATTAAAGGTAGTGGCAAAACTCCCATTGACTTCTGTGGGTGTCAGAGCAATATAATAATAATTAATTCTCCCCAGCTTCACTGAGTCATCCAGGCTGACGTGACACAGATAAGGAGTTACTTTTCCTGGCTTTCCCGTCTGCTGCTTCATAGCTAGTAGCATGTTGGAAATCCCACTGGAATGTTAATGCTAACGAGTAGCTCTTGAAGGGTGTAGGTCAAAGTCTACTGCTAGCATTTAAGGATCATCAATTATCATTTCATCACCAACCGCCAAAAGAGAAACAATTCCACATCTTGGGAAAATATTCTGACAAATAGCAAAGATTGCATTTCTAGGTTCTTGGTTTTTTATCCAAGTAGAGGAGAGATGAATTACATTGAAAAGCATCACGCAGTTCACAAAGACTCAAGTTCTAGTAAAGTGGCAGCTAAAGCTGTGTATAGTCTGTTCCTGCCCCTTGCAAATGCAATCAAAAACTCGCACATGATAAATGAAAGGCAGTTCTTTCAGTGCTATGACTTACGATATGATATGAATGATCCGAGCGATTCGGTGGGACTCTGAGTGACAAGGGAGGGTAGATTTGCTATTGGGAAAAATCTCTAGTATTGTAGCCAGGAAGAGTTGTAGGTATTTGACGGATCATTGCCTGATGAGCAAGTTGGGTAAAATCTTATCCCCACACCTTCTCCCTTGGAGTCAATGGGAGATTTTTCCTGCTCACTTTAGCAGGGCCAGGCTGTTGCTGATGCATGCAAAGTGAGCATTGTTCGTAAAAGGTGAGATTTGCCTCTGTTATCTTAAGGCCTAGGCAAAACAGCTATTGCTTGGGCTGCGTGCTGCGCCTTTCCAAATTTAGCCCTGCTACAATTCAGCTCTGAAAAGCGGCTCCAGAAGTTGCATGATCCAAATGATGCGTCTGTTTCTTACAAAACAGGTTTTTTTAAAAAAAACCCATTTACTCCCATCAAGCCAGCGCTGCTTTTGAAGCAGGGTGGGATCTAATTTGACACGCATGCTAGCAAACGCAGTGTTTGGCAAATCCCGGTGCAGGGCTGAATTCTTCTTGCTCTGACATCTGTGCAGCCACATGGAAACTGATAGGAGTGCCCTGGTGTCACTTGGCTAGCAGAATCTTTATTACAGCCTGTAGGACTGGCATTTGGGGAAAAAGCATATAAAAACTGGAGAAATCTCCCATCTGCCATCAAAAGGAGGGAGCCATGTTTTCTTCTTCAGAGTTTGCAATCAGTGAAAGAGGCCTCTATGCTCACACTAACTTGACCCCAGTAAATCTCCAGGAGGTGAAGGCATACCTTGCAACGGCTCTGACCTCTAGCAGCAGGCTCCAGAGCCCACCTGAATGCACAGATCTAGGGGCCCCTCTGGATCTATATTAGTTACATGCAAAATGTTAAAAACTCATCAGGGAGCTACTGTTAAACAGAATGAAATCTCTTGATAACATTACTATTTAGAGCAGAACTGCAAATATTCCAAAGCAGTATATACTTACATAGTGCTTAGTGATTCACAAGATAAAGGCAATACTTTGCATTTGAGAAATAAATAAGACTTGATTAGGAGTATCTCCTGAAAGCCTGCTAATGTATGGTCTCATGCTTTTCTTAAAGGTTAGAGCTGCCTTTAAACACAAAACTAAAGTGTGGTCCCTCACAAGCAGTTCAGTTCGAAACGTCAATGTGAAACCCTTCAACTCCGACATTGTAAGTTCTGGGTTTTTTTCCTGTGATAGTGCTGGGGGTGTTCTAGATTAATAAGACAAAAAGAGGCACAAGGATTAATTAGTACTCCAGGAATTAATTACTACTCATTTCTGAAGTGTACTCTATGGCAAGCTACAATGTAAATGAAGTATACTGTGGATCTTTTGAAAGGAAAGGACCAAATTCTGCTTTCTGGTATGTCACTGAGTACTTTTTTAACAGTTTGCTTTGCGGGTGCTTGTCCAAAGCCCCTTTAAATCAATCAGGACTTTGTTGGACTTTGTACCAGGCAACCAATGAACGTTTTAGCATTAACTTCATTTGACGCACTCTTTATTTTGCGAAAGTGCCTTCATATTTAGGTCCCAGTCGTAAAAAATAAATCACTGCTTTTCAATCTCTGCCAAAGGTGCTTAAGTTGTTTTGCAGCAAAAGAAATTTGTTTGATAAGAAAGCAGTCTTTAGAACAGGTTGGATCAGAAATGATTGGCAATGACTACCGCACAAGACCTGACGATACATCAAACAATTCCTTTATGGCTTATGCTCTCAAGAGGCTAAGATAATGTTGGAAGCATCTAGGCTGATGCTTTCAAGTGTTTATATCAAACAGTCAACTGTGGTTTAGCAATATAAATAACTCTCGTTTCAATAATCTGGTTTTTTTCCAGATGACCGGAAACAAACCAGGCACCACTCCTACAAAGCTGAACACCTGGGACAAAAGCACCAATTCGGGCAATAGGATTGACCTATCAGCCGTCTGACATTAGACCCAGCTTCTCACTGAAAATCAAGCCATACATTCAGGACCTCTGACATAGTCTACCAGTAATTTCTCACTGTCCATGCCAGTTGGAACTGCTCTTTTAATCACTGCCTAATAAATTGGAAATTGCCATAGTGTTTTATTGAATACGTACAATCAGTCCTCATCTGCTTGCCTCCCCACTTACAAGTCAATCTGCCACTTGGACAACAGCAGTACCTGCAGAATAACTAGCACAAATATACACTGGATGGTTTTGTCAGCGATGATGAAAGCAGTAGGTGTGGAAAGGTGATTATTCCTGTCGAATTCATCCTGGACTACAGGACTGAGGAAAGCTAACGTACCTCAGGATGTTTTATACTCTACAAATGAAATGTTTCCTACTGGGATTTTTGTAGTTCAGCTGGTTTTGTGTAGCTGTGCATTCTGTTTACGTTTAATATTTTAAGTAACCCGATTACCCCAGTAAAATGTATTCAGAACACAAACAGCCAACAGGCATTTCATCTGAATTCTGTACATGACCTGGAGGGAGAAAAAGCAAGCTCCAACCAATCAGCCCAAACCACAGACTTGGGACTGTCAGATCTGATATATGTTGTATCTGTGTCCACACAAACAGTGTTTGTAGCATACACTAGTCACACAGTTAACTTGTTAAGTATTCCCTTTGACGTGGCATCTATAAAAGATACGTATGCCTAAGAATGTGCCGCACCAATCCTCACTGCTAATTTAGTTTGGCTGGCGCTTTGTATCTGCTGGCAAACTGCAATACCAGGCAGTTGCCTGAATCTTTCAGATGCAATCAACAGCTGTCCATCGAGTGCATTTTGCAAATAGAATTGACCTGTAGCTTTTTGAAATCAAAATCTGACTCTCTGACTTTATCTTTCTCCTTTTTTCTGGTCAGACTGAGGCACTGAAGTCCAAACATAAAAATGTAATGCAACAAAATACTGTGAAGGCAGCAAGACTGCAGATGGGTCTTTGTATGGTTATCTACAGACAGATTTTAAATAGACCTCAAGACAGTCTCTTGTGTTTTAAAGTCTGCTCTGCATTTTGTAGCTTTTGCTTTAATATCTTTTTTTTT
>NW_017728921.1:9630393-9653525 GCF_001723895.1 Crocodylus porosus
AGCAAGCAGTGGGGGGAGTGGAAGGGGGCAGGGAAAGGGGAATGACATTTTTCATTTAGCCCAACGTCTTCCTGGTCCTCACAAACTATGTCAGTGAGTATTTAATCCATGGAAGTTTTGGGCACCAGTCTATAGTCAGCTAGCTGTGGGGGACAAGTTGGCTTTCTGCCATGAACACAATCCTGAGATCTCAAAGTAGCCAGGGACTAACTGATTCCCAAGGCTTGTTTAGCAAGAAGGCTCCCCAAAATTCCTATAATTGGGGCTCGCTGGATATCTCCTTTTCCCCAGCCATCTCTTTCCCACATCCCCTAGGCAAATCCTCTGGAAGCTTATTCTGGTTCTCAATGGTTTGTCCCACAAGAATAGCACAGGATAACTAGCAGAGAGGCTGAAGTATTGATCTATCACTGTCAAAGTGTCTCTTTCCCCTTAATCTAAGGTTTATATCAATTTCAGGCCAATTGTGATCTTCCTCAACTTTGTTCTGCTATCGATGCAGGGGACTGGGATTTGCTGCTATTAGGGACTGGGGCTTGAGGATCCACAGCAACATGCTGTTAGCATTTTGCCATTGATTTGCCTCTGCATGGGGAGAATTTTTGGCTGAAGAACCATAAATTTATAGAAGAATGAAGTTTCCATGAGAACTGAAACTAGTTGTGAATTTGGCTAATATCATATTTTTCGCGTACAACATCTACCTTTCCCCCAAAACCAGCCGATGACAATTGAAGTGCACACTATATCCAAGGACATGTGGTAAGAGTAGTTTCTGCTGCTTGCTTACCAGGAAAAAGTGAAACTAAAGTCTGCATGAGCAGGCTTGGCCCCCTGGCTGCTGCTACTCAGGCCCTTACTGCAATGAAAGATTTATTTTCTTCATTCTTTCATAAACAAGGCACATATTTTATCACAGATATGTTATATGGGAGAAAATATGGTGGTCTGGGACAAAAAAAGGTAATGGGGAAGAGTTAGAGAAGGTCAAAAAATTATTTTGACGTTTTCAGACTGGAATGTTTAATTTTCGAAACCCATATATACTTCATGTTCACTGTTTCAAAATGCAACTTTTGCCTCTCTCATTAAAAACACAAAGGCCTGGAGAGGCAGAGAGAGCTAGTAGTGTTGTACACTGCAAGAAACCCAAACTTTTCAGATATGAAGCAATGCTTTTCTGTTAAAATTTGATGTAAATTAAAAAAAAAAAACAAAAAACCAGAGGAAGATACAAAGGGGATAAAACAGCATTGTAAATGAAACAAAACATTTTGTTTTGGGTTGACCCAAAATAATTTCAAGCTTTTTTTTCCCAGATCTTTTGATTTTGCCATGGAATAAACCAATTCATTCTTCACCCGGTTCTAGTCCCTAACCCAGTGCTGCCCAACCCTTTGGCCTCATGGGCCAGATGTGGGAGGCAGGGTCAATCCACGGGCCCAAACTGGTATGGGCGACTGTCCTGCCAAGGCCCATACTGGTGCATGAGGCCCAGCCCTGTGTGTGGAGTTGGACCCCAGCCCACTGCCCCACTGCAACACAGAGGGCCACCTCATCTGGCCCACAGGCTTGGAAATTTGGCTGATGGGGAAGTGGTGGCAGCTCTAATTACCACTGCTTTTCTGCCACCACATTTCCAGACGTATGGGGAGCCCCAAAGGACGTGACGTGGCTCTGCAGGCTGGATCTGGCCTGCGGAGGATAAGCACCACTGCTTAACCACGACTGAGCCAGTCTGCCGTAACTGAGTTGACTTCAACAGGCGCAGCGATCTGTGGGCCGCTGTGTCTGCCCGAGAGAGATTTGTGAATACAGTCCGCTGATTAAACCTAACCTTATCTTTTCCAGATAACTATTTTGAACATATGAATATTTTGTTGACCGTTAACTATAATAGCAGGAAATGCTAATTAGTGAAGTAGCTGTTTCTGTCAGTTGGCTTTTGTGAATAGCTTGTTCTTAGCCCTTTGAGCATTGGAATAATCGTTACAACTACGCAAACATATCAGACCCTTGTGGACAGAGCATGTCGTCGGGATGTATGGCAGCAGGTTGTAACAGAACAGTACTGTGATAAGAGTTCAAAGCATCTGTGTTGTGTGTGGGCAAACTATTTAAACTGTTTTGAGGTTTTTTTTATACTGGAGCACATTTTTTTTAAAAACTGTGACCATGGATATAGATTTTAAACCCTATTTACTCTTCTACTCATTTTTCTATAGTATATTTTGTCTGTTGTGTTCACAGAATCACCTACGTTTTAAAAAAAAAATCTTGGTTTTTAAATATATACATTTGCTTCTATGCATTTTCTTACCTGCTGCACTACTCTTATACTGAATTTATAGCAGTCACAAAGGCCACTGCTGGTGGCAATTATTATTTTAGATCCATTTGAAAACATTTAAACACACAATATGAGAGCACGTACTATAAAGGGTTAAATCTATTTTTCATCCAGGCGTATCATATTATAAAGTGATCCCTAAAAATACATGAATAGGCTCAATGAATCATAAAAATGATTTTAACGCTGCAATGTGACATAGATGTATTATATAAGGAGGGAACATTTATTATCCTGTACGTACTGAGACCTATTGTAGATACTGCAATATTTTTTCCAGTGAATAACCAGTGTCCCATTGCTTTAACTTTGCATTTTGAACATTACCTGTAATAAAGAATTATATCTTGGTTATGCCACATGAGGTTAAGAGTTAGAACACTGTATTAGTAATGCTGTTAGGAAAAACACAAACAAACCATAAATGTTGCTCATTTCGATCTAAGTCTGTTCATCTTGTTTGACTCAATGTATTTTTCAGTTTTACTGAATGCAGCAAATGTACCGAATAAGAAAGGCTCAAATGAATCTTTTTTTAAAAAAAAAAAACCCTCTTATCCTCAGCTTTTTAAAGTATGAAGATCATGAAACTTATTTATGGGCTTGTATATAGCAGCTTTTGCAATATTTCCTTAAGATGGCATTATTTTGTCAATGGTATGAAATCTTAATTGAATGAGATGTGAGTTTGAAAATAGACTATGTAGCAGGAATGACTTTGCGAGCAAGTAATAAAGTAATTTAGATTTTTTCCACCCCCAAAATAAAATAAGAAATCTTAATTTCCTAACAGAATTTTGTACTTATTCAATTTATGCTCTCCACCTAGATTATAAAGAACATTAGAAAATATATAGCTCCTTATAAATACCAATATTGTGCCTAAGGATACAAATTCTTACTTGTGTGAAGTCCCCCCATGAAGTATTTGCTACTTCTGGCCTGGCATAACCAAGATAGTATCTAGCTTTGTTTTAAATTTCGTAGCCACAGACTATGTTGGGGAATGTAATTCCCTCCCCTTAAGAAAGAAACCAGGTTGCTGTGGTAGCTGCTGTAAATTATTTGTTATAAACCAAGCCATTCCAACAGCCGGCACCCTGTGTTCACTCCTGAATGGTCAATGGGTTTTTAGGACTAAGAAAAAATAAGGTTCTATTTTGGATGCTGAACTAGAACAACCACCCCGTGGTAGAAACTGCAGAAGGTCAGTTTTCACTCTGCCGGATGCATAAAGCTGCTCAGTGGTTCTGGGACGGGGACCATTCAGGTCATTAAGGGCTACTGACTCAGCGCATCCAGCCACGGATCTGTGAGAAATCCAGACCCCTGTGAGAAATCCTTTTCTCCTGTCTAGAAGCAAAAAGTTTTCACCGTTTTCATTACCTTTCAGTTCCCTGGCCCCATTTACGCACAATCAGCTCACCAATAGTACTGGACAATATCTCCATGATGTACCTCTTTGGAGAGAGGTGGTGAAAACAATACTGTGGATGTAGTGACCGGGGCATGGAGGAGCAATTACCATTCTGTGGCATTTGGCAGTCTTACCTGGTGCAGAAGCCAGCTGTTTCCTGACTGCTCGCCTCCTGCTCTGGGTTAGTGGGTAGAGCATTGGACAGGCACTGAGAAAACTTATGCAAGATTATCCAGTTGCAAACTGAACACAAGTCACTTCACCCTGTTGTGATTCATTTTCTATCTGTAAAATAGAGATAAAGCAGTTTACAAAGGAGGCCAATGAAACTGAGATCTACAGCTGACCAGTGCTTGCATGATTTATTATAACACTTCAACCCCTTGCTGTATTTTTATGCCAACAGGCCATTAATCTCCTGTCTGTTGCACCTCCCATATCATTTCCTTAAACGTTTAGGGCAGAATCTTATTTCACTCTGTGCACCCAGATGGCACATTTCCAGCTGCAAAAAAGCCATTTTTGGCACTTATGCACAGTTTGTCATTTTATTCCAGCTACTGAGCAAGTATGGTAGCCTGCACTCCAGCTAGCCAGTAGGGGTGTGCGAAGCGGGCCTATTTGATTTGGATTCAGCCCAAATCAGGGACAGTGATTCAATTCGTTTATTCGGGTCACTGTCCCCGGTTTGATTTGGTTGAATCTGAATCTGAAGATTCGATGCTGATTTGGAGAATCAGCGATTTGGACATAGAGACAGCTTTAAAAGTTTTTTCTGCATACCTCAAGGTACCAGCGCAGCTTCTGAATGCTGCCATTTTGGGGAGGATGGAGTGTCCCACCGGAGCGCAGGGGAGGCCTCCACGTGCTTGGCAGCGAACCCAGAAGTGGACCTGAAGTACTTCCAGTCCACTTCTGGGTCTGCCAGGAAGGGCACCGGGCCCCCCGGCACCTCCCCCGACTCAGCGATCAGCTGTGGAGGGACTCCAGGTGCCCCCCTACCCCCAAGACTCAGAAGGCACCAGTCACCAAGCTGGGTGGGTGTGGGGGAGGGCCCCCTGTGCACTCCTCGGCAGACCCGTAAGTGCTTCTGGTTCGCTTCCAGGTCTGCTGCCAAGTAGGCTGGGGACCCCCCGCACTCCTGTGGGATGCTCCATGTGCCCCAGCATTCGCCAGCTATGCCTGGCACCTAGAGGTATGGACAAAAAACATTTAAAGCTGTCTCTATGTCTGAATCGCCAAATCTTCCAAATCTCTCTGAATCATTTTGGAGGGTTACGATTTGATTCAGAGAGATTAAAGGGTCCTCTGATTCAATTCAGATTTGGAGATTCGGCCACCAAATCTCTGCCAAACTGAATCAGGGACTGAAGGTTCGCACAGCCCTACTAGCCAGGTACTTGGCTCCATTCCTATGTGTGTTGATTAAGTCACAAAATTGTCCCCACCAAATACATGGCCAGTGGGTGTGCAGAGGAGAGGGTACCCATGTCTTGGGTCCAACAGCTTAGTGGTTAAGAAGACACCTGCCAAGGAAGTGGGAGAGGGAGAGTCTAGAGGGGAAGCTGAACGTGCACAATGCTCTAACCATGGGGTCAAAAGTTAGGTACTATCCAGTTCCTTCTGCAGCTGGTTCCCCAGGCACCCAAGAGATGAAGGCAGGTAGGCCCAGGAGGAAAAATGCCAACTAGAGGCCATGGCTCAGTTTAATAGATACTGCCAGTGGGATAGAGCTTCAGCCCTGGTTTTGAAGTTGACCCACTGACAAACAAGGAAGGCAGATATATAGTGCCAGGATGAAGAAAGCAAGCTAGCGCAGTGGTTCTCAACCTATTTGCCATAGCAGGTCACACTTGCAGCTCTCAATGTGTTGTGGATTGCACCATTGAAAATGTTTTGTATCTGTTATCTGAGAGCAATGCAGTACAAATCAATATTCTGCAATATCTCTCATTTCTAGGCCACAGCAGTGTGCTGACTGGGCTGCATGTGGCCTATGGGCCACGGGTTGAGAACCACTGAGCTAGAGTGTGTGGGGGGTCAGTGAGATGGCTGTTGCCTGGCTTCTAGCAGGGACCATTGCTCCCCATGGAGCAGAAACTTCCCCACTCATCTCCATGTATTTATCCAATAAATATTAAATGCAAGATACACTGGGCCACTTAAATCCTTGGTAGGGGATTTAACCCAGCTAAAGTACAGGCCTCCTGCCTAACCCTATGCAGAAGAGTACATTTCACTCTGGAATGAGGATTTAGGCTACTGCAAAGGATCCAACTTTTCACTATCCCATACTGCTCCCACGCTTGCAATACAATTTCTTTTCCCTAACAGGTCATTTAAACCAGACCTGAAATAAAACACTCTGACAGCCCAAAGCAACATGTTACACAAGTGCAAAAATACAGAAGGTATCAAGTGCTTTCACGGTTAAATAGAAAATCCAGTATAATTAATAAACCATTAACTCAAGCCCCACTGCCGAACTGTTATGCTCAGTGTACATGTGCACACATGTGCATTGTGTGATAAAGTGTAGCTGGAGTGATTACGTTTCTGTAAGTAAAAGTGAAAATATGGAATTTAAATGACAAGGATGTCTCTGCAGGGACTGAACTATCATATGTCGTTACACGCTACAAAAAGCTGCTTTTTATGTCCAAATACAGCAACAATAAATATACAGGAGATATCTTTTACATCTATCTTCTGAAATATACAGATTTTTTTTCATCCCTGACAAAGTAATAAATTATATCATTTTGTGTCCAATTTACAGCACGCTGTCCTTAAAAGTGTTTTCATTATATCTTTGGTTACGCTTGGATGACCTAATACTATATACGTCATGGATAGTTATTGCTGTAATAGCTCTTGTTCAGACAATTTTCTTCCTCAATAATCCCTTATGTTCTTTGAACTGGGAGACAATCTTTCATCATCAGGGATGGTTACAGTTTTAAATATACTATGGACATCAGCATATTCAGTAGGTGTTAATGCATCATAGAAATTCTACGTTGCAAGGATGGATCTTATATACCATGTACTCTTAAGTAAGCTGCTTCCTCATATGGCTGATAAGACTAATTAGCCAATAAGTAAACTGTAGAGTAGGGCTAGCTATCCAATTTGACCACACTGGACAGACTGGGAGTTCAACATAATCTTTTGAGCAGTCCCCCGGATGAGCATTTACCAATTGTTCAATTGGTTAAGGGCCATCTTAACATGAAGCAAACAGTTATTTGGAGGGATCACTAAAAATGCCTACAGCATAGAGCATCTCAGGAGCCCCATTCCTCAGCTCCAGTTGTTTAGGGTATAAATTAAGCACTGAGAAGCTCAGCCCTGAGAAAACTAAGGGCCTTCTGCACATGTACCTAAGTGAAATGCAAGGTCACATGTTGCACATACTTTCAGGTCATAAACTGGAGCACCTATGAAGTTGAAGAAGCTCAAGGATTTGATGACAGCAAAGATGGGGTTCTCAGGATTGTAATTTTGGATGTCAGCAAAATATAGGCGCCTATGGTTAGAGCCAAAAAGGGCCTTAAGTTACTTGCCCAAGTAACTTCCTCTTTGATTTTTTTTTGGGAACAGTTAAGGAAATTAAATAAGAAATGAAACCGTGGAATCCATTGCTTCATGGTGGGAGCAGGAATCCCCCATCAAGTGTCACAAATCTACATGCCAATCTAGATTTTTGCACACAGATATATGATTTAACAGGAAAAATATTCAAAACTGATTCCCTGCTGGTCTGAAGCAACCCAGAAGTGCAAGTCATCTCTTCCAAAGACAGCTGTTATTTGCATTTGCAGTTTCAGACACTTGGATAGGAGTGACATTTACTTTGCAAAATAAATATATAAGTGAATGCACTTGGTGACCTACAGTGATGAAAACACAGCTTAGCTGGGTCAAATACCACTTAGGAAGGCACAGTATGCCTAGAGATAAGCGAGTGGACTGGAAATTAGGAGTCGATGCTATCTCTATCTGCTCTATAACTTTGGGTCAGTCACCGGGAATGGGTAGGAGACCCAGATCCAATCATTTCCTTTGTTGGGGAAGGTGGGGTTGGGAGGTCTGGGTTTGAACCTCCGAAAAGAACAACGCTCAGATCTCCAAGAGATGTTGGGGGAGGGGTCTCTCAGTCCCACCAAGTGAAGCTGTGCATGGAGAAATTAAATATTAAATGTCTCCATGACTATGGAGTACTTGGGCATTTGGGCAGGATTTAGATGTTTAAGTCCTTTTGTGGTTCCAGTTTCAAAGGGTTGCAAAATGCACAGAATACGCAATGAATAAGAAAAAAAAATTCTCTTCCATTCTGTTATAGTTAGATTAGGTCACTTGTAAAACTGTAAGTCAACTGCTTTCCAGATAAATAGTATTTTTAAGATGACACCACCCCTTTAAATAAACCCAGTCGTTACTCTACATCAAACTGTGCTGTCTGCAGCAACACCAGCAGTCCCTCTGGGATGTGCAACTAATCATGAGAAGGAACACCAGGGAATCTTCTTTCCATCTATCAAAGCTCTTCATTCAATACACAGCTTTTCAGATAACACTGCTGGTGAATGGAGCTGTAAGAAAGTTCATTGTGAAACTCAGACCAGCTGGATTCTGGTGTGATGCTTCGCACAAAGGGGCCCTGTCCCGGTTGGTGTTTGACACTAGCAGTGATTGCAGGGAGACGATGCCTCTTAGTTTGGCTTATTAGAGAACTCCTGACTTTTCTAATATTTAAATAATGTTTTTGTCTCCCTCTCTCATTTTTCATATATCTTCATACAGGATGATCTGACTTTTTTATTTTATAGGTATTTTTCACACTGACCTTCCTTCTACGTTGTGTTATTATTGCTATTTGGCCTTTCCCTAGACTTATATTTTCCATAAACTTTAAGCTAAATATTTGGTGCCCAGAACCTTATTATTTATCTGACTAATTTAATCCACACTGGACCTGTGGCCTATCCCCACAACCTCCCCCCTTCCAACTACTAAAGCCCTGAATTGCCTCCAACAATTTCCTTCCTCCTCTGAGGCCAGCTCTTTTCCAATTCTCCCATTTCCCTCTGTTATAAGCAAAAGGCTGCAGTGGATGTGTAAAGTTTTGTAGTGCTGCTGCCAGTGACGTTTTACTGGCCATTTCTGGAAGGAAGTGAATGGAGACTTTGCACTTGGACAGGGAACTGAAGGCCTGGTGCCAAGTATGATACAGGCTGCTGGTGACAAGTTTGCTGGAGTGGCGGTGCAGGAATGGTTTGGATCTCCCACCCTTGCTGCACTGCAGCCCCCAGAAGCTGTTTAAAATCCATCCCTAGGAGGAAGTCAGGCAGCTTCACCAGAGCTACAATTGCTCTTTGCATGAAATGCTAGAACCTGTGCTGTGAAACCCCAACATGTTTAAACAGTGCACTTGGCTTAGATACACGGCTTATCCAAAGGGTAACCAAACCTTGAGCCTGCCAAACCGGGCTGGAAGTTTAATAAAAAAAGAAGCTCCCTCATAAAATTGATGTTGTTTCTCATCGGCTGTTGGGATACTGCCAGAATAACACGGTGCACTTTGGCTCTTCTGATCCCAGTTCAGTCCAGCATCTAAGCCCCTGCTAGGCATGTGGCGATGAAACAAAGGAAACAGATGAACAAGACATTTTGTACCCTCCCTTGAGTCTAGTTGTTACTTCTTTCCATCTATCATGTAAAAGTCTATGTACCCTTCCTTGAGGGTACCCTTTTTGTACCCATCCTTGAGTTCAGTTGTTACTGGGCTCAAGGAAGGGTACAAAATGTCTTGCTCATAGGCTTGCATAGGATAAAGCCCACAAGCAACGGCTTGGGTAGCAGAAAGAGGGGCATCTTGAATGGAAGAGAATTACTTTCTGCCAGTAGAGTAGCCCCCAAAAAACATTCACTAGAGCAGCCTATTCTCATTTGTTCCATTCTTACTGGGGAAGACTTCACAGCATGCTCTGCTGCATTTGAGTATATTCTCCACAGATGGTTCCTTTTATCCCATATTAATTTTATAGATTGGTGGATGTAGTTGAACACCGTGGAAAGGGGATGCTAACAATGCTTCTACCTTCTGCTTCTTTTGTTCCTACAGATGGTGGTTTTATATGGTAAAATCAATTATAAGTTGAATCGTATTTGTCTACAAGGTAAATGTGTGCCAGCCTGTCTTTGTTTATGGTAATCACATTTATCTACAGTGCTCGTTTCCCCCTTACATTTTTTCCAGTTAGATTTTTCTCTTTATGCTCTATAACGTGCTTCCAGACAGTACTTTCTTACTAATATATTCATTAGGCATTATGTAAATGAACATTAGTGGCAGTCAGAATTTTCTCCACCTTTCACATAGTTATTGGTTGTTCTGCGAGACATAGGAAACAGACTTTGGGTCTACATCGATAAAATAAGAGGCTGTCTACAAAGGCCACAGGTGAAGTAGTTTACTTGTAAATAGATGGTTTGCAAAAATCATCGTTGTGTTTTATTTGGTCTCGACTTCCCTGGAAAAATTATCTTGATGAAACGTGATGATATTGTAGCACAGATTGGAAATTGGTGTGAAGTGTCGAAGCTTTGTTGGCTATAGTAGAATCAGGATAATTGATGGTTTGTGCCAGACCACAATTTGTCCATAGGTGACTTTTTAGTTAACTAAAACTATAAATTGTGGGGTTTTGTTTATTTTAGATAATAATGAAGTGTGGGGCATAAGAAGAACAGCATCTACCAATTCCCGTTAGGCTTATCAAAAACAAAGAAACCAATCTTTATTCAGACACCACACCATATTGGACTCTTAAAGCATTTAAGACCAGATCCAAAGCCCACTGAAGTCCAGGGTAGGCTGTCATTAGCTGCAATGGGCTTCAGATCGGGTCCCTATTTCTTTCATGGACCTGGCTCTGAATTTTTCAATGGGAGGTCAGGGAAGAGGCACGGTTTGCTTCCCAGTAGATGGCAGCAATAGTTTAACCTTTTTGGTCACTCTGCTCCACATTAAGCTGGTTATCAAGTGTCAAAACCTCTATTTGCTACCTGACTATTGAATATCAATCAATTCTCCATTTCATTTCTGTGATTTTGAACTCAGCATGTTATGCTGGTTTTAGGCTCTGAAAATCCCAGCATTTAAGAAATATGTCTCCTGCAAGGAAAGTGTCCAGGATCTGTCTGTGCATTCAGTTGATTTGAACTTAGATCCCCTTTAAAACTGTTGCCAAGATACAGTCCTGCAAAGAAGGTAATTTACATTTCAATGATGATACTTTTTTCCAATAGATTTCAAGGCACTTTAAAGATGATCAAAGCCCTTTCTAGATGTTAGTTATCAGAGCCTCCACACAAAGGTGTCATCACACCCATTGGTAAAATGAGAAATAAGGCAAAGTTGTGGGAATGTCAGGATTTGAATCCGGGGACCTGAATGACAAAAATTTGTCCTAAATATAACCTTTTTAATCCTAAAAGCAATGGTAAACAAATGTACTTCTTACATACTAATTATTATTTTTTCATTTTAAACATGTCACTTTCTAAGATTACCTATTTGGAAGTTACTGGGTGCCTCTACATATGCACTTTTATGCACAGTAACCTACATTACTATGCATTGAAGTATCATGTAAAAACCATGCAATTTCACTAATGGACAGTAAAATAGGCTACTGTGCATTAAAGCACACATCACTTAAAAATCTGAGCTTTTGTTACTCAGCATTAGGGCAGCCTAATGTCTATTTACTTAGGACAACACATTGGAGATTCTAATCTAATGTGCATTATGAAAAGCACGTTAATGCATGTGTAGACACACCCACTGATTCCCCTGGATAATTTTAATTTGACAATGTGATGATTTGCTTCCTTTCCCTCTTTTTTTTGTAGCAACAATCTAATGCAGTTGCCACATTTCACTTAGCTGAGGCATGGTCGATAACATACCCGAGTCCATGCCAGCAACCAAAATTGTGACTGCTACTGCATAGCCTTAGGCCTAAAATTGCCTTTTGAGGAGATGCAAGACTAAGGCTAAAAACAGTTGTCAGATGACTGTCCTGCACCTGTTTTGATGTGAGTCAAAGCCCACTTGGGACAAGCAAATCTAAGATAAGCCTGATATCTGTTTTTACTCTAAGAAACTAGGAAAAAGATGTTCCTACTGGACTGGCTTGGTCTCTTGACATTTTTTCCTAAGGTTGCACGGGAATTAGTAGTCCCAGAGAAGAGGGGCTCTTCCCTGCTACTGGGATAGCCACTGGTGAGGGAGGTCAGCATAGCCAACACCCAGGGGATCAATGCATCAGATGGAAGGACATGGAGACCTTTCTGCACACTCCTATGACACTTCCCCCCCCCCCCACTCTATCACAAAGTGCCATTGATGATTGTCACCAATGGCAATCAGCAACAGTAAACTCAACAGTGAGAAAAGCTATGGCTGCAGTGGGAGCAAGAGGCTTGCTACATAAGGCAGTTGCATTAACCCCCTAGTTCCTGGCCCCACAGCTATTCCCAATTGCAGGGTCCAGTTGACAAACCCCCACTCTTTCCTCCCTTATGCAAACCTGCAAAGAACTGCACTTTTCCTCAAGTTAAGGAGACTGCTCAGAAAACAACAAGACATGGACTGCTCTGTCCTGAATCTGGATTGGTTTAACTGTAGATCAACAGTCTCCCTGGTAACCAAACCTAAAGTAGCGCTTCATTTATTGCACTGCATTTCTACTGAAATAAAAGGAAGCCCTGGTCCAAAGGCCAGGAAATCCCCTGATGTAAATGATAAGAAAGAACAGCTGCTAATTACCAATTACTACCTATTGATGACATAGCCTAGACAGTTTTCAGATGCCAGCAGTGAACTTTTCTTCCCTGGTTGCACATGCCTTTCTTTCTCTAAGTTAGCCTTAGTCTTGAATGTACCACCTTGTCCTACCTCTTTCCTCTTTATCTAGATTTCCTGAGTGGGCTGCCATATAATATGCTAATAGTGATAACATGCCTCTCGGCACTCAGACACCAGGATGATAAAACACAGTTGTCCAGATAGGCATTCTGGATGACTATTGGAAATAAGACCATAGTAAAATCACTGCTTTTTAGCAATCTAGCAAATATCAGGAGACTTGAAATAGAACAATAATTTATTGTTCTATCCTCACTAAAACAATCAGAGTCTTTTTTGCAACAGTTTCCAGTGAATCTACTTGATGTTCATTATGAAGACTGAATGATTTGTGAGAGGGAATTTGCCTCCAATTTCTCTTTACTTTACAAATCTTCTAATTAATGATGGGCTACAAAACCCTCTGGGCACTGCCACCATCATCGTTGTAGTCAAATCCAGACCTCAGGTTGCTTCGATTACATAGTGATTAACCAAGTTAACTCACTGAATGCTACCTTAGCTATGTCTACATGTGTTGTAAGCCTGCCCTTACGCTGTAGTCTGCACTTAACCTAAATAGAACAGAAATAAGATGCAAGATAAGGTGTTAGCACTGTTTTACAGAGGCACAAAAAGATTAAGTGACTTTCCATAAGCCAGCCAAGACCCCAGTCCATTGTCTTAGTCACAAGACCAGCCTTCAGCTATAACTAACCTATGATACTTACTGGAACCAAAACATTTTGAGGACATCCACTGAAATCAATGGAATTTTCTTGCATTGACTTCAGTAAGGATTGAATCAGTCCCCAACTTACATTGGCTACTCTGAGAATTGCTTGCACCCTGCCGGTGAAGATCAATTGACCTAAGCACCAGTGCAGCAGGACACAAAACTGACACAAAGATTCCCCATGTTAAAAAGAATGGAAAATCTCAGGCAGAAAGGTAGGAGAGAATGAATGTTTTCTGCTTCTGCTTCTTCTATTACAATAGGGATTCTTTCCAAAACCTTTGGAAATGTCAAAACACTGGGGGGAGGGAAGGAGGAGGGAAGTAAAAGAGGGGTAAAAAGCACAGCAAAAATTTTAGCACTATTTCTAGAAAAAAACTCCCTTTGTTTATGATCCAAATTATAGGTACGAGCTAGCAATAAAGCATATGGAATAATAAAAGAACCCATCTTTCTTACAAACAGAGGGGAACTTGTTTGCTATTTTGCTTAAAGCCGTCTGGTTCCCTCTTGGGAAAGGTGACATTTACAATCAGCTTTACAAGGAAATGCTGAAAAAAGAAAAACGGGGAAGGAGCAGAGAGGAAAAATAATTTGAAAAAGAGCGGAGCAGAAGAGGGAATCATTTCTTCCTTCCATCTCTCCCTGTAAAAGGCCCAGGTCTGGAAAGTACCAGTTCTGCTTTTTGTTGGTGGCGGCGATCCCTCACAACCAAGGATGGTTACTTTCATGGGTCAAGTAAAGGGTTGTAGATGAGAGCTCTACCTTTAAGTACATGCTGAGATGTGAACATGTGTTCAAAGCCTTGGAAGTCACCAGATTGCAGTGATGCAAACCAGGACTAGCTGGCCCCCAATATGAAAAACACGTTAGAAAGCAGTTCAGCAGAGCCCTTACAGATGTGACCAACTGCCAGCATTTGAGTAGTGCCATGGCAGTGCTTAAGGTGAGGCATGAGCCATAATACAGTTAGAAGTAAATTTGATTGGATGAAATAAGAACTGACCTGAACCCACCCCTGAAGCTTTAATTACACTAAAAACCTGGGGTGACTATTTTGGGGGTGTTGGTTGTAGCCATGTTGGTGATATTTGGGTAAACGTGATATCTTTTATTAGACTAACTACATAGTTGGAAAATTGTTCTTTGTAAGCTTTTGGGTACAGACACCCTTCTTCAGACAGAGAAGTTCCCCACCACCGGGCCATGGCCCGGTATTGGGCCATGAAGGGTTGGCTGCCAGGTCATGGTATGAGCCCCCTGCTCTGCCGCCGCATCTGCCCTCCCGGGTGAGCGGCTTCTGCCACCAGCAGTGAGGTGCGGGGTTAAAGCTGGGGGATGGGGCAGCCCCAGGGAGGGAGACAGCTGGCTCTGCTGCTCCCGTGCCCGTCCACAGCACCAAAAAGGTTACGAATCACTGGTCTACAGCACTTGCCTGCTCAGTACTGTAGACTTTCGCACTGCCAGGAGAAGGGTGTTTGTACTTGAAAGCTAACAAAGAACAATTTTTCCAACTATGCAGTTGGTATAATAAAAGATATCACGTTTACCCAAAGAACCTTGTCTGGGGTAACTGTTGATTTTGAATAAAATACTGTTCCTTACTGAACACAAATCACTAGGGCTGGAGTCACCATTAAAACAAATGGAATGACTCCTATTGTCTTTATTGGACTTTCAATCAGTCTTCCAAGGCAGCCAGATAGTTATGGCTGCCTTTTGCAGATATGCATCAAAAGGAAAAAAAACCAAAACGCTGCATACCTTCTTCCTCTCTGGAAATGAAATTCCACATGAGTAGTTATAACAAGGGTTAAACATATAATTTCCTTTACAGACTATTCCCTGATATACTCACTCAGTCTCACTGAACAGTATTCCCTGACACATATGCTAAAATTCTCTTGATTTTATTCTATTACTCTTGGACATAAGACCACAGACATTACTTTTACTAGTGATTAATTACAGCCTTCAGATATTTGTTACTGATTATGTCCCTTTCCCTTGCATTTAAGAGAAGGAATTAAAAGTGGGCATAACTGAGTGTGCCTACACATGCTATTAATGCTATAAAGGCTTACTACACAGTAAAACACTATGCAGTAGGCCTTCCCTGGGAGCACGTCTACACATTCTCCCTGTTGGGAGCAAATCTGCTCCCAACGGGAAAAGCTTGATATAGAGCTGCTCCTACCCTGCTCTGGCCCTCTGCAGCAGCCAGGGAGAGCTCTAGACTCCAGCAGAGTACTACCCTGGGGGCTGGCAGGGAGCATGAGGGTCCAGTCCCGATGTGCATGGGGCCAAGAGAGCTTTACTGGCTGTAGTGGTCTTCTGGCCTTAGGCACATTGGGAGGGGTCCTGATGTGCACGGGGCTGAGTGACGACTGTTGCTGCAGGGGTCATGTCTGTATGGGGACTAGCTCCATGCTTAGTGGGGCTGCATGCAGCTGGAGGCTGGGTGGGAACTGTCCCACTTCTGGGGAAGCTCCCAGTGAGCCCACAGCTGGATAGGGATTCCTGCCTAGCCAGGGGCTCATGAAAAGCTGCCCTAGAAGCAGGACAGCTTCCACCCAGCTGGGGGCTGGCTGGGAGCTGACAGCTTCCAGCAAGTCCCCAGCTGGGCAGGAAAGCAAAGAGCTCCCCAGTCCCAGTGCTGTTTGGCTCCTGGCTCCTGGGGGAAGCTGGGAGCTGAGAAGTGCCAGGCCAGGGAGAGGTCCATGTCCCTTGTGGCCCCCTGGTGTTGGGGCTGACAGGAAGCAAATTTGCTCCTGATCAGTGTCTATACATACACTATTGTGCAGTTTCCACCATGCAGTTAGTTTACTACCTGTGTTTACAGGTAGTAGCTAACTCTGCAGTAAATGGTGCGCACATGTAGACAGTGATGCTTTACTGCATGGTATATTAGTCTGTTGTGCAGTAAAGTGTCTTGGGTAGACATGCCCACTGAGTCATTTAGCTTTGCTGTCAGATGCTGTTCAAAGGAGTGATTTGTAAGTATTTTTTTTCTGCCTCTCCTCCAGAGAGAAATCATTAGAGAAGATTTAATCAAGAAAGAGTAATGAGCTTGATAGAAGCTAGCCAGACAAATAAGATAATCGCTTGATTTCTGTGCACTATGTAGCCTGTTAACAGAAGCTGGATATTTTAAAATAGAGTCTACAATATTTATTAAGCTGATATAACTTCAGCTGTCCCTTTTTGTTACAACCCTGATTTCAAGCCCTAGGTCTGATCTCTCTTATTCTATAGATCTTTACACACACACACACATATACACACTTCCAGTTACACTTAAGCTTGTGGATTTAAACACCAGCTATATTAGGTACTGTAATATCAGGATGTCTTATCTGAAAATCCACTGCACTACAAATCACAAATCCAGAAGTTCAATGATGCTGGCAATGAAATATCACGATGCTTTGAATGAAAGCTGCCAGGACTTGAGACATTTGCAGCTTTTTAATAGGAACCAGGTCTTGGCAAAACCTTGGATACAGTGTGGTTTCTAAATAAGTAATGTAGGGTCAGATTACATGAGATCATTTGTTTCTTTCAGTCCAATACATCCACGCCCTGGCTGATGGCTCAGAGGGTAAGGATACTTTACCCAGTCCATAATAATCCATAAGAAAAGGTGAGCTACATGATAAAGACTTCATGGGGATCTCTCCAAGTGACCAGAATCTCAGCAACTGAAACTTCATGGAGGCACTACGAGGCCTTGTATTTCATTGTCTGATGACAAGGTTCGTTTCCCTTGTACAATGGGGAGAGGGACCAGTCTCCAGAATCCGTGGGTCTTTGATACTGCGGAGGCCTTGTATCTCCAGTCAGCTTCCCGGCTCCCTGAATCTGTCCCCCTCCCACCCGCCACAGCTCAAATGGAGCCACTGTGATAGGACTTACCCTCCAAGTAGTTTTTTCTGGTACCCCACTAAATGGGGTACCGCAGATGGCAAGATGTCTGCATCAAAGCTAAAAAAGCCTTGGGTGTGACCTTTTCTGAGGATTCCCTGAGGCAGATTTTATGACTAGTTTAATGTCTCATCTGGGATAGGGTAGAGGATAGGGTACGGCAGACTTAATTTATTCATGGTTCAGGAAAAGCAGGCAGTTCTGGTATCAGTTGGATCAACCCAGAGAGGACTTGCTAATTATACCCTTTCTGTCTAGAAGTGTCTAGGTGCTAGGTATAACAGCTTTAGTACTAACTCATTCCTTTGGAGAAAACAACTGAATGCTGAATGACAGAAATGTTTCTGAGGCGCCAACTGCTATTCATGAGAGGCGAGCAGAGAAATCATGAAGCTAATTTCACATACAGTGGGTATACACGGTGCACAGAAACAAGGCATTATCCAAGAGGCTGTTTTATCTGAAAATCCACCTTGTTGCACATCACAAAAACAAATGTGCAAAGGATATTTGTATTGAAGCATCACAATACTTATGTACTGCCTGGATATTTGTTGTCTTTTTTTATGGTTCTACCCAATCTTGCTGGGCTAAAAGCCTTGGATCCAGTGCTTGTTTTCTAATTAGAAAATGTAAGATTTGTTGTAGTGGTCAATTAAGTAGTCAGGAAGAAGCATTTGGTATTTGAGCAAAGAATAATTTGGTTGTTGTAAAATACCTGTTAACACAATTTCCCTCCTACCCATTTGTTTTCAGAAAACTGAACATAAGATGCAGGCCTTGTCTTCCTGTTTATAACTGTGATGCCTTTGTCTAATTTTTTAAGACCGATATTGAAAGTGAAGGCTTGCAATTGATTTGGGGGAAAATGGTGCCAAAACTGAAAGAGCCTCTCTAAATTGAAATCTTACAGCAGATCAGCAGGTGTACAGTTTTTGTTTGCCTTACAAAAGCTCTTTGGATTCCAATAGAGTTATTCCTGGTTAACACTTATGCAAGAAAAGACTCAGGTCCTAACAGCTTGTTAGAGCATTGTGCAAAGGCCAAACCTAAGGAACTTGAAATATAAACCTTTTCTTCCTTGAGATGCCCTTTAAAATGCTTGTTGGCCTGCACACAGTACTAAAAGTTTTCAGTATGACTTGAAGAGCACTCAGAAGAGTAACAGATACAAACTGGTGCAAGTCAAAGGATATCCCAGATGTAATTAGATATTTTACCGAGACTTGTGTTCACATTATTCTGAGTTTCCGATGGACCTCTTTGCTTCTAGGTTGCTGAGGAAACTAGAAAGAGAAGAATTAAGAGGCATGGCCACAGATCAATGTTACAAATATGCCATAGATGCATATATTAGCATCATTTACTAGAATCTGGTGTAGAATCCCCACTCCCCCTTTCTGCCCTGCCCCACCCCCCAAAAAACCCCAGGGTTAAAACTACACTGGTGTAAGTTGCACTCATGTAGGTGTTGGGTCTTTGCATCCATCTATAATACTAGCTTTTTCATTCCCTAGCAGCAAGCGACTATAGTAGTGCTGAGGCCTGGGGCAGCTACCCCAGAACTTGTTTGTCTGCTGCAGATGCATATGACTTGCATCGGTTTACAAAACCAAACTAAGTTACATTGCTGTTAACATGTCATGTACCCAGACCCAAGTGACATGAGAAAGCCAGTTCCTACAGTCTATCTGGCAGTCTAAAGCACATTAATACTCAGCACCAAAGCCACACTGGTGATGTCTTCAAGCAGAAGTGGTAAACCAGTTAGCACATATCATTTATTTTTGGGTGCTTATGCAAACCATGGGGCCATTTCCTGTATTCTTTACATTTTCCAAACACCCAGCCTGCAGCTTGAGTAAATTCTGAGTAAACTGCACATTCTGCCACCCCTTTCTGTTCCTATTAACACCCCATTTCAAAGTTTATTAAAGTCAACAGGAAGCCTTCTTTTGCCTTCAACTGGCTCAGGATTATGCCTAAATTGCTCAGAGATGGATCATGAAATTCTATTACTCTAGATGATGGATGAGTCATAGATATACCTAGACAGGTAGAAAACTTCACTAATGACTTTCATAACAATCCTTTTTCTGCCGATTGCCTCCTCAAAGCTTGTTGCAAATATTCACACTCTGATCTGCTACACAAGTTGTTTAGTTTTGCTTCTAGTCTCTTATTTGAGTGACATCTGCAACTAACAGCATAAATAGTCAATGTTACAAATTAACACACATTGTTAAGTTACAGAACAATGTACTGTGCCATCCCATTCCTTTCCACTCCCTAATGAATGCATGAGGAACATTACTGGGCAATGTAGAAGTTTCTTTTAAGTGAAATAAGAATTTTTTTGTTGCACCGAGTTCCACAGTGTAACTTTTCTAATGCTGCATTTTATCAGGCAGAAAACTCTTCTTTGGGGACAAGGTTTTCTTTTGAAAAAAGGCATTACACAGCAGTCCATCAGCCTTAAATCATTTACCCTGCACTGATGTATCTGTCCTGAGAACCATTCAAACCAAAATGCTTCTAATAACCTGAGTGATTTGGGTTAAAGGCATGATTAAAGCTAGTATTAAAAAGGTCACTACTAGGTCTTTATTCATTTCAGACTCCTAGTGGGCCAAAGAAACTTGATTATGTACATTCATGCAGGAAAATGGATAGTTTTGTGCTAATACACCAGCAGCATATTTACTAAGAGAGGCTGAGTGGATAAGGCGCTGGATAGGAAGTCAGGAAATGTGGGTACTGTATGACCTAGAAAAGTCACTTCATCTCTTTGTCCCCCTGGTTTGCCTTCTACCCTTAGTCTTGGCTATTGAGACTGTAAGCATTTTGGGACAGGAACTGTCTATCTTTTTGCATTTCTACAGCACCTAACACAAGACTGCCTCAACCTTAGCTGGTGCCTCTCAGCTCTACCACAATACAACTGATATCAGTCCTTACTCGCACAGAGTGCGCTGAAATCTAATCATCTTCCTCTGCCCTTCTATATCTCCTTGCAGATGAGGATCTCAGAGCACTATAAAATGATGAACTGGTCACTGATTTAAAAGCAAGAAGTATTTGAACCTTAATGACATTGACTCACTAGATAAATTCAACATAAGAATATAGGCAGATTTTTCTCTGCCTTGCAAAACAAACAAGTATAAAACAATGCATCAGTGGGAGTGTCTACACATGCGCTTTAATGAGCAGTAGCCTATTTTACTCTGCATTAAAGTGCCATATAAAGCAACTGTGCAATTATGCTAATGCACAGCCAAATAGGCTACTGCACACTAAGCATCACTTTAAAAATGTGTGCTTTCAGTGCTGGGCACTAGGGCAGCCTAATGCACATTTGTTTAATACTTTACATTGAAGGTACTAAATTTAATGTGCAGTAGGAAAAGTGCATTAATGCACATGTAGATGTGCCCCATATCTACTAATAGCAAGGGAATATTATCTCTATTAGCCTCACAGTGTGGTCAGGATCTTCTCTCAGATCCTGAGAGAAATGTATTTCCTTAATCCGATCGTGTCAAACAGAGTTAGTCTTTTTTTATTTCTGGCATGGAATGGAAAGGAATACACCTTGGTCGCATTATCCAACTGATAACACATGAATTGGCTATACTGGATACCTGCCCAGTACAGAGGCACTGTTAGGCAGAAAGCCAAGTGTTTTAACTGCCTGAGAAGTGTGAAGAGCTAGTATCTGTGCAGAACTGCACGGCCTCAATTGCTTTTAAATAATCATTTTTCTTCCAGCTTCTTAGTAGCTCCAGACCTATCAGACCCCATGATACTGAAAGCAGACAGTGTGAGAAGTTTTAATCACCAGTCAGATTTTTTCATACATAAAACACAGAGGTGTTAAATAAAAAAAACAAACCCTAAATTTGATTAAAGAAAAATTCACATTTAACTATGATTGCTACTTATAATGGTGGGATTGTTGTTTACCTCTCCAACTTAACCACCCCTCTTTGTTTTATCTACCATAACTATAGGCTTCAAGTGCAGCTCTTTGCAGTGTAGACCCTTCTCCTGTATACATACTGTGCATAGCCCCAGAGGGTCCAGATTCTTGATTGACACCTACAGGCACTATTGCAATAAATTAATATAAATAATAGTAACAAGCATTTCAGAATGGTAAAAGGTGCAGCCAGGTTTGTCTTTAGAAATGGTTACTTCCATTTTCTAAACTAATTGACATATAATTTAGCAGATCCTTTTAACTGCCCCTACAAAACATTGGTGCTTCACTTGGCTAAAGATACAGTGAACATACAAAGGTATCAGTCTCAGGGAATGACAAAGACTCATTTTGAATGATTTCATCTTCTCACTTGTGCAGGAAATGAAAATGAAATATGTCCATCAGGGAGTAAATCACTGCCATTCACTTCAGAGTCCTGCCCAGAGATGCTACATATTACTTAAGCTCTCATGAAAGACTGAGTGAATTGTCTGTCTAATTTGGGCCGCAGCCCTCATTAACAACATCTGAGCCTCTCACAGTCATTAATAGATTTTATTTTTGTAACACCCTTGTGATGCACTGTTTCATTTCACAGGAGGAGGGAAAAAGCACAGAGCTGGTTAAAGGATTTCCTCAGGATCTCATGTTTAACACGGACCAGCTGGGCATTGAACACAGTGCCGAGGAGTCCCAGTCCAGTACCTTGACCACAACACACTCCCCCTATTTAACAAATCTCTTATTCTGCCTAACGCACCTTACTTAAAATACACACCAATATCCTGTTTATCTGAATAGCCTGCCTTTCTATGCAGTAATATGTTTGCTGCCAAGATATGCACAAGGAGCTTAACAGCAGAAACATGGCCAAAAAAAGTATTGAGGCAAAGGCTATATTTAAAAAATCTTTTTTACAACGGAAAGAAACGTCAGGAGTGGCCAAAGGCACTTAATACCTGCAAAAACTGTTCTTTGGTCAGAAATGACAGATAATATATTGGCTTTTCTTGCCTGGCTGCATTAACAGTTGTCCCATTTTAAACACTGGCAGCACTGAAGTATTTTGAAGGGAAATTATGGCACCCATGTGTAACGTATCGGAGACCTAAAGAAGATAATATGGCTGGTTTAATAGTTTGTATTAAAGCAGTTCTTTAATACGTTAGTAATCTCCAAGCAATTAGAATAGTTTGAGTGAAATTTCCTACAGTGCAGTAGAAGCTAAATTACAGATTTTTTGTTATTAAAAGGGAGCAGAAGTCTTGACAGTTCACATTACTTTCTTAGATAAGCAGTAAAGGGCGACACAGTGTAAAGGAAGGATTCTACTTACGTGGGCAGGCTGGATTTCAATTTACATAGAGCCGCAGTATTGCATTCAGCAATTTAAAAGTCAGAGATAAAGAGGAGACCTAAACTAAACCCCCCCAGATCCAAATGGCCCTGGACTGTGAGAAAGACTGGACCTGACCCTGCATGTTGAGCTGAGCCTTATGAATCAAGCCTGACCCTACCCCGCTGAGCTGATTCACAGTTATCCAGGTTCCTTTTAAGTTGCCCCCGCAGCAAAACAAGGCTTTCCATGGACCTTGAGGAAGAAGCTGCACATGGGAATAAAACATGGGAGAAGATGATAAAATGGGTAGGAGGGACAAGTAGACAAGATGAGGAGTAGTATCGGAGCGGTATGGCTAAGAAGGGTGGTGGTGTTTTGCTGGGCAGAAGAAGACAGTATTCGACTAGGAGGGAGTCAAAGGAAACAACACAACCACATCCTTGGCCTTGGGTCCAACACGATCC
>NW_017728921.1:9654510-9665433 GCF_001723895.1 Crocodylus porosus
GGTGTGGACGGAATAGCGCAGCCCAATCCTAGAAAAGGCAGCTTTTCCCTACATGGAGTGAAACGCCAAAGGAAGCATGATTCAGTGAAATAAATCACACCCACCACCCCGAATCTATTCAGAATCATGGCATTCATTTTTGAGATTAAATGCTGGGCCAGTTTTGGGGATGTTAATAAATTTTTAAAAAAAAGAGGAAATAACTTCCCAAAATGTTATTAGTGCGGAGCTAAGGTTGCCTAGTGCTGCCTTGTGCCCTTCCAGAACATAGTGTGGCTAAGTGGCTTGAAACTAGGAAAAACAAAGGTAATGACATGCAGATCTTATAACGCAACCTTAACTCTCCTTGAGCATTACCCCATCACATCAGTAATGCGCATGCACTACCAAACACAGTGGCAGAGGGCTCGGTTCCCAATGTAGAATAAGTTGAACCACTTTTTGCTGCAGCAAAGCTGAGATTTAGATTTAGTGTAGAAGTATAGAAGCTACCTATACTGGACCCACATTAAAAAACTGGAGCCTGTTCTGCAAAACATCCCTCCACAATTCAACAAGAACATATCGAACAGTTGGTTGCAAATAGCTTGCAAGAAAATACCAGAATTCAGTACTTATGTCTATTTGTTATGGAAATAACATTACATCACATGGAATAAAAAAATCTAACATCATAAAAGTGAGGTAAGGGGAAAGATAAGAGATGCAAATTGGGATGGATGTGGTCACTTGTCAGAATTCACTACCCCTTGTTTCCCATTTGTTAGTTGAAGGTGGCAAAATCTGAGAAACACGACCACTTTTCACTGTACATCACAACTGGATCAGGAGCTGGAGAAAGAGAGGATTGTGAATTGTGACACAGCAGGGGCAAAAAACAGCTGACGTGGTGACAGGTAGGAGTTTGTGACACTACGACCCCAAGTCAAAGGATGCATTAGGGCTATGGCTGGAACATACTGCAAGGTGGCTATCCTCTTCTTTCCAGAAACCAGAGAGAGCCATGAGAATAATAACAAATGAGGGTAGCCCATGGGCTAACTACCCTAATTAAGGCTAGCCTGCCTTAAACTAGAAGCCTAGCATGCCATTCCCCGGATATAAAATAGGGAAAGCACAAAGGGAATACATCAACCTCTCTCATCTCCACTGCTACCCTAAATACAGACACAGAAAAGCAAAGGATCAAGACTGAAGGGCAACACAGCCAAACTCATGGCTCCTTTCCACCCCTAAAAATCTCTGAACAAAAGCAGAACTTTCCAGACAGCAAAGCAATAATAAAACAATCCATGTATTACCACCCAATGGAAAGAGCAGACAGCACTTGCACAGGCTGACATGGTGGTCTAAGCCTCTTCTTTGCAATGAGCATAAGCAATACGACTATTGCTGGCAAGACCCTAGCCTGAGGTATAGTACTGGATGCTATGGTACCAATACAAGCAAACAGTACAATACCAACACATGCAAAGCTGTTTAAGCTAGAATGAATTGTGCACCATTCAGTATATTTTCCTGCCCTCAAACACAAGCAGCTTGTGTCCCAATTAAAAAGGGCAGCCGAGAGGGTCCCTGTGTGCTCGTTAGAAAAATGCACAGCATGCATGGGCTGAACCATGGGCTGGTGACACCAAATCAGCTCATGAACACTGGAGATGTAGAAGACACTAGGCACAGAAAGGACCATTCTGCTTTATGCTCCTTTCTGCAAGCAGTTCCCAGCATTTATCCCAGACAGCAGCAGAATATAAAGCACAGACAGAGCACGTCTCCATTTGCAGCACGACATGCAGCACTCCATCACCATCTCTGAACCCTTTTAGGTGCTGCCCTGGCTGCATCTGCAGGCACATAGACACAGTTTTTCAAAGTCATTTTGGTTTTGTTCTGCTTTGTGCTGCAAAGCTCAAATGATTTAGCTGGCTAAATCACAGTCCTATTGGTGACTTCAGTATTTAAGAGTCCAAGGCCATGTCTAGACTGCAAATGTACTGTACCCAGCAGTGGTGCTCTCAGTCACAGGGCCTGCTCTGTGCGTTTTAGAGCAGAAGCGATATAGCTTCTTCAGTATAGCACCGAGAGCAGCCTAATTAGCACTGCAGAGAGTTAGTGGCAGTAGTTATGCTGCCCTGGCACTGCACAGGGGGCTACACTGCTTCTTGTCTGAGAAGACATATGTGGAGCTGCACTACATGTTAGACTCAAGCAGTGGGTCTCAATCTGTTTTATATCAGGCCCATTTTTGGCCAGTCCCAACCCAGTGCCCCTCACTCCCAACCTGCTGCCTCCTGCCCCCAGGCCCCTAAGATGTGGGGCAGGGGGTGGGTATATGGGGTGGGGGTCCCAAGCAACCTCTTACAGACTGTAAATCACTTTGTACTCTGCACCCATCTCTAGTCAATTAGTTACCAGGAGTGTGAATATATCTTAATTATAAATAGGTTTAAAAAAAGTAATCAGCAGTTTTTAGTGAATCATAAATATAAAAACAGCTTCCATGTGTTGAATAACTAAAGGACTTGAGGGTCTCACAGCTGTTCTGCTGAATGCATTGAACATTTTCTTTTTCTAGTGCTGAAACCAAGATAGTTTATAAAGCTAAATCTCATGTGCGGAGCTTCTATTGCCAGGGTTTAGCATTAGAGCTAGCTGAAAAGGTTTTGACAAAACACTTTTGCACGAGAAGTACAGTTTTGTGGTTATGAGCCAAAGTTGACAAATTTCTCAACACGAGACAGTCAACACCAAATATTTTGTATTTTCTCATTTTTATGCTTTGTTGTGGAACGGTGAAAATGTTTCATTTTCAATAACTTATTTCGATTCATTTTCTGTTGACAGTTATAGAATATTAAACATTACATCTAGCAGAAATGTATACAGTCTCGCATTATATATCTAAATTATATAAACGTAATATTTCAGGTTTCAATGTTAGCAAGATGAAACCGCTTGACATTATCAAAGCAAAACTTTTTAATATCAGAATTGATTTTTTTGAGTTTTCATTTCACTTGACATTTCAGCTTTTTACCCTAAGTTGGAGGAAAAAAAACAACTTGAAATGGTGGAAGTTCCCATGAAACAGAAATATTGCTTTTCTTTCAGCGCTCGCTAGTATTAATTAAACCATCTCCTACTGCTATAAACTAGACAAGATTGTGGGACACAAAGCCATCAGCATTTACTATGTAACCACCTAGTAGGAAAGTGTTTTCGTTTTTACTTAGAAGCAAGGTTCATGATTTGCAAGGCAAAGTGCACACATCTGCCAGTCACAAATCCTTGGCAGACTTGTACTATTATTATACCACTGACTGCTGTAATATTTGGGTGAAACCAAAGGAGCCTTGCCTGAAGCTGGCTGTTTGTTTCACGTTTTTAGACAAAAGCTATGTTTTGCCATTGAGTAGTGTCCCTTACGTGCACTACACACTGTAATCTTACGGCACGGCTAGAATACTACTGAACCCGTGGTATTCCTAACAGTACTGACTGCTGTGGTATCAAAGAGCCAGACAATAATCATTCCATCTATCTGCCTCCTTGTTCTTTTGTTTCCTCTCTTTTTCCTCTGTCATTTGTTTCTCTGCTTCTCACATTTCTTCTTTTCTTCCCAGCTGTCCCTTTGTGAATAGTAAGAGGTCGATACGACTGGTACTTACTGATATGGTTATTTGTACTCAGAGTAGGGAGCTGCATTTAGACTTGAATGTGCTTGGACTCAGCCCTTGCACAGCCAGAGCCTGCTGATGACAACTGCTCTTTCTGCTGCTAAGAGCTTGATCCTGAATTCTTCTAGTTTCAGATGCCTTTTGCAACACAGCTGTCATCTTGGGTCCTAGATGATAGATCATCTTCTTTGAAAGAACTCTAGTCTCATAAGGACTTTAAATATTATTATTAAGATTTTGAATTCAATCCAGACATGGGTAAGTAACCTATACATGGACATGTCTGCAGTGCTCTTTGTTGCTCCAAGGCAGTCAAATGTTGTAGCGCTCATGTTACAGATGCATTTAATCTTAGAGCAGAAGACTGTGGCCCAATGTGGAGGTGCTGAAGACATGGATCCGAGTGGGAAGGGCACCATCTGAAAGCAATGGCTTAGCTGCATGAGACAAGAAAGATTCCTTGCTGATATTAAGATCTGTGCATCTGGACGTGTTTCATCCCCAAGTGATATTTTTTCAGACCTATGATATGCACAGCGAAAGAGTGGTTTTACAACTTCTGTTACAGCAATCACTACTCAACATTTCTACAGCTGCACTGCTTGCTCCATTCCTTCCAGTGTAAGTGAAGGTTTTGGCTGCTTTATGCTCATATGGCCTCTTAATGAAGCAGACTTTCTGCCATCTTAAATCCACCTTCTGCTAGCAAAAGCTGGTGGAAATGACCAACAGATCAAGCCCACTGTAGGAAGGATAAGCATTCTGGTTCTCAAACGGCGTGAAGAATGACATGTTTTAAGTATTTACAGGTACTTGGAAAATAAACCTCTATACAAGCCAGAGTGTCAAAAACAATGAAAGTGTGTGTGTGTGTGTGTGTGTGTGTGTGTGTGTGTAAAATAATTTTTAAAAAAAAGCTTCAAGGACCTAAAAGTGATTTCTGTACCTGGACAGGCATAAGGAAAAATAAGGAGAATCAATAATGGAAAGGCTGAAACTAAGAAATGCAATTTTTTTTTGGCTTGGGAAATTCCAAGTAGATGATACTTGAACAAGGCCCCTGAAAGAAAGTTACAGCAAGAAGCCACAATCAGTGCAACCACTTGGGAAGCAGAATCTGCTTTAAACTTGCGGGGTTTGCTGGCTATTTTGTACAGAATGAGGAATCTCATCATGAAATCCGAGCTCTGAAAAACTTTTCATTGCTGCATAGCTTGAAGGAGGGCAAAAGAGCTCTATTGTTAAAATGCTTAACCAGCTGTATGTCCCCAGGTAGAGAACACAGAGAAAGGGGTTGGGTTTGTTTTATAGATAAAAGGGAATGCAAGTATTGATCTGATTCCTTTCTTGCATCTTTTTTAAAAACAATGTGTTAATAGACCAAAAGAATAGCCCTGAGGCTATTCCCGAATGCAATCACGGTGTGCAAAAACTAATAATATCATAATATTCAATGTCCCATGTTAATGATGCTAAACAAAATATTATGCTAAAAGACATTCCAGTATTACAGTTGATAATTATAAACGATATTAAAAATATATCTAGCGGTCTCAAGCACTGCACACATATTATACTAGGGCTGTGCGAGGCTTCGGACAGAGCTTTGGATGCTTCAGGGTCTGAAGCAGCACATTGGGTTGAAGTGCTGTCCTCGTTCGGCTTCCCGAAGTGGTTCAGGGCTTCCGAAGAGCTTCGGAGCCACCTCGGCGATCCGGCCATAGGGTATAATGGGGAAACAATAAAATATCTATGAACTTTGTTGTTTTTTGTCTGATTTGGATGAAATGTTCAGGGGTGGTAGACTCTGAAGGGATCATGAAGCCTGCCAAGTTTCAAGAAGATCAGTCTAGGGGTTTGGGGGTAACTGCAGACCAATTCCCTTCCACTGTCTCTGCATCTACGTTGGGTTTAAAATGCATGATATTTAGCTGCAACAAAGCTACACGCACGTCAGCTGTCATTGCTTAGACTATGTAGTTAAACATTTCAGTCTGAATTCTTTTCACTTCCTAGTTATAAGGTCAGGTCCTCTTGATCCTCCGTATCACTTTCAAGAAAAAAATCTGTTAACTAAGCTCACTTTTATTTGATTACAACCATAATCTGGCTGTGGATTTTGGTAAAGACCCAGCTCTTTGCAGTGGCCAGCAAAATCAGTAAGCTTCTATTAAGTCCCGTGTCACTAGTACTTAGAGCATGCAAATGGGAGGTAAGTCTAGTGTGGCACCGATGTAACTCTGGGCCCTCTGGAAATTTACAGTGGTGAATTTCCTTGCAAATGCAATGCCTGGGCTTGTGCGTGACCTTTGCTTTAAAATGTACTTTGCCTCTGGACTAGTTTCTGAAGCTAAGATACCTGCTGTCACAGAATAAACTCTAATACAGACGGTTTTGAAACAAGCAGGCTATTTTTGGTTGTTCAGCTGTTTTCTGACCATGTGCACAGTTCACGACAAAATGCAGAGGAAATACACAGAGCGTACAGTTTTTTGCCATTATGGGACATTAGTATGGTGTTGATCTGTTAGAGCTGTCTCTGGCAATCTCCATAATGTAAGGCAAAGAGAGAACTGCTTCCAACCACCTAAATATTTAATTTGCTGAAATGTGCGAGTAAGCCCAGGTTCTGCGATTGTGTGGTCTTTCAAGCTGAGGTCCAGTCAGAAACCCACAATGGGCTGAGTGATTTCACACACCGATTGGAGTGCCGCCTCAGCCTGATGAAGGGTATTTATACCTGAAAGCTTGCAATGAAGAATTTTCCCAACGATTTGAGTTGGTCTAATAAAAGATATCAGATTTACCCAGAGAATCTTGCTTGTTCTATTCTCACCAAAATCAGGAGCTTCTCAGGAATACCTTACAGACCCCATTCCCAAATCCCTCATGTAGCAATTATATCACTGCTTTTGATGGACAGCATTTATACTTGGAGATATACCACCTGGTCTCCCAGGCCTTATGTCCACAGCAGTTGCACTCAAATCTATGTTTTAGACACATTTCAACAGTAACTTCTTTAATTCCAATTCCCCTGCCCTTTCCCCCGCTCTTGTTAAGGTAGAAAATACTGCAGAAAAGTACTGTCTTTATTTAAATATAATATGACTCTGAATATAAGGTGATGCCCCGCAAATTAGATTTGATATATGAAAAATGTATGAATTTGTTATAATTTTCCAGGTATAGAATCTAGTTCCTGGAGGTTTGCTTTGAATTTGTCCCCCTTCTACTGCTACAGTGCGGAAGATACAACTGGGGAGGTCAGGTGGTCCCCCTGTCCCCCAACTTTTTCCCTGCAATGCCTCCCCCACCCCTACAGTCAGAAACTGCTCTCCCTGAGCACATGGAAGTGAGGGGCAAATTTGAAAACAGTAACTTTGAAATAAACATGCCTGTAGTAATTTGCATCTGGGTGAATTACTTGGGGACATATAGACTTAGTTCATCCTGAATCAATGCATGTTACCTTTCCTGAAACTGCTAGAAATTTTAACTCAGTGATGTTAACAATGCCATTAAACAGACTCATCTACCTAAGAAATTTACACTTGTATAAACTTTTAAACCAATATATTCATAAGTGAATATATGTATGTGGCTGTAAGAGTGTCCCTGCTTTAGTTAAGCCTATTCTTCAAATTCAAATAAGCCAAATTCATATTTGCCTTTTTATATTGAAATATGTCTCCCTGTCTCCTTTTACACTGGCTGAGCTCTACCTCTTTAAAGCCACATGTCCAGTTATTCTAGTGTAGCTTTTGCACAGAGACAAACCTTTATACTTCAGCTGTGAATATGCAGAGAAGCAAAGGTGCGTTCATATCAATTTTTGTAGGAAGCTACTATTCCAGTTAGTACGCTTATTCACATGTGAATACACAGTTTCACAAGCAAGTATAGGGGCCTATGTGAGGATATCCATTCATGCCATATAAATCACAACCAGAAGGCAACAAATGAAACCAATGGCAGAGGTACTCTCATGGCATGATGGGTCTCCTGAAAACAATAATGTAGTTACAGTACCCAACAAACAGTACTTGAAAAACTCTTCAGAGGCAAAATACGGCATAAATTGTAAGATGTTCATGTAATTGCTCAAACTATTATGAGAAGCAAATAAATCTATACAAAAACAATCTCAGATACTTCACCACAGGCTAAATTAACATAATGAGTTATTCAACAAGTTCTAGTTTGCTCTATGGGCAATCTCAGGGTTTTCTACATAGGGTATTATTAGTATCAAGTATATTATTTCCAGAAACTCCTCTCAAATTTCTTCTCCAAACCTCATCATCCTGTACATTTATAAAGACTCTCCTCTGCCTCTTACCATTTGGAACAATGAACACAGCATAGCCTATTTCTGACCAATGCCAAAGTGAGCACGCTTGTTCATTATATTTGTTATGATGAAGAGAGTGCAGGAGAGGAAATTTTATAATTCCAGAAGTAGATGGTTAGATCAGCCTTTATAAGTGTGTTAAAAGATCCTGAAATAGAGATAAGAACATAACGTTTGTGAGCAGACAAGAAGAAGATTGTTAATTTAACCCTTTGCAATAGCGCAAAGGGATGATCCACGGCAAACACTTTGGTCTGTCCCTGTGCCTCTTTTCAGTGCTATTTTGACTGGGAAATCAATTAGCAGAACAGAAGTCCTTGACTTCAGAAAGGCATATCTGCCAAACTGAGAAGGCTAGTTGGAGAGGCCCCCTGCAGCCAGTGACTGGATGACTTGGGAGTTCAGGAATGGTGGTGATTTCTCAAGGAGACAATTCTCAGTGCCCAAAAACAGGCCATCGCCACGTGGACAAAAAGCAGAAAAGGAGCCAAGAGAGCCACTTGGCTCAACAGGGATATTAGGCAACTATTGAAAAAGAAAGAGGAAGCATACAAGCAATGGAAGAATGGTTCAGCAAACAGAGAGAAAAACACCCATTCTGCCAGGGCCTGCACATACAAGACATGAAAAGCCAAGGCAGGGATGGAGATGAAGCTGGCAAATGGAGTAGAGGGCAATAAAAAGTCCTTCTACAGATATATTGGGAGCAAGAAAAAAATCAGGCTCCACTGTGGGATCCCTACTGAATATTCAGAAGCAGCTTACAGTTAATCCCCACGAAAAGGCAGAACTCCTAAATAACTACTTCACATCAGTATTCTTTAAGTCAAATGTGGGCTGTTCACCTGACCAGAGGCCCAGGAAATATGGGGAAGACAACAGACTACATGAAATCAGTCCCAAACAGGTGAGGGATCTCCTACAACACTCAGACATTTTCAGGTTTGCTGGCCAGATGACCTAAATCTGAGTGTCCTGAAAGAAATGGCTAGCTTATAGCAGCACCACTGGCAAAGTTGTTTGAAGAGTGGTGGCACTCAGGAATGGTCCCTGATGACTGGAAAAGGACCAACATAGTGCCCATCTTCAAGAAAGGGAAGAGGGATAACCCTGCAAACTATAGACCAGTCAGTCTGACTTTGGGTAAAATTTTTGAAAAATTTGTTAAGGAGGCCATCAATTCCAAGTTGGTAACTGATCTATTGTTAAGAAATAACCAGCATGGCTTTGTCAAGGGTAGATCATGCCTGACAGACCTGCTGTCCTTCTATGACAACATAACTAAACATCTGGATGAGGGACACAAGGTTGATGTCATTACCTAGACTTCAGTAAACCTTTGATTCTGTTTCCCATGGGATTCTCTCAACCAAAATGAAGAGTAGGGGCAGGACCAGTCTACAGTAAGGTGGTTGGACAACTGGCTTAGAGTTGTAATCTATGGGATGGCTTCATTCTGGAGGGCTATCACCAGTGGTGTCCCCCAGGGATCAGTGCTTGGACTTGTGCTCTTTAACATATTTATTAATGATTTGGATGAGGGGGTGGAAAGCTCAATAATTAATTTCATGGATGACACCAAGCTGTGGGGAAATGTGGGCACTTCAGAGGACAGGGCAAAGATCCAGGATGACCTTGAAGAACCTTCACCATAACTACACGATGGGTGGTGGTCCATTGGCTGGCACAGCATCTGAACAGGACCTGTGGCTCACAGTAGACTGGAAGATGAACATAAGCCAACAGTATGACAAGGCTGCCAGAAGGCAAACAGAACTCCGGCATGGATAAGCTGATGTGGTGCTGAAAGATCAAGGGAGGTGCTCCTCCTTCTCTATTTAGCACTGGTAAGGCTACAGTTGGAGTACCAGGTCCAGTTCTGGGCACTGCGCTTCAAGAAGGAAGTAGATAAGCTTGAGAAGGTACATAGAAGAGCCACCTTATGATTAGAGGCACAGAGGATAGGCCCTATGAGGAAAGACTCCAGGAACCGGGCCTGTTCAATCTGAGTAGGAGAAGGCTGAGAGGTGACCTGATAGCTTCCTACAAGTATGTCAGAGGTGAGCATCAAGATCTAGGGGAGCAACTCTTCAGGAAGGCACCTCAAGGGAGGATGAGGACCAAAGGGCATAAGCTAATTGATGATAAATTCAGGCTGGACATAAGAAAAAACTTTTTCTCTGAAAGGTCACCAAAATCTGGAACACACTCCCAGTACAAGTACTGTAGTCACCGTCCTTGAAGGTGTTCAAGATGAGACTGGACAAGCACCTCATTGAGCTTCTCTGAGCCCAATAACTTCCTGCCCATGGTAGGGGACTGGATTTGATGATCTTACAGGTCCCTTCTGGTCCTATGATTTTATGTCCTTTGCTATGATCGGGGGGATATCTCCCAGTGCTTAATACAAGGTTTTAGATTTATTTATTGTCTTTATGAATCTACATTTTGTATTACTCTAAAATTAATTTTAAGATGAGTTACTTTAAAAAGCAATATAAAGCAGGACTAGCAAGTTCATTATGTTCTCATAATACTGAGAATACTGTATGTTTCTGAAGGCTGTGAAATTGCTAAATTGATTTATAATCTTAAATTCTGATGCCTTTGTCACTTGAAGGAAGAAATCTGCAAGCCATTACAAAATTAAAAACTGATCAAATTACACACGTTAGCATCTGGAGACATTAGCATTAAGACTATATTAGCCAAGAGATTTGTTTGTTTGATTTAGAATGAAGCCAGAACTTGAAATTCTGCTTGAGAAAGGAAAGTGTGGTGAAAAAATCCTGCTAATACTGTTTTTCAAGAACAGCAGTCTTCAGAAATCTGATATGGCTTCCAAAATACATACTCAGATAGATGGCTTAATAAGCCCGACTGATTTGACAT
>NW_017728921.1:9665613-9669300 GCF_001723895.1 Crocodylus porosus
CCTGGTTTGATTCTGCTGATGTTGATCATATCCGTATGTATGCGACTATGGCACATTACAGCCATAAAGGGCAACTTTGTGACTCCACTTCTATATATGCAAAGGACTAGCTGAACACATATATGGATGCAGTTAGGAACAGAACTATCTGATTTGTCTGCACAGATAACTTTGTGCTCAGTGAAGAGTATATGAAAAAAAATATAGACTGATGATAGCTATGGAAAATGTCAAAAAAATTGAAGGCCAATACAGTACATAAGCACCTCTGGCTATCTCCCAATTAGCCAAAAAAGTCTGCTGTGAAACACCCGGCCAGTGAAAAGAGGAAAACTAAACAAATCCTAGTGAAATTAAGTCAGACTCAATCATAGTTGTCTATATTTACCAAGTAAATGAATCCCAACTTGTATCCTTGAAGCACTAAGTTGCACTTGGCTGAAGCCATAGATTACTTAGAGTTCCAAATGCCCTGTATTTTGAAATACAACCTTAAGCTATTTGACTTCAAACCTGAATGATTTGATGAAAAAGTCTGATTTTAAATTTATGCAGTGGATAGAGCACAGAAGGAATAATACTTCTTATCAAATCAGAGGCATGCTGCTACTTGTATCTTTCAGGGCCTAACTCTGTAAACAGTATATATATCTTGTATGAATATTGTGAGAAAATACCAAAAAAAACCCCTTCATTAATTTGCATAAGACGTTTATGATGGGCCTTTCTAAGACTTACTTTGCAGAAAAAATTAACCTTAATGGTATTTAAACCATTTGAAATAGCATAGGAAAGATTAGTACTATGCAGATATGCTGGTTGATAAAGGAGAGGGCAGGACTGACAGCAGAAGCTACTGCAAATGTCACACTATGCTAATATTAGCAAAGCAAATCCACTGTCTTAGTATAACCTAGGATGGGAATGAGCCACAAAATTAGGAGATGCCCAGTATACTGGAATTGGGAAATTATTCAGTGTCCAGAGAGCAGTATGGCATAAAGGAAGTAGGACTAGAGAGACAAAACACAGATGATAGTGAAGGTGGCTGTATTGGCAAAGTAAAAACGGTGAATGGGAATTAATAACATTTAAGAGGTGGGTCAGCCTGCAAAGCCATACAAAAGTGCACAAATACAAGCAGTTCAGACTGTAGGCAGCGGGAAAAAGGTTATTAGTGAAAAGGCTGACAACAAGAGCAGTGACATGGTACAATCAATGGGCAGAATATGTTAGCAGCTGTGTTTTGGATGGATTGGAGAGGGATTATCTGGATTCTGGGGAATCCAAAGAGCTGGAGATGCTGATATCAATGTGAGAAACCAGTAGGGTATGAGCATGTGTTGGTTTTTAGGGCCAAACTCTACTTCACCTAATAAATATATAATACATATATAAAGGGACAACTGTCCAGAATAGAAGTTTTGGAGAGACAAATAGAATTTCCAGAGCCGTCTAGTTGGAAAAACAACCCAACAAATAAAAATTGTATTATAACCATCTGGCACCCCTCCCCCTTTCACAGAATAGAAAAGAAAATAATTTTACAAAATATAAAAGAAACAGAAAATGGAGGTTTTTAATCTTAAAAAAACCTGGTTTATTTATACATACAGCCGTCATTCAAGAAGGCATTACTAAAAGAACCAAGAATCCTGACAAAACTTCCTATTGTTCCTAATCAGTTGTTTGATGTTTAAAGCACACTTAGTACAGGTGTCAAATTGAAAGTCACGGAGACTGATCACCCTCATTTGCTGAGGAATAGGAAGAGCACAGTAGCAGAGCCAGCTTCTCCCACTTATTAAGCAACGCACACTACAAGCCCAGCTTGGGTGGATCATTTGTCAGGGTGAGAGGTGCGATCAGCATTTATGTCCATTTAGTCCTTGCCATTTCTGCTAAGACTAAAGCACAGACTCCAGTTAGTAACATCAATCAGACCTGTCCGCTAGCCACTACAGTAAGGCAGCCACCTCATTTATCGTAGGCTCCTGAGCAACCTTTAATGGCGACTTTTTCCTGTTTGGGGTCAGACCTTAAAATAATATTAACTTGATAGACCTGCCTGATAAATGATGAGCTGAAAAATGAAAGAACAATTCATATGCCTGGAACACAGTGATGACACCCATTCATTTTAATGAGCTTTGATGGATATAGTTATTATATATGAAACAAAGGTGCATAATGAGAAAGCATTAGAAGATAGTGAGCAAATTAATTCATAAAGTGAAGTAACTGTTATAATGATGACAAGAGACAGGTACAAATAGCTGAATGCCGGGGTTGGTTGCTTTCACTTATCAACATATACCTTTTGGTTTAAAGAGGTATGAAGAGAACATTTTGGAGTGTAGCTGGTTAGCAAAATGCTTTGTGCTTGAAAAGCTCTCACCGACTAGTTCTGGATAGAACAACGATTCCAGGTTTGTTAGCAATTCTGATAAGGCCATAAGTAATAAACAGCAATGAAATGCTCCAGCAAAATGGCTTCAGACACAAACTCCCTATGCAGATGAGCCTTTATATAAGAAATAACATCCTGACAATCATATTCTCCTCTGATTTATGAGGGTTTAAATTAATGTAGTCCACTGACTTCTATAAAGTTACTTGTGTATTTACTCCAGTGCAAATAAGATCCAAGTCTTGCCCACTGGCTTTTACTTCTTGCCATTGCATTTACTCCCTCCGAAGCATTTAAGTTGGAAACAACAAAGTTATAATGGTTTAAAAATCACATTCTTCTCACATTCACAGGTCTCTATTTCCTAATACATTTTCAGCAGTGCTCCGAGTCTTAAAGTCTGCATGAACAAGTGTGCACATATCTGGAAGCATACTTATTTCTGAAACACTGCTCAATGCTGTGATACGGTTAGCGCCTCATCAAACACGTACAAAGGATTTCACACACAAATGTGTTCATATGGATGCATTTCAGCCAACTTATCTGAATCTTGCTTCACAAACTAACTGCATCAACTCACCTCCACTTCTCAAACACACACGCATGGAGATGCACATTGTCTGATTTGACAGTATGGTTTTCAGCCAAAATAAAGTGTGCCCATCTCTTAGGTTACTGCAGATCACATTTTTCATGCACTGCAGCAAGGCATCATTTGTTGAAATAATTTGAATGCAGGCTTCTTTGCCTAGTTTCTTTAATAATCAAAATTGTTAATGCCGTATACTTCATCCTCCTTTATCAGTTTCCAAAGTATAAAACTAAACACTAATAATACTGTAAAATGCAATTATGCGAGACGGAGAGCCTTACTTTTCAGCTGGCCTTTGGCTGTCAATCCAAGTCTGGTACAATGTGTTCCATGGAATACCAGATATCGTCTGTCCTGCCTGTCAGTTCCTGACCTTCAAGTCCCTTGTATAATGTTGGAAATGCAGTCCTTCTTTACTAGCAGAAGATGGTGTTATATTGCTAGGACCAGGAAGTCCATTATAATGCAAAAACTATCATTCATTGCTAAACCAAAAGAGTTCCCACAGATGTATTTAGCCAAATACAGACAGACAAAAAGTCTGAGGCTGAATTGATTCAACCTTTCCAGGTTAATTTAAGCTGCATAAATTGAACCAATAAACAAATGAACAGGCATTCACTTATCATAGATTAATAGCTGGTAGGGTTGGAAGGGACCTGAGTAGATCATCAAGTCTGAC
>NW_017728921.1:9669767-9703393 GCF_001723895.1 Crocodylus porosus
GGGAGTTCCCCAGCCTGTAGATATGGTGCCGGTTCTTCGTCCCCAGGTGCAGCACCTTGCACTTGTCAGTATTGAATCCCATGCTATTCTCTCATCCGCCCACCCCTGTAACCTGTCCAGATCGAGTTGTAGCCGATCCCTCCCTTCTAGCATGCCCACCTCTCCCCACATCTTAGCGTCATCCGCGAATCTGAACAAGGTACTTTTCATCCCCTTGTCCAAGTCACTGATGAAGATGTTAAACAGTGCGGGCCCCGAGGATCGACCCCTGGGGGACCCCAATGCCCACATCCCTCCAGGTTGAAAATGACCCATCCACCACCACTCTCTGGGTGTGGCCCTCCAGCCAATTTGCAACCCATCTGACTGTGTAGGCATCAACACCAGAGTCGCCTAATTTTTTTTAAGAGAATGGGGCGAGAGACAGTGTCAAAGGCCTTCCTAAAGTCCAGAAAGGCTGCGACACCTGCCTCTAAGGATTTGGTGACCTGGTCATAGAAGGCCACCAGGTTGGTCTGACAGGATCTGCCCCTAATGAATCCATGTTGGTTGCCCCTAAGCATAATCTCCCCTACCGGTCCCTTGCAGATGTGTTTTTGGATAATTTTCTCAAACAGCTTCCCCAAAACCAAGGTAAGACTAATGGGCCTATAGTTACCCTGATCCTCCTGCCTCCCCTTTTTGAAAATGGGGACCACATTGGCCCTCTTCCAGTCCTCTGGCACCATACCAGAGCACCACAAGTGCTTGTAAAGCCGTGCCAGGGGTCCCACAATGACCTCTGCCAATTCCCTCAGCACCCTGGGATGCAGATCATCTGGACCTGCTGATTTGAACAAGACCAGCCCCACCAAAAGTTCCCTAACTAGGTCCTCACTGACCCTAGACCTGGCAGTGCCTCTCCTGAGTCCATCCAGCATCCCAGTGTGGGGGGTGTCTCAGTCCCTTCTCAGAAAAATGGAGGCAAAGAATTCAGCTTTGTTGTCTGGTGCAACCACCAGATTGCCCAGCGTGTCCTGAAGGGGCCCCTTGTTACCCGGTGCTTTCTTTTTACTCCCTATGTATTTAAAAAAGGACTTCTTGTTATCTTTGATCCTGGTCACTAGTCCTAGCTCTGTCTCTGCCTTAGCCTTCCTAACAGCCCCTCTACAGTCCCAAGCAATGGAGGTATAACCCTGCTTGGTGATGGCCCCTTCCTTCCATCGAGTCTATGCCTCCTTTTTAGCTTCCAGACATTCCTGAATGAGACGTTGTTGGGACTTTTGATTCCAGAAATGCAGCCACATGCCTGCAGTGCCCCAGGCCAGAAGTTGGGGTGCTAGAGCAGGCCTCCCTGCTCAGTTGGAGCAGACAGCTTGGACCACGGCTAGCCCATCCACCCTGTGTAGGGTGGGCAGGAGGGGGTGGAGGGTGGTGTGGGCAAAGCATCCTGGGATGCTGGGGAAACTGTGTGTTAATTTGAATCTGGAGGGGTTCTGGGACAGAAGTTCAATAAACCAATTTAACCAAAATCAGTTAAGTCTGATACTATATCCATTCAGGCTTATTTTAAATCAGTTTCGGCCATTTTGAAAGCAGTTTACATGCACTGAGCTTCTGCTGCGTTACAGATTTAAGCTGGTTTCTAATCATTTATACCGGTTTATGTGTAACTTGTCGCTAGCTTTCCTGAACTAGAAAGTTGTATGAGAACAAAAATGGCAGCTAACAGCTTTTGCCTCCAGATTGTGGTAAAAATAACATATGTATAATTATACTAGCAGAGGTTTAAGGGAAGGGGCAATGAAATTGTTCTCTAAGTTTTCTTTTCACAGAAGGACCGGCACATGAGCAACATGCTGTCATGCACCTCGGCATTACAAAGTTTAACAAATGTCAAGGTAAATCACTATATTTCCACCAATGTCCCATTCGCAAAACCTATTTATGAACAGGTTCTTTGGGATCGGTGTCCAAGGAGTTTCCATCAACTCCACTGTTTGATACATCAAAGCTGTTCATAATTTGGTCAGTGAGTTGAACTCTCTCAGATAAACACATATCCATTTTGAAAGCCTCCAAAAAGGAAATTCTATGCCTGTCCTTGGTTGTAAAAAAAAAGAGAGGGAGAGAGAGATTAAACTAAGAAAAAGAAGCAAATGCTTATCTTGGATTCAACTAAGAAAAGTAGCAAATGCTTATCTTGCTTGAAATAAAATTTTGCTAAGAACAAGAACGACACAGGGGAATGCCAAAACCTAATAGGTTATACCCACCATTTAAAAAGTAATAAAAATAATAGCAATATATCAATACTAAATAATTACAATAACAAATTATTTGTCCCTAAAAACTGCCTTTTACATAATGACTTCCAAGTGTCTTCCTCAGAAAAGCATTTAAACTGATATTTAGCTTTAAGCACGTGCTTATTAAACCCCCCCCCAGTGAACAAAACACATACGCATGAGGTTAATTCTCACCGAGGGCTAGAGAATTTAAGAATATGTTTGTGTGTTTTGTTGAATCACTTCCTCAATCTCTCATTGTTTGACGTCAGGTGACTACTGTCAAACTGTATAGGATAGCACTGAGTGTATAAGGGAGAGGAGGAGGACTGATTAATAAAAGCATCTGACGCTGTGACCTCCTGTCAAGATCTTTCCTATCTTAAGGTTTCATGGACTCTGCTGATATATTTTCTAACAAGACCATCGTGTTCAAAACTCATCTCCTGCTCCTCTGAGCCTTTTCTTTGCAAGAATCTGGGAGGAGTAATATCTAACTAAAGTGCGTGGCTTTTAGCATGCCTGGGGCCAACGTTCCAGTAAGTTCCCACAGTTTTATATGATGGTAGAACAAGTGGAAGAAGTAACGAATACATGAATAACCTATTTTACATTAATTTGGTGGGAAAAAGTCCAATATTTATTCTTTTTTTGACTTTCAAAACGTATCTTTTCTAGAATTCAAGATGTGTCTGCTGGTTTTATTTAGCTCTTGGCTTCAGTGAATCCCAGCAGTCAACCTTTCAGAGCAATATTACACTAGGTTATTTTACTGAACAAAAACGGTGCAATCCATTTTCCAGACAAGTGAATAAGAATTTGTTTTCATTGGGAATTGGATCTATCTTAAAGTAATTAAAAGCTTGGGGTCAGAATAATGATAGTGTAACAGCATCTCACATTGTAAGATGCTTTTAGCATTAAGTTCTGGATACAAGAACAAATCCTCTGGCTTCAATCTGCCAAACTTAATACAAAAAGAAACCTCTGCCACAAATTTCCATATCAACTTCTGTTCTTGTCATGTACTGATAGAAAGAAGGGATAAAGGAGGGAGAAATAAACGTGAAATTCTGTTGTGTTACCAGATGCATTAGCAGCTTCATGAACACTGTTCATTCCCGTCCATCAACCAAAGCTTCAAAATGTTTTACTCTTGTAGCTGATTGGAATAACAGATCTGGGATAAGTGATAAAGTCTGTAAGACTTTTTTTACATTTTAAAATATGAGTCTTGTCAATATAACCATTACTTTTTAACAGTTATGGTAGTTAGATACTCTGGAAGACTTCTATGCAGTGCCGCAGCAATAAAATTTGGCACCTGGGGCAAAGCGCTGAGTGGCAGCCCACCCTCACCCTACACACAGATCTGGGGGGCACACACCACACCATGCTTACCTGGGAGTGTATGCAGCAGCAGGAGCTGCCCTCCCCGCCCTCCTCCAAATGAGCCGCTTGAAGTTCCATCTAATGCCTGCCCCGGCTGGGCAGCGCCTCTTGGCACCCCTTCACTTCAGTGCCTGGGGCAGTCACCCTGTTCATGGACCACCCCCCCCCCCGGCTATGGCACTGCCTCTATGTTTGGAGGGTTTTTTCATTTCTTTTCACTATTTCTATCAGAAATTTCTGCAGCTACCTTACCTTTAAGGAAGCATTCATCTCTTACAAGGGAAACAGAACTGACATGGGTGCTACTTTATGAAGTGGCTAATATTCTTTTCACCTGTAGAAAGCTAATTCTGGAAGTCCTATTTTCTGGCTATACAAGGTAAATACAGATAACCAAAGAATGACAGATGTTCATCATAAACCCCCCGAAACACAAAGGAAAAACCCCAACATTGATTTCAACAGCAATTTTGGCTGAGCCAAAAAAAATGCAGGATAGAAACCTAAATGGGCACTTCCAACTACACAAAAAGTGCTTTGGTTTATTAGATCAAGGAGTACTTATGTCCTCAGTTCTGGATACAGAATTAGAGTTTTGCATACAATATATTCCCAAGGTAATTGGAGAAAGTCAGATTTGCTTATTGTAGGAGAATAACTAGGAAGTCATAAATGAAAACTACTCTACTTCAATTCTAGTTTACAGCAAAAACAGAACAGTTGAAAGGCGAAAACAAAAATTACAAGGCTGTTTAGCTGGTATAAAAGCTTACGTTCAAATTCCCGCAGTTTTGAAGAATGTCACTCATCCTACTTTCAGATTTAGTTACATTTCGCACATATCTAGTGTTCAATCATTCCTACTGTTCCAAAGTATTTTTATATCAGAAATAATTATGGTACTGAAAATGATATACTAATGGAATGCATCCCACAGTTTCTTAAGTTTCCAATATTTTGAATCTGTCACAGACTGTCAGGTTACCTTTGCAGGGGTGGGGGGATTAACTTTTGTCAATCGTAATTTGTGATCCAAAGTCCATCTACCTGCCAATTGTTCCCAGTTACGCTCATCCTGATCTTTCTGTATTTTGAACTCGTGATGACAGAGGCCAATTACTATCAAAAATGATGAGTAGAATTAAGGTTAATTTAAGTGACAGCTCATAAAGAAAAAAGCAGCTACAAATATAGTACTCAGACGTCTCTTTAATTTCATTTAACATGCCATGTCTAGGACAGCTTTATTTTTATGCTTCAGAAAATCTACAGAGAAAATTGCAATGTTGGTATATGCTATTTAAATAAATATTTGCTCCTGGGTTATAAATATTTTATTTTATTTCTTTATTTATTTACTCTGAAATGTGGATTCCATTTAGATGTTGTTCTTTTAATGGGATTCCACTCTTGTCTAACCTTTTTTTTTTTTTTTCCCCGGGGCTTATTTAGGCATAAAGGCTCAGATATTCAAAGGCTATAAAGGAATTAGACTTAAGCGCCAGGACATTTCAGTGGAAGTTGGGTACTTTGCTTCCTTAGTCCCCCATCCTTTAAAAAAAATCATAGTTCTGAAATATAAAATAAATGTTTAAATGTGGACATCTAAATATATATATATGCTGTCTAGAGAAGAGGCATCCATTGGCTCTTTAAGAAGGTTCAGTAGAACCTCTGCTCATCCCCATAAAGGTCATATCTACAGACAAGGCTAGACTCTGTACTACCTGTCAGAGGCACACACACCTCAACTGTAGCTGGGTGGTGCACACATACACAAGTTTTTTTTGGGGGGCGGGCTTATATGTACCACCCCCCTCACAATTGCATATAGCCAATTATTATCTCTTCCTGAACGTTTTACGTTTCTCAACCTAAAAGCCTGCTCCAATACCTCTTGCAGTCAATGGAAAGACTCCCACTGATATAGTGGGGGATTTGGGGGGAGGCATTAACAACAGAGATGATCCTAACTAAAATTCCTGTCAGTGCATTTCTAAACTATGCTGAACCCCAAAGTGCACTGTTGCAAGCGGTCCCTTCCCCTCTCGCCATACAAATACCACATCCATGATTCTTCATATGAGAGCCAATCTGATCTGCCAGATTTGCCCTGCAATAATGTTCTGAAGAGTCACTTTCATGATTTTAGGTTCATTCTTGTCCTTAGAAATAGGCAGCCAGTGATGGTTGCTGCCCTCTCTTCTCTTTAAATTTTCAGAATGCTCTGGTATTTTCATTGAGTTTTGGTTCCAATCTATATGTAAAATTGTTCTCTCAGGTAACAACATGATTTGAAAAATTGCAACTGGAACTGTGGCCTTCAAAATTGGTCAAATTATTCAATAAAAGATTTGAATACTTTGCCTGCTGCCACATTGTTTTATTTTAATCAACACTTGTGGACTGATTCTGGATCATACCAATTTTATCTTGCTTCCTGGTAGATTGTCTTCTCTAGACTGCCCATTCCCAGTTCAACAATATTGGTAACAACATGAATCAACTCCAAAGAGGCTGAGCTCTGCCATGTTCATGACACCACTGTGAAGTTAACAGATTAGCTTTGTATTTGTAACGCAATAGTACTGGAGTAATTTTTAAAATCAGGCAACTCCTACGTGGATAGTGTGGTGGAAATGAGGCTTATTAAAGACTGCTTATGTTGAAGACTGTCTAATACTTCCCATTATATGACTTCATTTTCAATTGCTCATAAACTTTGCAAAGTTTGCACTGTTGGGCTGGGATTTTTTTGTGCCATATGTCTGCCTCAAAAGAGAATATTTTTAGAAATATCACCCAAAATAGTTCAGCAATTTCACAAAAAAAATCAGACAAGAAAGAAATGTTGGTTCCCTCCTTGTTAAAATTTCCTTATGATCTTTTTTCTGACAGCTCTGGAAGCATCAAGCTTTGTACCAGGAGTCTGATACTTGCCAGTCTTTGTAGCAGGATGTGGTATTTTTTACCATCCTTTTGAAAATTTATGCAAGCTATACACCTCTGAGAGATTGTAGTTTACATACACACTTACTAAAGACTTTACTTTTAATAACCAAACTCCTAAAGAGTCTTTTACTATCTCTAATTATGCTCTATCCCTCACAGCTTCGAGTGCAGCCAGACTGCACATACACTGCCCTGACAAAAAAAGGAAAATAATCTGTAATTCTGAATTTTTCTGTAAACTTAAATTGTGCAATATTTAAATTCAGAACATCTAAATGTTTTGCTTTGAAAAAGTGCTGTAACATAAAATATCCAACATATATTATCACATTATTCAATTTGATATTCTAATATAAAAGCAAAGCAATAGGAGTTGAGATGATAAAGTCAACAGAAACCGTTTTCATCTTACCAAAATAAAATGTTTCAAAAGTACTGAAATGAGACCGTTGTTATAAGTAAGCCTTAAAAAGGTCATAGACTAACTTGTTTCACTGATTTTTCTTTGAATTTACATGTTCCCACAAAATGTTTTCATTTTGATGAATATACATTTCCACCAAAAAAATTATTCTCTCAAGTTTCAGTGAATGCCTTTGACCTGATTCTTTCCGTCTCAGCATATCACCTGCAAAAAATAGGGATGATAATATCCCCTCACCTAACCTGGGCTTATAAAGGTAAAATAATATATGCAAAGCATTAGTACTACTGTGATGAGGTTTCACAGAAAACTCTGAAGAAATTAACAATTCAGGCCTCAATGGTTTTAACAGTGTAATATGGTTTACAATCACACACACTGGACAATGACGGGGGAAAAAAGATTGGAAAATGTGTGTGAGAACATGTAATTGTAGAGCTACATCAGAACACAGATGCACAAGGCAATCCAATTAAGGTTGTACAGGCAACCTTAGTCCTAGCATTTTTTAAATTTTGAGTGGGTGACCTTGTAGTCTTAAGAACTCTTTTTATATGCTTTGTGTTAATGTCATATCCTACACACAGAACCTAAGAAGGTAAGTATATATTTTGCGGGACATTCAAAGTCTTGCTTTTACATGAAAGCACCTTATGAACTGCATTAACGGTTTGATTTTCCCCCCCCTTTTAAGCAGTCTAATCTTTTCATCATCACACCTGATGAGGCCAAGATAACTAGCTCTACATGAAATAGTGGATATATGTAAAACATGTATGCTAGAGGGAAGTATTACATTGTGACAGTATGTTGTATAACTCATAATATATAGTAATCAAATATACACAGATATATGGTAATCAAATCCCATTCTTCAATGAGCAAGTAGGTTGGAGCATGGGTCAGGAGGCATCCCATTTCTTACCACCTTGAACAACCAATCAGATGAATTATTAGGGGTATATCTTTCTCTGAAGCATTAGGGTGGAAACAGATGTCATTGTTCATGTTGGTACAAATGGAAGTGAACAGAGTCTATTCCTTCTGTCATGCCACAAATGCTCAAATTTGTGTCCACAACAGAAAAAATTGGGCTGCTTCATTGTGGTCCATGTCTATATGCTTATGGTGGGAGGGCATGGGCAGTGCCAAGCTGTCTATCGTCTCCAGGGCCACAAGGTAGGGACTCTGTGGCCTTCTGGGGATGGTCCTGCACACCATGGGAATTCCTGGGCAGGACTGGACCCCTCAAGCCTTGGAAGTGCTTGCCTCACTTTCCCTGCTTACCCAGATATGTCCCTGCAGGGTCCCAATGTTGGGCCTTGGGGCATGTGTCTGCATGTGGGGGCTCCCCACTTCCAGATGTATGCCCCATGCAGCAAAATGTGTGTGAAAGTATCCCCCTGCAGCAGAATTTCCTCACACATGGCTGAAAACACAGAGGAGGGACCCCTATGGGAATTTTCCCTCCATGCTTGCAGGTAAGCACTGGGAAATTCTTTGCAGAGGAATTTCCCCATGCATGCCTGCAAACATGAAGGGGGGACTCCTGTCAGAGTTTCCCCTTCCACAATTGCACATGTGCATGGGGAAATACCCTGCATGGGAATTCCCTTTTTCCCTGTGCCAGGGGTGGGGTGGGGTGGGGTGGTGTGGTGTGTGTCTGCACGCAAGGGTTCCCCACTACTTGCAGATGTGCCCCAGTCTGGGCATGGCAACCTGGGATATCTGTAGATATATATGTAGTAGGTATGTCATGGCACACACCTATTAGGCCAACACTGTACATAGTATGCATGGGATGGGTCTGTGGACCCAAATGAATGTGCTGACAAAACAGAACATGGACACTATCATGACCACAGACACACCAATCAATGGTACCCAGAAATAAAGAGTCATCAGGAAGAGAAAGAATACAAAAGAAGGGATATCAAGGTGGTGGTGCAGGGGGATATGGAGGCCATGGTGGGCAAAGGGTGCACCACTTGTCTCTCTCACCTACTCTGTTGGGGGAGAGGAGGGCCTTGGCCCTCGACCTCCAAGACTGCTGACGTACAAACAAGAACACGTGGTAGAGTCCATATACTGGCCAGGTATACCTTCCCCCTGTAAACCTTGGAATACATAGATAGATAGATAGATAGATAGAATCAGAGGGGTTATTTTGTTTGCCTTGCCTGCATTTCTCTTATCTGCTATCACTGTGTATCAATAAAATTTGCTTGTTATTGAATGGAAGAAGTCATAGTCAGTCTGAGGGTTTGGGTCCACCCAGAATAAGGTATCACAAAGATGACCTTCCAAATGTGAATTAAGCTCTCAGCAGCTCCTTCAGGCTTGTAGCAGACATTACATTTGTCCCTGGATACATTGTGGCTGTGTTTGTCCCAGAACTGAAATTTCCTGGGACTGCTATGTACACACATAACCCTTCTAATCACAGTATAGCAAGCAGCTGAATGCACCACCACTTTTCTACCATTGATTTAATGAGGCAATCCCATGATAACCATTTCAGGTGCACTTTGTGATGTCCCAGAATAAACTGATAATACTTTTGATCCTATCAATCCTTTTAGGATTTATCCTGGGACAATGGACATCTGAACAACTGCACTTTGTACCAGGATAAAATGATTTATCCCGGAGCAAATGTGATGTTAGTTTGTAGCTTGAGAGACACTGGAACATTATTTTTATTTATACTGAAGTTCCTTTTCTCTGGTAGTATAAAGGGCTCTTTAAGTGGGAAGAAATAATCTTTCTTCCAGTTTAATCCTCCTTAACATGACCCCAAAAAGGCCTTTAAACATAATTGAAAACATGATCCATTGTAATACATAGCTGTACATTGTAACATCCTATGTTCCTAGGATGTGACAATGGATCAGGTTTTCAAAATTACAAGATTTAAAAAAAATCAACAGTAATAACTTTAAGAAAAAGGAAGAGACAAATAATCTGAAGTTGTCACTCAGTGTATAGTAAAGGAAAAATATAATTTGTCAGAGGCAGATAATGAGTCATTGTACATGATGTAAAGGTAAAGAACAGAGAGAGGACACTGGAAAAAAATATAAAGGAGATAGAGGTTTTAGTAACACAGTTAAAAAGATATAACTGATACTAATTGCATCTCCACAGCAGAGCAGTTAAAAGTACATCTGGTATTCTGCAGGTGGTATAATTATGCATGAGACTATTGTCAGAATGACAGCAAAGACAGAATAAAATTATACACACAACACTTTTCTCAGAATGATGTAGTCTGAGAGTAAGCACTAAACAAGTGTCTCGGCATGTGAAAACATGACGTGGCAACAAGAAGAGAATACAAAACATATATGAAGCAATTCAACTGTTAAATAAATAATATAGATGTACTTTCTTTAATAGTTCAATATTATCTATATATTTATTTATTTATTTATATATTTTACAAGTTTCTTTTTTTGGTTTTAAAACAGTTAGGAATAAAGGGCAGAGGCAGATGCTGGATCCTGGTACTTTGAGTATCTCAAAGGAATATAATGAAATAATGTCATGTAGATTATGGCCACGTACAAAAATTATATTTCTACCCAGAGAATTGCTATTCTCCGGGTAGAAATGAGAACCATACAAGCATTCACTGAATTTCTCCTGGGGGAAAAAATGTCTCTTCCAGGAGATGATCTTCCAGCTCTCAACTTAGAAGATCCTTCTTGTGAGAGAGCTTCTTCTGCAAGAGGGAACGCTTGTACACTCCTCTCCTGGCCTGGTCTGGAAGGGGAAGGGAGAAATAACAGCTGCTCCTTGTTTCTTCCTCAAATTGGGGACCACCCAGTTTGAAAACAGGCCGGGGCTGCTGTTCTGGAATGGCAGGGAAAAAGCAGTCACTGCTCCCTTCCTCTTTCCCAAACCAGGCAATCCTGTTCTTGGGAAAAAGAGGGGGCTTCCTTGGTCTCCACTGGCTTCCAACTTCCATCCCCACTCTTTACGGCTAGTTAGTTAAGCAGTTGGGCAGCAGAGGCTGGGATTGCAAAATCTTGGGCACTCAGGGTTGGCAAGGCTTTCTCTAGCCTGGTTCAAACCTGCATGTTCTTTAAATAACACGTGTGCTGCTCAGCTAAGTAGCACACACTGTGATTTAAAAGCCAAGGAGCTAAGACCCAGGGCTATGGAGACTGTCCCCAGTCCTGCTTCCCATGGCCTCTGGCTTTAAATTCACCCCATATGCAGCCAACTAAGCTTGCCATTTATAGCTTGCCACTTTCCTAGAGAGGGGAGAGGGCCAGCTGTCAAGTAATGACCTCTTGCAAGGGCAGGTGGCCCAAGGAGCAGGCCTCTAGAGCCACCTGGCTGGAGGACTCATCTTTAAAGCTGTACAGGAAGGAAGCTGGAATGCACGTGTGCTCCAGCTTCTGGGCTCTTTTTCTACTGGTAAGAATTTAGGAGATTCAAATTTAAGCTCAGAAAGGAGAATCATCAGGCATGTAGCCAGTGGAGTGTTATATAACAGAAAAAGGGAAGGAAAATGGCTTCTGTGATGGCACTGCTTTAATTACATTAACAGCAGCACAGTACACAACATAACAGACTTTATAGCACCCTATGTACATTTCGACAATGACACCAAGGGCAAGTCATGCCTGACCAACCTGACTGCCTTCTATGATGAGATGACTGGCTTGGTGGATGTGGCAAAAGCAGTGGTTGTGATATACCTTGACTTTAGCGTGACTTTTGATATGGTCTCTCACAGCATTCGTGCAAGCAAGATAAGGAAATATGGGTTGAATGAATACAGGTAAGGTGGATAGAAATGTGGCTCGATCATCATGCTCAATGGGTAGTAATCAATGGCTCACGGTCTAGCTTGCAACCGATATCAAATGGAGGGCCCCAGGGGTTGGGCCTGGGGCTGGTTATGTTCAATATCTTCATTAACAATCTGGAAGATGGGATGGATTGTATGCAAACTTGCTTAGGAAGTAGCTGGAGGGAAGTAGCTCCAACACCAAGCTGGAGGAAGTAGTAAAAACACTGGTGGGTAGAGCTAGCATTCAGAGTGACCTAGACAAATTGGAGGATTGGGCCAAAAGGATTCTCATAAGGATCAGCAAGGACAAGTGCAAAGTCTTGCGCTTAGGATGGAAGAATCCCATGCAACACTAAAGGCTTGGGACCAACTGGTTAAGCAGCAGATCTGCAGAAAATAACCAGGGGCATACAGTGGTCAATAAGATGGATAAGAGTCAACAGTGTGCCCTAGTTGTCAAGAAGGCTAACAGTATACTAGGCTGCATTAGTAGGAGAGTTGCCAGAAGATGGAGAGAAGTGATTATTTCCCTCTGTTCAGCACTGGTGAGGACACATCTGGAGTACTGTGTCCAGTTTTGGCCCCTCACTAAAGAAAGGATGTGGACAAGTTGGAGAGAGTGCAGCAGAGGGCAAAGAAAATGGTGAGGGGACTGGAGCACATGGCTTATGAGGAGAGGCAGAGGGAACTGGGCTTATTTAGTCTGCAGAAAGGAAGACTGAAAGGGGTTTTGATAGCAGCCTTTAAAAGGGGGTTACAAAGAGGATGGAGCTGGGCTGTTTTCAGTGGTGGCAAACAACAGAACAAGGAGCAACGGTCTCAAGTTGCAGCAAGGGAAATTTCAGTTGGATATTAGGAAAAAACTCTCTCACAAGAAGGGTGGTGAAGTACTGGAACAGGTTACCCAGAAAGGTGGTGGAATATCCATTCTGGGAGGTTTTTAAGGCCTGGCTTGACAAAGGCTAGGCTGGAATTATTTAATTGGGGCTGGACTAGATGATTTCCTGAGGTCCCCTAATTTTCTGTGATTCTGTGATTTCATTTTGCAATAGTTCACTGGTACAATTACTACCATTAAAGAACAATCTAATAACATCAGGCAGTATTGTCTCATGTTACAATGGGAAGGTGCACTGAAATGACTAAGAAGGGTTTACTGTGGCTATGATTTCTTTAGGAAAAAGACTTAGCAATGCAGATGTCCTCAGGGAGGTACAAGCCTTCCTTGCAGAATTATGAAGGAAAAGAACTCTCGTGACCTAATCTAATAACCACTGAAATCAATTAAATGAATCCAACTGGCATTAAAGAGACTGACTAGGCTCTTAATCCTCACTGCCCAGAAGTCTCAGTACTGAAACAGTTCTATTTCCACTGAAATCAGTAGGAATGTAATTTGAACACGGTAGGCACATCTACATGGGACGCTTTACTGCAAAGTAGCGTAGTTTACTGTGCAGTAAGCATGCACAGCTACATGTGCACATGCTTACTAAGTAGAAAACCTTGCTAATCACAAGTAAATTTGCTACCTGCAAATGCAAGCAGCAAATTTACTTGTGATCAGTAATGGTACAGTGGCACTCATGTAGATGACAAGAGCTGCTCTAATTAAAGCACGCAGAACATCCTGTGTATCAGTGTCGTCATGCTTAAAAATGGCAGTGGGGGCACTTTAACCAAAGCTTGTTTGACCAGCTTTAGTTAAAGTGCTTTGGGTGCCATTTTAAAGCACAGGGATGCTGATACACAAGACATTGGAGTCTGCTGTACAGCAGTAATTACCACACTCCAGCAGACTCCATTAATCAAGCCTGCTCCAACGCGCTGTAATTACAGCGTGCTGGAGCAGCTTCACTGCTCATGTATAGGTGCCCTTCATCCCTAGAGCCCCATATTGCACTATTTGGGCAATTTTTACCATGTGCTTATGAAGTTTTCTAATACCCTGAATTAAGCCAAATTTATGGCTACTTGGCCTAGCTGGATTGATTCAAAGTAGGCTGAGCTTATAGGTGAATCAGACTCTTTTTTACTAACTTACAGCCATGCTATAATGATTTATCACCATGCTATCGGAGTCCCTAGTGTTGCTTTTATTGGAATTTTTCAGCAAAGCAGAATAATGTAAGCTAAAACCCTAGCAATACAAACACACCCTTAGAAAATACAAGTCGAATATTGGTGGATATATGGATAATAGCATTCATAAAGAATGAAATCATATATATATTTATACATACACGCTCATACTACTATAATGCTGGCATGGGGAGTAAGATGGAGAAACTGATATTCCATAACCTAAATAGTACGTTCCAAATGAAACAGATTAAAAAATAAAATCTATATCTTTACTGGTTAAAAAGCCAAGTCTACTGTGATTTATCACAGAGCAGGACTCGAGCCAAAGCCATTAGACAATTTGATAATTTTTATTTTTGCCAATGATTCAACACTAACATCAAAAACTATGCTTACTCGCATCGTTTCCAATGATGCCAGTATTGAATTATACTACACAGTAGTAATTTATAGCAAATTGGGCCAAAGAGTAGCAAACAAGCTGCTATAAAGATTCTAGCAGAAATACTTGTAATCAAGCTTAAAAGTCATGCACTTGAAGTATCCTTGAAGAAGTTAATGTGCTTGGTATACTAATGATATTTTTTTCTGTAAAGTTAATGTAGTAATTTCCACATCATTTTAATGTGTTCGTACTGTTCATTAAGGCAAAGATTAAATTGCCAGATGATAGCAAGCTATTAAGAATGAGTCTCGAAAAAAATGAAGAAAAAAAATTAACTGTTTTGACACTAACTAGGCACTAATTAATGGTCTATTATAGTAGATTCTATAAAGATACACAACATAAAGATCACAGGAATTTCTCCTATAGCAGATGTAGCTAACGCCATATGACGCTTCTGGAAGATTATATCAAAATGCAGGTCTGAATTAGTTACTGAACACTTGAAAGTACAGCTTCTTGTAATGCTGTAAAATGACTGTTAAAATCCTAGGTACAGTTAATGGCAGCTAAGCAATGCGGTGATGGGAGGTGGGGGAAGGAATGAGGAAAAAAAAGTTTTGCTACCCCTGCCTCAGTTTCCCTATCTGTAAAATGGGCATGTATAACAATGCCATATGAAGAAGTACTATTACTGTATTTTTACCTAAAAGTAAAGCTCTAGGGTTGACTATTGTTGCCTTATGTGAGTAATAGCAAGGGAGAGCCCTATATATACAGGGTTTATCTGAATATAATACCACGATTCCTTTAAATACTCTAGAAATGTAATCACAACACTAATTTTGTCTTGGAAGTGAGGTGTCCGAGATTCAGCAGATGGGGACTCGATACTTCTATATTTACTCTTAGTATCAAGAATGAAAAAAATGTCAATTCTTCTACTTGACAGGGATGGAAGGAGGAAGGTAACAAGGAAGGACTTCCTGTCATTTTGTATTTTCATGTTGTTATCCAATAGTGGCAAGCTATACTGACACAACGCAATACCTAATGTAATTGTGCTGTGGAAAATAAAGTGAGATATTAAGTACTATCATAGCAGCAATAGCCCACACACCTTTTCACTTACATTCAGTTAGAGTGAAAGAAACCAATTCTACCAGAGTCAGAACTGAGGCATGGAACTGTCTATTAAATGCACGTGCAATAGATTATTTTGTCTGATAGAGAGAGATTAGTGTTGCTAATTATTTTCATTTAGAAACCCTCTCAAATACATCATCTTTGGTAGCAAAGCTGCAAAGACAAGCCTTTACCAAGTAGCACGTGACAATAATAAGTATTCCAGTTTAAATGCTTAAATTCAGGAAGGAATTTGGTATGCAAAGCCCATGAAGCCACGTGCCTGCTTAAATGTATTTGTACCCTGAAGTTGCTTCCTGAATCAGAGCGCAAATACAGTGCTGGTGAACAAACAACTTTGTTTTTATACCAATTACTTGATTCCAGTAAAATCCCTTTTCCCTTAATTGCTAACTTCTATATCAACTTGCACAGCTGGAGTAATGAAGAGTACATATGTTCTGAACATATCTGTTTTTCAGCTCCATTTCCTTAACGTAAGGTTTCAATTTCTTTTTGAGAATGACAAAAATCCAGTTGTGCGGTAAACAACAAAATCATTCATCTTAGCACATCCCTTGTTCCGACTCTCCCTTTTATATACTCTTACATCTTCACTTCTCCCTCTCTCACTTTCTTATATTCTTTATGTGGTTGGACGTTATTACATAAAATACAAGTCTAACAATGAGCAGCATTTATAAACATTATGGGTCCCTTTCTTAAGCAAAACCTAAGATAATATGCACCAGAAACCATCCAATTTAATATCCCTTTGATTGTCCTTGGAATCAAAGATTTTGCTCATAGAAGCATAGAGTTGGAAGGTACCTCAGGAGGTCACATCTAGTCCAACCCCCTGCTCAAAGTAGGACCAGCATCAACTAGATCATCTCAGCCAAGGCTTTGTCTAGCTGGGCCAATAAAAAACGCCAAGGATGGAGACTTCACAAGCTCTTTGGGCAACCTTTTCCAGTGTTTTACTACCCTCCTAGCGCAAACGTTTTTCCTAATATCTAACTTAAACTTCTCTTGCTGCAACTTGAGACCATTGCTCCTTGTTCTGTCATCTGCCACCACCGAGAATAGTCCAGCTCCATACTCTTTTGCAACCCCCATTCAGGGGCGTTGAAGGATGCTATTAAATCCCCTCTCAGCCACCTCCTCTCTGGACTGGACTAAATAAGTCCAGTTCTCTGAGCCTCTCCTCGTAAGTCATGTCCCCCAGACCCCTCAACATTTCTGCTGACCTCCCCTGGACTCTCTCTAATTTGTCCACATCCTTTCTGAGGTGGGGGTTGGGGGTCAAAAACTGAACACAGTACTCCAGATGTGGCTTCGCCAGTGCTGGACTAGAAAGGAAGAATCACTTCCCTTCACCTACTGTCAACAAACCTACTAATGCAGCCCAGTATGCCATTAGCCTTCTTGGCAACAAGGGCACGCTGCTGGCTCATATTCAGCTAAAAGGCCACTGTAACCCCCAGGTCCTTTTCTAAAGACCAGCTGCCCAGCCAGTCAGCCCCAGCCTGTACCAGTGCATGGGATTGTTCCATCCTAAGTGCAGGACTTTGCACTTGGTCTTATTGATCCTTTGGTCCAATGCTCCAATTTGTCCAGGGGTCTCTGAATCCTGACCCTGCTTTCCAGTATACACACTAATCCTCCAGCCTGGTGTCATCTGCAAACTTGCTGCAGGTGCACTCTATGCCATCTTCCAGGTCAGTGATGAAGATATTGAACAAAACTGGCCTCAGAACTGACCTCTGGGCCACTCCACTTGATACTGGCAGCCAACTAGATGTAAAGCCATTGGCTATTATCCTGTGAGCCTGATGCTCCAGCCAGTTTTCTATCCACCTTATGGTCCATTCATGCAGCCCATACATCCTTAGCTTCACCTGCAAGAATGCTGTGGGAGACTGTGTCAAAAGCCTTGCTAAAAATCAAGGTATACCACATCCACTGGTCTCCCCACATCCACAGAGCCAGTCATCTCATCATAGAAGACAATCAGGTTGGTCAGGCATGACTTGGCCTTGGTGAATCCATGCTGACTGTACCTAATCACCTTCTCCTCCAAATGCTTAGAAATGGATTCCTTGAGGATCTGCTCCATGACTTTTCCAGGGACTGAGGTGAGGCTGGCTGGGTCTATAGTTCGCTGTATCCTCCTTTTTCCCCCCTCTTAAATTTGAGCACTATGTTTGCCCTTTTCCAATCATCTGGGACCTCTCCTGATCACCAGGAGTTTTCAAAGATGGCCAGTGGCTCTGCAATCACATCGGCCAGCTGACGCCGCACCCTTGGGTGCATCCCATCCAGCCCTATGGACCTGTGTATGTCCAGCTTTTCTAAACAGTTCCTAACCTGTTCTTTCCCCACTATTGGCTGCTCCCTTCCTCCCCAAACTGTGCTGCCCAGTGCAATAGTCTGGGAGTTGAGTTTGCCTGTGACAACCAAGGACTTCAACCTATTCTGCATTCCCTGTCACTAGTTTGCCTCCCCTGTTCCCATAACTTAAGGGAAAAGTATTCTTCTTATGTTCAGGGGAATTATTTACTGAACTCAAATAAGCTGCTCTTTGACTACCTGCACCTTCTGTACTTTAGACCCTGTAAAATAATTTAAACTTGTGCACAGATTTACACACAAGTAGTCCCAATTATAGTCCATTGTACCAGTTACATGGTTAAGAGCTTTGATGGATCATGAGTTTAATTTAATGGCTTAGTAACCATCCAAAACTTGGAAATTACCTTCAAACAGGAAAACTCTTTAAAGGTCTCCATGCCATATTGATGGTACATTGATCTGAAATTATTTTCACTAAACTGGTACTACCGCTAGTTTCTGAATTTCCGTGTTACCGTCCATTTTCCTTGCATACACTATATGACAGGGGACAATCACTCAGAATGTAACCAATTCCATTCATTCACATTGTAGATGCTACTGTAAATAAGCTAAAAGGAAAAGAATCTATGCCAAAGCAATCCTACCATGGAGAGGTGGGATTAAGTAGTTATATTGTCTATCAAATTCTTTATTAATGACAAAAACAGCTCTATTTTAACCCAACAAATATTCTCCTGTACCTTTCCTTTAGCATTCTGCACCTTCTACAGGGACAGAAAAAGAAAAGCTCTGACCTGAGTCAGAAGGGTGATCTACAACAGAGGTGCAGATCTCTGATATACTACGCTGAAATGAGAAGTACCCATAATATTCTATTTCTTCTCCAGAAACCAAGAATTAAATTCTTGGCCCAATGAAGTCAATGGCAAATGTCCATTGATTTAATCAAGACCACCATTTCACTCTATGCATAGAGCTGTGATGGGTGATCACTTCTACTGATGTCGAGAATAAATCTTAAAATTATTCTGAAAAAAAGTCTCCAATGCATATCTATGGATATCAATTTTTTTCAGTATAATGCATTACAGTCTACCCACAAAAAACTAGAACTCCTGGTTCTAAAATGATACCTTTTATTAGACCAACTGGAAAATGGCAAGAAAACTGTCCTTTTCTGCAAGCTTTCAAGATCAAAGTCCCTTCGTCAGGCTCTGGGAAAAGTATAGATGGTACAAGATGGTAAAAAATCCCCATAGGTGGGAAAGAAACTTCATTTTGGCACAGAAGGAGCTGAAGATGGAAGTCTGTCCCTCTGGGTCCATGAGAGTGTGAGAGCTGTGTTGAGTAGCTCTTTGATGTGTTGAACTTCAGCTCCCTCTGTGCAAAAATGAAGTTTATTTCCTACCTATGGGGATTTTTTACCTTCTTGTACCATCTACACTTTTCCCAGAGCCTGACAAAGGGACTTTGATCCCAAAAGCTTGCAGAAAAGGACAATTTTCTTGCCATTTTCCAGTTGGTCTAATAAAAGGTATCATTTTGAGTTCTAGTTTTTTCTATGTCTTTTTGTCTCAGACCAACACAGCTACCAAGTACATCCCTTACAGTATACCTCTTATTCTAGAGCAGAACTGTCAAAATTCATCCAGCCTTCTGGACCAGATGAGCGGCACAAGATGGGTCCATGGGCCAGATGTCCCCACACTGGACTCAGTGCATAGGCCATCCACTCCAGCCGGTCCAGGGCTGTCGCTTCCTGCAGCATGGGACCTAGACCAGCTGGAACAAGTGCTTTGCGCAGCCCAGACTGGGCTCTGGATCTGGGGGACCCACAGACACTCCCCCCACCCCAAGTCCCTGTTGGATCCTGTGCCTGCTCTAGCTGGTCTGGGACTGCACCACACAAGGTGCTCAATCCAGGACTCGCATCCCGGAGTGGCTGCAGCAGGTGCCCCATGCAGCTCATGTCTTGAACCAGCCAAAGAGGGTACCACAGTATATATCCTGAGCCCTGCACATGGGGTCAGTCTGGCATGCACCACGTGGATCAACTATGAGACCCAGGGGCAGCACCAGCAGCCAAATAAGAGAGCTCCAGGGGCTGAACCTCTGACACACCTGATCTGGAGAATTAATTTTATGATCCAGGAAATGATGTAGACTATAACTTGCTGAAAGATTAATTAAAATGTACTCATAACTTTTAAAAAGTGCCTCTTGATCTGAAATTCCCATTAGGTTCAATTTTCCCAAACATGAGTTTTTAAAAGCTTGCTAGGGCATGGATATCTAAAATGTCATAGCGCTGGAAATAAATGTATTATTTTATGACCTTCTGGAGAGCTTGTGTGGGGGGAAAAAACCTCTTCCACTTTATTCAGAAAGTCTATGCCTCATTGTTATAGCTTTAATGTCGTAGGTCAGTCAGACCACTGATGACAAACATTATCCCTTAATTTAAAAAAAAAAAAGAGAGAGCTGAAAAGATGAAAGAAAACACAAGTCTGTCTAGGACAATAGCGTCATTTATCGTATTTGCCAGAAAAAAAAATTAAATTCACCTACTGGAACGACATGAATAGCTACTTGTTTTCCGTTATGTAAATGAGATATAGGTTTAGTGTTTTAAAGACAGTCTTCATTTCACCAGAGGGATTTGGCTAATTACTATAACTATTCAAGCTGGTAATATTGATTAATTCAGTTCTGCCTGGCACTATAGCTGCCCTAGGCTATTTGACAACACGCTACAGATGTTCTGTGAATTGCTATGTGAACTCATTTCCTCAGATGTTCAATGTAAAGAAAAGTTGGGGCTCTATTTATTGGTCTTGGGAAAAAGAAACTTCAATGAAAATAAATACTTCCTCTACACCTTCCCAAGCCAAAGATCCCTTTGCCCCCCCCATCTCGGTTAGGAAAACTGCTGAAATGATGCCTGAGGGAGCAATCAAAACCCAGGAGCCTCCTTCATCTGCCTTCTCATGGTGCTTATGTATATCCACACGCTTGCTAGAGATTTGGGTGAAGAGGGATGGATTCTTAGAACGATCCATCTTGGAGCAAATACAATGGGTGCCATTTAAACATTGGGTTAGAAAGACCCAAGAAGGGTGTTCCTATCATTAAGGGACTAGACAGGTACATAGGTAGTTTCACTTTGATTCCCAGCTCCACCACCCATTGACCATATGCGAGGAATATAACTTTTCTGTGTCGCGATGCAGCTGTTCTAAATTGGGATACTCACTCTTCCTTTCATGCAGCATTTGCCTATGAGATTGTAAACACTTGGAGCAAGAAATTGCTCTTACTTCACAGTCCCAGTACTGGGGGGTTCTGATCTTCAGGAGGACCTCTAAGTGTTACCTCAATTTAAATACATGTGATCCAAATATAAATTCACACTACTTAAAAGCATTTTGAAGGACCAAGAACATCTTCATATTAGGTTCTACAGCAACAAAATATTCTTCAACAATTAAGAGGGAAAAGTAGAATCATAGAAATAAGATGTGTGTGCCAAAGACAGGAAAATGAAAGCAAATGTGCAAGGGTGGCCTACAGATACTACTATTACATTCACTGAGCCTTTAAATCTGATCACTAAAAGCTAATCTTCAGAATATGCAGAACGTCATGCTTATATTCTAGCAATTGTGAAAAAAAATGATATTATAAATCAGCACACAGCACAATCCAGCTCCAATATAATATGGTGTTTATATTCTCCCTTTAGGTCAGCTGAAAGCTTCAAGAGAAATATTGCGAAAAGCTCTCAAAAAAAACCCAAACCTGCCTCTTTTTTACATAAATGGGGGAGAGAAATCAGAACAAATATCTACAAATATTATTTTATGGGGAATAATTTAATATTTTAGCATGCATTTGAAACACCAGATTTGCTTTACATGTTGATTCAAATATCATAACCATAGTTATCATAACCATAATTCTGAACTCAAAATCCAACAGTAAGTGTCCCTTTTGAAAACATTCATATATAGCCAAATAAATCACACTCATTTACTTTAAAGAAAAAAATCTGTCTGGTAGGTGGGAAGGGAGGAAAGTACCAGTAATTATGTGGCCCATAACATTTGGAGTTAGTATCCCATGAAAACACATTATGTGAAGTCTAGGAGAAAATAAATGGAATCCTGATCATTTGAGCACACTGTCCCATATAATTAAGGGTCAAACCTATTCATTATCTTCTTTTATTTAAGATTCATGTTGTTGTTAATGTTATTCAGTGAAACCATCCAAGGTCTCCTTCCAAGAGGTGACTCTAAGTCTTAAGTGACGTCATTAAACAATCCTTTCCTCCAACGTCTGTATTCTCCTTGGCCTTTAAAGGCCGACTTCCACTTTCTGTTAGCGTCTAGAGGATTCAGAGGTTTTCTTCTACTGGTGTACAAACACTGACCCTGGCAAGGGGTCCAGAAGTGTTCATCTTTAATCTGATGAACAGTCCCTCAGAAGTGAGCGGAGTGACACTCGTGCTTAAATTTAAGTATTATGCGTAAGTCTTGGCAGGAGGAAGAGCTCTCACAGATAATTAGTCATTGTTACCAATCCCCTGGAGTGACAAATTTACCAGTTTTCCCTGTAATTTCTTGTTTTTAAATTACTATCACCCTCCCCAAATTCTGAATGCTCCAGGTCCTACAAAACTTGGTTCTTCTGCAGTCCAAACTTTGAATTCAGTACAGATGCCTGGTATTATATCCAACCTCTGTACTCATTCCAGCAGTCAAGCTCAAATGATAGCCTTATAAAATGCTATTGCCTCTGCCTTTGTGACACAAATAACAAACCCAAAAAATAAGCACTTTGCAATAATGCCAGGAAACTGGTCTTGTGTGTGTGCAACTAAAATATCAATGCTACTGTAGCTCCAATTCTAAGCCCGTTATGACTTAAGAGAATTTCAGGTCAATGATACTCAAGTGTTGTATCCCCCACACCAAATCTTTTAATGTGGTATAATTTTACTTCATCCAATGAAAAAAAAATCCTAATAACCAACACCCAATCAACACAATGCTCTTTCCCCCTCTAGTGCTGGCTGGGCTATAAGAGAATAAGAAATGCCATAGTGGGTCAGATCGCAGGCCCATCTAGTGTAGTATCCTGCGGCTCACAGTGGCATGGAGTGCACACTAAGAGTGCTAGTACTTGCGGTACATATCCATACTGAACTGTCCCCTTCCCTCTTCTCTTACAGCTTCAAGCATTTAGAAGTTTCAAAAGTCCTAACCTGCAGCCCTATCATGTTTAATACCCACAGATAGACCTATCCTGCATGAATTTGTCTAATTCTCTTTTTAACCTGGGTAAATTGTAAGTCTCTACCATGTCTCATGATGCAGAATCACACAAGTCAATCACACTATTTTATAGTCCTCTATCATAAACAGCTCTTAGTTGCCTTTTCTAAGCTCCAAAGTCCTAGCTTATTCAGTTTCTCCTTGCAGAAAAGCCTCTCAATATCCTTAATTATCCTCAGTGTCCTTCTCTGTACCTTTGCTGCCTCTCCTGCATCCTTTTAGAGGTGTAGGGATCAGAAGTGCACACATGCAATACTCAGGGTGTGGATATACGACTGATTTACAAAGTGGTATGACCCTACATTGCTTTCAACTAATTTCTTGATCATTGCTAACATTTTATTGGCTTTTTGACTTCTGCTGAGCATTGGGCTACTATTCTTGGAGAACTATCTACAATATTTTCAAGATCTTTCTTGAACAGTAGCAATTAATGTAAAGCTCATCTTCATACATGTACATTTTGGGGTACTTTCCCCCCATGGATTACTTTGCACTTAGCAATGAACTTCATCAGCCATTTTATTTCCCATTCACTTTTATTACGATATCTATCCAGTTGTTTAGAGAGTCAGCTTTGGGGGGGGGGGGGTTAATACTCTAGAGCAGGGGTGCTCAACCCCTAAACCATGGAGCCATGGCTTCTGGCTCCCCACATGCCATGACATGATGGTGCGGGAGCAGTATACTGCCACCCCTCCCTCACTGCCAAATAGCCAAGCCCTGCATGGCTGAATTGAGCCTGGGCCATACCCCCTCCCACCATGGGACCAGGTTGGGATTGGGCCACCCCCTCCCCCATGTATTTGTATTGGGGCTGGGTTACTTCCTGCCTCCCTCCATGTGGCTGGCTCAGACCTCACCACTGCTCCATCTGCATCTGTCCCACCAACAGACCAAGCACTGTTGCTCATCTAGCTTGCAGTGCATAAAGGTTGAGCGCCATAAAGGTGTCACTTGCAAACTTTACCACTTAACTATTAACACTTCTTTCAGAATAATTTATGTGTATGTTAAATAGCACAGGGCCCAGCATAGACTCTTGTGGGTCCCACTGCTTACCTCCTTCTAATGTGAGGACTAGGCCACATACAAAAGTTGATGAGGCTGCATCAGTCTCAGGCTCAGGCAGCTGAAGCATGTGTGTTTAAATCGTGAGGTTTCAGATTCAATCCACACAGATAACAACTTGCACAGGGATGCAGGATTCTGTACAGAGTATGTAGAAAGATGTATGTGGGTAACTATCTGTGTCTTGTGGGGCAGAAGCAGAAAACTAACAACCTTATTTTAAGAAGGAATTATGATCCCTGCCTGCAATCACTAGATGAAATTGTTGCTTGGAGGGTAATTTTTTATGCAGTGACTACCATTAGTGAACTCATTCATAGTTGTTAGGGGCTGGAAGGGACCTTATAGATCATCGGGTTGAGCTCCCCTGCACTTGGGCAGACAAGACTGCTGGGATCAGATTACTGCAACAAGATGGGCATCAAGATGCTTTTGGAAGATTGCTCCGGGCGGGGAGGGGAGCCTGTTCCAAACCCTCGGTACTTGACTTGTAAAGAAGATTTCCTTATATCTAGCCTGAAGTGATCCTCAGTCAGCTTGTGCCCATTATTTCTTCCCCTCCCCTGCAGGTCTTGGTGAAGAGATGCTCCCCCAGGCCCTGATGTACTCCTCTGATATACTTATAGGCTGCCACCAAGTCCCCTCTAAGTCTCATCTTCTCCAGGCTGAACAGTCCCAAGTCTTTCAGCATCTCCTCATATGACCTGGTCTCTAGGCCTCTAACCACGCATGCGGCCCTCCTTTGGACTCTCTCGAGCTTCTCCTTATCCTTCCTGAAGTGCAGCACCCAGAACTGGACGCAGCAGCTGCGGTCTCACCAAGGCCGAGTAGAGAGGGAGGATGACATCCTTTGCCTTGCTCAAGATGCCTCAGTAGATGCGTGCCAACGTTTGATTAGCTCTGACAGCTAAAGCATTGCATTGGTGGCTCATGTTCATTTTGTTGTCTATCACGACACCCAGATCTTGTTCAGATGTGGTGCTGGCAAGTGTAGCACTGCCGAGCCTGTAAGCGTGGTGTGGATTACATCTCCCTAGATGGAGCACTTCACATAGCTCTGTATTAAATGACATCAGGTTGAGGTCCGCCAACATGGTGAGCCTGTCTAGGTTGGCCTGTATTGCCAGTCTGTCTTCAGGCGTGACCACACTTTCCCATAGTTTGGTGTTGTCAGCAAACTTTGCTAGTTTGCTTTTAATATCATCCCTCATATCTACTGAAGAGTATCCTGGACACGCCTCTGAGGCTTCTGATCCTGGCCACACTTTGAAGCAGGATACTGGAGTTATCCTTGGTCTTATTTGATACATTTGGGGAGTGGATAATAAAGGTTCTCTATAAACTATAAAGGGATCTTGGGAATATACTCAGATAGGGAATCCTACAGATGGACTTCCCTAATATAAACTAGATACATCTACATGAAACATTTACTGCTGAGTTGACTAATTAGCCCCACAATAAAATATCACCTTCTATACATGCAGTGCTATTAGGATGGAGTAAACTAATTAACTCTTCCATAAGCTAGTACTATCAGACACCCAATAAGGGTGGCCACAATTTGGGATGGGCTTCAAGGGGAGGTGGTGCTCTCCCCTACCTTGGGGGTCCTTAAAAGAAGGCTGGATAGGCATCTGGCTGGGGTCATCTGACTGCAGCACTCTTTCCTGCCTAGGCAGGGGGTCAGACTCAATGATCTGTTGAGGTCCCCTCCAACTCTAGCATCTATGAATCTATGACACAACTACTATCCTATGGGAGAGTTATTTACTCCAGTGCAATACACGTGTAGACACTGATGGGGCTAACTGGGGCATGAGGGTGCTTCAGTGCAGGGGCTGCCTGCCAGCTAGTCCCACACTGGAGCACCCTCATGCCCCAGTTAGCCCCTCCACAGCACATTGAGCTGGGTTGGAGCATCCCTGGGTTGGCAGGCTGACCCCCAGGGTCCCCTATTAACTTGGGCTGCTCTGCAATCCAGGATACATGTGTAAAGACTGTGCCTGGGGGCAATAAACTCTGGTGCAAACTGCACCAGAGTTTATTCAGTTGCATTAATTTCACATGTAGATGAGTCACAGAGTGGTGAAGAGCAAGAACATAAATGAAACCAGCTGAAACCCAAAGGGTGCATCTACATGTCAACATATGGAAATGTTGCTATGGCGCCATGCTTTAGTACTTCCTTTTGAAAGTACTAAGCACAGCACATGGCTAGTTTTCATCGCTATATTGCCATAGTGGGAGTGTGCCGGTATGCCGTACCCGGGAGTGTGCTGGTATGGCAACACAGCTGGCAATCATGTGTAGACACATGTGATAGCTACATCACCATAGCATGCCGTATGGTGATGTAATGCATTGCTATGTCACTGTAGGGTGATGTGTAGATATGCCCAAACTAGCATACAACTAGCATACAGCAAGAGAGACTGGACAAAACCCACTCAACTGGAACCACAGTCACACTGAAAGTCATATAAGGAGGTGGGAGTGGATTTAATGGTGTTGCTGTCAATTTTGCACTTTTTTTGAATCAAAGAAATTCACTCAATGTCCCAGAAAACCATGGGTTTTCTATTCCTCTATTTGGGTTGCTATTCTTCCATTAGATCACATTGGCAAAGCTTTTCAGAGCATGGCAAATATAGCTACTGGCTTAACAATTCAGTGTAGTAATAAAACCTGCTCATCTAACATCCTGCTTATTACCATCTTTTTTCTTTAACAGTCCAAGCATCCCTGTTCTCTGAAGGAAGAAAACAAAGTGTCCCATCTCCCTGAGAGGTTATTATGCTTTTTTATTATAGGATGTTATGTTATTATTATAACTGTCCACCCATTATTAGTGCCCACTTTCATTGGGATTGTGAAACTCTGGCAGAAACACTCATTCAAACTGAGAGACATGCCTTTGTCCTAATCATACGCTGCAATCTAGTTTTGCATTACAAACTATGATTAATGCTGATAAACCTGCCTCCTTTCCATTTTCATGCAGCCTTTTAATTTCAGCCAACTTCCAAATGGAAGATCACATTAGATATATACTGGCTAATATGGTGTACACACACTGGGGGGAAAAAAAGGAAAAACTGGCTTTAATTTAAGAGACCTAGGGAAGTCCTCCCAGAACCCTTTTGCAGGGACTGAAAGATGAAAGCTGACTCCAATCCAGCAAAGTATTTCAGCACATTAAGCATCAGAGTGGACTTTCAGTGTCACTGCACAGGGAAAGCAGGCAGGATGTCAGAGAGGAAAGACTCTTGTGAATCACGGGGACTGTGGCTGTGCAGGTGTTTGATGTGCATATGGGTATAATTATTCACTTCTTGGGTGAGGGTGAGCCAGGGTTAGTAGATCCGCCTAGGTACAGAAAATGCAGGAGGGACATCTGGAGAGTGGCTAACGTTACTATAGCAACAATTGAGTAGCAACCATTTAAAGATCTATAGACAGCTAGAAAAAAAAAAAGATTTCTACTTCCTATGCAGACTTTCTTGTCATACAGCCAATGTCCTCTGGCTATATACTGGCTCCACAATTTGAATCTCTAGAGAGGAGTTTGTTCTCCTTATTTCCCTTAATGGTTCAATAAGATCTGCAAACAGCCTCTCTCCTGGGCGTGTTTAAAGCCTGTTGGAGAAAGAAAGCTAGCCAGCTGATGAGAAAGGGAAGTAAGGAACACCCGTTGGTGAAAGAATTCAACTCTATGCAAGCGTGGCATAAGGTTCGGGGAGATACTGGGAAGGCCAGTGGAGAGAGCTGTGTGCTAGTTTTGTATGCTACTTCATAATCCGCAAAATAATCACGGCTTGAGTAAGCTTGAATGTGTGCTGTGATGACACCATGAGCCAGATTCCCAATGCACTTGCTTAACTTCGCTGACCTAAATGGAACCGCTCGCCGTTTGCACTGGTGCTAAGGAGAAGGACGTGCAGGCAGTGTGCAGCTGCTAGAAGGTCATATCACTTAAATTGGGGCGGGCAATTATTGTGGGCAGAGTGCCACGGAACAAGTTTTGGCAAGCTGTCAGGGGCTGCATAGGTAGCCCCGCCCCCTGACAGTTGCCCCACCCCTGGTTACCACAGTGGGACCAGAAATCCTGCCCCCTAACCCCTGACCTTTGCCACTGGAAGTCCCTCCCCTTTCTACCCACCCCCCCAGTACTCCTTTTGGGAGGAGGGTTACCATCTGAAAACCAGAAAAATGATACACTAGAACTCAAACACCGACTATAATATACTTCAATTTTATTACAAAAAAATATTTGTCATTCCTTGTTATTGTGTACTGTATATAGAAGGGATTGCATAATAACTCAAAAGTAAAGTGTTACTCTTTTATATTGTGTGTGTGTGTGTGTGCATATGGTGGGGTATGGGGGGTTGTGAGAGGGTGGAGGGGGGCATAGGGTATGTTGGGGTGCATGTACATGTTGATGAGGACTGTGGGGGCAGGGTGTGGGTGTGTGGGGTGAGGGATGGTGGGGGGGGGGGATGTAGGGACCCCCCACACATTCCCCCTACGGCATGTATCCCCTGCTGCCTGGCAGAAGCAGCAAGCGGGGAGGTCAGGGCACTCATGCCTGGTGCAGGTGCAGCTGTGGCCAGCACTGCATGGGGGGAGAGAGCAGAGTCTGCCCTACCACTGGGGGTCTGTGCTGCTTGCCTGCAGCTCCAGCACTCGCAGTGATGGGAAGCCCCACACTGGAGCCTCCTGCCTGCCCTGCTCCCTGCTGCGCAGGTCCCCGCACTCCTCCAAGAGTGGAGGGGAGCCCTGCCCGCTGCTTCTCCGTGGAGTCCAGTGTGGGGACTCCCCACTGCAAGTACAGAGCTGTAGGCATGCAGCTTGCAGCCCCTGCAATAGAAGCAGCCAGGTAGGCTGTGGGAGGTTGCACTCCTTGGCCCCATTGCAGCACTGGCCATTTCTATCACAGAAACTCCATGCCACGCCATGCGCCTGCAGCTCCTGCATTCCCACAGGGGAAGCTAGAACCTGTGAGGAAGCAGGAGACAGGGGTCCCCCAACTGTTGGCAGAGTGTGGGGACCTGTGCAGCAGGGAGTGGTGGAGGCAACAGGCTCCAGCGCATGGCTTTCCCCGCTGCAAGTGTGTGGTGTGGAGCCCGGGTGATAGGGTAGGCTGCACCCCCGCCCCCCCATACAGACCTGGCCAGAGCCATGCCTCACCAGACACCTGTTCTGGGCATGGGCACCCTGACCTCCCTGCCTGCTGCTGCTGCACACCATGTGGGGAGGGTGTGGGAGGTCCCTACACCCCCCCATCCAGCCCAGCTGAGCTTCACACTCCCACTACACTTCTGGGTGCAGGTGCCATGCTGTGCTCCTGCTTCTGCCCAGTTGCCACTCCACACCTCCACCCCCAGCTTCCCACCTGTTGCCTTGAGTGAGCAGGTTCCAGCTGCAGCAGGAGCCCCTCCTGGAAGCTGGTGGTTGGGCACAGCTCTTCCACCCACAAGGGTGGATGCGAGGCCCAGTAGGGTATGTTGGGGGCGGTATACATGTGGGTGCCTCACTCCTACCCTCGTGGGCAGAAGGGCTGGGCAGGGTGCAATATATTGGAGGGCACTGAGGGTTGGATGAACGTGTCTGGCAGGCCAGATCTGGCCTGTGGGCCATATTTTGCCTATCCCTGATTTAGACCCTTCTGCTGTTTCAAGTGCCAGCCAGAAATTTTTGGGTGCAGGGCTACAAAGGCAGAAGACACAAAGCAGGAGAGAGTGAAAAGGAGTGGGTCCAAGGGTGATGGACTTCCCATACAGGCATTCCACGGACTTATGACAACTGGTTCCTGAAAACCACGTCTCAAGTCAAAATGCTGTAACTTGGAACCAATTTTCTCATAAGAAACAATGTTATAAATCAGAGATTAGTTCCTGAACCAAGGCCCGATACCCTATTTTCACCAAAAATACCCCAGAATTTTGTAACTGATCAATTACAGATGAGTAACATAGATACCTTAATGTATCTATATTGTAAATAGCAATCATATTGATTTAGAAGGACTTCTTTGAGGTGATTTGCTCATTTTTTTGAAAGGCTCTTGGCTGGACTTTTTGAACGGTTCTTCACTGGAGTGTTCTTAGTAGTCTTGGCTGCAGGTTTTTCTGAAGTCTTGTCTGCTTTCTTAAAGAAAGCATCCAGGGAAGTTTGGAAAAATGTTCTCCAGGGAGATGGGCGATGCAGCGAACTTGTTCGCTGGTGTGGCATCGCATTGGATCAAACGTTGTAAAGTTGAAACTGATGTCAAAGTTGAAACAGGGTGTCAATTTATAAACAGTTGTAAGTGTGAAACATTGTAACTTGAATAGCTGTAAGTCGAGGACTGCCTGTATTTAGCTGCAGTGGATTGCATGTATGGTGCACATCTATGCAGTAAATGTTCTCCTTAATTGAAGAGTATGTTTGCTTTTGCAATTAGCATGAGTGTTGCCCCACCCCTGCTTTTGTCCATAAAGAATGTCCAAGCCAGCAGATACTTTGCTGTTAGAGCACAGGCTAATCAAGTCTATGTGCTACTAGCCCTCCAACACTATCCCACAATTCCACCTAAGCTGCATCTTCTTGGCTGACTTCTTTCTGAACTCCTCACCAGGAGTCATCTGGCTCAGTCTATTCCTACCTACTTATTCCATTTTTCTTCCATTTTCATGGCATTTGAACAGAGATGCAGTCTAACAAATCCTCCCCCAAGCATGCTGCCAGCTGGCCTGAAACTGATATCATCCTTCTGGTAAAGCTCTAGTAGGCTATACTCAAGACTCATAATTTGAGGAAATGTATCCATAATCACTAGGTCTGTTATGATAACTCTGAGAAGCTGGCAGTGGTGGGGAATAAACAGATGGGATTCTCAGCGGGAGAAGAAAAAGCAAATCTCTGAAGACCATGTGCATGAAGGCTGAGAACTGCTAATTCGTGCCCTTGGAGTGATCGTTTCAATTATATCTGCACTATTAATGATTTTTTTTGTTGCTCAGATTATCCCCCAGTGAATTTTGAAAAATTAATTCAAAACCATTTATGACTTCCCAAACTCCAATGCATTATTACCCTTTTAAATTATTGTTAACTGCCCTCTTGTGTTGCTCTCGCATTGGGCTTATCAGCAAACAGTCATCAGGCATCTGACAAGACTTCTTACATGCACACCATGATCCAGAGGATTGATGGTTGCCCACTCACTGCCATCTTATGTATTATAAATTATTTATGTAATAATCCCATAAATCATAAATTTTATTGTAGTTCAGAAAACTTAAAAACACTACAAATAAAATTATAGAAGAGGGTCTTCATGGTAGGACTTAAATTTGGGAAAAAACTAACCAACTTCTACAATTGTGTGTTATTGGTAAGAAAGTAAAAAAAGAAATTCTACTTGTCCTGCTGTGTGCATTTTTTTTTCTTTAGCCATCAATTAACCATCCAGCAGACTGACCTATATCAATTACTGCCCCTGCTGGTTAAAATGCTTTTTTGAAAGAACACAGATTGACATGAGATATTAGAAACCATAAACTATTAAAGCATTCAAACCACTAACTTCTCATATGATTCTTTCCTTTTTTTTTTTTTTTTTTTAAACATGGTAGTGTCTTTCTGTTTCCAATTTTAAACACCATAATGTATGCAAGATTTTATGCCTACTTCATATCCATATTTTATGTACTACTATGTATCCATTCTTTTTGCTCATTGCTATGTTAATATCTTCCAAATTTAACCAATGTAACCCAAAAACTTTTTCTGAACCCAGTCACTGTTGTTGGGCTCACAAATTCATTCCTATTGGAGATTCCTAGATCACTAGGAATAGGCAAGCAATAGGACATGCTCTTAATAAACAACAAAGCAAAGCCACCATTTCTTAAGGAACAGCAAAGAGAGAGAGAAGGAACTGCAAAGAAAGTAATATGTACCAATAGGCAGGTTCTTAACTATTTAATTAATACAGCTGCTCTGTCTCTTAGGTCATCCCCTTACAGCCAATTCCAATTACACAATATTACTGACTCTTTAGCTTCTAAATAAATAATATTAATGAATGGTAATCCTGGGTAGATGCAACTAAATGGGAATGGAAAGTTCCATTGCTCTATTTATAAACACTTAAGTTCAATCTGTTCCATGCAATTAAAGTCACAAACTTTACTCTGAAATTATGTAAACTTCTAAGAAGAAACAGCTCATGGCTCATGCTGGCATCATCCTAGCTACATGAGGGGTTCCAAGAGATCTTTCAGAAAATGTATGCCTTGGGCTGACACTGTTAATTTGTTCTTTTTCAAGTACGTTTCCCAGCTTTGTGGTGCAGGAGGTCAGGTGGATAACTGCAAAGGGCTGCAAAATATCTGTGCACGTGAACATCCATTTGTGATAGGTGAGTGCCCAAGCCAAAATCCCTCCTGCTTTTTGAGTAATCTGCTATAGACTCACTCTTTCTCCTGTCATGGGAGGGATGTGCAGAATAGGCTTGCAGGTCCCGGTGCATATTTCACATCTTTCAGTATTAGGGCTATGGCTGTGTTGCAGAAGAGGTGTGGTCATTCCAGATCTCCGATTACCTGCTCATTCTGGATTAGTTTTAAAAGCCTGAAACTCGATCAAAATACTTAAGCATGTACTCTGCAGGCCTTCAGTGCAAAGTTAGTTTGGGTGACTAGTCTGAACACCTGGGATACCTAGCTTGGGTGTGAGCAGCCACACTGAAAAGTCTTGCCTGCGTCCACACTGGTGCTGCACTCATTTGTGCTAGATCTTGTAGGTGCACCTCCTATGGTTCTTTGTGCTGCAGTCACCGATTCTCTCAGTGAATTGAGAGAAAACATATTTATTCTTCCAAGTAGATGGAAGAAACTGAAGTAAGGCATTGGATGAGTATCTGTAGTGGAGTAATCTGGCCTGCACCTTTGCTGTAAAGTGTTTGAGTTACTAACCTGTGAAAAATGGCTGTTCTATTTGAAGGCTGGTTCTTCTAACAGTTGCTTGGGGCTAAAAGTTCTTTGCAAAGAAAGCACTCTGTAATGTTTTTCCTGATCAAACTGCTATTAGTAGAAGGGGCGGATGCAGAAGGGATCTAACAGTCCAACTGCACCCCTCCCACCCAGAGAGATTTTTTTTAAGTCCCCAAAGCAGGAAAGAATCTCTCCTTCCCCTCTGTGCTCAGTGGCATGTCCTCTCTCCTCCTGTTTCCTCCCTCGTGCCTGCTGCTGACGCTGTCCTGACTGACCCGACTCCAGAGCCACTCCTGGCCCACTCCAGCCAGGCTGCACGGGGAGCTGGGGACAGCAGTAGTGGTGGGTTCTCCTTCCCAGCCCAGTTCCCCTGACTGCTCCCTCTTAGCCTAGCAGCAGGCCCAGGGAAGGGGAACATATTCACTGCTGCTGGTGCTCCCCAG
>NW_017728921.1:9703748-9717130 GCF_001723895.1 Crocodylus porosus
CGAGTCAGGATTTTTATGTAATTCAGGTTATGTCTACACAAGACATTTACTGCAGATTGCCTAATTAGCCCTGCAGTAAACCTCTCAGCATCTACCCTTGCAGTGCTATCAGGACAGAGTAAACTAATTAACTCTGCCATAGGTTAGTGCTTATAAATACTCATCATTTACTAATTACTTCTGCCTCAGCAGTGCACATGTAGATGCTGACAGGGCTGGATGGGGCATGAGGGTGCTTCAGCGCGAGGGCTGTTTGCCCACTAGTGCTGCACTGTAGCACCCTCATGCCCCAGCTAGCCCCTCTGCAGCATGTTGGGCTGGGTCAAATCAGTCCCAGACTGGCACGCTGACCCCCTTTGCTAGCCAGGGCTGCTCCAACCTGGCTCAACATGCTGTGGTCCAGGGTGCATGCATAAACACAGTGCCCAGAAGTAATAATCTCCAACACAATATGTGCTTGAGTTTATTGCTGCACATTAATATGTAGATGTAAAAAAAAGTCTCTGGCTGCTGCCCCTGTGATGTGGTCTGCCACTCCCAATGGAGAGGGAGGCTGAGGTACGTATGGATGAAGTCACCCTTGCAGTGCTGGTCAGTGATCCCACACCCCTTTATACAAAACCCCAGATCTGCCTATGTTGTCGATATGTACAGTGAACAACTGGCTTGTTCAACATCCTCTCATCAGCTTACACCCTTGTATTCAGTATATCTTCTTTTTAGCTTCCTCCCCCAGGTCTCCAACTGTCAGGTCACATTGTGCCATTTCTCTCCCTCTCTCTCGTGTACTTGAACAGCTTCCTGAAAGCAAGATCTATTACTAACTTTGTTTTGATGACATACGGTATTTTTCAGACATGGATCTTGAACTACTTCGTACAGAAGGGTTATTACTGAACCCAAAAAAAGAGCGGTAAATTGACTCTCTACAAACAAAAGCAGGCCAGTACCAGGAAAACCAACTACCGTATCCTCTTTCAAGTTCCTTTCTTTTGTAATGCATACTACATGTACAATTTAACACTATCTGAGCAAGTGGAGAGGTGCTATCACTACTGCTAGCCAGCTAAGCTTTGACATACTCTCTAGGGTGAAGTCACACATTGCACCTAGACTAGGGGTAGCCAGCCCACGGCTCCAGAGCCACATGCAGCTCTTCAGAAGTTAACATGCACCTCTTTGAAACTTTGCACAAGCGCACCATAACCAGAGTCCAAATGGAAGAGCCGCACGTGGCTCCGGAGCCCAGATTGGCCCCCCCACCAACCTAGACCAAAGAAATCTGTGGAATATTAAAGCAGCATTCAAGTTAGTACATGCCATAAGTAGTCATATGCTAAGGGTTAATACCATTTCTTGACTGAATACTAGAGGGCTGGTGAGCAGGGACATGGCTGGGAGACAGGACACCTGGGCTCGATCCCTACTCTTAGAGTGCAGGGGCTAGGAGCAGTGCGTCCTGTGATGCTGAAGGACTGCAGATTGCTTGTTTTATTTCTGTAAAGCATATTGAAATTTCCCTAACCAAGGGCACAGCCTAGAGTTAACCCTTCCTTGTAATGGTGTGACTCTGAAATGCTCAGAGGGCACTTAGCATAAGCTGCCAAGCTTTAACATGTGCATGCTTGCATTTTAAGTGCCCACAGCACGGCTTAAGTATAACTTCACCCTTTTATATAATGGTTAACTACTCTTAATCCCACTTCAGCTTATTCATTTGTCTCCCCCCCACTCATTAAGTCTGGTTTAGATTGTAAGATCCGAGACAGGGAGTGTCTGCTGTATGTCTGGCACCTACCTGACCATGGTCCAATCTATTTAGGAAACGGAGGTGATGTTATCGCAACAACAGGAATGGAACTTGGGCAACCAAAACCTAATTCATGTGGGCCCCCCCCCGTTAGAGCAGAGCACCTTGTGCTAGAATACAACAGAGTCGTATGAGAGAAGAGGTGAAAGTTGCATAACTGAATCACTAAAATCCTGACTCAAGAAACTGAACACACAGAAAACAATTCAGTGCTGACGGGGGAACAGTCTACAAGGAACTTATTAGTATATTTGTCTGTAACTTCTGATTGTCTAAGAACAATAGTTTCCCTGGACATAAAACAAAAAAGCAACAAAAGGCTGAAAGCAAAACAAAACAAAACAAAAAAAGAAAAGAAACATCGAGCTTTCATGTGTGTGTCAGCTGAAGTCAAGCACACAGTTTAGCATTCTTCTTCCTATTCAGATGAAGATCGATACTCAACCTTCACCAACATGTCATCATTTCTGGTTGGTAAATCATGACCCTGTTAGTCAAATTTGTCACCCCCTAATATTACTAGCAAGGGTGACCTTGTTTGGGAGTACTTAATAGCATAGGTCCGCACCACCCCTATTTAGGCTTACTGCTTCTCATTCCCTGGTTATCATAGGGCAAAGATAACTGGCGGAGCCTTGCTCATTAAAATTACTGCACTGTGTTTTTAATTAAACAAAGCTGGAGTGAAAGCAGAGTAAACAATACATGACTGAACTTGAAGAAACAAAAGCCAATTTCTTTAAAACAAAAGAGCACTGATGAAATGTTGTGAGCATGATTGGAATCTGAAGTCCACAGGCTATAATAGAAAACAGCTTTGGGGTTTTTTTTTTATGCATGGCAAAACAGAAAACATTATTCTTTCATATTAGTTTGCCGTAAGAGAGATGAGATGTGAAGCCCCTTTTTTGGGAGAAAACCCCAGGCTTACATATAATTCAAAGACATCCCACCAAGTAGAGTACATAAGATGGCCAAAGCTCTTGTACCAGTGGAAGTATAAATGAGTTCACTGGTGTAACTGAGAGCACAGTTTGGATGATGTGGTTGAAAGAGTGGAAGCTGATGCTGAACCACATGCAAATATTCAGTTTAAAAGTTTCCTGTGAGCATAAGTGCAAAGGCCCGGCATATGCCTATGGTCCGCAATTCATGCAGGGCCATTCTAGTGATATGAAAGGCTGCATGCAGCCAAACCACAGTGATTCTGTGACACAGAAGTGGGTGGCCACAGAATAAGTGCACAGAAAAACACTGGCATCTCCTGCATGTTGTGAGGCTGATCTTCCCAGAGCTCCTTGTGCAAGGGTTCTTGGACTAAGACAGTAGTCTTCTGGAAGGTTTGTGGGGGCTATTTCCATCCAAAGGGAATGAGAAACCAGAGAGGAGCTTGACAGTATCCTTGCATCATGTTCATGCGTCCAACAGAGAAGTCTATTGTCTGAGTGCTCAAAGCAAAACTCGTTTATTATTTACACAGCAGTTTAATGGGGGGGGGGAAGGTTAGGGTATTAATCCATGTGCGTAAAAATAGCAGCAGCTGCACTGCTGGCCCAGTCATTGCTGCATGGCTGGCAACACAGCCACTGACGCTGCCCTATGTGCCACTGCCACCCAGGCACTCAATCCTCTGCTTTTACACAGCAAGATCTTAGGAGCCTGACATCCAGCTTTTCTGCTGCAGCACAACATGTACAGCCAGCAAATAGCATAGGTGCTAATATGGTCTGGAACAAAGTTCATTGACTAATAGAGAGAGAGAGAGAGAGAGAGAGAGAGAGACAGCCAACTGCATTGAAGGTGCCTGTAAAAAGACTCAGGCAGCAGGAATCTCGACTCAGCCTTACTTCATTGAACTCTTCAATCCAAATTTTGTCTCTCAAAAAAAAATCATGTGCAACAAATATAGCTGTTTTCATCTTTTGAACTTAACCTGTCATATGAAGCTGAGGAAACCATACCTTGCCTAGATGGTCTTTTATTGTAACAGGCCCATTAGCACAGCATGTTGCGGTATCCAGGGGGGAAAGAGTTGTGATCACTAACACCCTATTAAGATTGTGGACTTAATTGCTCAACAGTTCAGCGGGTGGGAAACTGGCTGCATGATAGGACCCAGAGAGTTCTCATGAACAGATCCATGTCATCCTGGCATGAAGTGGCCAGTAGTGTCCCTTAGGAGTCCATGCTTGGACCGGTGCTTTACAACATCTTTAATTGATGATTTGGATGGGGGAGTGAAAAAGCTCGCTGGCCAAGTTTGCGGACGACGTCAAGTTGAGGGGCAGTGTGGTCACATCAGAAGATAGGTTGCAGATATAGGCAGACCTGGACAGGCTCAAGAGTTGGGCAGACTGGAACCAGATGAAATTTAACACTCCCAAGTGTAAGGTGCTCCATCTGGGGGCAAACAACCCTCAACATACATATAGGCTTGGTAGTAACAGCTTGACTTGCACCACAGCCAAGAAGAACCTAGGGGTAATGATTGATCATTGCATAAATAAGAACCGTCAGTGCAACGTGGTGGCCAGCAGGGCAAATAACACCCTGGCATGCATCAACTGATGCATCTCATGTAAAACTAAGGAAGTGATACTCTTGCTGTACTTGGCACTGGTGAGACCGCAGTTGGAGTACTGCATCCCGTTCTGGGCACCGTACTTCAATGAAGACATGGAAACACTTGAGAGGGTCCAAGAAAGAGCCACACATATGATCAGGGACTTGCAAGGCAAGCCATACAAGAAAAGGTGACCTGGGCCTCTTTAGCCTAAAGAAGAGAAGGTTGAGAGGGGGCCTGATAGCAGCTTATTGCTATACCAGAGGAATGGGTGAACAACTGTTCACTAGGGCACCCCCAGGGAAGACCAGGACCAATGGATACAAACTCCTGGAAGGCCACTTCAGGCTTAATACCAGGGAAAACTCCTTGACAGTCAGGGTGTCCAGACTGTGGAATAAATTCCATCACCTACCCTGGAGGTTTTCAAGAGGAGACTGGACAGTCACCTCACTGGGGACACCTAACCTCAGTTGTCTTCCTGCCTAGATCGGAGGGGCTGGGCCCAATGATCTGCAAGGTCTCTTTCAGCCCCTAACGATCTATGAATCTATGAATCCCCAAGTACTTCCAGCATTCCTTGCACTAAAACACAGCACTCTTTGGGATTTATGGACCTGAATAGGCTGAATAGGGCACAGAGGGCTAAACCCATCTCGCATTGAGTCAACTGAAAGATTCCCATTGACTTCAATGGTAGTTGAATCAGTTTCTGTATTATCTCCAGATCAGAAGCCCAAGTATGAGCTGGAAATTACAGGCAAACAGCTTGTTATAATTCTGCCTGCAGATACTTCCTAGTACTAGAGTCTGTGTTTAATGAAAGGGCTCATGAAGAAAGGAACAAAGATGGATACTGCTGTTCCTATTTCTAAGTCTGTGGAAGGTTCGTAGGGACTATAGGTGTGGCCACTTGAGTATCTACATGATTACATACGTTCTGGCAGGACATCAAAAGGGATATTTATATGAATTGTCTTTATAATTTTTCTAACGTGGCTTTATGTTCTTAGCAAAAAGTAGCATTTAGGACAAATAGTAACATACTATTGCCTCCTCCCTCCTAACCAGTTAAGATAAAACTTTTTTACTGAAACCATAATAGACATGCTAGGAAAGTACACCTCTAAAACACTCAGAAGGTCAAGGGAATTAAGATACTTGGTAGAGAAAGCAAAGCTTTAATACCCATAAGGTCAAGGACATTGGAGATGCGCACGCACCCCCCCGCCCCCAGGACATTTGAGATTTAGTTGTTCTAAGCCACCCTTTAGATGGTATTGCAAAATGGTGCCAGCCTCATAGAAAATTCAAGAGTGAATTTCACTGCTTTTTCCCTAGTGAGACCTAGTGATAAATTATTTTCAGACACTTTAAATGTAATTTAAAGCATACCTCTCATAACAAACAAAATATTGTTGTTTATGAATGTTTAATACAGTTATTATGGGAAAATCCATCTTTGTTCAAATGGTAAGAAGGAAAGATTGTTCCAATCTTTGGAACAATAATATCTGCCAAGTTATTCACATTAGGTCAGGAAATTACAATAAGTATATATATTTATAACCCAGCAGTACTGTCAAGAAAACATTATTAAACTAAAATATCTCCTTTAAGAAAAGTCAGATACTTACCATCATTTTTTTTTTTATTAAACACTTAAATAATTAAAATTCAATTACAAAAAGGAACCGAAACATGGTTTTTATATATTGGCTGGAACTCAGTAAAAGCTGGTAAAAAAAGTGAAAAAAAGAACACATGCAAAGAAATTAGAGCTTAACGAATTCCATACCACTCAGTATATTTCTGATACGGGCATTGAAGATATCTTACACTTCATTTTCAGGAAACATTTTTAAATCACTGGTAGAACAGCAATGCCATCAGAAACCAAAGAATTCCCAAACTCGAGCCCAACTTGACTTGTAGCCCTCCTACTGGCTACCTACCCTGGGCCACCTATTGAAGGGAAAGCTGTCTGGTGCCTATGTTGCTTCATAACTAGATGGGGTATGAGTGAAGACTGAGCTCCACCTCCCCACCTTCCAGCCAACATCGCTGAACGCAAGTCCTTCCTTGCTACTGTCCTTGCATGAAGAAGGGACTATGGCTCTATCTAGACTGTAGATAAAGAATGGAGTCTGACTCCTAATCTGATAGGACTGATCTTAACTTCATTACAGTATTACTAATGTAAAGGTTGTGTATAATTTGATCCATGAGTGTGTGTACATTAACAGGTCTTAAAGAAAAGGAAAAACTGGAGCTATGGATACTGTACAGACAAGAGAGAAAAGTTAGCTACTTTTCTCTCCTCCACTCTTACATCATTGCAAAAAGTTCTCAAATGTAATGGACTTAAGGAGCTGTGGGCAAGCAAAGCAAGTAAAGGGTTTTAAGAAGCAGATTCTGACTCCAATGTACATCAAACACTTCTGAAAAGTTTTGACATTCACACTGTTCAAAGGAGTAAGAAAAAAACCTGAACTTTAGCATACACTTCTGTTCAAAGCAGCTAGTCAGAAAAATTGGAAACATGGAAAGATTTTTTTTTTTTTTTAATCTGAGGGCCAGTATTATCAGTCATATTGCTGATACATATGGAGGAACATGTCATACCAAATCAGGCTAGTGACCCCTCCACTCTAGCACTTTATCTTTGACAGTTACTAAACTCAACGTTTTAAAAGCAGGGGATAAAATTCACAAAAGGAAAAGGCAATTTCTTCCTAAGCCCAACCAAGGAGTAGTTGGTTTAACCAGTGACACATGAGGTTTCCTGTGCTATGTATTTTTGTCCTATCTGTTACTAAGAGAAATCCTTAAGCTAGGCGCTATCTAATCGGTCACTGGGATGGACTGTAGCTCACTACAGTGATATAATCAGAACCTAAAGCTAACCCTTTTTGTTCTGAATCCTTTCTGCAGCACAACCCTCCCTCCCACAAATGCAGGGGTACAGAAATTCACTGCACCCAGTCTATGACCACAAGACTAATTTTAAGCGGTATGATCAGAGATTGGGAGCAGCATGTACAGATGTTCACCAGTACTAGGAGCTGTGGTGGGACCCCAATGCAAGGAAATCAGGGTGGGGGCAGAGGGCACAAAGGACAGGTCTGCAGGGGGAGTTGTCCATCTGGGCTTGCAGGGATCTGGGGGCTAAAAGTAGCTTGGTCAGGATGGGGAAGGAAGACTGCAGCCCCAGGTCTGGGGTGAGCAGCTGGGCTCTGGCTGTGTGCAGTAGGGCTGTGCAAAGCTTTGGTCCCTGATTCAATTTGGTGGAGATTAAGCCCAATTCAGTGGCCAGGGGGCACACAGGGCCCCCCCCACATACATGCACACCTCCCCCCAGCTCAGCAACTGGTGCCTCCTGGGTCTGGGGGGACACCTGGGGTCCCTACACAACCAATTGCCCAGCAGACTTGGAACTGGACTGGAAGTACTTCCAATCAACTTCTGAGTTTGCCACTGAGCACATGGGGGGGCCCCCTGTGCTCCTGTGGGATGCTCCATGCACCCCAGCATCGCAGAGTTCACAGGCAAAACTGGTACCTTGAGGTATGTAGAAAAAACATTTAAAGCTGTGTCTATGTCCAAATCAGCATTGAATCTTCAGATTCGGATTTGGCTGAATCAAATCTGGGACAGTGATCCAAATCAATTAATTGAATTACTGTGTGCGATTCGGGCCGAATCCTAATTCGAATGGAAAGGACCCACTTTGCACACCCCTGGTGTGCAAATGTTCAACAGATCGGGCCAACCTGTTCCTGATCTAAATTAGTTCAGCTAGTCAGTTTATGAACTAACTCAGGTTGGGCCTGCCCATGTTGGCCTGATTAAACCTCCACATATGCATATATGTGCAGATGTTATATTTAGATCAACCGAATCAAAGTCCACATGTACCGACATACACCTAGATAAATTATCACTGGTTGTAGGAATCGCTTTCTTGTACCTTCCCCATCACATTCTTGTATGCAATGAAACTAGGTAGATAAATCTTCATTCTCTTTTGTTAGGTCCCAATCAACCAAAAAATGTGCAGGCCACAAAGAGGTTCAAGCATGGACATAGCAGTCTGGCAACATCCTGTCAAGTGCAAAAAGGGGCCACAAAAGGCTGTGAAGTAGAAGTCAGGTCATTGTTCTAGTGGAGCACAAAGTCCATGGCTGTTCATGGGATTTTAACCCTAGGCTTTCAGGAGCAGGGCAGGGTGGAAAGGGGGGCAGGCGAAAATAGCAAAGCACTAACTTTGTCTATAAGGTAAACCAAAGAAAATGGCTGAATTACCTTCTCTGAATTAATGCTGTGTTGGCATCCCAAACAGTCCTGCATTACTTAGAAACAATCCTTGACATCCCCTGCCCTCCCCCACACCTTTTTTTCTTTTAAATGCAGCATTTGCTTTAGGCTTTGATGTGTTCATTCACACATTGACTAACAATAACACCCTTTTTTTTAAACAACCTGGAGACAGCCAGGTCATTTCTCAGTCGCCCAGAGCATTCCCAAATAAACTGCTTCATTTTTACAAGCACTTTAATAACCCAGAGAAATAGCATGGTCTTTATTTGTAATGTGATTATAGAGTCAATCTCCCCTTTCTTATTCTTCTCTTCATATTCCTAAATAATCATTCAGCTCAGAAGGTATCTTTCTCCTCGAGAGGCTTTTTTTTTTTTTTTTGTTTCAACACTAGAAAGAAAGACATTAGACCCAAAGAGAAAATGACCTCATTTGAAAAAAGTATTACTGCACTGTTAAAGAACCTCAGTAAAGAAGATTAAAGCTCCAATGTAGGCATTAAAGAAGGAAAATTCTCATCTCAGCAGATAAGCACTACAGTTTTCCACATGGCTTGTGCACTGGGGCAGTAACAGGGAGACAATAATTTTGGCTCCATATGCCACCATGACTTCAGAGTTCATGCACTGTACCTCCCACACCTGAACAGATGCAGTTTCCCCCGCAATTCATGCATTGGCACCTTGAAGCCTCATATCACTCCTTTTCAAGTAGTTTAAAGTACCTTATTCTTTACCTGTCCCTAAAAAACAAATGAGTGAATTGCTCCCCCTTCACTCTGGGGAAAACAGGAAAACATTTAATTCTATTTCATGGGGCAGCCACATGACAAGCCAGCTAGCTACACTTGCTGGTAAGTAAGAAGGTGGGAGAAATCGTGGCTACTTTCCACCCTCCTGCCTGGAATGAAAACATTATCAGGAGAGTAAACGCTGCATTTTCCCCCCCCAAAGACAGAACTGCAGAGTGGAGTAAAGAGGACTGCCACTCTTCTTTAGTACCTGCATGGTCAAGGCAGGGAGTATGCAGCCTAGAATAAGGATAAAGAAAAACTGCATGGAAAATAATAGATCAGCATGCAATACATTTACATTGGAGCACCTTAGGAGAACAACAAAGGCCTTGTTTGTCATATTGGATTGGAACTATGTCAGTGGCAACAAAAATAACGGCAGGGCACAGTGCAGTATATCTTAGCTCTTGAAGAATTTTACACTGGAAACTTATTTGATTAAAGAGGTCGTTGTGCTTTTTATTGCTCTTGAATCTCTGGGCATTCTTCTACTGCATCTTGATATCACTCAGGCAATTGTGAACCCCACAGACATCTGGAAGCCTCACTGGCATTTTCTGCAGCCAGGTAACGAGGCTGTCTGAAAGAAATCTACTACTGACAAGCTCTTTAAAGTCCAAATCAGGACACTAGTGTTCACTTTTATGATTTGCATCTCTGTATGAAATTATTGGGCACAAACAGCAGAACATGCAGAGACAGCAGTACCTTGCAACTCACTTTTAAAAGAACTATCCTCGTTTAAAAGAACTGGGAGAGTCTCTTGTGAAAGGTGAGTTTGGGGAGGCTATCTTTAAAGAACTATTTATCAAAAGAAGCAACCCACTCCCATGATTAATTTGTCCACACCAGGATTTAGACAGTGCCTGTAAACAGCATGCATAAAAGATAGGCCTTCAGCTGGATGCACGTGCCAACAATATTTGCGTCTGGTTTTTGACTAGTGCAAAAACAGTCTGGTTCTGTTTACATCAATGGATAATAACATTCCACTCAAAATCCTCCAAGATGCTGTGCTGATTTACACCATCTGAAGATCTAGCCCTGAACCTGACCAGTGTCCTAAAGAAATATTTTCCTACTATATTTGCTACTCCAGGACACGTGCCCACAAGTGGGAATGTGCGTTCCCTGGGGACAACAGGCAGTGGCACGCATCTGTGGCTGCTGCTAGTTGTCCCTAGGGACCACCTCTGCACGAGCCCTGGCACATGGCAAGTTGCCCCAGGTGGGGTGAGGACACTGGGGCCAGCACCTGGGGTCCTGTGGGCCTCCACCAGCAGTGATCCAGGTACACAGAGTCTGGCTGGCAGCTGGAGCATGGCTCTGGCCAGCCAAACTCTGGCTTCAGGCAGTGCATGCTGCCACCACGTGCCCTGGTTTTTTTCAGTCTATTTTTGACACTGGAATTTCCCAGTATCTAAATTTGACTTTGTGCTGCAAATATGCAGCATGGAGAAGCAAGTCACATGCATGGGGTGTGTTTTGTGGTGCTTTGCCTTTCAGGTGCCACAAAATGCATGTATGCACTTTTCTGGATGGGACCCCTCAGTTCTGCCAGGTGTTAGGTCCAGAGTATTTAATCTGTCTGTTCACTAGCACTGGCAGAACTTTGGGCAAGAGCTTCTTCCTCACAAAGTAATTAAAAAAGAAAATCATACTTGTAACTTGTCACCAGGTGTCACTGTCTCTTCATTCAAACCCAGCCAAAGGATTTAAATCCATCAGTGGGAAAAAAGAAACAGAACAAAATCTAGAATTAGACACAAAGCTACTAGATAGAACATCAGCCAGAAGAATCTGAAGCATAATTTCAAGATTTGCCCAGTATCAAAGTGCTTGAAAACTTCTGTAACTCTGATATATATATGCAGGAATTTATGTTGAAATTAATCAGCTGGGCAAACATATCCCACAAAGGGAACAAATATCAAGGGCTGGAATGCCATTATTTGATGACACCCAATCAAAGCAATAGATCACAAAATACAGGGCACTAAGGTGATTAAACAGCTCATGTGCAAGTGTATCTACCACTTTTAGTAGTCTTGCTATACTTACACTTACCCAACTTTGACCACTAATGCTGCTGCTAATATACTGTCTAGCAACAGATGTAATACACACCCAACTCCAACTTTGTAACTCAGTTAAAAAATTGCTGGGGTGCATTTTTTTAAAGGGATGTACCGCCTTCAATGAGCATTTCTCAGTCTTAATGTTCCTTCAGAATCTCTTGTTCAACCTTTGCTTATCATCTGGCTCTAAACAGTGCCATCCTGCATGGACATTTCTCCAGACATTTACAGTCTTCTTCCTGGAACATTATATCTAAAAGATACTGAGGACCCTCCTACCCATCCTTATATTCCTTAAGTGAAAATGGGATCCTTTGTTTTATTCATTTGTTAGATGTCCTTCTAGGTTCTATGGTAAAAGCTTAAGTGTACGAATAGACGGATTGGAAGTTACAAAATTACATTAGCTTGTAAGTATTATAAGTTGGCTTTAGACGCTTGAGCATGTACAGTGCCGTAATATCAAATGCACTTCAGCTGTCATCTGTAAAACAAAACAAACCCAACCCAATTGTGTTTGTTCAGCTAACAGGAAAAAACCTTCCAGCATGTGCATAAGGTAAAAATGTATTTATAAACTATGAAGGGAACTGTGACTCAGAGGAACGTTTCTGAGTTGCAGTCCTAGGGGATCACACATTCTTACCAGCTATCACTCAAAACACATACACGCACTACTTCTAAGGAAAACATACACATTTTTTACAATATGAAATGCAGCCATAGAACTACACAATACCTTTTCACTGTGTTTTGCTGTGGATACTTAAATGGCTATTTTTACAAGAGAAACAACTATAACCATGTAGACTTAATAAAATTTAAGGAAATACTTGCTCATGCCTTTACCATTGCTCTAGAAAACTTCAGCTAGAATGCATGCATCCTTCTGTTAGTAAGAGTCTCTAACAGTTCCCTTACTAAAGGGCAGATTATCATAAATCTCTATTACCTGACATGATAGACAGCTCCTGCCACCATGCATTTTTGTGAAAATTCAAACATTAAGACTAGGGCCTTAAACAGACATTCAGATTCTTCTGGGAAAGTTTTTGCTCTCCGAGGAGAAACCATCAGTGTACTGATGTTCATTAGGCTTTTCATCCCAGAGCAAAAATGGCTGCTCCAGGGGAAAAACAAAAAACAAACAAACCTGGAAACAACCAGGGTTAAATCACAGAGTTTCTTCTGCAAGAGCAAGTATCTATACATGCTCTATCCACCCCCGCCGCCAGGGAGACTGTGGCACTTGCCAGGTTTTGCTGCTCCAGCTAGGAGCAGCACACACACTCTTCACAATTGTGTTCAAGGAAAACACAGGCTGACCACAGGCAGTTTGGGGTAGTCAATCAGGGCTGCCCTGTGCATTGCTGCCATCCACCACCAGGCAGACTAAGGGAGTGTGCAGAGCATACTGAGATGTGTGTAGTCCCTCCCTGTACTTTGATGGCACAGTGTCAGCATTGCAAGCTCTCCAATCTTCAGGCCCTCAGCATTCAAATGTCTGTAGATGTGGCCCTGCATAACTTTTAGACTAGATGTCCTGCTGTATGACTCAAGTATTATCTGGCTTCTTGTCGAATAGCGCAATGCCTTTAAAGATTATTAGCTGATGGTTTGGTTTATGCTCCCAGTTGCCATAAGGACAGATGGTTGTTTTGTTATCCTGGGAGTAGATTGCAGTTCATGCCAGAGGCTGTTTTAGACAGAATTAGTTCTCATGACATTTTATCATACTTTGCCCTTCATTCAAGGAACTTCCTAAAATTTTCAGAATCAAAGCCCCAGACACATCATTTAGCTCTTGCTTCTCTTTCA
>NW_017728921.1:9717562-9734559 GCF_001723895.1 Crocodylus porosus
ATAAATACAGACAAGAGAGAAAAAAGGAAATATTATTCTTTTTTAAAAGATGAAGAACTAAAACACAAAGAATGGCCGCGCTTTCCTAAGCACTCGTGACTCAACAGTTTCCTCTACTCACAACACAAAGCACTTGTGTTTTTGACACAGCAAGTCCATGGCAGGGCAAAGCCTTTAAACCAGGTGCAAGTCCTACTATATTTTCTTACCCATGGTGCTATCATATTACTTAGGTTTTATATAGCCATTTACATTCATAGATCAGAAACTGATTCACAAATGAAGCTCACTGTAAGGCTGAATCCTTCTAAAGTCCCAGGACCAAACCTATAGCTTGACTTTATTCACTTTCAGATGATACTTTAAGATCACCATCACTTTCAAGTTCAGCTATCAGCATAAATATGTAAATTAAACCAAACTCAAGGAGAGGGGGATATTGTTCAGTTGCTCGATACAATCTATTCTAGTGAGCGCTTGTTTGCAATATACTGTGTTTCCAGTTGCCTCATCTGGAATAAAAATCCAGTGCTGTGTTAAAAATGTGTTTCATAAATTTTCCACATGGAATAAGCACACAAATGTGTATTCTGGATTTGTATACAGTTAGATTTCCAATCTTTGGACCAATCCTGAAAAAAACATAAATCAGAGTTAACACTGTAATGATTACTATAGAGAATTTTGGGTGGGTTAAGACGGGAAGATCAAATCTTTACTCTGGAGTTAGGCATTTAGCTCTGTCAGAAACTATGAAAAATGCCTACAACATTTACTCTGTAAATCTTAGAGAGTAAGCAGTAATAAATCTTCCCAGCATTCATATATTAGTTAGACAGAACAGGTTCTGAACTCCTTATGGACACTCGTGGGTAGCTGCACATAATATTAGTCATATTATAGACTGGTAGTCTACAAGACTTCTTATTAGTTACTGCTGTAATTAAATACTCACTAGTATCAAGGACAACAAAAAGTTATTTTTTAAATACATAGGGAGTATGAAGAAGGCACCAGGTAACGTGGGCCCCCTCCAGGATACACTTGGCAATCTGGTGGTTGCACCAGAGGAAAAGGCAGACCTTTTTAACAAATTCTTTGCCTCCATTTTTTTGTGCAGGGACCAGGACATCTCCCCCACAGGGATTCAGGATGGACTCAGGAGAGACTCCGCCAGGCCTAGTCAGGGAGGACCAAGTTAGGGAACTTCTGGAGGGGCTGGACATGTTCAAATCAGCATGTCCAAACACTCTCCACCCCAGGGTGCTTAGGGAATTGGCAGGAGTCGTCATGGGCCCTCTGGCATGGCTTTACGAGCACTTGTGGTGCTCCGGACAGGTGCCAGAAGACTGGAAGAAGGCCAACGTGGTCCCAACTTTCAAAACAAGGGAGGAGGAAGGAACCAAGCAACCATAGGCCCATTAGTCTTATTTCGATCCTGGGAAAGCTCTTTGAGAAAATTATCCAGGAGCACATCTGTGAAGGACCAGCAGAGGGGATGATGCTCAGGAGCAACCAGCATGGGTTTATTAGGGGCAGATCCTGTCAGACCAACCCGGTTGCCTTCTAGGATTAGGTCACAAAAATCATTTGAGGCACATGTCGCAGTGGACGTAGACTTTCTGGACTTCAGGAAGGCCTTTGACACTGTCACCCACCCCATTCTCATTAAAAAGCTAGACAACTGTGACACTGATGCCTACATAGTCACATGGACTGCAAATTAGCTGAGGGGCCACACCCAGAGAGTGGTGGTGGATGGGTCATACGCAACCTGGAGGGATGCGGGCAGTGGGGTCCCCCAGGGCTCAGGTCTTGGGCCCGTACTGTTCAATTTCTTCATTAGCAATTTGGACGAGGGGGTGAAAAGCACCCTGTTCAAATTCACTGATGACACCAAAATTTGGGGCAAGGTGTGCACACTAGAAGGGAGGGACTGGATACAACTGGACCTGGACAGGGTACAGGGGTGGGTGAATGAAAATAGGATGGGATTCAATACTGACAAGTGTGAGGTACTGCACTTGGGCAGTAAGAACCAGCAACATACCTATAGGCTGGGGAACTCCCTTCTCATAAGCACAATGATAGAAAAGGGATCTTGGAGTCATTGCCGATTCCAAAATGAACATGGGCTGCCAATGTGAGGACGCGGTCAGGAAGGCTAACTGCACTTTGTCATGCATCCACAGATGCATCATGAGCAGGGCCAAGGAGGTGATCCTCTCCCTCTAAGGGACACTGGTCAGGCCATAGTTGGAGTAGCGCGTCCAGTTCTGGGTGCCGCACTTCAGAAGGGATGTGGCCAGCATCAAGATGGTCCAGAAGAGGGCCACTTGCATAATCCGGGGACAGCAGGGCAGGCCCTACAAGGAGAGACTACAGGATGTGAACCTGTTCAGCCTTCACAAGAGAAGGCTTAGAGGAGATCTGGTGGCCATCTATAAAAACTTACCGGGGGAGGATCACCAGGGAATGGGAGAGATCTTGCTACCCCCAGCACCTCCCAGAGAAACAAGGAATAACAGCCATAAGTTGTTTGAGAGTAGGTTCAGGCTGGACATCAGGAGGTGCTACTTCACAGTCAGGGCAACTAGGATCTGGAACCAACTTCCAAGGGAAGTGGTGCTGGCTCCTACCTTGGGGGTCTTTAAGAGGAGGCTTGATAATTACTTAGCTGGGGTTATATGAGCTCAAACCTACCAGGGGTCACATGAGCCCAGTATTTGTTCCTGCCCAGGGCAGGGGGTTGGACTTGATGATCCATGTAGGTCCATTCCGACCCTACATCTACGAAACTATGATTAAGGGGATCACAATCTGGCACACCAGACATTCAAGTTGAGAAGGCGGGCTAAGTTGTATAGCAATTTGCATTCCAATTCTGAGACAAAGTGAAGATTCTTTGGCTTGTATAATAGTACTAAAATAGTTCAGGCAATTAACTAGGATCATCCATGTCAGTTTTAGCTTCATTAAAGTTGTGGGAAAACAGTCAATTCCTGCTAAATGAGGCAGTATAATTTTCAAAAGTTTTATAAATGAGAAGGAAATAGCACTTATTCAAAGTGTTCTGATTATTTCGCATATATATAGCAGTAGAACCTAGAGACTTTAATCATGATAGTGTCATATTGTGCTAGGAAATGTACAAATCTATATTAAGTGACAGGTTCCATCTCAAATAACTCTTATTAATGTCATTTGACTCAGTAATTAAATGTAAAATTCACCCTTAACGCAGAGAACCTATTGCAAACCTACGTACTGGACGTCCACAAAGAAATGAATAGGTTTTTTACATTCTGTCTTGAATGCACTACCGAGCTGTGAATATTCATCATAGCTGATTTACAAGACTATAGTTCACAGTTTTGCCACAAGTCTTGTCATACCTGTTTTTAATGAAAGGCCGTTTGAGTAGACTTTGTTTAAACAATATACCTGGGGTTGAAAACTTGATTTGTTAGCCCACCTGGAAAAAGCTGGAACCCCCCCATGGTTCTCAAAATGCTTCTGCATAGACCAACGTAGACCAAGGTCCATTGAAATCTAATTGTAAGTGATTAGACTGAATTAGATGACATGGAATCTTCACTGGATAATTAGAACAATTAAAAAGGGAGTTGTTGAGCATTAATAAAACTAATTAGGGGGTAGAAGATCTATGGCAATGAAGCTCTCCTATTACCTAGTAACAACAACAGGGAACAATAAGTTGTTACAATGGCACATCATTGTGGAACAACTTGGGACTTGCAGAGTGACACTTTTTGAAATGCTTAGTGTTGGTCTGGCTCTGCAAGCTCTGGAGTGATGCTGTGAAGCACCCTATGCCTTCCTCCATGCAGGGAGCAGGTGATCAGTACACTTGTGTCTCAAATAATCAAGGCCTGTAAAAGCTGACCTGCACTGGAGTCCCAGGACTGATATGAATGCATCATTTTCACTTTATTTCTGCTTCTCTCAGTATGAATTTCATTCACAATGCTGCTTGAAACCTCAGAGGGGGCTGGGTGGGCAGGCAGAGAGGGGGTGGGGTTAAAGTATCAATTCCACTGTCATTTTAAAAGTAAGTTTCAGAGAATGGAATAAAATGTCATAATATTTTCACTGACAATTACATATTCTGAGTGTGCAATTAGTCTAGTTACTGTAATTATGTAATTAGAACACATAACAGTAATATAATTTGCAATTTTAGGGCAGTAATAACATAATAACTGCTTATGCAAAATGTTCAGCTAACCCTGCCCACTGAGGAATTTTAAAAGCTATTAGTTTTAGCGATTCCAAATATGATTTGATTTAAGTATCGAAAGTCTGCTTTAAAAATTAAATATGCGCCACACACTTTCTTCAGAATTATTTATTTATTTACCTTTAAGGTATTAGGGCTATGAAAGTTCAAAAAAAAACATTAAAAAAACCCAACAACTTGCATGTCTGTCCTCAAAAAAGGGCAAAAGACATTTTTAGTGCTATAAATAGCCAATTTCAAGCTTGCAAAATAATAAACATCCCCATTCCAAAGCAATTTTTCAGTGACAAATTATAATCCTCTGACATTTATGATTTATGGGCAAATTAGAGTCACTCATTCTTCTAGCCATCTCCCACCCCTAGTAAGGGAGTCACGTTGGATGGCACATAGGAGCCCACCCTGGCCCTTTGCTGTGGGGAGTTGCTCTGGGAACCAACCAGTCCCGTCCCCTTGTCCACAGTAACTTCATTAGGTTAGTGCAGGGGTTCACAACCTTTTTACACTCCTCAGAAAATGCTAGCTCTTAGCTTTCACTCATTTTACTGCAGAAAAACAGTAACACAATTCTTACGTTGCAAAGAACTCAGGAACACCACAACAGGCCAGCATGTTCTTACACCAAGAGAGAGTTCAAACAGGAATCCACAGCGCGATCTTTGATTCATGGTTGCACCCCTAATAGTGCTAGCACTGTGTAGCACCCCGGCAGCACCCTTGAAAGGATCTCAAGGCACCTCAGCGTGTCATGGAACGCTACTTGAGAATCACTCAAGAATAGCAAAGGGCTCTGATTTCTGAGAGTGCTAGATACTCAAATAATGCTTAAACCAGCATTACTAGGCAAGAAAATAGAAAACAAAGCTGGGACTCAAATCTCCACTTTCACCAGTATCCGAGGCAGATCTCCTGCAACTGCTCTGGAGTCAAATCATATTTGCAGAGGCAACCCCAAATAAAACTTAGAGTACACCGACTCTGTAGTCAGGGTGTGACTTCTAGCTTTAAGATAGCCAGCTAGCTCAGGTACCAATGACAGTATACAAGTGATCTCCAGCCTTTTTAAGAAGGTGATCACCTTTGGCATTTAAAAGCAACCCAAGATCTACTGAATGCCGTGCCGCCCTCTTCTCCCCCCAGCAGGTAAGTCTGTGGGGAGGGAAGGGGGGTGCAGATCGAAGCAGAGGGAGAAAAAATTATTTAGAGTGCACCCCCCAGCAGGTAAAACCCACCCAGCTCTACTCAATTTACCCCTGCTCCTGCCTCTGCGGCACTGTCCCTCACCTTGGGGACCTCAATCTAGCCCCTGTCCCCCTTCCCTCCCCCATGGACTGACCTGCTGGGCTGGGGCGTGCATGTGCATGCACGTAGGCACTCAGCTCCCCACCCCAGCCTCAGCCCAACTCCAAGAGACTCTGAGATCTACTGATTGGTGACCACTGCAGTATGCTGAACTGCTGAACAACTTGCCGCACCTCATTGTTGGAAATGTTGAGAATGACTGAAGGTAGGATCTAAGGCATCTCAAATAGTGCTAACATGGTGGTAATCAAGAGAACTAAAGTTATATTTTTATACTTTAGTGAGGTTACTAATAGAAGGTGTCCTACAGTAAGAGAATCAACAGAAAAGATCAACTTTTCTTGATCAAGCAAGGAAAATTTTAACTCTTCATTTGCAGGACTAGGACGAGAGGAAACGCATAGCAACAGACACTGACCTGCCTAATAATCTCACGTACATTATTCTTTAAGGACACCAGTAAAAAGATCCTTTACAATCCAGAAGAGTTAAAGTTTATCTTGTGTTCCCTCTTTCACCTTCAGTGCTATGAAAGTTTTTTCACACAGCAAAAAGTGTTTGTGAATGTTTTCCTACAGTGTCATCATAAACTAAGACTACCTACCTGTCACCATTTGTGCATCTGACCTTCATAATTAAAAACAAGCTGATTAAGGTTAATGAGTTGATTAATTTTGCACCTGGTATCATGACTAGTGGGTAACATTCTGTGCTATTTGTCCTCTGAGCAAGGCCATTCATAAAAAGATCAGAGAAAAGAGAATGGGTAAATGGCTTGGAAGAAACACTTTCATCTTTAAATCAGAGGTGCTGAAACATTCAGTAGTTTCTTTTTCTTCTTTTTTTTTTTAAATACTAATGGAGCTCAGACCTGGAAATGCCAGGGGAAAAACTTCTTCCTTTATCTCTGTCAGAAAATCCATTAGAAAATCTGTTTTCTTTAGATTTACAGCCTAATTCTCAGATAGTATAAAGCAGCACACTTCTAATGACTTCATATGGAGCTATGCTGATTTTTTACTAGAAGAAAATCTGGTCCGTGCTATATGTGAAGTTTAGACAAGATTCGGAAAAGCATTAGAAAAACTGGGCATGTATTCAGATGGCATACACAGAAATTTAGGAATAATAATAGGGGAACTTAGCAGGAGTTTAACATCTGGATAACCATGCGCAAATGAGAGCACCACCAGCGTACTACACAAGGGTTAAAGACACAGTGGATGAATCTACACATGCACCGTTCGCTAACTCCCTGAGCTTCTGATTTAAATAAAAGGGACAGAAAAAAAGGGTGCAGGAAAGAGCAGGCCAATGGCAAATCTCACAATCCAAACCCAAACTGTGTAAAAAAGACACTACCCCTTAGAAAAGTGCAGAATTCCATTTAGTTCCCTGTATCATCAGATCACGGGGCATGTATATAATATATATGTATATAATTTTCTTACTGAATTTCATACATCATCTTCATAAACAATTCATGTGTGTTGCCGTGAGATAATTGCTCAAAACCCTTCATTCCAGAGGTGTATGCAAATCCCATTGCCTGCTGAAAATATTTGCAAATACAGTAACAGGTTTAAAATACCCACATAGCAGGCTTAAAGTTCATAGGAAGTAATAGCTAAATCAATACAAGAATTTTAATTTGATTCCCTTGGAATAAATATTCCATTTCATGGTCACAGCAAGGCTGAAGTTCTTGCTTCATTTGCTCTCTTTTATTACCCAATTCATATGAAACACAGATATTTGATGGGCAATCATTCATAAATGAGCTTTCGGCCTTGGACCAAAGAGTTAGGCCAATTTATAAGTGTATCCGATGGTTCAATAATATTATTTATTTTCAACTCTGATTTCTAATGCATTCAGGAATATATAAAAGTCTTCCAACTCCTATGCTGTTAAAACACGTGACCTGAGTGTATAAAGGGATACTGAGCAAACAGCATCATAGGATTTCATGCTCATCTCAGTGACATTTTAACCAAGTTTGCTTAAGAACTGTTCTCTCTGCCAACTTTGTGCACTGACTCTGGGACCTAACATTTAAGCCTGATTCTCTCATGCATCGTAACTGGTAACATTGACCTACTTGGAGCTTTTTAATAGCAGTAAGTGAGCTGGTGTTGGCCAGCTAGCTCTAAAGGGGTCTTTTGAAGAGGTCATTTGGTTTGACCAAGCCAACTGCTTTGTGTAGTGGTGGGAAATGCCGATGAAATTTTGTGTTTTTGCCAGATTTATGAAGAGAGCTATACATCCACTCTTAAAAAAAATGCATTATGTAAAAAATAATGTTGTTACTAGTGAAAGGCATGTTTTTACCTAATCAAAACATTAACTGTAGCTGTGACTGTAGGGCAGGGGCAGGCAATTATTTCGGGCGGAGGGCCACTTACTAAGTTTTGGCAAGCCATTGAGGGCTGCATGACAGGCAGCCAGGGGGAGATAAATATTAATTTTCTAAATTTTTTAGGGGTCACACGGGCCAGATAGAATGGCTTGGTGGGCCACATCTGGCCCGCAAGCCGCATTTTGCCTGCCCCTGCTGTACCGTTATCATAGGACTGGGCTAAAAGCAATGGTAAATCATCCGCTCCATGACAATATGACACTATATATGGGTAGGGACCCAAATACCTATCAAGCTAACAGCAAGTTGACCAGAACGAACTTGTGATAAAGGCTCCACCAGGGATGCCGGTAATTTTGTTTAACTCTCACTAAAAACCTAACTAATAGAGGAAGCATTAGGAAGAATAACTAAACAATTGCTTTACTAAAAAGTTTGCCTCTTTCTTACCCCATTTGTAGCCTGAAATGGAATCTCTCCCCTCTCTCTGCCTTCTGTTCTTCATCATCTAGTACGTTATTCTTTTTTTGCAATCAGACTCGCATCATACAACACATGATACATGAGACTCTCTCAATGTATTCAGTAGAAATCTGAAAAATAGAAGTCCACCATTTGTTAAAGTCAAACATGCTATTTCAGAAAGGTCAAAACATCCACCATTATCTTTGACTGCGCCCTCGGGCTTCTTTCTTCTTGTTGATTACAGGGAGACACTGGGCAAATTACAAGATCAATAGAGGAATGTAACTTTATAAAGGGTGAAAGTGCTGATGTATGGAACAAAACAGTTCATATACTTCCCTTATGCTTATCCTTGTGCATTTTATCTGTTTGCTTACATAAGTAGAACATAAGCTTTGTTGACAAAGAAGGGGAGAACTGCACTGTAAAGCAATGAAATGATCATATATGAGAGCAAGTATAATTGGACCTCAGCTGCTCTGGCCTCCAGTTTCATAACTTAGCCGCGCTCTCCCCCCACGTGAAGATAATGCAAGAACCAAAAAACAATATTCTGTATCTTACAAGTGAATCCGTGCCTCATCCTCCAGTTTCGGGACCAGATATCCTCACTCCCCAAAACAGAGGGTAAAATTCCAACCTAAATAGGGTGGAATTTATAAACTGTTCCATTATAGAAAGAACCAAGCTCTCATCACCAACCTCTCTCACAGATTTGGGAAAGTAGTACTGGAAGAGATAGATGAAGACAGTTTTTCACACTTTGACTGTGAAGTACACTGTACCATCAGGAACAGGTGCAAGGGATCTGTACTCAGTTTATCTTCCTACACATTTCTGTGACTGCTTATCCAACACCGTAGCGATCTAGGTGAAACTACCTATGCATCTTGGTTTCCGCAGACATAACAATTTCCCCTGCATACTCTGAGCTATAAAAATGGAAAGAATGATTCTAGTGTAACAAGTGTCTGGAGATCACTGCAAGAAGGAAAACTTCGTCACCCTTTACATCCCTGTGAGACCCTGGTCCATTAATTTTGAGGCTCGCTCTCTACCCAGCTTTCTCTTCTATTCTAATATTCAACAGTTTATTTCCAAAGTAAGGTTACTCTATTTACTGGCAGCCAAAAAGTGCATTAGTAAATGTGTGCAAGTATGCTGTTAAATAATAGTATGTAGGTTAATTAACGTAAACGTAATGGCGAGAACGCACTGACACTGTTAAAGTTAATGATCCATTTGCATTACCACACCTAAGTTAGCATGACGACTTCCAAATTGTTTTACTGAGGCAAATAAAGAACAAGGTCATCTGGCCCTGAATATTGTAGAACATCTTAGCCATGCATCTTACCACAGTGTGTTATTTGAACAACTGGGCTACACTTCAGCAAAGACCCCTGCATCATAGGGTGTGGACAAACATACCATTTGAAGCACCTGAAAGGTGCAACACATACCACCAAAAGATAGCAGAACCTCTCCAACAGTAATCCTGGAGCAAGCAGATACTGCTTCAGAATAAAAGCACTTCCATACCCCATCTTGGCTCTTCTTTTATAACAGCAGGCGGGGGGGGGGAAAAAACCCACAAAACATGCTTTGCCTATCAAGTAAAGCAAGCAGATGTAATGCAGTGTCACCCAAGGAACTGTTTTGTTGAGTAAGTACTTGTCATTTTTGTATAATTATTTTTCTGACTAAAGCTGCACTCCAGAGGAACATGGAAAACTTGAGACCTTCTGTATAGCTATGAAGTGGGCTTTTGAAAATTGTAAGTTTACATCAACACTGTGCAATACTTATAAAGAGATGAATTTAAGAAGTGCCACTTCAAGCATCATGTGAATGAGCATAGTCGATAATGAGTTTTGGTTCACTTCACCGTGAGCATCTTTACTAGTAATTAACATTTTTCAATACAAATGTAAGTAACCAATGAACACTGTAAGAACTGTAAGGCACACAATTATTATAGGCTGCACATATAAGTCAGAGATTGCTTATATAATGTGTGAGGTAAACTGGGATTTGACAAAAACACCCATCATTTGTGATAAGTAAATCCATCCACTGCACCTTGCATCACATGCAGTACTCTAAGACATCCATTTTAAAATCAACTCAGATTAATTTTTAGATTGTTTAAAAAAAAATGTTTCCAGTTGTAATGAGGCTGCTGCTTGGAAAGTTGCTAAAATACCAAATACAGCTGGCCATCATCCCCCAAAATCACTTCATCACAAAATTTACTTGAAATTATAGTAGCTTGAATATCAGTGGCCAAAAAGCATTTGAAGAGAGTGCCATAAAAAAGACTGACATTACTCTAGATTGGCTTGAAGATGATTGGTCAACTACTGTTAAGACTATTCTCCAGGAAATCAGATTTTCAAAAGAGCTCAAGTGACATTGAAATGTAAAATAATGTTGCCAGAGAGTGCTCAGATTCTCACCCCCAAAATATTTATTCATATGTTGATACCAAATAGCAAAATGAAACACTAACAAATAAAGTTGGAGGAAAAACGTGAGCCACAAAACAGTGAACCACAAACAAAACAAGAAGGATTTCCCAAAAGCACTCTACAAGAGAATTTATAATAGGAATGGCTTTAAGTAATGCTGCAGATAGAAGGATCACGGTCATCGTGCCACCTCACCCATGGAAGGGTAGATGTGGGGCAAAGAAGTTCCTCAAAGTCCTGCCTTTTCAAGGAAGAGGGAGGGACACAAAGCTGCCATTCCTGTTCACCAGAGCACCCCAGGGGATGACAAGGTGACAAACTCCTCCAAGACCGTTTTAGGCTGGACATAAGGAAAAACTTCTTTACTGTCTGAGCCCCCAAGGCCTGGAACAGACTCCCCCCAGAGGTGATGCAAGGACCTACTCTGGACACCTTCAAAAAACATTTGGACACTTATATTGCTGGGATCCTCTAACCCCAGTTGACTACCTGCCGCTGGGGTGGGGGACTGGACCTGATGATCTTACAAGGTCCCTTCCAGCCCTAAGGTCTATGAAATCTATGAATGAGAGGAAAAAAAAAAAAAGTCTAGTCTACATGAGAACACACTCATGGATTTCTGTAATTTTTACAAGGTGCTCAGTTGCTATGGCAATGGGATAAGTCAGATGAGATAATGTCTCTAACTCGAGGAAAACTGACAGTTCTGCCAGAGTCAGGACTGCTGGGTTGGGCTCATAGTTATTATTTTCTTCCTGATTAAAATCGAATGCACAAAGGATTACATTTCAACATGTGTGCAAGTGCAGCACACAAAGACAGGTAAGAATTTTTATCATGTGCTAGTAATCTTGGAACTGATCCAAAGACCTCTGCAACAGGAAGCTGACTTCAGTTAATTTGGGGTTAGGCTCCATGACAGCACTAAAGCTAGACCTAATGGAAAAAGCAGCAGCAAGGATTTGGGGGGGTATGTCTACCCTGAATGATGCAGGCCATGTAAAGATCCCAGAGTTAGCTCAAGCAGCAGAAGCAGTATGACCCTATTAGCCCAGCTATCCTGTTTCCAGTACCCACTTGGCTCAGGCACAAGATGGTATCTAACGTACCACCCATCTTTAAGTGTTTCTGAGCATCTGATGAAGTAGGTTGTTGACTTCAAAAGCTCATGCCTCTCTGAACCTCTTGGCCTGATATCAGGCAGAACGTAGGGCAGAAGTAGCACATTAGAGAATTATACAGCTAACCACCTCTCTCCACTTGGCTCAGGTATCTCTATTTGGCACTGCATTGCCAGTGAACAGGATGACTCTGATTTATCAACATCATTTCATGATAGGGGAAGACAATGGAGATCCCCAGACCTGCACCTGGTAAATAAGAGGAATTTGGGACTTCGGGCTGTCCAGACTTCCCTCCTATTGCCAGATAGCCACAAGGGACAGAAAGAGCTGGTAGCTCCTTTTAAGAGCAAGATTTAAACTGGTTCTTCAAGCACCTAAACTGTGATTTAGGCTGCCTAAATCCCAAGGCTCAATGCAACTGTGTCAAGAGCTAAACCATGTGGTAGAGGCCTGCATTTTGAACTGCAAAATTCCCCGGACATGTAGAGCAGAGGCCAGATTCTGTTCCCCGTAACAGGTTTGTAAGTAGACTTATGCAACCAAAAGAGATCCTATTCCACCTGCTTGAGCCCCTGAAAAACAGTTCATGCAAAGTTTGGATAAATTCTCCTCCACCTTGCTGCTTTTTTTTGCAGCCTTAGGCGTAAAATGATGGCGTGTCACAAAAGTGAAAGCATTAATGCATTTTCAGGACTCAAGCTGAAAATGATCAGAAAAGACATATTCTCATTTTGAGGCATGTAATAGAGATTATAAAATGATGAGTTTATTCTACTCCAGAAACAAATTCTTAACAGCTTGCGTTGTTCCTCTGGGAACAGACGTGTAAAGAATTTTAGGTTCACTTTGCAGTATTTAATAGGAGAAAATAACGTACCTCGGCATTTCTCCCAAGATGTTTTATACTAACCCTTTCTTGTTTTTCTCTGATCTCTTAATAGTCATAATCCTCCTGTTTCTGTGATCTTGGCAGGAAATACCCATTACTGGATTGAATGTCATCATGTAATGCTTCCAGCACTTAGTGGCCATAGAAAGCAAAATCCCAAGGTTATGTTCCAAACCCTGGTATCAGCAGCATTTTAGTACAGTAATTTTTGTGTCAGGGCATAAGCCATCTGGCCAGCTTCTCAGTTAACATGCTAAGTAACTTGAACATCAGCATTTGTAGACATTATTAAAATCACCTCTTCATAAAAGAAAAGATTGGGTAAAGGAAGCCTTAAAACACATAAATAACTTTCTGAAGAAGGCAGGACAGGGTGGCACCTTATAGACTACCTAAGCTAGCATGGAGAGGAGAAAATCATTACTATTATGATTTAATAGCATTCCCCATTTATCATATCCTTGTGTAAACATCTGCACACAGTGAAAGAGAATTAAATCTGAACACTGTAGGCCAAATTCAGTTCTAAATTACATTAACATAATAAAAATTAAAGCCTGAACTTATGGTTTCTATTCCAGTGGTTTATGATTTATTTTGTTGTTATTCTTCTTCTTTATGATAAACATGTTAAGAAAATAAATAATGAACTTTAAGGCTAAGGACAGAAATTACACATAAACTGATATAAGCAACTGCAAACCAGTTCAAATATCTGTAACACAACAGAAGATCAATGCACACAAACCACTTTCAAAATGGCTGAAACTGGTTTAAGATAGACCTGGATAGATGTAGTATCAGATGTAACAGATTTAGATTAAGTCTGTGTATTGATTCTGTCCCAAGATCCCCTCCAAATTCAAGTTAACTCACAGTCCTCCAGCCTCCCAGGATGCTTTGCACCTCCCCCACAAACTCCCCTTTGCTGTGTGGGCAGGCTAGCCTCAGCCCCAGTTGTCTGCTCCAGCTGAGCAGGGAGGCATACTCTAGCACCCCCCCAGCTTCTGGCCTGTGCCACTGCAGGCATGTGGCTGCATTTCCAGAATCAAAAGTCCATGTCTGTTCATTTACTTCAGTTCAAGCTACACAGTTTAGACTAACCTGAAAAGATTCAACTGATTCAGCCTTGGGCTTTTTGACTGCCTGTAGTTAGCCTAAATGGGAGACTTTACGAAACACAAAAAGTGCTTTTCTGTTGATGTTTCACAAGGCCTTTGCCATTTGAAAGAAGCCTATGCCTCTTGGGCTTGATTTTTCTCAGTTCCAGCCCTGAGGTTCTGTTTAAGTCAATTGGATGGTATTGGTGCAAATAAAATTTAGCTCAGCATGCAGTGTTTTAATGGGCTGTGGAGTCAGCCTCATTAAAATCATGTTAAGAATGAGAAGAGAGCTGGAGTTTCTCAGGCAGATCAGATACCGGTCTCTGGTGACAGATTAGTGACATCTCTTAGGAGTGAACACATGCAAGGACAATCCAAGACTGACCAGCTTCCCCATTCAAGTATACTGGGATCTGATCCAGTTGCCACACAGTCATCTGGCATGTTAAAAACAACTGGATAAAACTGCCATGTATTCAACAGCACCAAATCCGGAGAACTGGCACATACCGCCCCCCGCCTCCACTCCTGGGTGGGTCCTGGCTGCTAGGCTAATATGGACTAGGTCTTTGGCTCAACTGCTGCTCACAAGGCAGATAGAAAGCTACTGCTGGCAGAAGATTTGCCCCAAGCAGGAGCCCAGTCTGAGAGGAAAGGGCAAAAAGCCCACAGTGTAAGTCCCCCTGGAACAGCAGCATAAAGAAAACCAACAATGTTGCAGAGTGGGAATAAATAAAGAAATAAATACAATAAAATCAGGAAAGTATGTGGTGGGAATGCTAGCTGCAATAGCACCATCTTTGCCAGTAGTTACCCTAACAGAGAGCTAGTTTCATTTTAGAAACACATACTTTTCATGTTACATACTGTCTATGCAGTACGTGAAACACCTCACTTAACTTACAGGGACAGTAAGGCCCATTTTGACCAAGTGTTGAGCCCAATACCAGAAAAGCAGAATTATTGCTTAGAGCCACAACTAAGGGCATGACCCCTGGCATTTCTGCAAAGGCAGGCACAGAAGCCTCTGCAGGAAAGTCATCCTACCCTTAGTTCTGCTCTATCACCTCAGTACATCACAGGCTCCTATTTTAGTGACTGTATTTTGGTTCAAAGTGACAAAAGCTTGTGTGAGAATTAAAGCAAAGGCTGCAAACAAGCAGGCAGAAAGGAAATGTGTGCTTCACAGGGCTTCAGCCTGCAGAGGAGAAGAAATGAAGGTAGCAGGGGCTCTCGCAGAGCAAGCTCCTTAAGGTGCAGCAGGGCTCTGCAGACTTGTTTTCCCCCGGCACTCTCCTCTGACCGAGGCATAGCGTACCGAGAACAGTATTTTCCTTCCTGAGGTCTGGGTTTCTCAAGAAAGCCCAATAGGAAACACAACCACTCCCACCATAGCTCCTAGCACCCTCTGCCCAGAAACAAAAAAGAGCCTCTCCTATTTTTTTCTCTAAACTACACATTTAACAGCAACTCCTACTTTCCTACCTGGAAACTCCCTTCTTCATCCTTCACAGCCTTTTGTCTGAATACTCTAAAAACCTGAGTGAGCCCATGCCCTACCTGCCATTCACTGCTCATTTTCTCCACCTGGCAGGTGAGCTAACTAGGCCACAGGTGAGCCTAGTCCCTCCTTAATGGGTCAAGAAAGCAACTCCAACCCTCCCTTCCCCCATCCGGAGTCAAGATCCCTGCACTCAAAGCTTCATTTTCTTTAATACCTGGCAAGATTTCCTCCTTCCTCTCTCATTCCAGACTCATCTTTCCAGAGATGGGTTTGGTCTGCGTGCTCAGGGGTGCTAGCCTGCTAGACCTTTCCCTTATTCACCTTCGTTACCTCCAGCAGGATGCTGAAGTGTGCAGATTACGGCCACTTGTGGAACAACAGTAATTTACTGTCACTTCAGAGCACAGGGATGCATGTGCTGATTTTACTGTGGCCAGAAGTCATGCTGCCTTATTCACATCCTGTAAACAGCATTACAAGTGATTAGCTCCATCCTGCAGGCTTTCAGCCCATAACACCTAGGAAAAAGGAATTTTCTAAAGAGGGAAAGCCAATTAAGTAACATGTAGGGGCTGAACTAATTATATTAATTTGTAGGAAAAAATTACACATTTAAAATACACTCTCTCATAACATTATGAAGTTAATGTATAAACCTAGCCACATAAAATTAGCAGTAGGAAACCATGCATATGCACACTTTCTATGCAATGCTATAGCATTTTAATTTTTGTTTTCAGTACATGAACTTCACACATAAATATTCATAAGGCTTATTCATCACCAGCACTTGTTTTCCTTAAGAGAGTGACTTTGTTATTTTTGTCATAAGCTATTTGGTTTTTATCCCCAAACCAATAAGCATGAATTATAAAATGTACTTGATGCTAAGGTAAGACTGTGCATCATATTTTTTTCATTGAGATGTTTATTTCTGATGTTGGGTGGATCTGCCATTTCGTTATTTTTGTCATAAACAAAGCTCAGCTATTGCATTTTTCTGTAGGCCCTGCTCTGCCCTGTGACACTAGTGCCGCCGCATTGGTTTGAGCAGCGTGATTCCTGATTTGCACTGGTGAAAGCCTGCGTGTTCAGGTGCCCCCAATTATTCTGTCACTACAACGAACCACACACAACTCTACCAAAAATGAATGTTTTATAAAAGATGCCCTGGATGTAACATAGATACTTCATTTTCCATTCCCAGTTAGCTTCATCATTTACTTCTCTCAAACCTCTTTAAGTGCATCCCCTCAGGGGTCTAAGCCTTGTGCCTGCACTTTTCTTTGGGCAGAATCCTATTATTATCCCACTCTTATGTAAAGCCCTGCCTGCTATATATCCTGTGCCTCAAAAATGATTACTTTAAGAGGTCTTATACTTATTGTTTGTAAGCAAGAGGTTCCTCAGCCTTAGTGGCTCAGGCATGGTCTCTTAACCCTTGAACTACCTACTGAAAAGTATTTTATTATATAGAGGATAGCCAATATCTAGTTTTCCTGTTTATTGCCTGGCAGCC
>NW_017728921.1:9735334-9736690 GCF_001723895.1 Crocodylus porosus
GACTAGGAGATTCTTATGCACCAAAAATAAGTTCCTCTTAATTTTGGTTTTAAGTTAATTTCACTCTTTCTTTTTATTTCTTTTTTGGGCATCTGGGACATCTTCTATACTTTAAGCAGGCACATGGGCTTTTTTACAGTAGCATCTCAGGAAAGCTCAGAAAACACTGGAGAATCTTTTCCATGGAAAATTCCACATAAAAAGCATAGACTTTACAGAAACCCTAAATTTGGGGATTTTTTACATATTCCAGCTTTAGGGCCACATGGCTCCTCACATGTTTAGATTTAAGCATATACTTCAATGACTTTTCTGGGTCAGGGCCTAATAGGAATGCTGATCAAACATTTTCAGCAGCACAGCATTTTCCCAATCAGGAAATCCCCATTTGTCAGAGTCAAAATGTTTCAGGGAGACAACTGATTTTAACAAAGTGGCTAGGAACTTGGAGTTCTCTCTGGTTTCCATGAGCTCACTCTTCTTTTTTTTTTTTCTTGGCACCTTGTTCCCATCTCTTCAACAGCCCACCTGGGTGCTGATAAGGAACCAGGAGCCCAGAAATCTATAGCTCTGAAGCTTCTGCTTACTCCTTAGCTACTATATGGCCAGACAAGCAAGCAGGGAGGAAACTAGCAAGTTTCCACCAGAAATCCTTCTGGCAAAGAGGGTTCTGTTAGATCTTTGTTCAAATCTGTGGTTCTCAACCTTTTGACCCAAAGCACCCCTCTTGCTCTTAGTTTTTACTACAAAACTGGAAAAAATAACAGAACCATTTTTCTGTTGCAAAGAATTCAGAAAGACCAGAACAGGTCAGGATACTTTTAGCACTATGGCTTGCACTATGGGTTGGCCTCATACGTCTCATTTGCACACTTATTAAGGATCTCAAGGCACACCAAGGTGCTGTGGCACCCTGATGGAGAATCATTGGTGTATATCGATCCATTTTCCCCCACACATTTCAACTTTAGCAGATCTGCATACTCTGATTAGAAACTATTCCAGCAGAGGTTTTCCAGTTACCTCTAGTGCAGAGTACCTGGAACCATACTTTACTTTAGACAGAGCTAGAAACCTTCAAGCTATAAGCTAACTTCTAAATAATGGGTTATAAGAAAAATTCCTCTAGAAACAAATTATCACATAACAGCTGACTGAAGGGTTTCTTGCACATCCTTCAGACTATGTTACTATCCCCTATTGGAGACAAGCTATAGGACTATATGGGTCGTTGCTCTACTTGATCCAGTATGGTGATCTGGAGATTCCTGACAGGACTGAGCCCTTAACATGCATTCTGATGGCTAGATGGGGAAATAATAGTTCAATGAGCCTGAGCAAATATATCACTTATTA
>NW_017728921.1:9736890-9751770 GCF_001723895.1 Crocodylus porosus
TCATATTAGTAGAGACATCTAAACACAAATTTAGTATATGGGCATCAAAAGTATCATAATCACAGGACAAAAAAAACAAAAAAAGACCATTTCAAGTGCATTACTGACTGTACCTCACCACATTTGCTAATAACCCCCCCCATGCCTGGAAGCTACAAGGCTTAAAGCAACTAAGCTTCTATCTGAAAGGCAGAGCAAAGGAAAGGGCTGCAGCATGAAATGATTTGTAATGAGTGTTCAGTCACAAAGTGAGAACAAAAGGGAAGATGGCAAACAGGCAGTCAACTGTTAACCCAGGGGCAAGGAAAGTTAACCTAAGCTAGATGCAAACTGGTACAATAAGGACTGCTGCATTCTAACTCCAAGCAGTTTCACATGATAGAAATAGCAGTGCTAACACTGCAGGCAGAAAGCAAACACATGAGCTGAATTATGGTTGCTGTGTCCCAGGAAGATTTAATGCTTTAACCATTCTGATATAATTAAAGCAAGAAACCCTCCTAGTGTGGATGCAGTTATATTGTTTAAAAATGCTCCTACCTTTATATCTATACCAGTTAAGAAAAGAGAAGGAGAAGAAGAAGAAGAAGAAAAAGAAGAAAAATGAAATAAGCTATACTGATATATGGCACCTTTCTACCAGTATAAATGCAATCCAAACTAAGATTTATATTCATATAACTGCAATGGCTACAAAAATCTCATCTCTGTCTGATACAGCTATATTGGTATAAATTTTTTACTGTAGACCAGTTCTTAGTTGAGTTGCCTTCAAAGTAGTGGGCTACACAATGGGATAATTCAAATTATCCATCCAAACTTCATATATTGGAAAATAGCACTGGAATAGGCCTGGACCATGTTCCTATCAATTTTAGTGAAAGCAGCACTAAACTAATGCTCAGCATTTTGGACACAGATAAATTAAATCAGGCTAAGCTACTGTAGACAGACAGAAAATAGCTGTCCTTTGAGAGGAAGTATTTTCTTCTGGTTAAGGACAGAACTTAAGAGACAAGAATTCAATTTTTGACTCTGCCTCAGACTTCTGAGGTCACCTTGAGCAAACTTGCTTAATATTTCTGTGCTTCAGTTCCCCAAATGGAAATGGGGAACTGAATATTCCCCTCTCCCCCTCACCTTTGTCTGTTTTTATCTATTTAGATTTGTAGTGAGTACTCTCTCTCACTTGGTGTTATTGCAGCATCTAGCAATGTATCTCATATCTTGGAGCTATAGCTTCTATATGCTATATACATATAAAACACATATAAATGTAATAAGATTTTGGCATGTACTTTATGAACATATGGGACTTAATTCTATACAAACTTGTGCCCATTCTAACAAAGTATTATTCCTCTGACTTCCATGCTGTTACTCTTGATTTACCCAGTGTCATAAGACTGCATTTTGACAAAGAAAATATAATTAAGAATATGATATAGAAAAACAAGCTTATAAGCAAAGTATGTAAACACATACATTTGTTTGGTGTGGATATTAGATTCTAGAGGTTTTAATCAACCTTATTGTCTGAACGTTATTTGAAACGGTTTGGGAATATATATTACTTATCCAATAAAAGACAAGCCTGCGGGGTAAATGAAGGTTTGAGCCCAACATAAAATGTCTGTTAGAATCTGCTGCAAAAATTACTGCACGTACAAGAGAACATTTAATTGCTTTGCCATTATAAACAATTACTTTTTATGAACAGAAAAAGTAAATAGAGCATATTACAGGTGGAACATATTGCCAGTTTAATTATTTTATTGATTTGGGAATTAAGTGTTTCTAAAACCTGTAAACTCCTTCAAAGATGACACATAAGTAAACGTATGTGACATTGTCAGCTGAGCGCCTCCGCTTGTATGATCTGTCTGGTGTAGCTCTAGCAATGGAGTTTCACTCCAGCTAAAGCTCCAGCCCATTTAAAAAAAATGATAGGAAGAAATTAGAGATCCGGAGCTTTAAAAAATTGCTAGTGACGCATTAAGAATAAATATTAATAAATCTTTAATTGTTATTTTGCCCTTTGTGACTCTTTCTCCAACTATAAGACTAATCCAAAGCCCACTGAGAACAACAGAGATAATCTATTAATATAAACAAGCTGTGGGTCAAGCCCTATATCGCTGCTCTTTTTTCATCCTTCACCATTTCTCCCTCCTTATGTTCCTCTAAATCTTCTGTTCCTTTTGCTATCTACTGTTTTCTCATCCCAATTCCTTTGCTGGGAATAGCATTACACTAGCAGCCTACCATTCATTGGCCACTCTTTCAAATTCATCCTTAATAACCTCCATTTATTTATTGAAACCTCCCTTACTGATCTCTTCACTGACTTTGTATTGTCTAGCATCTTCTAGCATGTGGATTGCTGGTCTCACACCTGATTCATTATTCAGTTTAGTGTTTGACATTTTAAGGAGTTAACTGGACTTCTGTTGCAGTAATCAAAGCCTTTTGCCAAGTAGCATCCCTTTTTCCCCAGTTTACGTATTGTGTCTATTTATATTACAAGCTTGGGGCATGTATATGGATATATGTATACTGTCTAGTGCCAGAGTGCCTCTGTATACTAAATTGGGAAAAGACTGCATGCAAGTATCCAGTAAAGCTGTGTTTTGCACTTATATTAGTAGTTTCCCTCTCCCATGGTGAAAAAGCTATCCCCACAAAAGTTTAGTTTTGCTAGTGTAACTACACTGATAATGCCTATCACAATAGACTTCTGGGAAATGACTAGAAATGCTAGAGTACTGCAAGAATAATCAATAATAATACCACAGCTTGGACTTATGTCAGCATTACCATGTTAGTTAGGGATTGCCCCTCTTCACACCCTTGAATGATGCAGCTATACCAACAGAAATCTATAGCTAAACACATATGCCCCCAAAATCCTAAACTAAATAAAATAAACAATAACCAATCTCTTAGAAAACCCTCCCTCCCCCACAATACTGTTTTATCTGGAAACTAATTCTTGAATGGGTTTGGAACCATAAGCACATCTGCCTGGATTTTATCTCAGATGTCCTCATGGCCGCGATTCAAAAATGTCTCTGCTCCCTAATGTATAACCCAGAGCTCAAGCTTACATCTAAGGTATTATCTCTGGCAAAGAAAAACACTGAGAAAACTTTCAGTAGAGTATGTTCTTTTGAAGTGTGTATTACTATTTTCTACCAAATGGAAGAGTAATTCTCTTAGGCATGTATGAAAAAGGGACAGCATCAAAATGCTGGGTTTGCTTAGAATGCTGATCTTGTCAGCGTATAGGTAACAGATGTGCAAAGGTTTTGAGATATTTTTAAAATGCAATGGAGCTTTGATTTTTAAAAAATATCTTTTGTAGCAATAAGGCTGAAATTAGAAAAAAAAAGTACATTTCCCCCCACGATTAATTTACTTTGTCTGAAATACAGCCATATAAGTCCACATTCAGAAATTTAAGTATAAGAAAAAGGATTCAATCCCATGCCTCTGTTAGATCTTCCAGATAATATTTTAGTAAAATGGATTTCTCTCCCCAGGTTTATTTTCTGCTCTGAAGGCTCTATCTCCAGCCAGGACCCCATATATCTCTATTATTAGACTGACACAACTTTTCAGGGGTAGTGTGTTCAAGAAGGTAAGCTAACATGTTGGGACTCAGGAGACCTATCAGAGCTATTCCACCTCTCTAGCTGTGTCTACATGTGCATTTAAGTATGCCTAAATTTAATGTGCATTATCTTAATTTGCAGTAAGCGGGTTTAGGCAGGCACCTACATGTGCAGGAGTCAAAGCGCATTAATGCTGTGTGTAGACTGACCAAGGATACAACGGATTAATATACTTTAACACACCTATGTGTTTGTTAATGAAATTTAACTATTTGCACCTAAATTTGATACCTGCATTTGCAGATATCAAATTTAGGCGTGATTACCCCAAAATGGCCATTTTTAAAGTGCATTGAGAGCACACTTGTAGATGTATGCCCTAGTGCACCTTAAACTTGGGTTAATGCGCCTTAAAGTGTCTCAGGTAGATACACCCTCTAGGTCTTAGTTTCCTTTCTTCAACTTTGTCTTTAAGATGATAAGCTTTTCAGGCAGGGACTAACTATGTGTGTACAGTGTCTAGCACAAAGAAGCTCTAACTGCTAGCATAATATAAAAACACCAAACCAAAACAGAAAACACCTTTTTCTTACTCTATTCCATCTGCAGTTTGTGTTTCTCTCCAAAGCACATAAATTCTGACCACCAATACTCAGCTGTGAACTGTTTGCAATACTGGACCTATTACAAAGCACTGAACACTCAATAATGGATATAGTTTCCCATTCAGTAATTAATAAAAAAATCACTTGTGAGGCAATCCATGGTTTTCAAGCTGCTGTCTGTAGATCATCAATATGGACATGATAAATGGTTTGCAGATCACACTAGATCTTTTACATGGAAAGATCAATGATAATGGTACATAGTGATCAATGAGAATGTTAAAGGTGATCCATTGTTCTGAAAAGCTTGGGAACCCTTCCTTTAACCAGATATACTGCACAAATCCCTTTTGTACTGATGGCTATAACAAGTGGGCGTCCTGGGGTGTCCTAGTGGTTGGCCTACCCACTTGTCTCAGGGCTAGCCACCTGCCTGCCTAGCCTGCCACACCTTTGATGAAGCTAATTGGAAGTTATTAACCAGACGGGAGGCTGCCCACTTAATTGCCCTGATGTCAAGTGCGTATACATGGCTCTGAACCTTCCCTTATACAGTGTCGCATGCCTTGCAGATAACATCCATGGCCTACCACTTGGCTTACTTACTTGGCCTAATACCTGGCCTATAATCCCATACAAAGTTGTTAAGAAGCTGGGAGCGCACCAATTTAATTGCCCTGATGCCAATGCCTATATATGGCTCTGAACTTTCCCTTATACAGTGTCCCATGCCTTGCAGATAACATCCATGGCCTACCACTTGGCTTACTTACTTGGCCTAATACCTGGCCTATAATCCCATATCCCACACTGGGGTCTCCCCCTAGTGCCCCCACACTGGGACCTGCACTCCCGTGCTCTCATGTCAGGACTCTCAATCATGCTCATTTGGGGCTCCCAGCCTGGCTCTAGAGCTTTTTGGTCCTCTCATGCCCCCACACTGGGGCCTCATTCCGTGCCCAGCACTGGGCCTCAACCCCCTTGCTCCTGGAGCTTCACATGCAGATCCTTCTTGGAGCTCAGAATCCCCAGAGCCTCACATCCAGCTCCCTTTATGAACCTCAGGCATCTCTGTGGATCTGGACCCCGTCTCAAGTCCCTTCACATGACCTGGACCCCGCCTCAGGCTCCACACAGTAAAACTGGGCCCTACGCTTTGTCTTTAGGGTGTGCTTCCCTAGCTTTTTGCCTCCCTGGGGTAACCAACAAAGCAGCAGGGCCTGAGGCTTTCTGGCACCCCATACTCACCCTTCACCAGGGAGGCACAGGTGAGACATTTCCTAGAGACTACCCCACCACTGGCAGCCCCACCACATCACCTAGCCCTAGCAGCGTGTAGTTTTAGGTCATGCCTCAGGACCTGGAGTCTCCACCTTCTCCATAGTTCATGCCCTGTAGCTCCAAGATGTTATGTGAGCAGCAGCTCCAGCCAGGTGATGCGCTCTCTCTGGCTGCTCACAGCAAATTGCCAGCTCTACTGCTCAGGGCCTGTTCTTAACACAAATAGCTGGGCCCTGTTCTCAATCGGGCAGTCTCCTGTTGGTCATGTGCCTGATTGGGAGTGCAGCCACCTTTAGGCTGCTCTGCTGCTTGCCCGTGACCCTTTTACTGACAAGCACAGCCTGTGCTTTGTCACAATGGCAAAGTAGAGATAGCAAGACTTTTTTTTTAATTGACCAATGAACATTAAATCACATAGGCATATCCCACCTTGTGATTTCAATTTCCACGGTTTAGAACTCAGGCCTTCCAATGGTAAGAATCTCAAACAGTGGGACATCAGACAGACTACTGTCTTAGATAGTCCTTTAGATTAAAAAAAGATCCAAAGGGAACCCATATTACACTGTTTATTTACAACCGTAGTAGGCAGGGTGAAATTTCGGTCACTTTATTTTATTGTGTTTTTTCAGGGTCTCCTCTTCTACTCCTTTCCAATACAGACAAAATATATTCACTCTTCTGTACCTTTTCTGTGAAGTGGTAAGGTATTAAGTGAGGCAATAAACATTAAAATGTCATTTTGAGATTAACAAGAAAACTGTGCACACACATTCACAAAGCATTTTATGCTGCTGCATTTAAATTTAGCAGAATTTCTGTTCCTATGTGCTCTCTTCCTAGCTGACCTACTTCAAGCATTAATTCAAATTTCCCCTTCTCCTTCCGTAGTCAAAATTGCTGTGACCCTCCATTCTTTCCCCATTCCCAAAACAGGATGCAAAAACTATGCCTTGGACCTCCCTTTGGGCCCATGACATGACTCCTGTTGAAATCACTCATGCTGTACTTAAAACGGGTAGGACAGAACTTATAACTGCTTATCATAGCACAACTGAAATATTTGGTGCCTGAAGCTAGGCATGAAGGTCTATATTTAGGCACCTAAATAAGTGACCTGGTTTCCAAAAGTTCTGGGCACCCTCAAAACCCAGTGATTGAGGCAGCTAGAGGTAGTCTATGCCTCTGAAAATCATCACACATCTTATTAACAACTTAAATATAAACTGGAGACTCTAACCTTACCTATTCCAGCTTGAAAATGCCACCCTTGATATTTCTACTCTGCTCAATCTGCCCCAAGAAAAAAAACAACAGGTGTCAAATGTAATAGATAAATTAGATCCCTTGTAAGGTGAATTTGTACAATAGTGGGGCTCAAGGATTCAAAGGTCTGCTGCCTTCTCATCAACTTGTTTGGAAAAGAACCATTTCTCAGTTCCATTTCTATTTTGGCAATGTCATTTTTCACTGACATTGAATCTGCAGCATCCATAGCCATTGGGTCTCCAAGTGCCATTAAAATTGGAAGGGAAATCCATGTTTTCCAATAGCTAGATTGGTATGACTTTGGCTATAATTACTTGTAAATCTTATTTGTGAGCTACCTATACTAGTGAGCTTCCCTAGAGGACTTTCTCTGAAATAGTATCAATTAGAGTCCCCCCTGCAGGTGACAGTGAACAAACCAGGATGTGTCCAGAGGTGTAATGAATGCATTTGATAGCTAGATGGCAATATGAGGTGCTAATTATGATCAGTACACTGTACTTGTCTGTCAAGGCACAGTAGCCTTGTTAGGGCAAAGCGCTCCCATTCCCAGTGGTTCTATGCATTCAACAGTATGGGAGAAAAACCTGACAGTTAAGAGACAAAAAATGTATGTTTTCTCTCTGCAAGTTGGAACTGAGTGAAGTTTTTTCTTGCATGATACAAACTGGCTAGACCGTTATTTCATTGTGACAGCTGGAGGCACTGATAGATAAAAATCACACAGCACTGGGAAATTCGGGGGCACCTAGTACCACTGAAGGGTGTTGGATTGCCAAAGGTGTTGTGCATTAATTTACTACTGCCAAACCCAGCAGAATGCAAGGATGAATCCAGATCATTGTTAGGAAACCAAAATTGGTCCTTGGACTGCAGGCAGATGTATTCATCCCTGTAATTCTTGTGAACAGAACTAGATGCATGGTCTCTGGTGTGGATGAAGCACAGTGCCATACAAGGCGTGCTGTAATACTACCTTTGAGAACCACCTTTTGTCTTTCAGATTAGCAGGTTGCTAATCTGAATGACAAAATACCAAACAATTGAGTAGTGACAGGACTGAAAGCACAAGGAAGCTCTTTGACCAAAAGAGATGTATGAACCTTAGGCTGACTTCCGTGGAGATGATTTTTCGAAGTTAATACAAAGTGTTTGTTAAACGCCAATAAACCAATCTCAGTCCAGAACAGTTAGGAAGATGGAGTGAGGATGTATCAGCTATGATCTCTTATTTGTATGACAAGATTTTGTAGTTTTAGTTTCTATATTGTAAAAGAAAGTTGAATATGTAACAGCCAAAATTTTAGAGAAGCTTCTCAGGATACAACCTTTGTCTCAGAAGTAGCTCAGTACATTGCTGGAAGATCCACAGTAAATGGGCGGTGGGTTTGGGGAAACTTTACCTTCATAATTATGTAGAACATTTTGCTGGGAAGAAGCCCCAAAGCACATCACGAGCTGTCAACACTGACAGGCAGCCACCACAGGGCACTGAGAACAAGGCCGAGATTTGCATGTGGCAGACAGCAGAAAGGGGCTGGGCGAAAAATACGTGTTCTTCCTATATCTCTATTAACATCTTCAGCGTCTGCACAGAGCAGACAGAAATTCATGTCATGTCTTATCTAAGAGATGCACATGGTTTTCAATTTATCCTCCTTTGGAAAAATGAAGGGCTGAGTCAATGCTGATAGGATTTGGGCCTGCTGTTTCAGGAAGCCTGGGTAATCCGAACCAGAGGTGTACATTGCTAAAATCAGGGACTTGTGCAAGTAAAATAATCAATGATGTGTCTCAAAGACAAAAAACAAGTCAATTTTGCATTGCTAAGGGATTCTCCTTTTACAGAAGGTGGTGGTTCTATTAATACTGCCTCCTAGCCTTTAAATAAATAGTAGGCAGGGATCCCGAACACGCATTTACAGCTTTTTCTCCCTGGACTGGAAGGTGAGGGGGTGTTATCGTCCCCCTTTTTTAACATGGACAAACACAAGGATTGCTTTGCCCCCACTGGGAGGATATTAAGTAAAATCACCTCCTCACCTTAAAGAAGGGGAGAAGAGAACAGGGAAGTGAAGACTTTTGCCCGAAGTCACCCACACAGCACTACAGGAACCAAACCAGGATGAGAATTGAGACCGAGTCAGCAAAGCACATGTCCATCTGAATGAACTTCAGGGCATGAACAGACGTGAACCAGCATAACATCTGAAATGGTTCAAAGTGTAAGAGAGTTCAAAATGTTTCCAGAAGGTAGCGAATCAGGTGCAGACAGAGGAACCACGTGTACAGGAAGGTCCCCTCCACAGCCCTGAGCTGATTTCTACAGACAGGGTTGCCTTTTCCTTGCTCTTATGAAGCTAATGACTTCATTTCTAATTATTTTCAAAGGACTTAAAATAAAGAGAGGTGTCTGATCTGTGGTTTATCTGTATGATGTGACAGTAGATCAACTGCTCAGCACTGCCTACAACTGAGACCAATGTGCTTGCTCCCTGACAGATGTTAACATTGAGAGGTTTTAACCTCTTGAATGGGGGTGTAGGTTGTAGCTGTGTTAGTGTAAGGACACAGGCAGACAAGGTTCTTTGGCTAAATTTTATCTAATAGAAGACATCACATTCACCCAAAGAACCTTGTCTGCCTCACCTCTTGAACAGCATTGCCCATGTCTATTGGCTGTAAAGGGATCGGTAGGTGCTCAGTTCATTTGTTCGTTGTTGGTCAGCACTTTTAAGCTAGGGCTGAAACACATTTTGAAGATTAGATGCGTCCGTGAAAAGGAAAAAATAAGGGAAGTTCACATTTTCTCAAGGTACTAGTGCACTTCTTCTCAGTTTCAGTTTAGTTCTCGTTTCAGACGGTTCTTCTTTATGTAAACCAATGTGCCTACCTCAATTCTATTTGTAATTCTAATTTCATAATTTGTATTAAAGGAGTTGTTTCTATTAAAGCCTGAAATCAACTGGTAGGGTAAAGCTGTGTTGGATGCAGTGCAAACACAGATGAAAAGACAGCATAACTAGCATTCGTTATATACCTGATGCTGTTCTAATGAAGATAAATGATAAACTACCCTCAATTTGAGTAAGGCTAGCGGCAGAACCTCTCTGGTGAAAACTTCTGTAGAGAGGACACTCAGCTGAGACCCAGCAGAACTCAGCTTTATCCCAGCTCTACCAGTGACTTGGCACATGCTCTCTGGAAGTGGTTTCACCTTTGTGCTTTCACCTTCTCTTCAACTTTGTCTCGTTTTTCTATTTATATTGTAAGCTCTTCAAGGAAAAAATCTTTCACTTGCAAGATGTGTGTACAGCATTTGACTCAGGACACCAGGAAGGGGGTGGTGTAACTTTTATTTACCACAGTCTAATGATCTATGTATGGTCTATGAGTTGCTGATGTGTAGTAACGTCCCACTGTCCTTTACCTTATGGTATATTGTTTTTGCCCTCAGCTGAGGTCTGCAGGTGTAATACAAAAAACGCCCCCAACAAAACACGACAATGACCAGGTAAGCCATCCAGCTTCCTCTATCATAATGCACTTGCCCATATTTTACAGGATATGTCTGAATCAGGGAAGCGCACTATGGAATTAGCCAGTTCTTGTGACTGTAATCCAGGGGTGGGCAAAAACATGGCCCACAGGCTGGATTTGACCCGCGAGACCATTCTATCCAGCCCACAGGGCCCCTAAAAATATTTGGAAAATTAATAGTTCTCTGCCCTTGGTTCCTATCAAAAATGACAGGAACCAAGGGAAGTAGGACCCAGGGGAAGCCCAGCAGGCCCCAACAACAGCAGGCCCGCCTGGCTTCACCCCCCAGCCGGAAGTCCCTTCTGGGGTTTCTGGGCTGGGAGCATGTGGCTACCCCAGCGCGGGAAGCTCAGGTAAAGTGGTGGAGGGGACCCCAGGCAAGGAAGGAGCGCAAGGGGAAGTGGAAGTGGCCCCTCCCCACCCACGCCTGCTGTCCTGTGCTGCAGCTGCTTGCAGCCTGCGTGGGGCTGCCTGTGCCTGCTCCGGACAGCCCCACATGGGCTGCAAGTGCCTGCAGCATGGGGCACCAGGCGTGGGGTGGGGGAGGAGCCGCTTCCCCCCATGCTCAGCTTTTCCATGGGCTCCTTCCCTGCATGGAGAATAGTGGCTGTTCGCCTGCCTCATGCCTGGTGCCCCACGCTGCAGGTGCTAACAGCCTGTGCGGGGCTGTCTGGAGCAGGCACAGGCAGCCCCAGGCAGGCTGTGAGCGTCTGCAGCATGGGGTGCTGGCCACGGGGCAGGCGAGGGGCCACTTTTCCCCATGCTGAGCATCAGCTTCTTCCCTGCCAGCAGGACTGTGTGCTGCCACCTGCCTGTACCATGGGGCTGGGGGGCACTGGGTGTGAGCAGGCAGGGAGCCAGTGGGAGCACAGGGCCCGCACTCGTGTCCCGGTGCCAGTGCTGGTGGGGCCCAGAACAGGGTGGCAGGATCTCAGGGTCCCAACTGCCAGGGGCTCTGTGGAGCCGGGCCAGCTCCCCACTCCCTGCTGGTGCAGCACAGCTCAGGCCGATGGACCCCTGCCAGTCCGTGCCCCGCTTTGGGCCTCGCCGGTACTGGCCCTAGGACATTGGTCCCAAGATGGTGACCAGGAGGTGGGGCACCTGTCAAGGGGTGGGGCTACCCATGCGGCCCTCGACAGCCTGCCAAAACTGGGTAAGTGGCCTTCCGCTCAAAATAATTGCCTGCTCCTGCTCTAATTTATTAGATATAAACTTCTGTCTGTTCAAAGCTGGGAAACTGCAATTTTGAAATGTCCTAAGAGATGACACTGTTTGGGTTTTCCTTTGAAAGCCTACCAAAGAGCTCCGTCTTGTGGAATTTTGTGCAAGATGAAAGATAGAGGAATCAAACATTTTTGCAGGCTCTGAGGGAAAAAAATGGGGCTTCGGCTCTTACTTTTCTGACATTTAAATTAGTTAAAATGAAGGTCATTTGACTTTTAAATAAAACAAAGTTTCCTTTGTGGTTATTGAAGCAATCTCTTCTTGTAACGCCTGCTCTGTTTTACCACCGTTTAGAAGTTCCACAAAGGCTATTGTCTCAACTTTGCAAGCTGACCATAAACTCAAAAGCTGTTTTGTTGTGTTGCAGAGTAACATTGTTTTATCATCTGTCATAGTTTTATTTGCTCCTGGAGCAAGGAGCTCTGCAGAGGTTTCACTTCACTCGGAGTCACTGAAGCATTTTCTTTGGGCACGTCTACACGTTGATTAATGCACAGTGGTTACTACACATTCAAGTTAGTATTTGTATAATCAAGTACGAAATAAATGCACAGCAACTGGAGTTACTACACAGTAGCACCTGCAAATGCCTTTTTTAGTGACACTACTGCGCAGTAACTTCATAATACTTGCAGTAATGTATTAGCAGTGTTAGTGCTGCTACTGTGTGCGGTATTATTAGGCTGCTGTGCAGTTAGTGTCTCATGTAGATGGACCCTTTGGCTTGATTTTGTTCAGCCCCCCAGTTTCATGTTGAGTTGGATCTGAATTACTGTGTTATGATAAAAGCAAGACTTTCATATGACTTTGAGAATAGATCCAACGTTGGGCTCAGGGTGATGTGAAATTAGGCCCAGTTTATTAAAAAATGTGTGCAGCCTTTTGAACACCAGAAGCACTTCCAGCTGCAATGACAGCTGGAGCCAGGTGAGTTTACAATGCCTCACATTTCCATTCTGAAGATTTTTCATAGTTCCCGTTTTAGCCAGACTGATTAGAATCTTACATTATGCTTCGTGTAGGTATGTCAATTTGCAGACCTGGCATGATTTCCTCTCCTACTGCTGTTAAATTATATACCCATAAAAGAAGGGATAAAAAAACTGGAATATAGATAGACTCTTCTGAGCAGCAGCACTTGAGGGCAATGCCTTGCACAGAGCCCCAGTATTGCACATAACTTGTAATTACTGTCGCTGAATGATACTAACTGGATAGTGTTACTGGATAGTGGCTAATTACATTTTATTAGATGTGCAGGATCCTTAAGGAAATAAAGATGTTTTTCGATGGTAAGAATATTTTGAAGGCAGTGTGCATTTTATCCCCTAACCAGGTTAGTTCAGTGAATGAAGGACAAGTTCTCATTTCTCATTTCCCATGTAATTCTGAAGAGCTTATTTGCTGACCTGACATGAATTGTTGGTGGTGGTGGTGGTGGTTGTTATTTAGCAATTGAAAGTTATAAATAGAGAGCATTAAGAATAGATGTACAAACTGTCAGCAGCACTTGTGGAGCTCAACAACGCGCCGAGAACATGAGCGGCATTTCTGCCGGAATTTGTATTGTACTATTTATGTAAGATAATTTTAATCCCATTAGTCATACTAAGATCTAATGGCAATTCAAATGTAGTATCCTGTAAACTGTTCAAAATAAATGGAGACTATATTTCAGAGAAAATAAATAATACCACCAAAAGTGAGTACCACCAGGAATAGTTTCGCTAGGGGAAGGTGATGCTACTTTCAGGATTGGCACGACAGCACAGTGAAGGTAGTGTTTTAACCTCCCTGTTCTACAGTGCTCTTAGTTTGAATGCATAAACATTTCCCAGAGAATATGCACCATGGCAGTATGACATACATGGCTTAATCTCAACGAGGTTCAGGATCTGTATGGTGATATCTTTTATGGGCCCATCGCTGTAGTTAGGCGCGATGCAAGACAAGTTTGTGGAAACAAAATGCCCTTCTCCAAATATGGGAAAGAAGCAGAAGCAGCCCAAGCAAAATACCAGTTATCACAATTATTTCTGTTTTAACCCTGTTACATAAATGAAGTGGTCCCTTATGAAGGAAAGTAGAGTGTAGACCTGTGAAGCAAAGAGAAGGTAAAATAATTGATCGCTGACTAATTGATGAACACAGGAAACAAATTAAGAATAAGGACCTTGTTGCACGTTACACTGTAAACCACACACATGTTAATCAGTTTAGCGCTAGCTTGCAGTCACACCTTCAACTTGAGCATCACATCTGTGGGGAGTGGCCATACCTTAATGGAACAGAAGCTGGGTTATGCAGATCAAGAGATAATCCTGCCCTGGAGTGACATAACTTTGAGTCGCATAACGAGTGCTTTAAAGCACTCAGAGGTGTTAACATGTGGACAATCCAGGAGTTAAGTGCTCCAGGAGCAACCCAAAATATACATGTAACAAAACGCGAAACCTACAAAAGTGAAGAGGCCCATTATAACCTGTAGACCACAGAGAGATAGCTGAAGGGAAAGATGCGTGTGTTAAGTCCTTGGTTTTCAGCAGCCAGACAAATTATGATTTTTTGTTCCCAGGTCTGTCTTCAGAAAGCAGTCCATGTGAAAACTGCAAAAGAATTTCTCTTTGTGAAGGATTTGGGGATTTCAGAATTTCTCGTTTGGAATATCTTCCCACAACGGGCCTGGGAACAAATGTCTGCCTTGTGAAATGTTGAGATTTTTAAAATGTTCCTGTTTTACACTGGAACTAAACCCAACCTTTTCAAGGTTCCATGCAAATGAGAAGACTCTCTCCAACACCCAACCATGTCCCTCCAAAAAAACAACCCCAAACCTAGAATAACCAATAGCTTCGTGGTCAGACCAGTTTCATTCCCAATGGAAAAGACATTTTGTCAACATTTTTAAGATCAGATGGAAATATAATTATACCTATTACAACCTGGCCTTTTGGGAGTACTAAGACATGGGGACTGCCGTTATGGATATAGTCCAATATTCCGTTTGAGAGGGACCAGCACCAGATGCTTGATAGAAAAGTCCAAGAAACCCTCAGATGGAAAGATGCACTGTTAGTTTCCCAGGTGGAAGTTTCTTCTTTGCCTCCTCAGAGTTTGATTAATGCCCCAGAGGATGAGAACCAGCTTGGTTCTGGTTAAAGCATTTTTTTCCTTTATCCTTCCTAATGGGAGTCCAGAAACATATTTTTAACACAGAAATGATTCAAACGTTAAATGTAGCTGGTTCCAATACTTTACAATAGGTGGACATGGACAGACTTTGTGATGTTCTGTTGCAAGGTAGGTGCTGCAGTAGGGATAAACAACTGGCAGAAATGAAACACAGC
>NW_017728921.1:9754024-9809114 GCF_001723895.1 Crocodylus porosus
GAAATGAAGAAAATCTAACCCTTACTGTACAGGTGTTAAAGGAGGGATATTATAATCATAGGTACAAGTATAAATGTGGAGAATAGGGTATTTAGATATAGGGGTAGAGATTGTCAATGCCAACATAAATGGTTTAAAGGCAGATATTTTCAGAAGATTGTGTGAATTTATTCAAGGGGTGAAACTTCAACGTTTTTTGCCTGATGTGTGCCAAACAGTAGTGGTGCCGATTAATCTGGATGATTTTGTTCAATTTTAGTACAAATCAAAAAATTTGCAGCAGAGCAAAATGTAACCATTCTCAGTATGTCCCAGATTCTCTTGCCAACTATAAAAAAAAAATCCTTGGAAATGCAAAGCATGCCTTTCTACTTTAACCAAAAGTGTGGCTAGAAAGCCAAAAAGCTAACTCGTGTTTTCTTCCAACTGCAATAAACAAACAAAAATAAATATATGAGATGCCAGGAAGTGTTCTCTCAGAGCTCCCCAAGTTGGCAACCCTGTCATCCACTTTTTTGCTGCCAAAACTGAGGAAGGTCATTAGAGCTCTGAGGAAACACAGCGGCACTGAATGACTGTACTAATATTAGTTTCAATACGTTAAGTCTTTGCGACCTCATAAAGAAGAAAAGTGGCTTAATGTCCTGAATGATTTTAGCATACAGAGAACTTGTCAGTATTATTTTGTGTGCCAATTGCTACAATTCTTACACAAGAATCCCACTGAACTTGCGCAAGGGTTTCCACCAGAAGGGCTGGATTCATATTGATTCCTTAGACACTGAAATGGGATTTAGGTGGAGTTTAGCCATAAAAGTTCCAAAGAGTGATTTAAACTGGGCCTGCATCAGCAGAACAAAATTCATTGGGTTCCTGAATTCAACAAGCATCTCTGGTTTGGACTACAAAGCTCCTTAGGCACCTACGGCAGGATAGCAATTCAGGTAATTTACCCAGATATACCATATCGCCTACCTTCCACCTAAGTTCTCTTATGAATCACGTATCGCAGGGAAGCGCCTGTACACTGCCTATATCCCTAGAGAGGTTACCACCTGTAGGGGATGGGGGTCTATTCACATTTATCTTGCACTGAAAGCATTGCGGTGTTTCCTTCAAGCTCTAATAACACCACAGTCGTTTTGGGGCTGTGTAAAATAACTGTGATTGTTCTCAACTTTTGCCAGTAATGTGGGCACCCAGTTTCCAATAAGGTGCTTCTCACAGGAAAAAGGTAAGAGTGGCCTGTGGATTTAAGGATTCATTTACCAAAGACGTATATTAAGACAATATTGACTATTCATTTGCTTAATCCATACACTTAAACTCAACTGGAATTTGCTTAATATTTGGTAACCTGTTTATTAGGTATAAATGACTTCAAATGCATCAGTAAGATCTTAATTTAACATTCCATCTAAGGCAGTTTGGGTGAGAGTACCGTACTTCACCTGAAGAGTGTGCCAAACAAAAAGCTAATCAACACATGAAATGCATTATCACAGAAGTTCAGTGAAGCAATGGGTTTTAATGAGTTTAAGCAGCAGTTCAAGGAAAGAGAATGAGAAAAGTAATGCTGTAGAGGAGACAGCAGAGTTGGAAGAGAGAGGAGATGACAAATAGTCTAACATTGCTTGGGGGTATCTGTAATAATACACTGCATAAATGACTATCTCCGTTCTACAGGGGATCTGCATAGAATATCCACTCTGCCATCCAGACTAGTTTGGACTTGTTGGATTTCAACTCTGGATCCCTCCTGTGGAGTCTGCTTTACACCCAGGCACATGAATAACCCACTTCCATGCACATGTGCAACCCCATTGATCTCAGGTGTTTAAAGTATTTTCTGTTGCAGGCAACCCCCCGCTTAATGCTGTTTTGCTTAGCGCTGTTTCACTATAATGCTCATTTTAAATTGATATCTGATTCCACTTAGTGCTCAGCGACTTTTGTTATAACACTCACGGTTGCCACCTTGAGTCATTAAAAACACTTATGGTTGCCATTTTGGTCTGTCAAAAATTCAGTTTCGCTTAAAGCTAGTTTTGCTTAATGCTCGTTTTTTCAAAAACCAATTAAAAGCACTAAGCGGGGGTTGTCTGTATTTAGAACCCCTTTGAAAATAAAATCCTAGAAGGGATGCAAATCATTGAACCACTTGACTCCCATGGAAAACTATAACGTAGTATAGAGTACAGTGGTCTCATGCACAGAACAATTTTCTATGTGCATTTTTAACTAGTATAAAACCGGCATAAATGGAAAGTTGATCTATATCTGACTGAGCTCCCTGCATCCAAAATCTGAAAACAGTAATATACATATTTGTAGTACATACACTCATATGTTTGCAACAAATAGAATTGCACAAGTCAGTAATGATAGAAATGCAATGCTGCTGTAGGAGAGCTAGCTTTAAAAATGTTTCTGAAAGACACAGAACTCAAGGCTATGTCTTCACCCATGATCATAGGATTTCCACTGACATAACCAGGATTAACAATTGGCCCCAAATGCTTGCAAGGCAGGCTTAGACCTTTGGGGTTTTTTTCTTTCCAAGCTTGCAATTCCAGCTAGAAGCTGGAGGAGCATTTGGAATAGCATAATGCTTGAACCCCACTAGGCACCCATTTTACCTCAAAAAACCCTTCATCCTTATACAGCTGCAAAATGTATGGAACGTAGTCTGGCCTGTCCTGGAGTACAACCGTTTTGGCCTTGTTGATTCACACTAGGGACCATCACCCTCAGTCCTTGTTCAGGCAAAATACTCACTGATAACAATGGAACTTGTTCCTGTCCCAGAACAGGATGAATGGGTCCAATAATAGTGTGGCCAGCTGCTTTGCCATAAGGAAAACTGGATGTCATATCAAAGGACTTCTCAAAGGTTGAAGCTAAAAGATGGGAACGGCAGAGTGCACGCTCATATGCTTGAGATGTACAGCATGAAGGCAGCTTTTGTAGCATCTCTTTGGTACCATGCTTGGTCTCAAGTGCAGCATGTCGTTCTCATCAACAGGGAAGCTGACCTACCACAGCTTTTCAAAGAAGGAAATGCCCTCTATATGGTTTGGTGCACTGGATTTTCAGTCCTTAGATCCCCTGCTTTCAAGATGCATCAGTTCATTCAGCCCCCCACTAATTAATTAAAATGCCTGAAGTCAGCAGCAATTTCTTGAATGCTCTACCTCAATTCTGTGGGCCTTTTACATTCAAACATTTTCCAGCATGCATTTAAATTGAAGAGTGAGTATAAGCAGCTATCATTTCTGTAATACCATAATAAAGGTCAAACATTTGTCAGACTGAAAGCGACATTAATACCTTCTGAATTCTTATTAGAGACGTTCCATCATGGTTTCATTTTCTTGGAGAGTAATAGGTCAGCTGTCAAATCTATCACCGTGTCTGTCTCTATTCTTCCTCCTTTCAAGCTAGGATCAAAGAAAGTAGAAAGGAATCAAAGAAATATACTTCTCAAAAGTGCCAAATTGACAAGTTTAATTAAAGTCACAAGTTCAAGCATATGGTAATCCTTTACCTGGAAATCCTGGGGTTGATTCTTCATGGTACACTGACCTAAAGAAATTGAATGTGAGGCTAGAGGGAGAGCACAAAGCATCCCTATCTTACATAACCAGAAGTTTAAGAAATCTGAATGAAAATAAATGAAGTGACAATCTGAGTTGGATTAAAAAAAGGAAAAAGACTAAATTGTGGATGTCTGTGCCAAGTTAAGTCAGTCCTGAGGCTGCTTGGGGCACCTTAGTTACTGTGAGTCATTGGTGATTCTTCAGGCAAAGTGACCTGGTGGCACTCATCTCCTCTCTAGGTATGGATGCCTGTTGGCTCACAGGGGCTCATCCACCCTTTAACAGTCTTAGTCCTGCTGAGTGTCCACACACCCTCCTCACCCAGGCTAGCCCAGGTGGGGGCACCAGTTTAGTTACTGACAATCTGACCGTGGTACAGGCTGTACTGGTTTACATGGTGCCAGAAAGCAGACCAATATAGGCCTGGCTTGACAAGGGGATTTCTGCACCAGGAGGTCATAAACCACATTTGTATCCCTCCCTGGGATACTCAAGCTGGGTATTCAGAATAGGGGTATCTTCTTTTTACTCCATCCTGAAACAGGTTAGCCGGGAGGTGTAGGAAAGAAGTAAAACCCTGGCTTCCCTCCACCTCCACAACCAGGTGAGCCTGAGCAGGAAGGAGTAGTCCCTCATTGCTAATTTATGCCAGCAGTAAAATACAATTGGGACAAGAAGGTCATCTGATAGTATTTTCAAGTGGAGATCAAAACTCATGCACCATTCCTTCTCCCTATTCACAATCTAAGCTAGATCCTCAGAGGATCAAGGCCACATCCTCAGATCTTGTAGATGACATAATTCCATGAAAGTCAGTCTAACTATGCCAGTTTACACTAGGTGAAGGCTATTTACAGCCTATTTTTGCTACAATGGGTCTTGTAACCTTCGGTTAATAATTAGTGCATTTTTAAAGAGTTTACATGAGAGAAGCAATGAAATGGAAAATACAGTGAAAAATGACATATTTCAAATGCTTTAGATTTTTAACTATGAATGCCAATTGGCCAAATGATATTTTACATTGTTACTTGCTTATTTTATGCATTTGTGCATGATAGTTTATGAAGAATATAAAATGATATAAGTGGAATTTTTTTTTAAATCAGCAAAATAAGTCAAGTGAGAGAAGACAGACAATTCAGAAAGTCTCCTATTTCTTGTCATTGAAAAGTAACTGCACTCCGCTTTACCAGTAAATAAGGTTTTAAAAGACTTAAGAGAGAAGAAAATCCATTATTTAAAGGGAAGATTAGATACCAGAGAGAAAAGAGGTGATTATACATATAGATTCTGATCTCAATAGTGTCACCAGTGCTAATCTGGAATAATTTCCATTGACATCAGTGGAATAAGTCTAGTTCTGAAGCTGTGTTGCCATAATCAGAATCTGAACCACAGAGAAGAAACCATAGGAATTGAAGGGCCATTAAATGATTCAGAGTCTATAGGAAAGTAGTCAGGTTTGACTGAAATGACTAAATAACTCCAGAACTCTTTAAAGAACGATTTCTATTCCAAAGGCTTCATTGACATTCCATAGAATCCTGTGACAAGATAAAACTCTATTGAATACTTTAAATGATTTCCGAAAGTTTATCAATTTCTATTCTAGTCCATAAAACTGTTCTATAGGAGGAGAAAAAGTATTCTGAAGTGAACACTCTAATCTGTATCCTTCCTGGCCTATGATTTGGTAGAATTAGGAAGGCATCTGAATATAAACTAGTTACCTGCATTTCTTGCATAGACAACCTGGATCAGAACCTTAGCAGCAGAGGGCCATATTCGATTTGGGTTCAGATTTGGCCCAAATCGGGAACAGTGATGCAATTCATTGATTTGGTTCACTGTCTCCGATTCGATTCAGCCAAATCCCAACCTGAAGATTCAATGCTGATTCAGAGAGTCAGCGATTTGGCCATAGACACAGCTTTAAATGTTTTTTCTATGTACCTCAAGGTGCCAGGTGGCACAGCTCATGAACACTGTGATGCTGGGGTGGATGGAGCATCCCAAAGGAGTGCCCCCCCTCGACCCTCCCCACATGCTCGGCAGTGAACCCAAAAGTGGACCGGAAGTACTTCTGGCCCACTTCTGGGTCCTTTGGGGAGCACACTGGGGCCCCTCCCCAGCACCATCCAGCTTGGTGATTGGCCATGTGGGGACCCCTCGAGACCCAGGAGTCACCAGATTCCTGCGCTCCTGTGGGATGCTCCATCCCATCCCAGCATTGCAGCATTCATGACCCAGCTGCTACCTAAAGGAATGTAGAAAAAATATTTAAAGCTGTGTCTATATCTGCAGCGCCAAATATTTCTGAATCTCTCCGAATTGATTTGGAAGGTTCTGATTTGATTTGGAGAGATTAAAAGGTCTCCTGATTTGATTTGGATCCAGAAATTCAGCCACTGAATCGGGCCAAATCTTTGCCAAATCAAATCGGAGACTGAAGCTTTGCACAGCCCTACTTACCAAGTATAAATCAGTGGTTTTCTGATTAAAAATGCCCATCATTCCATTACAGTAAATGGAAAAACACTAATTTATATCAACTTAGATGCAACTTTTTATTTTGCAGTACATCTGATCCAGTTTCCCAGCTGTGACAGCTAAATCCACATTTTTGCAGTTTAGGCTTATTACCGATATAAAGAAATGTTTTTAGCAGTAAGTATTCTAAATGTCTGCAAACAGAATTATCTGACATTCTGAATGTGAGATTATGATTTACTGTGAATATACAGTACTCTGGGTCTCTTAGCAGTAACCAGACTCTGAAATGTTGACAATGACAAATCCTATATAGGATTTCCAATAGCTACAGTCAGAATATCTCTTATGAAAAGTTATTTTTTCTATAGGCTATTTATATACATACTATCTTTATACCTAAGCCAATCTTGATAAAATAACTTTTTCAAAATAAAGTAAAGCTGGATTTTGGGTTAGTTAAATAAATTGAAGTAATTTATAATCATGGTCCACAAGAGAAGGAACGTACAGTTAAATACTTGGGGATATAAATCATGTGAATGAGAGAATGAAAAATTAATGAAGAAAATGGCTTCCATGGGAACAAAGGAACAGAGAGAATGCCCTCCATTCTATGCAGGCATCAAGGGGTTATAGCAACACAATTTTTGACCCAAATAATTAGAGATATTTTTAAATGCAAATAAATAGCAAAGGTTTAGCTTCCACTGATCTTTCCCAGAAGGGGAGAGATGTTTTCACGAAGTGCCACATGGGAGAAACAAATATAAGAAAGATAAAGGACATGACAAAATTACAGCTGATTTGCTGAATAGATACAATATGAAATTCTTATTGGCAAGAACAGCTTGACACTTTAAGTTGTAGAAATGTTTGATTTTTCCCCAGGGCTTAAAGCTCGAACCCCCCTAAATTTAGGACTCTCGTTTCTATTCCACAGAAATTACCCAAGAGGAAAGCAAGTTCAATATTCCTTCAGGAGGTAGCAGTAGTCACTCAGCAGCCTCTTCTTTAGACCCCAACAGGGCATCACGCACAAAACAAATGGCATAGCACATACTCTCTGCTATTGTTAGTATTCTTTACAATTAGTGAGGGATAATGTTATAAAAATTCAATAAATGTTCTTTGAGCTGGTAGAGATTACTATGGCATCAGCCAGAACATTTCCTGGTTTTAGTTGATCACTGAAAGACAGCAGGTAATTGTAGTTCAGTGTAGTGCGACTGCATGTTTAAAAACCAGGCAACATATATTAGCATTTCAGGTTCTCAAGAAGCTATATTGTTACTGTCGGCTACTCACCAAAAACTGATTTTGAGTAAAGAGAAAAGGCTGTCAGCTGAGTAAATTCCACTGTTTTGTAAATATTGATCAAACAATCATGGCTAATGATACAACTCTTTAAGTGAATTAGACGAACCTTCCCACATGGCTATCAATTTAATTTCCCCAACTAAATGAGCTTCTTTTGTAAACTGAAGCCCTTTAAAGAAGATAAATTGTTCAATGACACCAATGTCCATTTCAATTACTGCTTTGTTCTTGTGGATGCTGTTCTGCATAATATACCTGGTATTTGCAGGCATATTTTGGCTCTGTATGGCAGGGAGCTTGTATGGGACTCAATCTCTATAGCACTGACCTTGCAACAAATTATTTTATCCACTTTCTTAAAACTCTGTGAATGGTCCTGTAAATGGCATCCAATTATGGACAAGAACAATCCCTGTGGTGCCTCCTGTTAAGTGTAGTAAGCTAATACATACTTGCTTGAAAATGCATTGATTTAATTGCATTTACATCAGGGACCATGAATTTAACAGTCACTTTTAGAATTTAACACTGAAAGGAATAGCACAGTGTAACAGGAGTAGCTCCCTAGGGGTACATCATGTGTACGTCTAGCTGTACTTGTTCCATCTCTGCACTTGTTCCTGCTTCTTTAGCTCGGCTATCTTCCAAGAGGGACATGAGGGACTGAATCTGTTCCCCAAGTTGATCTTTCTCCCCCTCTACACCCCATAGCTGTGTTTGTAACCGATCATTCTCTCTCTCCCTGGCCTTTAGCTCACCTTCCAGGGACAGACTCTGTTGGTACAATGCCTCATACTTTGCTACCCCAGCTTTCATCTTCTCCATCTCCTGCAGGATTATCTTGTTGGTCTCTGCTAGCTGGGTATTGCTCTCCACCAGTTTGTCCTGCATTTCATGTGCCTGATCTTCTGCACTATACCTCTTTGTTGCCAGCTCTCTAGCTCCTCCTGTAACTCCCCTATCCTGTCCTCCTGGCTCCGGACTTCTTTTTGAAGTACTGCTATCAGGTCCCTTGCTAATTCTAATTTTCGTAGCACCTCCTTGTGTTCTTCTGTCTGTTTAGTGCCAGCTTTCAGATACCTTTCCCCTCCTACTAGCACTTCCTTCTGCAACTTTTCCAGCTTCTCTCCCGGCTCCTCTGAGCCTCCTGGGAAATGAGCTGTTCAATTGCCCGGGTCTTTTCTGCCTCCACCGCCACTAGGCGCCTGAGTTCTTTGGATCCTCCCTCTTTCTTGCCCGGCTATACTTGCAGCTCTAACACAGCGGCCTTCGCCTCTGCTCTCTCTTTCTGGGCTCCTGCTACTCCTAGCTCCCATTCTCACCAGGCAATCTTCTCCTCCAACTCCTCTATCCTCAGTTGCTGGGTGAAGTTTCCCTGCCCCTGACCTCCCACATTTCCTACCTGAGCCATCGCTACCCAACCTTATCTATCTGGGTTGATGCCTCAGTCTTACTTTGTAAGATCATAGGCAATGGGACTTCCTCCTTCCACCCAACCTAACCCACCACTTTCCTATGAATCCATTCTCTGTTCTATTCTCATACACAGATTCATTCTTCCCCTCGGGGACTCTGGCTCCTTCCCCAGGCATGGCCGAGCGTTTCCCAGCCAATGCACCACTGTAACAGGAGTAGCTCCCTAGGGGTTGCTGTGCTCTCCCCTAGCGCCCCTTACAATGTCTAGTCAGTCTACGATGCACCCTCAATCTCACCTGCCACGTCTTTGATGTCAGTTATGTAATTATGGAGGCTGCCTCTTCGGTTCTCCTGGACATGGTTATCCTCCTGTACATTAGCCCGGGTCTGTAAATGGGGGTTCCTGGGCACCCCAGCCTTATGGGCTATGCGTGGCTCCAACCACCCCTTTACCATGCCCCAAGCTTCGCAGATGTACCAGACATTGTTAGGTCAGCCTCGCTCTCTGCACCCTCTCTGGTGCTTGGGCTCTCCGTGGCCCTCATCTTACAACTGCGCCCTCTGGCGCTTGTCAACCGCTGCCCCTTTTTGCCTCAGGGCTTCTCACTGCCCCCTTTTGCTCTGGGGCGCTTATCATGCTGCCCCCTGCTCTGGGTTTACCACAGCCTTGGGGCTCACGTTGCCATGGTCGTGCCTAGCCCCAACTCTCCTCCTTGGGGTCTCAACCTCCTTCTGGGCTCAGGGGGCCTCAGTCTTACCTGGCCTCCAATTCTCCACTCCCCTTTGTCTCGGTGAAGAGGCAGCAGAAGGCAAAGTGGGGAGAGACCTTAGAAACGGCAGAGGCAGCGGATCTGTCCGAACCATCTGCCATGGGATTTTTTTTCTCCTTTTCATTGATGTTTTTGATGCCTGGTCGAGAGCCCGGATCAGAACCTGGCATTCCTCCATGCAGGTGTGCAAGAGGGGATCAAGCGCCCCCAAAAGGGTCCCACAACCGGATCAGCAGTGGGCAGAAAGCTGACGGGCTCAGATGATTGCACCTCCATACTGGCTGATTGTGGAGGAGGGAGTTCCCCTCCTCGTTAAGCGGCATGCACTGCCAATTAAACCCAGCACAGTCATAATTAACAAAGTATCCGGGAGGAATACCGAGCAGAAAGCAAGCCGCCGGCAGAGTCCGAGAGGTAACAAAACCCCAGCCATTTGGGACCGGACTTGAACATCGTCCCAAAGGAAGACAAAGACCAAGCAATAAGATTTCAGTTAACCCCCCCCCAAAAATAAAATCAGAAGAGAGTAAAGAAATTGGCTTTGGGTGGGTCCTTTTGTCACTTTTATCCTGAGGCTTCAGGAACTGGGGCAGCCCCGGCAGTCAATCCGGTTGTAGGATGGATGGTCACAGCCTCCCTTTCATATACATCTTCTTATCATCAAAGTTGTGGCAGGGCACCAGACCTCACCCAGATCAACCATAAGGTGTGCAGGCACCCTGAGGGGACTAGTGAATGTCAGCAGGACATAGGGGTACACGCCCGTACCTGGTGACTACCCCACACCCTGCACCATGTGAGGGGTCTGCATGAGCCCCCCAAAGCCCTGAGGCCACTGCAGGGCTTTTCTCCATCTTTTTTTTCTTAAAGGGCCAGAGCTGGCTTGGGTGGGGCAGCCATGGGGGGACTAGGGGAGTGAGGGTGGGTCAGGGGGCTCATGAAGAGCCCCCCATATAGCATGGGACAGTGGGGATTGCCTCCCCACCTGGCAGAACCTGGTGAGTACAAGGACTTTTTTTTTTTTTTTTTTTTTTTTAAATGTTGGGATCTGGGGCAGGCAGGGTAGCCATGAAGGGCAGGGGAAGGTGGGGGTAGGGTGCTTGGGGAGCGGGGGAGGCTGGCAGGCATCCCCTCCATGGTTGCCTCCCCAACCCCTAGTACTTTCAGCTCGGAGTCCAACTGTAGCACCCTGCTGCAGCCACTGGGGACTGCCCAAATCAAAGCTCTCTAAAATCTTTCCTGAAGATTTGGAGAGCTTTGAATTGATTCAGACTTTCTCATTGGTCCTCTGCCACAGGAATTCTTTTGGCCTACCATCACTCTCAACAAGTTCAGAATACACTGTTACAATTTTGCATATATTTCTAGTACATCCTTGTTCCACTTGCCTTGCTACCTAAAAAGTTACATATGCCCGTGTTGAATTCGAAAACAATTAACTTGGCCATGAGGGCTGCTAATTGCTTTTAACTTCCACTGAAATCCGTAGCACTTCTAACAGTCAGATCTGTGCTGTCACTTAGCAGGCTGCCATCCTTCCTAACCTGGTCTGTAAACAGGCCAAACACTATGAAAAGCCTTAACTCATCTCCTTCCTTTGGCTTCACTTTGTTGTTGTCATCTTGTTAATCAGCTGCAAATTTAGTTTAAACTTTCTTTCCAGCACTGACCTGCCCTGTTTGCTTTCACCTTTGCAAGCCTTGCTCATGCTCAGATATACTCTAAAACACCTTTTTTAGATCTAGGTGGCTTCAGGGCATGAGCAGGAATTTTTCACCCTTTCCCAGAAGCACCCACACCTATTATCAAAGGGGCTGTTTCAAGCAACAGTAGCAGCCTGTTGCACATCTTTCCAAGCATCACTATCTCATCAAAACTACTACTAGGAAGAAGCTAACATGGTTAGCTTGATCAGTACTATAAATTCGGTCAGAGTTATAAATTGATCAACAAATAGCACACAGACAAGTACTATCATTTGCTTACTATCACTCTCCTAACAGTAGGGGGTGACCATGTTATTGTTAAGAGGATCTGGGATGGGGGCACCAGCTGGACCCACCTCTGCCAGTGGCAGGGCATGAGGCTTCCAGCAGCATGCAGCCATTTCAGCTCACCTGTGCAGGTACTGGAGCCACAGCCCTGGTCTCCTCCCCCAGCCTGCCCTCCACCCCCTGCCTCACCCTGACTGATCCCCACGCAGACGGAAGGAGTTGTGGCTCGCCCTGCCCACCCCTTTCCTCCACGTGAAGTTCAGGAAGAGCTGGACCAGGCAGCGTGGGCAACAGTGGCATCTGCCTTTGCCTGCAGCAGCCATATCTGGGACTTTTGCGTCAATGTCCACCAACCAGCTGAGATCAGGTCTATGAAATCCAGGACTGCTCTAGCCAATCCATGACATACGGCCATCCAAGAAGTTGCAAGTTTGAAGACCATAGCAGAAGTGCTATCAGCACAGCCCTTTTGGTTTCCTGCAAATTCTGCTATGTACCTTACCACAAGGACAAGGACACAAGAAGGAAGGACTCTCCTAAACAGTGAGTTTATAGGAAATAGACATTTACTTTCCTTTCAAGTGACCTTAACTTGATCCATCTGGGCAAGTAAAAATAGAATGGAGGGAGGAAAGTCAGAAATACAGACACACAAAAGCCCAGAAGTGCTGTATTTAAAAAATGTAGGTTCATTAAATCTCTCCTTCAGGAGAATGACAGCTGCTGTCTTACATAAAAAAAAATGGCTTTCCCAGTGTTCTGTCATGTTAGTGTATGTACAGATCTCCCAGCTGGCAGAGAGCACAGTATGAATCCCAAGGCTTTGTGGTTATATTATGTGAAAGCAGGCAGTATAAAGGGAAAAGTAGTAGAGGCAATTTGTGTCTTGCATTTACAGTTTAATAGACAGTTTATTAAGAGCTCTGCAGAATGTGACTGTGGAAACCCTGATCAAACTATGGACCACATAACCACACTCTGCCCTCTATACAAATGTGATGGTGATATTGCAGAGATACATTTTCTTTCCTCAAGTGCATTAGACTGGTTACCTAATCTTAAACTGGACTTGTAATTGTTTCAAATGAAGGCAACTTCATTTGACAATTTTATTTCAAGAGCTACGATGTTCCTGGGATGTTGACATGACAAAGGTTTAATTCACAAGTAAATGGTGAATTGGTCATTTTATTGAAACTGCAACTTTCCATGGGGTACACGGGACCCTATTATTTAAAGCCAGTGACACAGATTTTCTAAAAACAGTAAAAGCTGTGTTAACTGGCATTTTACTAAATGGAATACTCTATTAACCAGAATTTCCAATATCCCCCAGTACAAATCCTCACTTTAGCAATGGGAGTTTTTGCCAAGTCTATCCGGCACGTGCATCAAGTATTTCTTGAGCAGGGCCGGTGGTAGGGGGGTAGGGGCAAGGGTAGCGGCTCCCCTCTGTGGCCTGCATAGGCGCCAGCTGGCCAGCCGGACCCGGGGGTGGGGGGGAAGAGTTTGCATGCAGCACCCGCTGCCACCATCCACCACCCTGCACTGCTGCCGCCACCACCACATGCATGCCCAGACACCCAGAATTCTTAGATAACCAGCAAGCACCCCCTTACCCCACTCCTGCCAGATAACAAAACTTTTACTGTAAATAAAAGTTGTTTAAGCATTGGAAAACATGCTGAATAAAACATCTAGAAATTCACTCAAGGAACTTCTGTAATATTATTGAGAGAGTACACTTTTCAGGTAAAACGCTGAAACCAATTCTTTACTTTTAATTATTACCACAATGTCAAAGATGGGACAGTCCCTTACAAATTGCTCATTCTGCATCATGTGGTCTTAAGTAACCCAGCAATAAACCTCACAGATCCAAGAGATGCAGCTTCATGGGTTTGCCCCATGGACATTACGACTGGCTACCTCGAGATTCTCATTTGACCTCATCCTCCTATAAAACATTTACATGAAAAAGTACTTCCCAGGTTCTTCTGTTAATTTTTCTAACCAGCTGTAGTCATTAGTCTACTGAAGAATTCTTGTGAGGAGGAGGCTGATTAATGTCAAACTCAGGTCTGGTTAAAATAGTTGCTTATACCAGGATTTTCTCCTTTAACTAATTATTTAGAATTGAGATTATGTACTCAGCAGCTTTTGCTGGGTTTATTTTTTCATTTCTGCCATCACTCAGTTCATCAATTATAGTAGATAGTCATTCAGTCTGCTTATGTTTTCCCCCCCGTAACAGTTCATCAGTATTATTTCTTGGCAGCTCCAAAGCTTGTACATATACATCATGATGAAGTTTTCCATAACTGTGTACAGAAATTAATTCCTATGTAATCATTCATTTCCTTTTTAATTTCTGAATCTACCACACTACCAAAAATCTTTCTGGACTTGCTAATGTTGCTAATGTGATTAGGTAAAGACAGTTCAAGGTAGCATTGTTATGCATTCCTGACAACATGGCTAGAAGCCCTCTTCCCCGCAAACTGGAAGCAGTATGAGGTACTAGTGAGAGCAGTCAGAAATTCTTGAGTCTAGTCCTGGCTCTGAGACTCATTCCCAGGTTTCTTTGGGCCTCAGTTTCTTCATCCATAAAGTGGGACAATACTACCTCACACAGGCTTTCTGAGAACTGATTCACTTACGTTTCTAGGTGGGCATTGAATGAAAGGTAGCACTGACACCCTTTTCAAGGACATTTTGTTTGTTAGCATAATTCAGCATGGGATGGATGAGCAAATCTTTGGCTACTTCTTCACTCCCTTTGTGCTACTCCTGCAACACAGAACGATCACAATGCTGCACACCAGAGCGTGTCAGGGATTCCCTTTGTGCACAATGCACGTATGACTGGGTTCGCCAGCTCTACACAACACCCTTGTAGGCTCCCAGCATTCAAAGTACTGCAACAGAGGACAAAACCTTAAAGGTCACATTATAAGCTAGCAAAACTGAGAACAGCTTGGAGGCAACATTTCTAACTTCTTAGCAGCCAAATTAGCATCCATTTTTCAACTAGTGGTCTATAAAGAATTACTGAACAGTACGCTGACATTTTCTAAGATATGATTTCAGTCCAAAATGAAGGAAGTAATTTGGGCTTTTAAAAGGCAAAAGAGAATGTTGTAATTAATGTTCAACTCTTTTTTAAGAGTCATCATTGAGCAGCAGGTTAAATGGCCAATTTAAAAATTGCTATTTTTGGAGATTGATTCAATTATACCAAAAGGAATCAAGTTAATTGAAAAAAACTGAAAAGATCACATCACTAATTAATAAACTGTCAAAACATTACAACTCTCCTACTTTGCATGGTCACATTTAACTTGTACTCTAAACAACAGGCAATTAGTCTATCTCACAGTTTGTGCAAAAACAGTTGTTATTAATGTGCAGTATATACACTTTGTGGCATATCAAGACCTTATACCACACATTCTATGGGAGTTTTACTATTGACTTTGATGGAGAGTTAGGTCAATACCAAGTGATTTTGAAAATGCCACCATACATAAGTAAAGGATCACATTTTTAATACGCCTTTAAAAATTCCATTCTGACATTTATAGCCATGCTATTTGTAGTGTTGGACTCACCTGTGCACACAGAAGGCCATAATTTGCATACAAAGGGATATTTAATCATGGAAATGGAGTTCCTGGGAAATACACGAGTGCTAATCAATAAGAAACATTTCCAATATGGCATGATTAAATACTAGCTTTGGAGATACAGAGTGATACAGCCACAAATTCCCCAGGGAAATTTTTTAGCACTTGGCTCAGAAAATTCAAAATGGTTCAGCCACTGCTTTTTACCATCAGCAACCCCCATATTTCAGTAACCGTTCTCTATAATATCAGCATACCTTATACAGCCAGTTTCCCTTAATAGTTGTTTATACTACCCCTTTTCATTATGCCAGACACTGAAGCAATTCAAATGCTATCTTTATTGTTCTGACATACAATGATTTACCAAAGTACAGCAGGTATCGCCAATGAAATCAATGAAGTTGCATTAGTTGACCATAAAGGAAAATCTTTCCCCAAAATTTTTATTCCACATTTTGGATGATATCCCAAGTGCTTTACAGTAAATTATTTCATAATCTTCTTCTTCTTGTAGTACTTGTTTGTTTGTTTTTTTATAATCAACTCTCACTAGGAAATATCCTTTTTTCCCCTACAGCTAAAGATGTTTATCTAAACAAGCCCTTTATCGTACAACTTTAGTCCTACATCTCAACAATATGCACACGACATTCACAAGCCTGTCTAGCCATAACCAGAAAATGCACAGCTTTATAAAATACTCAGAAATCTATTATTATTAATATGTGTACTGATACATTTAAGATTTTTTGAAGAGTATAAAATTCTTCAAATGACCTGGGTTGTTTATAGATTGAGCGCCACTAGCAGTATGGTAAGGAGAAATGATCAAGGGGTGGGGAGTTGTATCTAATCTTGGTTGTGCCACTTGTGGTGGAGCCTTCAGCAGGAAATTTGAACCCTCTGCAAGGGCACGATCTCTACAAATCAGAGAAAATGCCCAGAGTAAAGTGTACAGCATTTTAAGCATGTAAAGCAGTACAATGGGCCTAACCATTTCCTTATTTTTCCTTTCCCACCTTTATCATGAGTCCCAAGATACTTTATCACCTACTGAAAAAGGGCAGCCCAGCATTTTCAAGTCCCCAACTTACAAAAGCAAGATTATTTCAAAGGGACAAGAGAGGCCTAGAGAGGTCTCTCTAGGTCTTCTGTTGGTATGACATGATTTAACAGTGCTTCTGCTTCCATTTCTGTCCTGGTGGGTCTTTCAAGTAGATCCACCTAGCTTTAAATGCTTTACTGTTAGAGGCAACCTGGCTTCCCCAGTACATCTTCCCCTTCCACGGCATGTAAAATCCAAAATACATATAAAGAGACAAAGTCTTTTAGATTTTCTTGGCAGCCTGTTTACTCCTCCCAATCTGCTATGTAGCAAGAATGCAATATCTCCCACCCCACTTGAGCTAAGACAAGCTTAAGACAATTATCAGCAACTAGACATAGCAATTGCCTCCCATTTTTAAACAGCAGGTATGAAATTCATATTCAACATCTTCAATACCTAAGATATACCTGCATTTTTAAATGAATGGTATATCTTCTCATTATTGGATATCACCTAAGGGTGAATAGATGCCCTTATTTACCCTTGTTAAAAAAATAGACCTGTTTCTGGCTGCAAAAGAATTTCCAGTTCACCAGATTCAAATGCATTTCATTAGTGTGAAAAGTCAAAGTAATTAGGGCATTCTTTCTTTTCCTAAGTACTTTGATCTTTCAGTTTATTTTGATGTGTTTGCTTACCTCAGTTGTATAAAGATTTTTTTTTTTACTAAATGATACTCGATGCTTTAAACAAAAAAAGAAAGGTAATAAAAAGTCATTATCTAAAAAGTATTCCTCAGTCTCTTAATCTCTGTAGTCTGTTGTAATACTTTGTAATTTCCCTGGTGAAGGAAACAGATTTCACATTTATCCAACTCTGAGTACCTTCACATACAATTATCCATGCAGGAAGATAAGGAGTTTGATCTTAGAAAAGTTAGCACACTTATTACCCCAGGAAGTGATGCAGTGTGAAGAGCCATTTCTGAACCAGTAAAAGATATACTGTAACTGAAAACAACATTTTTGTGGTGGTACTTTATAAATGATTCTGTAGCAGATAGTGATCCTAAATAACCAACATAAATACTGGTGAATTAAAAATATTGTGGCATAGATGGGCCATAACACAACACCAGATTGAGGATCTGTATCATAATTTTCAACATGACACAAATCAAAATAATGGACTGTGGCAGTGTACCTTTGGTGCCTGCCACTTTAAGGGCAGAAACAGGCAGCCATCAGGTGCCTGATGAGGGTGGCCATGTTTAAACATAGGCCACAAAGGCAGCAGCCTGTGTTGAGCAACCAAGGAGGCAACATTGGGCTGAGCTGCTGGTCGCTCCAGCAAACGGCAGGGCAGGGTGGAGGGGGCACAGTATGGTGCAGTGAGCAAGAGACCCTAGGAGAGGGGGTGGAGTTCAAGAGGCCCCAGTGAGAGCGGGGTGGTATGAGTATGAGTATGTGTGTGAGGCCTAATGGTTTGGTCCAGCTTGAGGCCAGGAGTATGATAACATCTTGATGTAATCTGTGAAGCATGGGCCATGGTGTAGGGAAGTATGGATAGTGCCTCCTGGCACTGGGGCATGTAATGGGCACCCTCGCCCATTTACCACCAGTTTATTGTAATAGCAAGGGTGTGGCAGGTGAGACTGGGAGGACTGACCAATATAGAGGTGGGTGGGCTGGTTTGAGACCCAACCCTGAGCATGCCCCTTGTCACATGGACCAAATTAGAAGTCCAGATTCAAGGACCCCAACATTTTCAAACTGAATCAGACATTGTGACTTAATAAAAATAAAATTACACAATGCAAGCAGCTATGACTCAGTATGTTTGGGATATATACGTATCATCTCAGGAAAAAAAGGAATGGCAAGCCTAAATGCAAGATGCTTTCACCGGTGTGTTAAGAAACAACAGCAATAAAACCACACAACATATAGCCCCACCTTCATCTAACCCACGCATATCTAGTATAGTTAACCTAGGGGTAGGAGGAAACACTGGTAATTTGCTATCCGCATTTGTAGATGGTGATGCTTACTGTGCAGTAATTTGCCCCACTGTGCACTAAGGCGTCTCATGTAGACATACCCAGTACATCCCAGTAGGATAAATATGATAAGCCTTGAACTGCATTGAGTCAGTAAGGAAGTATCAATCTGATTTTTTTTTAAAAGAGAAAGAAACAAGGACTAACTTTCCATCAATATTTCTGAGGAGTTTCAACTACCGTTTTTCCCCCTGAAATGCAGAATTTCATGAAAAGATATGCCTCAAAATTAGGCACTCACCATTTTTTTTGCTGAAAAGAAAAACCTCCGATTCAGAAAAAAACAACTGAAGTAACTCACAGAGAATCAAGTGCTTCATTCTTCCTTAAGGGACAGGCTTCCCAGTCAGGTCACATTTGTCATGGTGCACAATGAACACGAGACTACCAAGATGTATCAAATGATTCTACAAAAGAAGATATTGTGGGGTATCAAGTGAAATCCAGTCTAGAAGAAGAGCCTGGATTGTGGAGGAGAAGAGTTGCATGGGAATTGATACTACAACAATCAGGAATATTGGTTGTTACTGAAAAGTGTAATTTTTGCTACAGGAGAGTCATGATAATACAAGTAACAGTATGGTCCCAGTGAAGTGAATGATTGATTAAATCTAGGGGAATTATCTAGATGCTTGAAGTACCTACATGAATTTGGGTCCCAAAGAGTAACTAATATGCAGTGTGGAACAGTCAGGCTGGGTTGGCAGCCCCAAATCTGGAAGCAATCAAGGACAGAAATAATCATGAAAGTGCTGTTAATTCTTAAGTGAGCGCTACAGAATGATTCCATGTCACTTGGTGCAATTGAGTGAAACTATTAGTGTGACGGCTGCTACACCTGCCTTCAAGAAATATTAGAAATGCCATAACCACCATTAAGAAAAGTTCATGGACTAATGAAAAATCAGTTTACAGCAACAACTGCTTTTTTTTATGGATGGTGAAATTCACAGCACTGCATCTCATACCTGGAATTACCTTTTTGCCCTCCAAAAAAAGGCTTCTAATAGAGAAAATTCGAGATGAAGTGATGAATGTGCCACTGTCCTAAAATACCACTTCAAGGTGACATTATACAGGTTCATGGCCTTCAGTAGAGCTCTGTGCCCAACCTGGAACTCCTGAACTTCTCCTGTTCCAGTGGTTGTGTCTTCAGACACACTTCCCACGTCACTCTCAAGAAAATAAAAGTACACAAATAATAGTCACCCCAGAAAGTTTAGCAAATGACAAATCCTGTATTTTTTAAAGAAACTTAAGGAATTTAAATGTCTAGGTTTCTTAAAAATAAAATAGGAACTGCTGTCCAAGTTCACTTTACATGCACTCTGACATTTTGGAGTGTTTTCTGTTACTCAGCATTAAGATACATTAAGTGGTGCTGTGGCTTAGCTTGTACATAACTTACATCTGCCATACCACTTCAGATGATAAAAAAGATCTCTCTTATGAAAAAATAAATATTTGCAAATACTATATTAATTTGTTCTCAGGGATGTAAAATATTGGAGTGGAAACTTCATTATTTCACTAGCTTGTCTTTGGGTACATCTACACATGCAATTAATGTGACACAAACTTTGGAGCAGTTCAAGCCGGAGTTAACTGCTCTCTGGAATAATGCCTAGGCATATGCCTGGGACAGCAGCAATCTGAGCCAAGGCATAGCAGGCCCCCAGATGGCTGGGCTGACTGGATGCAATTTACACCATGAACACCATATGCCCCGGGAGGGCACGGCAAGCACCCACAAGTGGCGGCTGCACTGTCAGCAGCAGGAGCATGGCGGTGGCAAGCAGGGAGCTCCCGCAGGCAGCCGCGGTGCTGTCGGCAGCGATGGGGGGATGGGGGTGGCGAGTGCCAACTGGCAGTCGGCGACCACGCCACAGATGTAGAGATGGCCAGCAGTAATCGCGGACCTCCTGCAGATCCCGCCAGTGGTGTTGGGGGTGGCATGGGGGGGTGGCAAGTGGTGACGGCCTGCACGCTGAGGGTGCACCATCATGCTCAGGGGGTGCACATGCACCCATGTGCAACCCCTATGCATCGCCAATGATTTACACCCACAGTCAGCTTTTACACATGTGTCTCAGCACAGTAAATTACTCTGCCATAAGATAGCACTGTTCTTGACAGTACTATCTTATAGTGGAGTTAACTAGCTTACTGAGCCCTAATATTGGTGCACATGTAGACGGTGATGCTTTTCTACAGAGCCAGTTAGTCCACTTCGCAGTAAAGTACAAGTATAGGTGCACCGTTTAAGTTGAAATCTATGGCTAAGAGAGGAACTCGAGTATAATATTTGTGATGCTCTTAGTGAGGTGTTTATCAGCTTTGTAGGCAAAGCTGAGGTATGCAGCACCATGAGTTTGCCACTATACTATAAAATCTCACAGATACAAACTTCCATTTCAGCAGATTACATGACTAATCACATGCACAAATCTCTGGAGATTAGCTCCATTGTTGATCTTCCCATTGTCCTATTAAATACTCATGCTTTTACAGAAATTGGAATAACAGGCTGTTGTTAGAAGATGGGATTCCAGTAACAGTACACAAAATGTAAGCAGTGAAAGATGTTCCCATTAATGAAAACATGGGACAGTGATGGAATAAAATGAAATACTCATGTACCTTGTTATCAACAATTCTTATGAACAAAATGAGAAGAATAAATCACAATGGAGTAATATACATCATCCACCCACTGATCCTAACTAGAATTGATTTTGTTGAATTATGGAGTGTATGTTTTCATAGCAATTCAGATAGGCATGAGAGAAATGACATGCCACCTACCCCATCCCTCTTTCAGTGGCAGATTGTTCTTTATTTTCTAATACTTTGCAGAAGAAGTTACCTAAATAATGGGACACTCGCCACACTACAGGAGAGTGTAGGTCTGATATTCTTCTCAACCATATCACTTTTGCACCACTGTCATTTCAGTGGAGCTATTGTTGGTTTGCATAGGGGTAAATAACAAGTGAATTAGCTCATATACATATCTTCAGACTTTGAGTCAGTGTTCTGCTTTGGGGACTAATATTTCTCACATTGTTCAAGAACAAAACCAGAATGAGTACATTCTCAAGTTCTGGGCTTACCCTGCATTTATATTTCATGAAGCACAATTAATTAACAAATGATTCAATATGATATTCAATTCTTACTATGTAGATTTTTATCAGTTCTGATCCCATGGTAAAGAAAGGCCTTTTTTTGTACCAGCCATCAACAATTCCTTTCTTAATCTTTGGAGGGGTATTTTTTCTTTTAAAACTTTATGGTGCAAAATAAGCTTCTACATCTCTCTCTTTGGAAACAATGATAGACTCATTATCCTAGGAGAGTGTTTTAATTTGTGACGCTATCTTTGCAAACCTTAAAATAGCATCCAAATTACGTGTGTTCCTTTTAACTCAGATTTGAAATGGAGAAGTGTGCTGGCCCATTTCTCTTGGGTTTGCAATAATGTGTGTTTCTAATGTCACAAGAAATAAGAGAAAAAAGAAGCGCAATGTAAGGAGGACTATAGCACATAATTCTGAGCACATAAAAATCTGAGCACATAAAAACTCTTCTTAAGGTTTTAAGAACTGACTGTACAAGGGTGACAAAGAATGTCGCACCTGAAATTTTTGTGTGTGTGTAGATTTTTATTAGCTCTTGAAGAGAATTCACGTTGCATCTCCACTTCCTTTCTTACCACCTGTGCAATCTATTGCAAAGCATTATTCCTTCTTTGTTTTCTCCCTTCCTCCCCTCCCTCCCACAACACACAAAAGAGTAAAAGGTGGGAGACCACATACCAAAGGGAAAGCAGACCTCCTATATTTCATACCTTAGATATGCATGAAATATATTTTGTCCTGCACCACTGGGATTTGGTCCAGGGAGGAAGAGAATGATGGCACCATCACTCTCAGCTGCTGGCTAATCCTCATGGCACCAACAGTGACAGTTTCACCTGCCTCTGCCTTCAGTGAGTAGTCACAATGATGAAATATGGAAAAAAACAGTGCCATGGAAATGCAGCGAGAGAAACAAAGGGAGGAAAAGATCTTAAAATAGAGATGTGTTCTGAGAATTAATCTAAGATCGCTTTGTTCACATGCCAAGGAAATCTTTCCCTGCTATGCTTCATGCTCTGGAAAACTATTTAATACCATAACATGGACTTAAGTATTGCATATACAAATTGATGTATGCATACACAAAGTGATTTGCTCACGGAGAATTAAGAACAGTCAAGAAAGAGGAAGGAAGAGGATGGGTTAGTGGGTTAGGACCCTGGACTGATTGGGAAATGTGTGTTAAATTCCTGGCCCTGGCACAGAGCCTTGTTGACCTTGGGGCAATCATCTAATCTCTATCTATCTCCATTGCCCATCTCTAAAATTCGGATAATGTTTCCTTTTTAAAAAAAAAATCTTTATCTGCTTTATCTATTAGCTTGCAAACTTCTGAGGACAGGGAGCATCTCTTAGTGAAGGCTAGGTTTCCAAAACAGGTTGACATGTTTGGTAGGGCTGTGTGAAGCTTCAGGTGCTGATTCAATTTGGAGGAGATTTGGCCCAATTTGGTGGCTGAATCTCCGAATCCAAATCAAATCAGGGGACCAGTTAAAAGGTCCAAATCAATTTGAAGCTCTCCGAATCGATTTGGAAAAGATTTAGAGAGCTCCAGTGATTTGGGCAGTCCCTGCTTACTGCAGCAGGGAGCTGGACCCAGACTCCATGCTGGTAAGTAAGAGGCAGGGGAGGGGAGGCTGGAGGAGTGGAGGGGGGACCATGGGGGGACTCCTGCTGGGCCCCATCTCCTGCCTGCTCCCCCAGCCCAACTAAGTTCCCTCAACCCTTGCCTGCTATCCCAGCCCCACACCTATGACTGCCCCACCCACCCCAGCTCCCAGTTGTTTAAAAAAAGCCTTCACTCATTGGTTGCTGCCAGGTAGGGGGGCAATCGCTGTTGCTCCCCAGTGTTCTACACTGCATGGGAGGCTCTGCATGAGCCCCATGACCTCTGCCTGCTCTCCCAGCTCCCCCATGGATGCCCCACCTGCCCCAGCTTCTGCCCATTTGAAAAAAAAAAAATCCAGACTCACTGGCTCCTAAGGAGCCTCAGGGCTTCTGGGGGCTCATGGAAAATCCTTCCCTGCAGTGTGGGGCAGTGGGGGACAGTGGGAATTGTCCCCACACTGGACAAGAGCTGGTGAGTCAAGGCTTTTTGTTTCCTTTTTTTTAAAGGGCTGGGAGCTGGGGTGGGAGGGGCAGCCATGGGGGGCTAGGACAGCGGGTGGAGGTTAGGGAGTTTGTGCAGAGCCCCCCCATGCAGTACAGGACAGTGGGGGGAAGCAGGAATCGTCCCCCCCACCTGGCAGCAGCTGGTGAGTGGGGGCTTTTTTTTCCCAAAGAGTTGGGAGCTGGGGCTGGGTGGGGTAGCCATTGATGGGGTTGGGAAAACAGACTGGGGGTGGGGCCCATGTGATTTGGAGATCTGGCTGATTTGGCAGTAGTCAAATCTCTGAATCAGATTCGGCTGAATCAATTTGGGACAGTGATTTGAATTACTGAATTGAATCACTGTCCCCCAAATTGGCTGAATCTGAAGCAAATACTAGCCACTTTGTACAGAGCTAATGTTGGGTGCACACTAATTAAAATGAGTCCTAGAAGTTGTAAACTGGCACCTGCTGAGGCCCTTGAAATATTTGCCTCTTAAATTTCTGAACTAAATGGGATCTTTTGGAACCTTGGTTCTAACTGTGGGTACTGAACAAAAGACTGGATCTCTCGGAGCCATTTTGAAAATCCATTCTCATGTGTCTGGACTGTGTCTGGCATAATGGGACTTTGATGCACTTCTACCATATAAATAGTAATAACCAGATTTTATAGGCAGGTGAGTATTTCAGGGTTACTAAAAATGAGACACTTACCACTGGCTAATAAAACTGATACTGTACTTACACACAAAAGCATAGAAAAGAAAAATATGCACAATGTTATCTAACTCTCTTTTTTTTATATTTATATTTGTGCCTGTCTATGTCAAATATAGAAGACAGTACTTCTACAACATGAGGAAGAGAGGGGAAGCATTTGTCAAAATGTTAGGCCAAACACTTTCAATATAAACTAAAGCAAAGCAGCTCTAATGGAATTTTTGTACTCATAATGTTGTACTGAAACTTCTTAAAAGAGAACTCCAGATGTATAAGCAGTGCCATTGCTAAAAATTTAGGGCAAAAAATTCAATGTTAATTGCAAGTGTTTGCAGAAATGCTCCAAATTATTCCATTAAAAAAAAAAAGACATGCTTGAGGAGGCAGACTCCGTTGTGCATATTAATAGACTATCTAATAGAGTGCCTCTGTGTTTATTATCTCTCCCTGTCTCTCTCTCTGTGTTTCCTAGTGGGATTTTTTCAATGGCTGCTTGTGAGAAAATCGGCTATGTGAACTCATTCTGTCTGAATTTCTCCTCATTAGGTTTAGGGAGAACACGCAGCTGTCATTTCCAAATCTCTTACTCTGTAATCATCATGGCCCCTTTAGCACAGAAAAGCAAGCAAGCCAAAAATATATGCGTAAAGTTGTATGAATAATGAGAGTCATGACCTGGAGGTGATGTTTGACCTGGAGGTGATGTTTATCCCTGACCAGCTTGCCAGCTTTCCCGTGTGCTGCTAGGATAAGGATGATCAGCTTGCTGGTCCATAGCATGGCGACATAAGAATGGAAGGAGAAAGAGTGGCTACAGAATGTATTAGCATGGTAGTTCTTATTTCTGGACAGATAAAAAGTCTGAGGTACATGTGAGAAATGATAATGTCAGGGGGATATATTAAGTACTTGAAGAATCAGGGTTCTTAGGTAGGAAGCGTATCTCTAGTAACTTTGGAGACCACCCAGAAGCTTAAATAAGTAAGAAGAACACACCATACACTCTGCAGTCACTCCAAAATCACTCTCTAGGTTTTACAGTGGCAAATACTGTGTTAATACCTAAAGATAGAGAGAGGTATGGCAAAAATTTGAGGGTTAAGAACAAATGTGACTAATGCAAAGTGTCTGATAACACCAAGGCTTGCTTTCACAGTAAAGTAGGAAGGACCTTGAAGAGACTGTTGTTTAAAAGGAGTCTTACAATTTGGTATATAAGTACAAGTAACTAAAACAGAGTCTGCATAATCACAGCATATGTGACCTGGTTACATATGCGATAAGGCATTCCTCCAGGTATTTTGGAGAAAAATACCACCCACTAGGCTGTACGAACAATGATTAGCACACCACTGCCTTTGTATTGCAATCTACCCCTTGCCAGCTCTTGGGTTGTTAACTGTGTGAGGCGTCTACTTATGACACATCTGTTGGAATGATCTGCCTATAATGCTGCTCACTGTGCTCTCTCTGCTCACTTACAGCTATACTCATTGTCATTGGCAATGTGTAGGGGGTACACATGCACCCCCTGGAAACACCAGCCATGAAGCCAGAAGTGCTGGTGGAAGTGCACTTCTGGTTTCACTGCTCGTGATTTCGGGCTCGGTGATCAGCCGCTGGGGGACCACCCTCCTCCCCCTCCAGTCAGTGACTGGCCACTGGGGGACCCTCCCCGCTGGTGCCTTCCTAACCCCGGAGGCACCAGGCACCCATGCTCAGTGTGGCTGCAATCCATTACACAGTTACTATCTATATTGGTCAGCAGTAGGTGCTGACTGTGCACAATAAGGTGATCCCAGAAATCACTGAAGCTTAGAGTATGAAATCATCAGTCTACACTAAAGCATGACCTCAGGCTAAGCATAAATGTAACTAAACATTCCGAGGCTAAATGCAGATATTTGGGGAAGTTAGATTGAGATAAAAATGGCCAGCTGATCTAATGTAGCTCTCCCAGGTGCAGATCTTACACTGAGACCCAGTCTCAGTGATTGGAAATCAATCTAAACCCACAACAGTACAGAAGTTCCACATGCACAGACGAGTCTAAAACGGCAGCACCTGGTCCAAGATACAACTGGATCAATGTACACTCGAAGTTAATTGATCTAGGTTGGAACGGTGAATGGAACCTGCACCTGTGCAGTTCCAGGGCTGGGAAAGGGCATTTTCCTACCCATGCCTTTGGCACTGGGCTAACTTTAGCCCCACCCCAGCTCCTGCCTCCATTCCCCTGGGCCAGCCAGGCCCTACCCTATCCCCCATCCCTCAAGCCACTCTAAAAGCCAGTTTTATCAGTGTTCACAGATGCCAGAAGCTGAGGAAGTAAGTATCAGTGGGGAGAGGGGTGGGAGAAATAGGGGTGTACATTTGCAGGGAGGGGGGTTGTGGTTAAAAGTAGCCTCTGGTCCCCTCAAACACTCCTGCAGACCCTGCAAAAAACTTGCTGATCCCACCAAGCCCTCCCAGACCCCATCAACCCCCCACGTACCCTTCCTGCCCCCCCAGCCTCTCCCATGGATGCTGCTTGTCCCCAGAATCCCTCCCATAGATGCTACCTGCCCCCCCAATCTACCCATAGATCCTACTTGCCCCTTTAACCCTGCCATTGGTCCCACAGATGCCACCTGCCCCCCCAGCCTCCTGATCACTCCCGTGTATCTCACCTGCCTCCTCAATCCCCCTACAGATCCTGCTTTCCCTCCAGTCCCCCTGCAGACCCTTAATCCCCACTGAGCCTGTTTGCCCCCCTACCCCCACACTAACTCCTCCCATCCCAACTTACCTTAGACCAGGTGGCCATTTTTAACATCATCTAGCTTCCCCCTAATCTTGCCCCCCCACAAATGTTTGCACTTAGCCCTTGCTTTTGATCAACAAAAGCAACAAAGCAAAATCTGCTTTGTCTGTGTGACCAGAAGGTAAGATTTGTTTTTTCTTTTGACTCTTAAGACCAGACTGAAGTTCATACTTGCAGTAGCATCTTACGTGGCATGAGAGTTACCAGAGTTCACAGAATCACTTGTGAGGCACTATTCACTATAGGTCAGGAAACCAGATAGTGGCCTTACTTTCTTTAACTGTAAAAGATACAAATCTCCCCATAAATCTAATTTAAAATGAGCCCTAGAACACAGTCTACCACAGACAACCAGATTTTATAAACCTAAATACAAGCCATTCCCTCCCCCTGTCCTATTATTTACTGTAACAAAGGTGTGTATTACACTTGAGATTATGAGCTAGTATAATGGAGCTGTAAACCAAGCAAAAGAAATAGTGCAGAATGTTCCTGCTAACCGATTTTTGCTGAAATTCAACAACAAAAGGGCAAACAAAATATTTTTTATGAATAGCCCAACTGTAAATACAACTCTGCATAAAAACAGCTGCTGTTTATGGCTATGAAACACTGGGCATTTTTATTACACTGGAGAGAATAATTAAATCCAGTTGAAAAGAAATACGTACTATAAAGGTTACCCTCATAAATGGCATAATGCTGAATGTGTCAGGAGAAAGTCAAGGAACATACTATTTCTTCCCTATATCTTCATTTCTCCTGCCAAAGTTCCTGAAGTGCAGCATGTGGGTGGAAGGGGAAGAAAACAGTATTATCACAGAACCCCTTCCCCCTCCCGGGGGACAGGTAAACTCATGTAAAAGTACTTCATATATAACTGAAGAAGCGGAATCAAATTCTTTTCACATCAGATAAGGCCACTGGAATTCAGGGTGGGCAAGATCAGGTGCCCCAATAATATAATAAGTAGTGTTGTTAGAAGAAAATACAACACACCCTCAGGAGGACTAACTCAGGATTTGTATCACAAATCCAGTAAAGAAGGAGCTTTTCATGAGGCTGAACTGCTGAGACTCAGGGGGTGGGGACTAGACCATCTATCTGATTAATGGCTAATTCATGATTAGTCATTGCAACTGACTGAAAAAAAAAGGTAAATTATGGCATGTAGAAGGTTCACCTTGTATCCCGTGAAAGGGAAATACAAAAAACCTGTAGAGGGGGCTAATTTGATAGAAACAAGTTCTACACATTCTGATGTTTCTATTAAGTGATTTCATAAATATAATGTGCCTTTCAAAAATGAGACTGTCCCCACACTGCACATTAGGGATAGATAACAGTTTGGATATGAAGACTCATCCAAAGCTAGAACTGAAATAAAAACAACATCTTACTTTGTAAAGGTTCAGTTAACTGGAAGGTAGAAATTCCCTTTTCTCCAAACTTTATAGTTAAAGCAAGAAACAGGCCCTCAACCACAACCCATCACTGAAACATCACTGACTTGGGGAATGCTTACATATGAATTTGAAAGGTCAAAAGATCACACTAGTCTTAACAGGCCAAGCTCCCACAAGCTCTGCAGAAATTGAGCTTCCAGTCTGGACCCCAATGTTTGCATTTTGATCATTTAATAGCAACAACAACAACACCAACAACCATGTACAAATCCTTTTGAGCAAGCACTTATTGTTCTCTCATAGATTTCATAGATAATCAGCATCAGAAGGGACCTCAAAAGGTCAACGAGTTTGACCCCCTGCCTTTGGCAGGAAAGAGCACTGGGGTCAGATGACCCCAGCAACATGTTTGTCCAGTCTCTTCTTAAAGACCCCAAGGTAGGGGAGAGCACCACCTCCCTAGGAAGCCTATTCCAGACTCTGGTAACTCTTACCGTAAAGCAGTTCTTCCTGATGCCTAGTCTAAATCTGCTCTTTGTCAGTTTGTGGCTGTTGTTTCTAGTTACTCCAAGGGGCACATTGGTAAACAGAGCATCTCCTATTCCTTGTCCTTCCCCTGTTCTCACCCCCTGACAAATCTGTAGATGACTTTCTATCGAAAGACCCTACCTCTACCTGTTTGATGACTGGTGTAATAATATATATCATGCACAAGGGGGTGATGTTCCCCCTTGATGTCCAGGAATAGCTTGTTCAAGCCATCTACCCAGTTTTCTCCCACAATAATTTGCCAGCATAAATCTGTGTAATTCCAGTTCTAGCAACCTGACTGGCAGTACAAGCCAAGCAGTTAGTAATGCAGCTGCTCATACTTTTGCTGGCACCAACTGGTCGTAACTACCAATGGAATTCACTTAAATAGGGGAATTAACCTCAAACATATTACTGTGAGCACTGTAACCTGGACACCATCTCCAGCCTGAAATCAGGTCCATAACTGCAGGCAATTGGCATGTTGCACATGCCTGTGTATTTCATATGAAGCATATTCTGAAAAACAGAAAACTTCCTCGGACAACTCCAACAACAAACATATATCATAAGACTATGCAGCAAAGAGCACTCCCAAAGTCAAGTCTAAGGAAAAAGGCAAAAAACAGCAGAAGGGTGACACCACCAAGACAGTGTTTAGAAGTTAATAACAACTGGCATTTCATTTTCACCACCGGAGTCCTACCAAGACCTATGTTAAACTCTGCAACACATTTTTTCCTCATTTTGGTAAAATCTGTTCAGTATCATGGTGAACTAGGAGTTATTGTAGCCATGATAGCTCAGGGGATAGGCAAAAAGCAGGATGTGCTTGGTAATATCTTTTTCCTGGACCAACTTCATAGTTGGAAAAAATGTTACACAAGCTTTGGGGCACAAAAGGTCTATGAAAGAAGCAGATAAAACCAGAGCTAAAAAATAGATGAAACAATTGCTTTTGTTAAATGGCAGCTCTTAATTTTCAAAAATTTCCATTTTTGACAAAAAACCCCAATAAAGCAATTATTCTCTTTCAGAGAACTGAGAAAGACCATAACAGGTCAGAATATTTTTTAATACTCCAGATTCATATTTGAAACCCCTGGTTTTCTCTTGTGAAATCACCTAACTGTGCTAACATTGCATGACACCCTTAAAAGCATCTCAAGGCACCTCTGGGTGCCTGACCCTGGTTGAAAATCACTGTTACAGTGCAAAGAGAAGTTATCAGAAGTAGAGACAAACCATTTAAGGAATAGATGAAATATTCTTTCACATAACTGGGTTAGTCTAAGACAATTTAAAAGGGAAGAGGGCGCTCATGTGCAGGGCACAGGGTAGCAGAGGGAATGGTTAAGTCACAACAATGTTATAGCTCATTGTTTCTATTAAGAACTCGTTTTTGGTATCCAGTAACATTATAACTTTTTGATCCTGAGGGACTCCTGGTTGGTTTTTGTTAACTCCTTTTGCAGGTCAAGGACTCAGGAGCCCATGGAAAATAATGACAGTGACAGACGGCATCACAGAAAAGTCCAAAATTAGGGCAAATTGAGACCCAAGAATGTTGTTAACAGGCACTCAGTGGAATTCATCCACTGGCAGAAGGATGACATTTGCCCCTCTGTGCCACCACTCCATGAACAGGGCCCCAAGAAAGTCACAATTTCATGGACTGTGCCAATATTGTGAAATTAGCTCCACACTGCAATTTTTAAGGGTCGTGAGCCTGTGCCAGAAAAATGTGCAAAAGCACAGCTTTCCCTTTGCAGGCTGGCAGCACTCCAACCTGCAAGGGAAAACCTGGGCTTTTGCAGCGTTCCAGCCTGCAAGTGGCTGCTGGGGGCATGGCCAGGATGCAGCCAGGTGTCCAGATGAACATAAGTGTATAGGGAGTAGGGCGAAGGGGTTTTGGAGGGCCAGGACTTGGGGGTTATCAGGGTGGATGGGGACAGTGTGTGTGCACCTGCCATAGGTGGTGGGGCTAATGGGGCTTATTTCCCCAAAACCTTTTCACAGAGGCCAGCAACAGCAGCAGCACCAAGGTGCCGCTGTCCTGCAGTGCCCAGCGACACTTGGCATGCAGCTGCTCCACTGCAGCCCCACAACTGCAACAGCCCTTTGGGAGGGAGGGTCAGGGATCAAGCAGGGCTCAACCCCCCCAGATAGTATTTTCTCCCACCGCTTATGGTGCCTGCCACACGTGTGTGGGTAAAATATCATTTTTCAGGGACTATTAACAGAACTACCAGGACCCATTTGCCAAGATCAATGGCAGTTCCATGAATAGTTTGTGAAAAATGATACTTTACCCACGCACATGCCACTAATTTTCTACAAGAAATTCGTAATTTTCTCAGGGCCCTATCTCTGAAGGATGGATAGAAGGATGCAGGGGATCTAGGTCAGGGTACAGAGGGAAAGAGAGAGCTGTCACTATGTCAGCTTTCCTGTGACCCTTGCTGAGGAGGGGGCTGGCCTGGCACCAAGGTCCTTGCAAGTCTTGCAGGATGAAGTTCCAAGATATAGAGGGCTGGGCTGGGCTGGGCTGCAGGACCATGATGGCAGGATTCAATTCCCTCTGCCTTATTCCTAACAAAACCAACTAGGGGATATTTAATGAGTGGCTGCATGAACACAAACAAATAGAGAAATACCAAAAATTCAGCACAACAAATCCCCCTCTCATTTCCCCCTGAAGTATGTAAGGATTAAACAAAGAAAAGGGGAGGCGAAAGAAGCTAATCTCAACTAATAGCAAGACCTGAGATAGCAATACCTGCCTACAGAAAAGGGATGTGAAATAAATCAGAAAGCAGACAGGGTTAAGGGGAAAACAGAAGCTTGAGCCACTAGAAAGGAGCAAAGTAGCATAATGCCCAGCAGAAAAGGATGCTAATCAAAAGTACATTAAGAAATTAAAGGAAGAAAGAGGGAGCACAGAGCTTGCAATTTAAAATGTAAATGCCCTGCCAATGAAACACAGCCCTGTGGATCATCCAAAGGGAATTAGATGATAACAAACAGAGTGTCCTCTGAATGCAGAACGAGGTTAGTCTTGAAACACGAGATAACAACCACACATTGCCAGGTGCTATCCTTGGGCTGTGTCATTTGTGATCTGGTAGTTACATCTGGCAGCTTGCTGCAAACAGGGTGCATGCTTATAGCAGCAGATCCCTACCTGTCAAAGCAACTACGTGACTAGACTAGAGCTGAGCTGTACCAGCCAATTTTCCTACTGTCTCCCATTCACTTGCATACAACCAGAGCTGCAACTGAGTTTAGGATCTGGGTTTAGAGCAATACTCAACAGTAATTACTTAGTAATTGAGACCTAAGAATGTTGTTAGCAGTCACTGTTATGATTGGTGGAAATATCATCCTAATGCCTAGTCCACGCTGCCACTACTCACTTATCAAAGTGCCTGTGTGCTTGTTTTTGTTTTTCTTAATCACAATCCTCACTACACCTGAAGGGAGGTATTATTATCCCTTCCTGGAGAATGGAAGCAAAGTGTATATTTACTGTGTACTGTAATTGTGTGAGCTCATGTGGATACCAGCAGCAGTCTGCTCGTGGTGGCACATAGCTCTGCATAGTCTGTGCTAATCAGAATTGAATAAATCAAACTGTTCAAGCGTTTGTCCAGCTTCCTGGGTGGGCTTTTCAGCCTATGCTGAGCTGTGGTCTAAGACAGCTAGACTACTATGAATGCCAGAGCTGGCTATTTCAAAATTAGTTTGGCCTTCTCTCAACTGCAGTTGTAGCAATGTAGATAAGCACAACATAGCCTGTTCCTGGTCATTGCATGCAGCCTAACATGAAACAACTGGTCGCCTTTCCTCATTACATTTAAAAAGTTGTAGAGAATTATTCCTGCATGAAGACTGCAATTGCAACCAAGGCCTTACTGTGCTAATCAGTGGCTACAACTACATGTAGACTTTACTGTAGAGAAGACTAATTACCTCTGTAGTAGTCAGCAACAGTATTATCTTACAACAGAGTAATTTAGTGTGCTGAAAGACACCTGGCTTAAATTGCTGCTATCCCAGGGGCATGTGTAGATGATACACCTGGGGGCACGTGTTATTAATGTGAAGCAATAAACTTCAGCGCACATTGTGCCAGAGTTTATTGATCCCGGGCTCCGCATCTTCATATGCGCTCAGGACTGCAGTACACTAAGCCAGGTCAGAACAGCCATGGCTAGCAGCAGGCCCGGGAGGGAATCAGTTTGTCAGCCAGGGACTGCTCCACCCTGGCTCAATGTGCTGCAGAAGAGCTGGCTCGGGCATGAGGGTGCTCCAGGGTGGAGCAAGCCAGCAGGAAGCCCCTGCACTGAAGCACCCTTATGACCCAGCCAACCACTTCAGCATCTACACATGCATTGCAGCATACTAAATAACACCACCACAGGACAGTACTTGGATTTACAAGTGCTAACCTACAGTGGAGTTAGTTTACTGCAACCTAATAGGGTCACTTGTGTAGAAGCTGAGACTTTACTGCAGAGCTAATTAGGCAACAGCGCAGTAAACATTTGTGTAGATGTTCCTACTGTGTGTTAATTCCACAAAGTGGCATTATCTGGCAATATCCGAGACTGCTTATACACATGCTCAGAGGTGGGGAGCCAGGGGAGCATTTTAATTAGAGAGGTTCCTGGGCAGCCACTCTAATTAAAACACTACAACATCATGTACATTGAGCTCCTGTACATTAAAAAATGGCTGTGGAACACTTTATCTAATCATCATTCCATGAGATTTAAAGTACCCTGTGGACATTTATAAATGCGCGGGGGCTTAATACATGTGACATTGCAGCAACCTTGCAACATTCTAAGTAGCACGTGGAGCAGATTCTGCTCTGATGCGTTCTAATTAGAAGGCCAATGAGCACATGTATAAGCTACCCAAGACACCTGCGAGATCCATAAGTAAGATCCTTCAAACCTCTCTTCATCTTCTGCCTAATTCTATAAGGGTCTACCAACCTGTATGCCTAAATTTCCACATGGATAAAAGTGCCAAGCTGTTTGGAGCCCTAGCTCACAACTAAACCTTGGCAACCTCATCACAGGTGCTGTCAACCTCTCTCATCTGCAGATCCTGACCTGGTAAGAATTTTCCAAACATGCCTTCTGAATCAGGCCTCATATTCAAGCCAAGGATGAGCCCATTCACTAGAGCACCCTCCAGAGGAAGCGAGAGACCGAGGCTTGGATCTCTACTCCACCCAAGTAAAAGCAAAAATTGATCCCAGGCCAGGATAATGCTTTTACCAGCAAGCAATTACATTGGGTCACTCTGGTTGAAGTGACTTTGTATAAATAGTGAAAGATTCACTAGAGCAGAGAATGCAGGGACTTAAACCTGACTTTTTCATCTTTGCCGAATGCCCAGTCACTGAGCTATAGAGCAAATCTGTCTTGCTTTCTGGCCCAATGAATACTTAAGTATTCATAGTTGAAAAACTGAAAGAAATTCATACTGGAATACTTTTGCAGTGTAAAGTACTTCTCACTATGGGCAAAGGTCAAAGATTTTGGCTCTGAACAAGCAAAAATAAATGTAGTGTGGTGAGGGGAAGTATATGCTGTTGTCTTTCTATCATTATCAAAACCTTAACTAATTCCCAAAAGAAGGTATTTTTCTATCTGAAAAACTAAGGCCATCTATAAATGGAGGCAAATATCTTCCCCAGCTTAACTCTTACTAGTTGCAATAAAGAGACCAATGAACATTTGTGTGCTTAGTCTCAAAGCAATTACTGTTTATAATCCTCTAGTGAAGTGCAAAATTACACGCACACAAGGAAAAGCAAGCAATGCTAATTTATGGGTGTGCATCAAAGTGAATCATTCCATATCCTTGCCACTCCCTCCCATATTATGTTAAATTAATAAAACAATCTGCAGTGACACTATTCATTAATTTAATAGCTTAACTCAGATGTTTCACTGTATTGAACTCTGGGAATTATGCAAAAGGAGAGAGAATAATTTCCATGCTGGAAATGTTATAGTTTTCTCATATAATCTACTGCAGCATGAGGCAAACATAAAGAGTAGGGACAGAAATTACACTTAAACCAGTAAAAGTGATCGGAAACTGGTTCAAATCTGTAACGCAACAGGAGTTCAGTGCACATAAGCTGCTTTCAAAATGGCCCAAACTGATGTAAGATAAATCTGGATGGATGTAGTATCAGACTTACCTAATTTAGGTTAAAATGGTTCATTGGTTCTGTCCCAGATGCCCTCCAGATTCAAGTTAGCTCACAGTCCTCCAAAATCCCAGGATGCTTTGCAGGGTGGGCAGGCTAGCCTTGGCCCAACCTGTCTGCTCCAGCCATGCAGGAAGGTATGCTCTAGTGTCCCTTAACTTCTGGCCTGGGGCACTGCAGGCATGTGGCTGCGCTTCTGAAATCAAAAGTGAATGTGTGCTCACTTGCTTATCAGTTCAATCTATGCAGCTTAGACTAACCTGCAAAGATTGAATCAATTCAGCCTCGGGTGTTTCGACCGCCTGTACTTAGCCAAAAACCACAGTTCTACACCTCATGTTTCACCCTAGATTAGTTGCATTAGATAGGGTTCAGCTGAAGAGCTGTCAGGTACTAATCTGCAAGCTTTTTTTGTAGTGTTGGCAAAGAAGGAGCTCCCCTGGCTGTTCATGGAGCAGAGACTGGAATTGTTTAAAAGCTCCATTCTCCCATCTGTACCTCACCCATCTGCAAAATGAGGAGAAGAACACAATTGTTCTCCCGCAATTGTTCTGGCAGCCAGACCTCTTGGGCTGACAACTCACAGCTTAAACATCAGTCAGGATGGTGATTTATTTCCATATCAGACCTTAGGGGAACACCTAAAAAAAAGGGAGGGAAAGAAGCAAAATAAGCTGTTTCGATAGGTGTCAGTCAACCCTGACTGTGGGGTTAAGAGCATCAGGCTGCTGTTTTACAGATAAGAGTAAAGTCAAGTCCTTGAGCCCTTGTAGCCATTAGAGGTCACATTAAGTGTTGCAGTATGATGTTACATAGGTGGAGAGGGATTACAGGGAGAGTGAGGTGCAGCGCAGAATAAAATTATTTCTGATTCTTCCCTTGATCTAGAAGTAATTGGCTCCTTGTCCTGTCCATACCAGAGACAGATTTCCTGCTCCTCCACAGTGGCTCAGCTCGTTTGAGGTTCTATGTGCAATTTTTTTTCATTCCTCTCTCCCCTCTGCAAGGACATGGACACTGAAAAAAATTGCTGTTTTAAGGTTATCAGAATGGCGCTCCTCAACAAGCAATATCTTTGATGGAAGCATTGAGAGAGCAAGGTAGCACTCTGTGTGGGGACAGCTGTTGAAATCTAGCCTCTACAGAAAACTCTCAGCTGCCAAAGTCACCAAATATTATAGTTACTCAGACTTCAAGCCCATGCAGGATGGGAGCCCAGGGAGGATGGGAGATTAAAATGCCTTGCATAAGGATTCCCAGATGTGCCAGACCACATAGCTGAACAGGTGTGTGTGTGTGAAGGGAAACTTGCTACTGGGCTGGCCACCGGGATTGGCACTGTGCACGAAAAGTTCAAAGCCTGAAAGAGGAGGGATACTGCATGCTAAAAACCATGGACATTGACAGATCTAGCTGATTGCTTTGCTTGCCCAGTGCTATCAGTCTCACACTTTTATGAGCAGTAGGTTTCTCTTTTGCTCCCAGTGTTTAGTTCTGAATAATGGCAAAGAAAATTACTGTTTAAATTATTAATGTTTCAGTAGCAGGATGCGCAAAGTGAAGTGCTGCTTGGGAATAAAATGTTGCCTTTGAGCTGCTGGGCAGTTTTTTGTGTGTGTTATTATGGATATTATTATTACTTGCAAACAATGAAACCACTGAGTGGCTACAGGGACTGACTTCATGGTTGGAAGTCTTTTTACACCCTAATGGTTGGCAGATGTGATAATTGGGGTCCTCTCTGGAAAAGGCACTAGTTGCACTGTTCTTAGGGATGGGATAGTTCAGATCAGGGAGCCAGTTGTATCTGCACAGTGTAGCTAAAAGCAGAGAAGAGATTTTGAGAGTCAAAACTTTGGCCAAGGAAACTCGTGTATAAATCAAGAGGATCAGGGGTTGCCCAGATAAGCCCTTCACGTCATGGGAGATTAGAGCTGGAGACATAACCAGAGTAAAAACTATTAAGGACCTCATACTCTAAGTCAGGGCTAGAAAGTCAATTCACGATACTGGGGTTATGGATGACCTTCTCCTTTCCCTTTCCCTCTGCCCTTTACAACCCAACTCCCAGAATGATGATTTAACCCTGTCTGAGTCAGTGGTCCGACATTCCAACCTCTCAGACTTGGCAAATGTAAGAGGCAAAAAGCTAAAATGCAATGTCCATATTTAACAGTGCTCAGTGACATAAACCAAAGTTATCTAAGACCGTGGATAGAAGACCAACTGCATAACATTAAATAGATATACATATTATAAAAAGCTTGTGGCAAGGAAGACTGGCCAAATAAACATTTGAGCTATAAATTTCACTCTTGATTCACTTAAATAGGATTCTATATCTTTTTAATGTCTTCTCCCTAACCAATCTTGCCTAAAATACTAAGACAGCACTGTGTTCCAGCAAGAAGTACAAAACCATCAAAAAAGTGGAAGCTTTTACATCAAAGTATTTTTGAAACACGAGGAAATAAGCAGAGCCAATGCATTTTAAAAGAACAAACTACAGTTACATTTCTAAGAGGAAAGGATAGATTTGTGGGTAAAACATTGGGTTGGGATTCGGCAGATCTGGGATCAGTTCTCAGCTATGCTACAGACCCAGTGAGAGACCTTTGGCAATTGTTTCATGTCCTGGCTCCCAACTCATCAAACAGGAATGATAATATTCTATTTAATAGTCTTTTCTATTTAACTGTAAGCACACTGAGGCAGGAAATAACTCAATGTGCTGAGCTGTTTTGCAAATTCAGTCTTATTCTCAAAACAAAATGAGGCATTTCCTGCTCAATTGCTGCACAGTTTATGGGACTGAAATATTAGTATAGAACGGTACAGGTTGTTGAGGAAGGCCTGGCAGGAAATAAAGGGAGGAAGAACTTCATTTTATATGGAACTGATTATTTTTGTTCAGGAAGAAGAGAAGAGCAGACTTGTTGAATGCCTGAGTGAAGCTAAAAGGGAACACAAACAAGGGCAGTGTCATGGCAAAGGTCTCTAACAGACACCTAATAAGAAGAAAGTGCCGGATGATGATTTTTCTGAGCAACCTACATAGGCAGCCAAAGGATAAGAGATGCTGGCAAGGGGCAACTTCAGTTACCTGTGTATGTGCTGAAAAAACAATAGGGCAGGGTACATACTGCCAACCAGTCATTGGAGTATGTTGGGTCCTTGTGCCTGAGTAGGTGGAGAAATGACTAGGGTAGCAGCACTTCCAGATTTGATTCTGACAAGTAAGGCAGAACTGGTGATAATATGAAGGTGGAAGTTAATTGGGGTGAAGGCTACCACAAAATGATAGTTTTTTTATTCTAAAGGAAAGAATTGTCTATTGGGAAGAAATCTGAAGAGAAAAAGAAGTGCAGGAGACCTGGCAGTTGCTAAAAGAAAGTATACTAAAGGCACAATTGCAAACTACCCCGATGCAGAGGAAAGAGAGGAAATGTACTACAAGACCAATATGGCCACATCAGGAACTCTTTAATGACTAAAAATCATTTTTAAATGGTGATAAAAATTGGGAGGGAAAGAGCACATGACTAAGTATAAAGGAATTATTCAAGAATGTAGGGATAAAATAATAATACTCTAAGGTACAAAATGAGTTACAACTAGCAAAGGACATACGAGACAACAAAAAAGGCTATAAAGATACATTAGGAATAAAAGGAAGACAAAGGACAGTGTAAGTCTCTTCCTTACTGGGGAATGAAAGCACAGAAAGGTGGAAGCATTTATTACCTAAATTGTTAACATTTTCACAAAACGGTTCATTTTGACCACATCCCTGATGCAAGTTGTGCTTTTAACAAGGATATAAGGATGCAGGACGGAATTAGAAAAGAACAGTTTGAAGAATATTCCAAATATTTCAATATGTTTGAGGTGTTTAAAGTATCAGGATCGAATAATATTCACCTGTCAGTACTTCAAGAACAGTTTGAAGCATTTGCTGAACCATCAAAGATCATCTTGGAGAACTCACACAAAATTGAAAAGTCTCAGAAGACAGAAAAAAGCCAAGCATAGCATGTGCCTGCAAAAAAAAAAAAAAAAGAAGAAAGAAAGAAGAGTGTGGTAGACCTAAGGAACTATAGGCCAGTTAACCTAACTTCTATCCTGGGGAAGATACTAGAACAAATTATAAAACTATTACATTTTCATCAGTTATCCTAAACAGTAGTACGGTGATTTAAAAGGGATAGTTACTGCAAATTTACCAACAAAACATGGATCAAACCAATCTTTTTTCCTGCTTTCACAGAATCTCAGGCCAAAAGATCTACTGGATAATAGTAAAGAACGGAGCTTTATTTTCAACTCATTGTGCTCCCACGCTGAGCCAGCACATGTTCAGAAGTTTCACCTGGCTTTCCCAATGTCAGTATTGAATCAGCTTTAGTAAGTGCCAAAAGTCCCACTAAAGCACCCAATCTATATGGATACTGCAGAGCTGGGTTAAAGTAATGTGCTTCTGCTCCTGGTGCCGCACGGCCCCCCCCCCCCCCCCCCCCCACACACATCTGTCAGTGCCCTAAGTGCATCTACAAGGGGCAGGTCTACACAAGACGCTACTGTGATGTAGTGATGAGCTATGGTGACGTAGCTTGTTGCCATGGTAACTTAGCATCAGTGGTCATGAACCGTGATGCCACCGCTACTGTGCAGTAGTACATTGCTACTAGAAATGACCCGTTTGGCACTGGGACTGTGCAGTACCAGTGGTTACTGCACAGTCATTTAGTACTTCCTAAAACAAATACTAAATGGCTGCGTAGTAACAACTGCGCAGTTGGGCGCATGTGTAGATGTGCCCAAGGTGATGCTGTAGCAAAAAAAGGCAAGTCCTATATAGTAATACAAGTGTCATATGTGGGGACCTATCTAACTCATGGTGAGAGAAAGCAATTTTTGCAGCTTGGGTTGCAGCCCAAAGACCCAATTTTGCAGTCATTTCACAGTGGCCCCGCCCCTCAGTGCTGATTGGAGGAGAAGCCCTGCCCCTCAATGCTGGTGGAAAGGCCCTGGAAAGAGGAGGGATGAGGGGGCAGCCACTATCTGACTGCTGGCTGCCCTTTGTGTGGCCCCACTCCCTGGTGCCTTCCCCTCCTGGGTGGGCTGTGAAACCAACATTTTATTTTTATTAAGGGTTGGGGTTCTTTTGGTTGATTTTCTACAAAATTGTAGCCAGCTACATTTTTTGCAGCAATCATGGAGATTGCCATTTTTCGCAGTTTCTGCAAAAATGGCAAAACTGCTATTTACGTAGATCCCTAGTCATGTGCACGGACTAGATATGCCACTGTACTCAATGCTGGTTTCACTTTGCAAGGAGTACCAAGTCCAGTTTTGGGTTCCAGACTTTAATAAAAATCTAGTCAAACTGGAAAGAGCCCGGAAGAAAGCAACAAAAGTGATAAGAAGTTTGGTAAATATGATGTGTAAGGAAAGTTTGAAGGAATGGGGTTAGTTTTCTCCAAAAAAGAGAGAGAGATTAAGGGGGTGTGATGAATATAATTCCCTGATATTTAAGAATATCACAGAGAGAACAACATCAACTGTTCTTCATATCCAATAAGGGCAGGGTCAGAAGAATAACTTGTTGGGGGGTGGGGGTTGCAGCAAAGATTATTTAGATTAGAAATCAGAACTTTCAAAGAATTAGGACTGGTAAACACTGGAAAAAACACATACAGTAGTGGTGGAAATCTTTTCATTTAAGAGATTCAGGAACAAGTTAGATCACCATCTGCAAGGGAAAGCATAGGTATCTGCCTCAGAACAGGGGGCGCACACTAGATTTCATCGTGAAGCCATTCTTGGAAAACTTCAGTTTGAACTGAAGATGTAGGAAGGTGGGAAAGGGACTTTAAAATGGCAATGCAAATGCAATGTAGCTCATGCTCTGTATGCTGGGCTTGTAAATATAGCAAAATGGAAGGAAGCATGTCATAATTCTTCCATGACTCAAAAAGACTCCTTGTTTGAAATTAGTTGTGAAATGAAGGCAGGTATATACAAAAGCAAAATGTGTGGAAACCTCTGTTATAAAATAACAATGTGATCTTCTCCTGTTCAGATACACAGGAATACTTCAAAATCAGTTCAGGCACCTCAGGAACTAGCATACCATTTCAATAGCTGGCTATAAATTTATTGTTGAAGAAAGTGTTTGGTACCTTACACTTAAGTTAAAAACTGCAGTAAGAATTTGCATTCAGAGAAAGACTAATACCTGATCCAGTAACTGAAAAAACCCAAAGGAAAGTTTTGTGTTAGTGCCAGTCCTGCAGAGGCGCATGAAGGTTTCCTACTTGCCAGTACATTGCTGTGTGCATGTACTGCTCAGTGTACAATCTAGCCATTAGAAAACCAGTTAAAGGACTGACTTAGTTCAGTGTGGATGGATTATTATTCTGCCAAAACTGATTTATCCAGCTTTATCTAAGACACAATTTTGATTATCTGCAATGGTTGCTGCAGATGGAAACTCTAACATCTTTTGACAATGTCCTGTAGATCAAACAGTCTCTGTTTATTCTGTGCCAACTGTATCACTTTAAACCTTCGTTGACAGTTGAAAGCTAACATTCTCAAAAGTGCCTGATTTTATATCAAGCAGCATGAAGAGCCGACCATTTGCGTAAATGTGTACTGACTCATGACTGATTGAAGCCATGAACAATCTAATGCTTTGGGTTGGTAGTCTCTTTTTCTTGATCTCTTTCTTCCTGTTTTAATTTAAACAACTGGGTGTTTTGCTTTTTAATTTTAGGGTTCAAGTATTTTGAAAAGTCTGATCTGTTCAAAATGCTTTGGTTAATTGCAGTGCTAAGTAAACATTAACATATCAGGCCTCTTTGTCCATTTTCCCACCAAGGCCCCAAGCAAGATAGTTGAGTATTTACAAGTATGTCTACATCTACTAGTTAAGGTGAGATGTAGACATACTTGTATATGCTCAACTGTCTTGCTTAACTAGCCCATCAGGACTCATGGTAGAGGTAAGCTCTTTTATTAGACCAACTACATTTTTGCAAAAAAAAAAATTATTTAATTGCACAAATCCAGTTGGTCTAATAAAAGATATCCCCTCTACCACGAATCCTGATTGCTTTTTCCTCTAGACCAATATGGCTACAACCTAGATACTGGACACATGGAAAATATCAAAATTTAGCCAATTTTTAAAATGAAATCTTCATAATTTTACAAGGATGAAGCAACTTTGACCATCTGAAACCTGAGATACAGCTCCTGCCTTTGTTCAAGGTAATTTGCATCATCATAGAGCCTCACAACACAGTTCAGAGACAATGTACCAGATAAGAAATGCCTGCCCAGAGAAGCATCCCATCCATTTACTCCTCTGTGAAATATGAAACACTATAACCAAAAGGAGCTTCAATTGTCTGGCTGAATCAGCAATCCATCTTCCAATGGGCCGGACACCATGACACTCACTGCTTCAACAAGAAATTCTTGGCGAATCTCTCTCTCATCGCCTGTGCCTCTGCACAGGGCTGCTTGCTGTCTCTGACATCTAAAGCTTCAGATCCTCTTCCCCTTCCGGAGAAGCTCTAATCACACTAACAGTCCTTTATACACACCAATGTTTCCACCCAGTTGTTATCAATCTCCAGTTTTCCGCTGCCAGCCAGGAAGATTTAATTGGCAGTTAAGCCTTGTGTTATCTTAATCTGATTGAACACTGTAACCGCCTGGCCTCAAACATCCAGTCATGTGTGGCCTTGGCCCAGATGGCTAGTGATGTTCACTCTACCATCTCCTGCAGGCCGTTGAGTAAATGTTTACTCATGGAGCAGTTTCCCCCAATCTTTCTTGCCATGACTTTGAATGTTCTATCAGTGGGGGAGGGCCCGACCACTTGGGGTCCCTCCGCGGCATGTGGTCCATCTGGCGATCATCTGCGGGGCTCCACGTCCCCTACACCCCGACCTCACACCAAGCCTCAGCAGATCACTATGTTTTTCTGGCTGTACTCCTGACACCGTTGTGCCCCCAGTTACATTGGTCGGGATAGCCCTCCCTCATCTGGAGTATTAGCTCCTGAAGGGTGACCCGCTTGAAGAGTCCTGGATTGCCTGTGATGTTTAACTTGGGTTGCAGGGCCAACTCCTCTTCCCCCAGGGCATGAAGCTTGACCCAGGTCCCAAGCAAAGACAGGGCTCAAAAGAGGTCTGCTACCATCATCCCACCTGTGTCACCTGGCCCTACTCCTCAACCCCTCCAAAAGGGGGAAACACAAATACCAACCAAAAAAACCCCCACTGTTGTTTTGAGGGACTTGCATGGTCCCCTCCTGGGCCCTTCCACCAGGGTACTGGTACCTGACTCTCTAAGAGTCTGTCAGGGGCTAAACCTATGTGTGGCTGGGGTAGCCCATGGTCTCTCACCCGGGTCGTCTCCCTCTTTACCCAACCTTCTATGGCTTATAGCCATGCTCCTTGTTTCTCTCATTAGTAGCATCCCCCTTCGGGTGCCTTGCAGTACCTCCAGGGATGCCTGGTCACTTCTCACACCCAGGGTCAGCACCCTGTCTCTCATGACCTCGCTACACCGCCCTTTGCGCTGTCCACATCTGGTGTCTTCCAGAGGAAGTGTTTCTTCCGCCTCCCCGGTGCCCTTGATGATCCCACCTGTTATGGTGTAGAGAGCCATGTCTGGCTTTCCACTCCTTCTGTTGCTGGTGCCGGCGTCAGGGTGCCCTTCAGGCTCTGCTTTCCCTCTGCCACTCTCACCAATATCAGAAGCAGCTTCTAGCTCCTTGCTCCCTCTGCTGCTGTTGCTGGAGTAAGGAGCCACTTCTGGCTCCCTGCTCCCTCTGCCACTGCTGCCGGCATAAGGAGCTGCCTCCACAAGCTTTTTTCCCTGAAGGGACTCCTGGGAGGCACCCAGTGTTGGTGCCTTCACCAGCTCTGATCTCCCTCCTCTCCACCTTCACCGGTGGTTTGTTTTATTCCCACCAGCCGGTGATTGCCGATGATGTCACCAGCCGGTCTCAGCTGTATAAAAGCATGGCTCATGATCTGCACAGGTTTCTTCTCTTGTTTCAGCTGTGTTGTAGGTCCTGCTGCAGGTAAGTACTTTCCTTGCTTATTTTCCATTTTCTTTTTCTTTTCCTCAGGGGGTTCTCATCCCTGGGAGTCCCCATTTGTAATTTGGGGTTCTTTCTCCCACTCTCCCCTGGGACAAACACCTCACTGCTGTCACCAAGTAGTGGATACTTCACCAAAGTCCATGGTGGGTATTTAGTGTCCTGGGTGGGCTAACTGTCAATATGTTGCCCAGTTCCACAGGTCGAACAGAAATTTCTCAACAAAAATGGGTGCTTTGCCCGGATGTTCCCATAACAAGGGCAATGTTACACTTAGGTAGCAGCATAAATATACCCATTATAACTTCAACTGCAGAGTGGATCCACCGAAGTCAATGCTTATACATATTCATGTGTTTAAGTATTTTACCAAATCAGGTCCATGCTGCAGATTTGTTACTGGACTGCCATTCTCTTTGTGCTTTGGTTTCTAGAAGAACTCTGAGCAGGCCTTGCCAATATCCACTTCGCCTATGTGTATAGTGCACATCACTGCAGAATTATAATTTCATAGTATTTTGCTCCTTTCAGTGTATTACTTTGGGAAATAATTCTGGATAGAAGGCAGTAACAAAGCATCTGTTTGTCAGCTTTGTAGCCTGTTAGGGAAAAATGTGCTTCAAAAATGTGTAATTATATAAAGTGATAAAAACATATATCTTATTTCTCTTTCATGCTCATGTTCTAAAACCTTGAGAAAAATCAGTTAAATAACCTACACACCAATTTCTCTCCAAATTCAAACAAGTGCAATTCTCCTCATTGACTTTAAATACAGCTGTCAGGCAGAACTGTAGTCAAGCTCAGTGAGAGATGCGTCATTTTGTCTGGAGTTATAATCTGGCCCCCTGAACATGTGACCCATAGATTATCTCAAAAAATACTGCATGTTCATTAAAACACACAATATACCAGTACTCAAAGATGCTTTCATATTCTGCCGATTGTGTATAGTCACCTCCTGTCCACACACATATATATCTTTTCAGTAATTTTGATCTGAATTTTAATGCCTCAAGTCAATTAACAACAGACTTTGCCTCCCAAATTAGGAATTTCATATTATAAAATAATTAATAATAGCCAAGACACCTGTGTGTCTTATTTTACAAATCATGGACACAACAGCTTCACCGATCAGAGTCAAAATAGCATAGGGTGAAATGAACAGGAATTCAATCCTGGGAGCTATAAGAAAACTAATACCACCAAGATTGATGTTTCTCACACTTTTTTTCTCCAACTTGTGGGGTACTTTTATTTCAATCTGTAAACCTCCAAGTGCAGCTAATGAGCATCCTGATATAGCTTATAGTTTCCAAATACCAATGCAATATAAATCAAATGGATAGTTAGCAGTTAACACTGTAAATATGGTTTCAATTAGATACATGTCAAGGTGGAATAATCACCTAAACAGAGCAGAAAACATCTACTTCCTCTAAATATGTCAGCTTAGTAATAGCCCTGAGGTTTTCTTGTAAACATTTAAAGCAGATTTTCATTTTTTGTTAAAGAAATAATTAGTCCATTAAAAGCTGCCACTTTCTTCCAATTATAGTTACTTGAATCTTTACTTAAAAAGAAATCTAATGCTACTGCAGATGTGGTAACTCAACAAAGAGTTGCCTCACTTGCTAGCTTTACAAACATAGAAATTTGGAAAACAGTCCAAATAATTCAAATGCAGGCTTGTCACCTGAAAGCCAGATTCCAATACTTCCGCTAATCTAGGGTTACAACTTACTCTACAAACACCTATGCTGATGTCAGCGGGACTACTCAGTAAAGCAGCACACAAAGTGAACCAGGGTATCAGAATATGGCCCTAAGTATCTACAGCCATAAAGACACAACTGGTATTTGCACATATAGGCCTAAATTGCTATTTCAGTTTGTGTGTACAAACATGGCATGACTGTGAGCATGAACCCTCCTCCATATCTGCATAGATTCTGTATACTCCGAGTACAAGTGCACACGAGTAAGTAGTTGCACCTACAACTTTCTCTGTATGACAGAGCAGATGGATAGGGAATGGTGGGGACTGACAGGTGCTTGGCTAGTGCAGGGAGTATCCTAATTTGCTTTGGATATAGCCAGCTGGCACAATTGGATTGTGAGTCTTATTATATTGTTTTCCTTGAAACTCCAGCCCCTAGAGTCAATTTAACACATAAAAACTTGAGACTCTGCCATGCCAATTTGATGTTTCTACCTCTGGTAGATTTAATTGCCCTTTATTAGCCTTTGTGCTGATATATTTGGAGAGTCACTGCAGATGGCAATTCAGAGGGACACAGAAGCAGAACAGACAAGTGATGGGTTTCAATAACCTCCATTGGATCTGTGCCTACCCATCTGAATGACCTCTTTTTTTATTCCTCAATCTGTGTATCAACAATCGCCCTCTTTCTGCTCTTAGACTAGACTGACTCAACCTCTTGGCAGACCAGGTTTTATGCCCTTGCAACAGGAATATTAAAAAAAAGCATAGGTTAGAGATGCTGAATGAGCTTTGCACTGTGTTGTAGTTTAGACCTGGTCTGCACTGGAAAGTTTTCCAACAAACTCAACTTTTGCCAACATAGGTTGGCCATTGAGTTTTTAAGCACAGTTTAACTTCAAGAATATTTACATCTAAAATGTGTATGTAATAAGCTATTGTTGTGCCTAAGGATGGAACAAAATCTCATGAGTGTCAACTGTTTAAGCGAAAGGACTATGGACTACAACAAGGGGAATTACGTGTCAAAAGTCCAAGGTTACAATCCTCCAAACTTTGCTCAGCTGCTGCTTAACCCATATGCATGAAAGCCCTAAGGCACCTAATTTTTCACAAGTAAAATACCTTATGCTTAAGCAATCAATCTTTGGATGCAGGTCCAGAACCCAGGAGATCTGAGAACGAGGTCTGTACTCCCTCACACAAAGGAGGTATTTGAATCTCCAGTCTCTTACATCCTGAATGATGGTAACCTCCAAATAGGGACACCAGCAGTACTTCCTTCTCTGGTCTTGTTTTAAAAGAAAAGTGACCCCATCCTTAATTTTGGATAGAAATTACTTAAGTGAACAAATCCAGGAGAGAATTCAGAATTTTGAACCTCAGGTGGAAGTAGGTGCCTCCCTGCAGTATAGAGCTAGGTCCTCATGCCTCAAAGAGGGAAAGACTTCCAAGAAATCCCATTATTTACCATTTTCTATTGTCTAGGTTAGATAGCTCCCTGCTCAGCATATGGGCTGTTGTCAATCCCATTTTGAAGTACCTGAGTCTTCCCATGCATTGTACAGAGAGGTTAGGTACTAGGGCTGTGCAAATCTTTGGTTCCTGGTTCAATTTAGCAGAGATCTGGCCTGATTTGGTGACTGAATCTGAATCAAATCGGAGAGCCCTTTAATCTTTCCGAATTTAATCAGAGAGATTCTGAAAGATTCAGAGATTTGGACATAGAAACAGCTTTATATGTTTTTTCTACATACCTCTAGGTAGCAGGGGCTCTGAATGCTGCGATGCTGGGGTGTGTGGAGCATCCCACAGGAGTGCAAGGGTGCTCCCCAACGTGCTCAGCAGCAGACCTGGAAGTGGGCTAGAAGCACTTGAGGTTCACTTCCAGGTCTGTCGGAGCATGCTAGGGGGCCCCTCAGCACCCTCCCAACTTGGTGACTGGTGCCTCCTGGGTCTGGGGGCAGGGCACCCAGGGTGCCCCTGCAGTCGGTCACTGAGCCGGGGAGGCATGGGGGAGCCCCTACCATGCTCCATGGTGGACCCAGAAGTGGACCGGAAGTACTTCCAGTCCACTTCTGGGTCCACTTCTGAGCACATGGAGGGCCCCCCTGCGCATTGACTCTTCAGATTTGGATTTGGCCGACTCGAATCAGGGAGTGATCCAAATCAATTAATTGAATCCAAATCAATTAATTGAATCACTGTCCCCAATTTGAGTGGAATCTGAATCAAATAGGGACCACTTTGCACACCCCTATTAGGTACCTAAGTGCTGTGGATTCTGTTCCCATGGCCAACAAAAGTGAGGTACTCTGACACCCAACATTGCAACTGCCAAGTCCTTTTATGAATGCTAGGTGGGCATTGTAGTACTCTGTTCCCTGTAGATCAGTCCATACAATAAGCTACAGCAAGGCTGTCCAGCTTCTAAACAGCTGGGGGCCATATATACCACAGACCACACAACCACGTGCTACACCCCAGAGCCCTCAGGCTGTATGCTGTGTATCACCTGCCCATCACCGCATTGTGAGCCCTCCACCTTCACCTGCTTCATCACACACCTGCACAACCCCAGACTTACCTTCAGCTCCCCAGGTATCATCATGCTATTGTCCCATCCCCTGAGGTGGGGACAGGCAACAAAAGTTGGAGGTGGGAGGGGAAGCCCAGAGTAGAGCCACTCTACTGTAGCTAGAGTGATAAGTGAGGGGAACAGTAGTTGGACAGACGTCCAGGGGCCACAACTAACTCCAGCTGCCTTCCCACCAGTTGGACAGTTCTGAACTGCAGGTTACATATGCATTAGGCCTGTGCAAGTAGGCAGCTATTTGATCCAGCTTCGGATCCAGCCGCTTCAGATGCCAGCGATCCAATCCGGAGCTCTGGACCGGGTTCTCGCTTCAATTCAGCCGAAGCGGCTCTGAAGCTTTGGAGTCACCTCAGATATCTGGCCATAAGGTATAATGGGAAATCAATGAAATATCTATAACTTGGTTGTTTTTTGTCTGATTTTTGCAGGGGTTTGGGGGCAACTGCACCTAAAGCTGTGGACAAGCAAAACTCGTAACATAGGTGACGCTGTATGTGTTAAGACACAGCAGGGTGAAAGCTACAGGGATGGTAGCCCCTGCTGAGGCGACAAAGCCTGCCAGCTGTCGAGGAGATAGGTGCAGGGGGGTTCTGGGGCCCTGCACCTCTAGCTGCTGACAGGCAAAACTTGTGAGGTGTGCTTCTGCAACTGTTTCTGTCTTGGGGCATGACAGGGGTGGAATGATGACTACTTCAGGCCTGGCTGCTAAGCTACTGTGTTACCAGTTACCAATTAATCATGATTCACTCAGGGACCAGGTCAATACACAGTACCTAGCTACTACATAACAAGTTAACGAGCATGGATTAACACCTACAAAACCACAGACTAAGGAGAGGAAATAATCAATACAGACAATCAACTGCCCCAAGACAGAGACAGTCAGTTGCACAAGCACCCATGTCAAAAGTTTTGCCTGCATCTATCTCCTCAACAGCTGGCAGGCTTCATGGCTGCAGCAGGGGTTACCATCCCTGCAGCTTTCAGCCTGCTGCATCTTTACATACACGGTGTCATCCATGTCACGAGTTTTGCTTGTCAGCAGCCAGAGGTGCAGGGCCCCTGAAGCCAGACTCCCTCTGCACCTATCTTCTTGACAACTGGCAGGCTTTGTGGCCTCATTGGGGTGACCATCCCTGCAGTGTTGACCCCACTGTGGCTTAACACATACACATGACATGAATTTGGGGTACAGTTTCCCCCAAACACCTGCACCAATCTTCTTGAAACTTAGCATGCTTCATGCTCTCAGCAGAGGCTACCACCTCTGTAAGTTTCATCCAAATCAGATAAAAAAAACACAAAGTTATAGATATTTCATTGATTCCCCATTATACCCTATGGCTGGATCTGCGAACCGGCTCAGAAACATTTCTGAAGTGGTTCAGAAAGCCCAACAAAGCCAACGCTTCGATCTGGACATGCTGCTTTGGATGCCAAAGCATCTGAAACTTCTCTGGATCCAAAACATGGTTCAAAGCCTCGTACAGACCTAATATGCATCTGTGCCAAATGGGATTCTCTCTGATCTCTTCCACCTGTCTGACAATGTTTCAGTCAAGCAAAGTATTACTTAGATTGCACCTGCAGAACTCATCAGCCACATCCAGAGGAGATGGGGCATGTGCGTGCAGTGTTACAAATAGTAGCAGCACAAATTTGTGCCACTACTTTGTGCAGCAGCATATACCCCTGCGCATGCTCCCCTATTGTCATGTGCCCTGGGCTGCCTGCTCTCCTGTCTCCTTATCTGTCCCAGCTCATGCTGTTTTTGCTTGCTTTGCCTTGCTTTTTTCCAGGGGGATTTTGGGTTTTTTTGAGGTTTTTTTACTACCAGGAAATCACAGTAGCAAATTTTGCCCCCCGTACTGCAAATGAGCAGTGCCATGCAGTATTTGACATGCAGCACGTGTATATGGTTTGTCGCACCCCAAGCCGCATGTGCCTGCACATCTGGATATGCCCATCAGATTCAGAGCTGCTCTCAGCTCAGAAAACTTGGCAATGAACTTCCTAAATAGATGAGTTTTGGTTCAAGTCCATATGATCATGAGATCTAGTTAAAAGATACTTACAGTTCTCTTTAATACTGTGTATTTACCTATGACAGAGAAAGAAAACACAATGGGCTTCCCAGAAACTCTTTATGAACTTTAATAAAAGTTAAGCATTTTTCTTGTTAATAAGGAAGAGGCTCCAAGGGCAGCTAAAGTTGCAAGTAAAAGCATTTGTTCACAAAGCAAAACCAATGAAATTTAGCTTCCAAAGTCTGACAGAAAAGGAATGGGAGAAAAAATATTTTTTGGAGGGGCCAAGATGTTTTTGAGAGATTGCTTTGCAAATGACCAGTTTTGCTAAACAAGCTCATTTTTGCTTTTCCAACAGCTGGGGAGAAAAAAAGGTTGCACAAAATTTCACGTTGTGGTATATCCCCAGCATGAAGTATATAAAAAAGCAAGACTATGCAGCTGTAGTCTTAGCTGGTTATATTTGCATGCCACAAGCTTTTCCCTCTCCTACCGTCTTTACCCAGAAATGGAATGGCAGAGTCTGAAGTATTCAGAAGAATTATATGTCACTTTCAATCTCCCTTAGCAGAAGCAGAAATCCAAAAAGAAACGTATCCGAGTGTTTTCTATTTCAGGTGCATTTAAGCTGCTTGGAGCCAGCTTGGCTGTATCTGGAGCCATGCTGACTGTGCTCTGAGTGACCTCCAGTCTTGGGAATGGGGAGGTTGCATATTTGAAAGCAGAGAAACAGATAGAAAAAAGAATGTTGTTTCCATGTGCAAGAAACAGAGGACCATATGCTAGATATTTGGAGTAGCCAAAAAATTCACTGAAGTCATTAAAACCTTCCTGCCATGTCTCCTTGGAAAATAATACTTTATTACTATCAGGTTCCTGCAGTGCAATGAATCCTGTATGGATTGCCCTAATCTTGCAGCAGAGGTGGGAAATCAAAGTAGAACAAGGCACATTGCTGCATATAAACAATAAAACTGTAAGCCACATGTCCTCCTACAGAGCCAGTGAAAACACGTTTTTCTGTAAATGGAAAACAGGGTCAGTTAATTGGGGTCACGGTATGTGGATGCTTGAGAACAACTTGGAAACAAGAAAGTGGAGAAGAAAGAAGGGGCACTGAAAGGGAGGAAAAGACAACTGTGTAGAGGGGACCATATTGCACTCTTTTGCTCAAATGAGAGCTAGCATGAACTAACGACTTTTCTTTTGTCAAGATCTCACTTCCCAGTGTTTACTAAGCACCGAACAGTTTATTGAACTGTCACTTAAAAAGGTAAACTGCAACACCCAGCAGAGGAAAAATGTCCAGTTATTAAGGTATTAGTAAGAAAATAGCTGAAACTCAGCTGTTAGAGAAACCATCATCTTTATTACATGAATGACATGTGGGGAACTCCTGACTCAAATAACACAATTAAAAAAAAAACAACCATCATTCTTATTATGTGTTAAGCTACCTGTTCACTACTAAAAAATATGTGGTTAAAAATATACAAATAGCATATATGTTTAAGGTAGAAGTGGGGTGATGTTGGGTTTTTTCTTCCCTCAGAGACCTGAGGATGGGTACTTCCAACCTGAAAGGTGGTTTATATCTTTCCCAGCTATACAGTTGGTCCAATAAAATATATCACACACAAAAATCTTTGCCTCTCATAAATGCCTTAACCTTTGGACTAGTCTTTGATATAAAATGTTAAACAGTATGTATTTGAAATTCAAGCTCAGTAGAGAAAGGTCATATAGAGAAGAACTCAGTGAAGAGAGACAACCAGTTGGGCTCTTCTTCAACACTGAATAACATCTGCAGCAGTCTCAGCTACACTTCTGCTTTCATTGACTTGTCCTTGACACGATGACAAAGGCTTCAAGATGCAGTAACCACGAGGGAAATCCTATTTTTAATGTTCAGATTCAAATACAGTGACACAGCTATGTGCTTTCTGGATTTACACTACAGATAGATCCTCATTGATGGAGAGTCTATAGGTAGTTTATGTGTCTTTTTTGAGTTCAGCTATATTTTTAACGTTCTGCAATTTCTGTTTCTGTTCTTTAAGTGATTGGTGTCTCCTTTCCGGAAGGAAGCATTTCTCTCTCTAATCATAATGCAGCTCTTATAACCCATTAAAATCAGACACAGTGTTAAAATGTCAAGTGTGTAATTGATGTACGAAATAAATGGACTCTGAGGGCTATGGGAAGGGTGAACAGTCAGTTTAAAGGGTACTTCACATCAATGCAGCAGAACTGTCTGTTCAAATACAACGGAGAATTATATCTGAGAACATTTTTAACTAGTCTTTGTCGTATCATCCTCTTTTCCTTCCTGACAACAGTTGCAAACAACAAACAAAAATTCAACAGATGCAATGTATTCACTTGGAGCAAATTCGGCTGCATATCTGTTGTTTCTAAAACAGATGTGAGGTGAGGGAGGCGCAGGAGCAGATGTGCTGGGCAGGCAGGCAGCCTGTATTATCATATGCTAATTGCAGCTGATCATGAAACTGAAGTGTTTTTCATTTCTCTTTTCCAAGACTGTGCCTTAAAGATTTTTCAATAACCATTCTAGACAAGGGTGGGAAAGTAGATCTAGGAGGTTATTTAAACGTAACTTTGTAGAGAGGTCAGCTATAGCTTGGTCAGAAACAGAGTAATACTGATCTTATTCAAATGAAATTCTATCCATCAGGCATGTTTAGATCTAAGCTTTCTTCTCTCTCTATTAAGTCAGTCCAATAGTGTTATTTTTCTTCACAGTGGAAATCTACTAAAAAAAAAAATCATGATTGCTCAGGAAGCCATAATTCTATATTTAAGTGAAATTAGAAATTAATTTCCATACTTATGTAACCACTTCCATTAATACATATTCTGATGTTTTAAGGAGTTTGTTCCTTTTTTTACACTATGCTAAAAAAGAATTTAAAATATTCTACCATTCCAAGGGCATGGATGAATGCCTCTGAAATATCAAGATAGAATACATAGCTACAGGGAGAGATCTATGGATGAATGGATGGAGGAACAGATTAATGAATATTAAGCTGGCTCTAATCAGTTTGAGAATTTTTATTTCCACTCTTACCAGCAAAATTCAAATGTCTGTTTAATTGAATAAATGTTGTCACATATACTGTATATCACTACAAGTCTTATACTATTTATGCAGTACCAATGTTTGCAAATTGTATGTCAATACTACATAGTCATCGCCATTACAAAAATAACGTACACTGTTTGCATGTATGCAAATCTTACAAGTCTCTCTTCCAACGTGCATAATGGCCTTTCCCCTTGAATTTTAACTAACTATAATTAGAATAATTTCCAAGTATCTTCGGGATTCCTGGGATTGCCACACAAAGATCCCAATGAAGAAAGATTGCCTTGTAGTTCAGGTAATGACCTGGGTATAGGAAACTCAGGGTCAGTGATTGGCTCTGGCACACAAGCCATTCAGGACCTTGGGCAAGTCACTCTATGTCCCTCAGTCCTACATCTGTGAAACTGGGATAATGTTAGTTCCTTTTCCCACCATCATCTGCCATGTATATTCAGACTGCAAGCATTATGGATCATGGATTTATTTTTACTATGTGTTTGTACAAATCCCAAGCAAAATTGAACCTTGATTTTGATCAGTCTCTGGGCACAAATCATGAACAATAATGTTAATAATCATCCATCTGGTATGGTCTCCTGTTTCTCATAATGGCCAAAAGTGGATATTTCAGAGAAGAAAGAACACCTTCCTAAATAAAGTAACAGGCAACAGAAGGAAATTTCTTCCTAATTATAGGTGAAAGGCCCAAACATTCCCTTTGTACCTAAATCTCCCAAAATTCATTGGAGGATTTAGGTTAAAAACAAAAACAAAAAACATTGAGGATTGCGCATTGTATGAGGAACAGCGTGTGCCATAACTATGAAATTACCACTTAAAGAGTGCATGATTTCTCATTATGATGCAGTGGTTCTTATGGCTGCATAGATGAAGATGTAGACAGGTGTTCATATGTTTTCTACCTTTCTAGCTGGTTCATATCAATGTGAGGCAGGGTAAATAGATTCCTCTGCCTCTCCCTCCTCCCCCCACCCCTGCACATTTTTTGCTTGTGGGTGGAATTAGATGTGGGATTTTCACTCACGTTGTGACACAACAGTATTAAGACAGTCATTTTCTTTCTGCCAGCCTCAGTCACTCAGAATGGGATATGGTTACCAGAGTCATCCCTAGGGGGTGTGAATCAAGGCAACTGCCCTGAGGCCCTCACTTTGCAGGGCCCTGCAGAGCTGGGCAGAGTGGCCACGGTGATTCCACGCTGCTGCCGGCTTAAAATCTTGCCACCTGGCACCTC